>NC_086226.1:28446466-29046466 GCF_035770615.1 Melospiza melodia melodia
TTTCCTTCCTTCCTTCCTTCCTTCCATCCTTCCGACACTTCCTTCCTTCCTTCCTTCCTTCCTTCCTTCCTTCCTTCTTCCTTCCTTCCTTCCTTCCTTCTTCCTTCCTTCCTTCCTTCCTCTTCCTTCCTTCCTTCCTTCCTTCCTTCCTTCCTTCCTTCCTTCCTTCCTTCCTTCCTTCCTTCCTTCCTTCCTTCCTTCCTTCCTTCCTTCCTTCCGACACTTCCTTCCTTCCGACACTTCCTTCCTTCCTTCCTTCCGACACTTCCTTCCTTCCTTCCTTCCTTCGACACTTCTTTTCGACACTTCCTTCCGACACTTCCTTCCTTCCTTCCTTCCTTCCGACACTTCCTTCCGACACTTCCTTCCGACACTTCCTTCCTTCCTTCCTTCCGACACTTCCTTCCTTCCTTCCTTCCTTCCGACACTTCCTTCCGACACTTCTTCGACACTTCCTTCCTTCCTTCCTTCCTTCCTTCCTTCCTTCCTTCCTTCCTTCCTTCCTTCCTTCCTTCCTTCCTTCCTTCCTTCCTTCCTTCCGACACTTCCTTCCGACACTTCCTTCCTTCCTTCCTTCCTTCCTTCCTTCCTTCCTTCCTTCCTTCCTTCCTTCCTTCCTTCCTTCCTTCCTCCTTCCTTCCTTCCTTCCTTCCTTCCTTCCTTCCTTCCTTCCTTCCTTCCTTCCTTCCTTCCTTCCTTCCTTCCTTCCTTCCTTCTTCCTTCTTCCTTCCTTCCTTCCTTCCTTCCTTCCATCCTTCCTTCCTTCCTTCCTTCCTTCCTTCCTTCCTTCCTTCCTTCCTTCCTTCCTTCCTTCCTTCCTTCCTTCCTTCCTTCCTTCCTTCGACACTTCCTTCCTCCTTCCTTCCTTCCTTCCTTCCTTCCTTCCTTCCTTCCTTCCTTCCTTCCTTCCTTCCTTCCTTCCTTCCTTCCTTCCTTCCTTCCTTCCTTCCTTCCTTCCTTCCTTCCTTCCTTCCTTCCTTCCTTCCTTCCTTCCTTCCTTCCTTCCTTCCTTCTTCCTCCTTCCTTCCTTCCTTCCTTCCTTCCTTCCTTCCTTCCTTCCTTCCTTCCTTCCTTCCGACACTTCCTTCCTTCCTTCCTTCCTTCCTTCCTTCCTTCCGACACTCCTTCCTTCCTTCCTTCCGACACTTCCTTCCTTCCTTCCTTCCTTCCTTCCGACACTTCCTTCCGACACTTCCTCCGACACTTCCTTCCTTCCTTCCTTCTTCCGACCTTCCTTCCGACACTTCCTTCCGACACTTCCTTCCTTCCTTCCTTCCGACACTTCCTTCCTTCCTTCCTTCCTTCCGACACTTCCTTCCGACACTTCCTTCCGACACTTCCTTCCTTCCTTCCTTCCGACACTTCCTTCCGACACTTCCTTCCGACACTTCCTTCTTCTTCCTTCCTTCCTTCCTTCCTTCCTTCCTTCCTTCTTCCTTCCTTCCTTCTCCTTCCTTCCTTCCTTCCTTCCTTCCGACACTTCCTTCCGACACTTCCTTCCGACACTTCCTTCCTTCTTCCTTCCTTCTTCCTTCCTTCCTTTCCTTCCTTCCTTCCTTCCTTTCCTTCCTTCCTTCCTTCCTTCCTTCCTTCCTTCCTTCCTTCCTTCCTTCCTTCCTTCCTTCCTTCCTTCCTTCCTTCCTTCTCTTCCTTCCTTCCTTCCTTCTCTTCCTTCCTTCCTTCTTCCTTCCTTCCTTCCTTCCTTCCTTCCTTCCTTCCTTCCTTCCTTCCTTCCTTCCTTCCTTCCTTCCTTCCTTCCTTCTTCCTTCCTTCCTTCCTTCCTTCCTTCCTTCCTTCCTTCCTTCCTTCCTTCCTTCCTTCTTCCGACACTTCCTTCCTTCCTTCCTTCCTTCCGACACTTCCTTCCTTCCGACACTTCCTTCCGACACTTCCTTCCGACACTTCTTCCGACACTTCCTTCCGACACTTCCTTCGACACTTCCTTCCGACACTTCCTTCCTTCCGACACTTCCTTCCTTCCGTCCGACACTTCCTTCCTTCCTTCCTTCCGACACTTCCTTCCGACACTTCCTTCCAACACTTCCTTCCGACACTTCCTTCCGACACTTCCTTCCGACACTTCCTTCCGACACTTCCTTCTGACACTTCCTTCCTTCCGACACTTCCTTCCTTCCGACACTTCCTTCCTTCCTTCCTTCCGACACTTCCTTCCGACATTTCCTTCCTTCCGACACTTCCTTCCTTCCGACACTTCCTTCCGACACTTCCTTCCTTCTCTTTGTTTCTCTCTCTCTTTCTCTCTTTCTCTTTATTCTCTCTCTCTTTCTCTCTTTCTCTTTTTCCCTCTCTCTCTCTCTCTTTCTCTCTCTCTTTCTCTCTTTCCTTCTTCCTTCTTTCTTTCCTTTTTTCTTTTCCTTAACTTGCAGAAATAAGGACTTTATTTACGATGTAAGTTCTAGATTATGGGGTACAATGCCACCAGACATCCATGAACCATACAAGGGGAGAAGCAACTCCTTAGCAAATGGACCAGACACAAATTTTTGTCCTTTCTTCCTAAGCACCCAAAGTGTTGCCAGAGAGAGAGAGGGGGATCTTTGGTGGTTCAGAAGCTGTTTATGTCTGTCACAGGAATCAGCCTAAATGTCCTATTTTACTTTGGCTTTACTCTGTGGCAGAAAGGAAATCTCAAAACCAGACAGGATGAGTGATTTCTGGGGCCAGTTCAGGCCTGGTACCGCAGGTTTGCAGACTCAAGTTGTGTCAGCACTTTTGTCAGTTTCAGTGGATTTATTCACGTGCTGTGCACTGAATTAATTGATTCAGTGCATGTATTCACTGTGCATGTCCCTAAATGGAGATGGAACCACAATCTGTAGGTTATCAGGCTGAGATTTACAGAACTAAGCCACACAGAAATCTAAGCGTGACTCTGGATTGCAAGACTGCTAAAAGAATATGTCTCAGAAATCAGGTTTTAGCACAGAATGCAGGGCAGGATGCACAGAAATAAACCATCATCCTGTTGCAATGGCCAGATATTTAAACCTTCTCTGATCTCTGGATCCCATTACAATTTAGAAATAATAGCAGAATTTGAAACGGGTCTTTTTGTTTGATGTTTTAGAGTTGTCTACTCTCTCTTCTTACCCTGCAGTTGTGGTAAAAGGGAAGAATATCACATTATTTGCATTTGAAAAGACGCAAGAAATTGGCAAAGAATTTGAGTTATTCTATCTCACAAAGACAGGATAAGGGTCTTCATCAAACCCACACAGAGCATATCTGTGTTCATTAACAGATTTTCCAAAACAGTTATTAGTACTTGTTCAGTGTTCTTGGTTCTTCTTTTAAAGAAAGCAGGTTGTTGAAAGGTCCAGAGTGAATATTTGAACATTAGAACATTAGCGTTTAAACATTAGAATATTTAAGCATTAGAACTATACAGGGTTCCCAGAAACCCAGTGGTGAGAGTGATAACTTTGCATTAATGGTGATTAGCAGCTGAATTTTTCACAAAGGCATATCGAGAAAACTCTGAGATGGAATTAATTAAAATGAAAATTGCAGACACAACTAGATTACAAAAGACAATGAGCTAGAAACTCAGCTGCTACAAATCACTACAGAATCATTGAATCAAAACCTAGCTCAGTGCTTGCTGAGGACATCCATGTCCTGGTTCCAAAGTGTCTGAGAGAATTTGTGCTGTGCCATTTTAATAGTGCCAGTGAAAATTATGGTCTTCCTGTAATCAACTTATTCATGACTACACAACATAATTACTGGATTGTGTGCAAACCATAGGTTGGGGTATTTTCCCTTTCACTGCCTTGTTTCTGTTTAGCTCAGATATCAACAGAAATTTTAAAAGGATTTATTGTTTTGTAGAAGGTACATTTTAATTGTTGGGTTTATGATTACTTTTGAATAATGTGAGCCTTATCTCCCTGCTCAGAACAAGAACATCCATTCCAAAACAGTGACATGGGCTCTTCTGACCAACACAGTGAAAGCTGAAACAACATTTTCAAGAGGTGAGTCCAAGTTGACAGCATGCCAATGTGTGAAATGTTTAGGTCATGCTCTTTTCCTTCAAGCAACTTCTCTTGTTCCAGCAAAGTTGCTGCCTCAAATTATGACATATTAATTGTCTAATTTCATTTCTCAAAAATATATTAAGAGAAATGGATATAGTTTTTAGTTGTCAAAGAGGGAAAATATCTACATTCTGTATGTAGAGAGAACAGGCAATCCTTTCTGTGTGATTGTTTTATTTGAAAAGGGGCAAAGTCTCTGACATTTTGGTAAGAAAACAACTGAGAGTACAGAAGCAGTTTAAACTACTTTTCTCTATAAATTTTTTCTATAAGACTAACATAAATTATGGTTCAGATTGAAGCAGTGATGAAGAGAGGTCATTCATTTGTGAGCAATTGTCCAAACTTTGCAGCAGAACTGCAACTTACACTGTGATACAGCTACAGAGAGTGGTGGAGGTCCTCTGGCACTGTGCATCTATACAGCACGTTCCTTCCCACGCAGGTCAGTCAGGAAGAAGCTTCTCCTGCTTTGTCCAAGGGAAACTGATAACCAAACACTGTGACATCAGTCTCTTTTGGAAAGAAGGAAAACTGCATGATTTAGAAACAAGCTGCTGATCCTGAATGGAGCCTGAGCAGTGGAAGACAAAGTGGACACAATAGATAAAGTCCTCACTGAAGAAATAATTGCTCCTGTTTCTCTGGTGCCAGCTGTAACAGTGCTCCACTGTCAGAAACTCTTGGGAGAAAAGTATCATTAGGGATAATTTTTTTCCTCTCTCTTTTTCATTTCAGTTTCCTTTTTATTTGATTTAATTTTATTATTATCCATTTCCATTCTTGCTTCCTCCAAACATCTCCTGATCTGTTCAGCAACAGCCAAGGACACATCCACTGAATGTAAGTTTGTGCTTCCACTAAATAGGGATGACAGTTCTCCCTGCAGTGCTTTGTTCTCACCTGCTGCTCTTACAGACTGGAGAGGGCCCAAAGGAGGGACAGAGATGATCAAGGGGCTGGAGGACCTTTGCTGTGAGGGAACACTGGAGCAGTTGGGTCTTTTCTCCCTGGTGAACATGAGGTTCATCATTTAGAGCAGAGATACAAAGAGGACAGAGCCTCTCTGCTCACAGAGAGCCACATGGTGAAGTGCAGGTAACACTGGGAGGGGTTTTGTGTTAACAGGGAAAAGCAATTCTTACAGTAGGAACAAGCCTTTGCTGGAACAACCTCCCCAGGATGTGGCAGAGTCCCCCTTGCTGGAGGATTCCAAGCTGCAGCTGGACAGGGCTCCAGGGAATGTCACCAAGGCTCCCTCCCCTTCCACAGAAAGTTTTACCTTCTGAGGTGCCTCCTGCCCTGGGCTGTTCGGGTGGCTGTGTCCTTGCAGCAGAGGGCCACGCTCACTGCTCTGTTTCCAGGCTGATTTTCAGTTCCCTCAGTGCCCAGCTGGGCTCGCACCAATGCAGATCCAGTGCAGGGGACAGAAGGCAGCGAGCACCTGGCTGCAGGGAAAGCACACAGAGCCTCCCCTTGTGTCCCAGCCGCTGGCCACTGCTGGCTGCTGGCACCTCTCAGCAGTGCCCACCTTGCAGCTTTGACTCCTCTGACCTATGGGGAGTCATTCTGAGCTTCCAGGGCAATTCCCCTCTGGCTCCAGGTGCTACTTTATGACTTAGATGCTCTTCCATAGGATTTTGGTGCCTGTTATGGTCATGCTGCACTGGATCTGAGAATTGACACAGCTGCAGTCAGAATTACAGCCCAATTCCCAAAAAAAGAGATTGAGGAATTCCTTTATTTAATAGTCGGATTAAGGTTTGCTGATAGCTGTTGGACATTAGGATATTTGGTTGACAAGTAAGGAAATTTCCCTTGGACAGTCAGACTTCACCAGATAAGTTGTGAGGACACATGAAGCAGAATATTGGTCACCAGTACCACCTTTCTAATAAAGGAATTGAAGCTTTAATGTTTGCCAGCAATCAATGTGCTGTTCTCACGCACCAGTTTTTGTTTTCCTTCAGCTTCCAGGTAGAACTCAGAGTGCACTGAAAGCAAGATGGATCTCAAAATCAGCTGCAATCTTGTGTAGATGCTATGGTTACAAAATCTTCTGTGGCTTGAACTGACATTCTGTTTATCATGGGAGCGAATTACAGAAATACAACTTGGTCTCTGTGATTATTTCCTGTTACAGCAGTCAGGCTTGCTTATGGAAGGCATTTGCCATAAATACTGGTATCCTTGACAACACCAGAGTACAATAAAGGGCTTTGTAATGACCTACTTTTCAAAAATGTATTCCTTAACTTGGATGATTGTGTGATAATAATAAGATTGCCCTGGGCCAATTTTGGAAAATATTTAGATGAGCTTAAAATGGAATGTTGCAAGATATAGTAAAATGCCTCAACTTGCTACCAGGCATAGAGCATGAAATATTAGGCTGAACTGATATTAATGACTACACAACATAATTACCCATTTATCCTCTGGTTTTTGCTGTGTTTGTTTATGTTCTCTGCAATATGACCAAAATGGGTGCCTGAACAGTCAGAAAATCGTAGGATGATCAAGGTTGAAAAGGCCGCCAAGATCATGGAGTCCATCTTTCCAGGCCTGCCATTAATTAGAGCAGTTGAATTCACATGGCGTGGATCACACTCTGCCCACTTTTCCAGGCATGTTCCTGGCACACAGACACGTCTCCGTGGGGATGAGGTGAGCACAGAGTCACTGGGCAGCACTGACACGTCAGGGTGTGTAAATGCAGCCCCCGAGGTACCCTGGAACTGGTGTCTCACTGGTTAAATCCCATTTACCAGTGTGGGGTCAGCCCTCCAGGCCAGCAAGCCCAGAGCACAGCCTGAGAGGAGCTGATCCTGGCTTTTGCTGGGGAGTGCCCATTGGGGTAAATGCTCTGGCTCGGGGTGATGCTGACTAGACGTGGTTTGAGGGGCAGCCACCCGTTCCCTGTGCCTGCAGGTCTCTGGAGGGTGGAAGAAGGGGTCAGCCCTCGTGCCCTTTCAGTTTCAGGACACTGTGGGTTGCCTTCCCACCTCTTTGTCTGGTGAAAGCCGACGGTCACGCGGCATCTTGGATTTGCTCCATGGAAGCAGCACGTGGCAGAAGGCTGAGGTTCCTTTGGAGAACGTTCCCAGTGCTGCACTCAGCTCTTCCCAGAAAATGCCAGGAGAAACACGTGCCACTTGCAAGTCACAAATAGCCAGGCTGGGCCCCAAACCCAGCCAGAGCAAGGTTCCAGAGGTGAGGAGCTCCAAGTCCATGGAGATGCGCCAGCAGACAGGTGATAGAGAGAAATGAGCGTGGCCACTGACGGGGGAGAGAAATGCCTGGCTTCTTACAAAAGGGCAAGAATATTGGGATGAAAGGGATAAAGGAAAATCTGGCCAATTTGTTCTTCAGATTCATGAACTGTTCAGATATTTCCTTGACAGAGCCATGTTCTTTCATAGTATGAAAGGGCTGCACACTCAGCTGTGCTGTAAATAGGAGCAAAGTACTTCTGTCCATAAATTTGAGGTAACATAGAGATAGATAAGACTGAAACCAGTACTTTTTGCCTGTTCCTAGTGCCTTCTGCCATCTGAACATCCAATGTTCTCCATTGCACATCCTACACATTTCCAGTTCCTGTAGAACAAGATTTTCTGTTCATAATCACCAGAACAATGATGAGGGTGCCTATATGTTAATTACATATTTTGTGTTGGTTTAAACAATTTCTGGATTTGTGGCAGTTGAATTAATGTTGCTGCTCAATTGTTGGACAAGGAAATGTTAAGCTTGGGTTTGCAATTGCCATGAGCAGTTGACAATGATGTGTGTAAGTATTTTACACTCCCCCCACCAGTCCGCAACTCCCACAAACTGTCCATAATGGTGCACTAAATGGCATTTACATGAGCCTCTGAATAGGTCAGGTTTCCTGGAGGAGAGAGTGCAGTGGAAGAAGATAAACAAAGCTCACATGTGTTTTACTTGGAATTTAGATGTGATGTGATCTAAAATGCAGAAAATTAATTTTTTTCTTTGGTTCGGAAGGGGTATATATTTTGGCCTCAAAGAGCAGATTAGGTTAAAAATTAAAAGATTGATAAACATTGTTGATAAATGTTAAGAAGGCTTAGAAAATGTCTCTTATTTTGCAATGAATAGAGTGCAAGTCAAATTTCAGTGCAAACAATGGGAGTAGAAAATAATAGATATTAATTGACTTCATTTGGGAACACATTCTATAATTATGGTATCAATTCAAAATTTAGTGCCAACCTCTTACTTCGGTATGTTTATTATACTAAATCAAATAATCATCATTAAATCTTTTAAATTCATCAATATAAAAAAGAAAATAGAAGTGCCTGATAAAATGCCGTGCATTTGGGCTATGAGTATGTGCAGGACCTGCAAAGACACACAGCGATGGTGTCAGCCCCAGAGCACTTGTGCCAGTCACACACCCCTGGGATGAGTTGATGCTGAAGAGCCCCAGCAGTGCAGGGAGAACTCAGTACAGAAACAGCCCCAGCACCTCTCTGTGCTGTCCCGGCCCTTCCAACGCTTCCTGAGGTGCCACAGCTCAAAGGCTCAGCCTGGGGCTCACAGGAGCCATCAGTGTCCTGGCTCTCTTGCTGGGAGGTTTGTGATGGTATTGCTGGGGGTTTCCTCCTCTCCCTTGGGAGGAGGAACACACTGATGTTATACCTGGCTTATTACACCCTTATTACCTGGCTTTGGGCCCACCTGAGTTGGTTTTCATCGGTTTTCTCCTTAAAGTCTGCCCTCAAGCTCCCTTTTATCTCCTTGGTTCCCAGTTCTGCAGTTTTCCTGGATTTTTGCTGTCTCCAGAACCGTCTGTGGCCGATGAAGCTGAGGGAGCCTGCAGTGGCCTGTGCTCAGGCTGGCCTCTGTCCCTGTGCTGTCCCTGCCCTCTGCCCCAGTGCCGGTGCAGCCATGGGGCTTCACCCCACACAAAACAACTCCTGGCACCCTGAGCTGAAGTGCAGCTGCGCCAAGCCGGGTGCGCTCTCCTGCTGGTGAGAGCTGCCCCAGGCTGGAGTGGCCTGGGCTGGACAGAGCCAGGGCAGCCTGGAGACGCTGCAGCGTCCGGCCAAAGCAGAAGTAGCGCCCAAGTGTCATTGCCTGGGCTCGGGGCACGGGAGGTGCAGGACAGGGGCAGCACAAGGCTGAGGCACGTGGGACTCACCAGCCTGCTGCTAAGGGAGAGCCTGCTGTCCCTGTGCGCTCGGAACACGTGTGGAGGGTCCCCGAGACACCCTCAGAGTGGGCTCTGCCGGGACCTTTGCTTGTGCTGCTGCAGGTTTTGGAGACAATTGTGCATAAGAACGGGCACTAGGACCAGACTTGGGGCTGGCATGCTCTGCATTTCCAGGATGGCTCATGGACAGGGTGAGGTGGTACCGGGGCACTCTGCATCCAGCTGTGATCTGTGGATCCTTCAGCAAGAGAAGGTTTTTTCAGGCTGATTAAACCTCCATCCTTGCTATGCTTGCTGTGACATTTGCATCTCTCTTTCGTAAAACTTCAGAAACCGTAATCATCTTTGGCCCCGTGAAATGTTACAAACATCAGAAAAAGTCATCATAGTTTCCATGCAAAAAAATACATAATTTTTGACATTTGGGAACTGGAAGGAACCAATTTCTATTGCTGACAATACACAAAGAGGGCAGGTTGGTGCCTTGGGACCTATGTCTGTTACTGTTGTCTGAAAAATACCTTTTGAAGTGGCACCCTATGGCCCTGGATGGCCAGAATGGAGGGCCAGGAGGCTAGACAGGTGTTTAATACTGAGTCTTTGAGCTTTTAAACTAAATAAAAGTTAAAAATTCATAGAACTATGTATTTATAAAACAAAAGTGTAAAGAAGAGATGTTGTACACTCTCCATGTACAACAGAGAGAGATAGAGTGTTTGTGTGTGTGTGCGCGCGTCACACCTTGAACATACCACATTATAATAACAGACTCTAAAAACATCCATTCTTTTTTATAACCATTATCCATTAGGAAATCCCATGTAAAACTTATTTCTTTGTTCAGAAGTACCTCACCTACTGACAACAATTAGAATTGCTTACAGGGCCTCAGTTGCAAATGCAAAACATTCAAAACTCAAGCTAATTGCTTACATTAGAAAACACACTTTGCGTTTCTCAAGAGTTAGATTGTGAGCAATTTTGTGAGCTATTCATGCAAATACCCGGGGGCTGTTTGCATCAAACACTGGGATTTTGTTAGCAGTGAAAGAGGCAAAGTGCACCATGTGTGGGAAAGTAATTCCCTCACAAAATATGTGCTTGGAGGCTACTTAGGTCAAAGGAATTTATTTTTAATTCCATGGGCTGAAGAACTGCCCATCATCTGCTTTTTCAGAAAAAGAGGGTTGAGTCTTTGGGCCCTTTCAGAGCCTTAGATGACTAAAGCTGAAGGGATTTCCCCAAAAAGCAAGGAGTGCTTTGAGGAGCGGGGCCATACCTGTCTGCAGAACTGACCATGGGCCAAGGGAAGGTGCTGCTGCCCAGAGCCAGCCCGAGGTGTCCCTGAGGATTTGTCACATCCTCTGCCTCCCCTGGCAGTGCTGCCACAGAGCCCAGCAGGAGGGATTCCAGGGATTTGTCAGCATGGCGAGGGAAAGCGTCAGCTCCTACTGATATTTCCATCCAGGGCTGGCACTTTCAGGCCAGCAGTGACAAATTCTGCAGCTCTGGCTGCACAGTTGCTCTTGGCAGTGCTGAGGCAGCCTCTGCTGTGAGAGCAAGAGCGTCTGCAGGGGCAGGATGGTGCAGAGATGCCTCTCAGAGAACGGAGAGAACACCTTCAAACAGCAGCTGGCAGAGTTAATGAAGGGCTGGTAAATCCCTTTGAAGGGGTTGGGTTATAAAAACCTCTCTCTGTGAAAATAAGAGACAATAGGAGTGAAGAGGGAATGGGAAAGGGGAAGGGAAAAGGTAAAAAAAAAACTAGGAAAAGGAAAGAGAAAGGGAGAGAGGGAGAGGATAGAGTCTTTGGAAATTCTGATTTTATCTAAAGGACATTTTCTGACAACATAAATGTTTGCTACAATAAATAGTGCTTTCCCATATGCTTTGGCTTTCTAGCACTTGATATTAACTGAACACAGTGAGTTTTAAAAGAGAAAGGTAAAAAATTAGTAAAAAGTTTTCCTTCAAGACCAAACATCTGCCAGAGACTGAATGCTATGGTTAATGGCTTTTTAACATTTACAGGAATGATTGAAGCATTAAAATAATTAAACAGGGTTCTCAGAAGCCAGCATAAGTTGTATTGGTGAGGAGATTAAATAGAGATTCTCATTGCATGTGTGTTTTATAGTCTTGAAAACAGAGGCTTAGTAACAGTATTTCATGCACACACAATAACATAAAGAATGACAGCTCATGCCTTTTTGTCCTGGTAAGTATTTGCTGCAGCAGCCACCTTTCTTCCAAGTAAAGATGTATTCAAAGCCATTTTCCCCCATTTTCTGTTGAAAACAGTTTCATATCAAAAAAGGATTAGTACCGTATGTAGTCTTTTCTTCTTGTCAAGGAACGAGCTCAAATCTCCAGGTAAATATAAAAGGCTACAAGATTTTAGAAGTATGTAAATTGCAGTGTTAGTGAACCTGACTTGAATTCAGTTTTGACTTCTGAAGAATTAAAAATCCAAATGGGAATGACACAGCCTCACCTTTCCTTAGTGATATGTGAAAGGCCAGAACAAGAAAAGAGAATATAGTGCCTGCTGAGATCAACATGTACTGAGAAATTATTGTTATTATTGAAAGAACAGTTTAAATTACAGGAAGGTCTCTTGCCTTGGTGAGCCCTCAGCCCTCTGTGATACACCTCACCTCAATGTAGACTTCAGGTGGTTTTCTGTTTTCTTTTTCTTCCTCCAAAACACCAAGAGATCAAAATTCTTGGTAAAAACAGGACTTCTACTTTCAGTCAAAGCCAAAGAGAAGCTCTGCAGGGCTTCTTCCTAGATACAGATAAAATACTCTGGTGATCTTATCACACCCTGTTCTCAAACTTTTGGCACCAGCTTCTACTCTGGAACACCATGACTTCCTTGTACTCTGAAAGAGGGAACAAATCAAACCTCAATAGCTGGTCCTACCTTTAAAGCCAGTGTCCCTCCCACCAGAAACTTCTTTTCCTGTGCTCTGCAATCCTCACTGTTTACAATAAAAATGCTTCTTTTTATTAGGTTTACATCAGTTCCATGTGCTTTTATGAGCTTTTATGCCTTTTTATCTATATATGTTTAATACCACTATCTGCTTGTTGCAACATTCCAGGAATCCCTTTTGACTCTTCTCTCCATATTCCTGCAGAAGGTCAGGTCACCCTGGGTTTTACACCAATAAAAATCCAGGTTGTTCAGATCCTAGGTGTGATGGGCAGGCGCAGTTTCCCTGCTGACACAGGGACTGAAGACAAACCCCTCTGTTGTCACTGAAAACAAAAGACAGGAGGAAGTTTCTGCCCATTGGAAAGTCCCCGTTTGCCCTGAAGGACTCTGCCTCTTCTTTCTCAGCAGCAGCTCAGCAGCTGGATGCCAAGGAGGAAAGAGAGGGAGGGGTGGTAGATTTCTGTGACAATTTAACAGCACTTGCAAACAAGAGCTGAGTCTGTCAGTAACATCTCTGCAGAGGCAAGTCCTTGCAGAGGATGCAGAGCTGTGTCACTTGCGTTTAGTTTGCATCGAGTTAAAGGCACAGCTGTTTTGCGGAGAAAAGAAGAAACTTCACAACTTTATAGAAGTTGTAAAGTTCGGTATGCTTCTATTGTGACACGCGCTGGACGCAAGTCTCTTAACAAGGCATGCGTACCTCTGAAGACCTCGGGTCTTCTTTTATCTTTCTTCTAAATGCATATGCATACAGTTTCACAATAAGTTCACACATATTCATTCTGTGTGACATTTAGCACTAGTTCTTCTTTATTAAAGGAATTTCTAAGTCGGGGGCAAATCGACTTTGTGGTCTTTTCTGTTTTTCTTTCTTTGTCTCTTTGCTGTCTTGGCATGAGAGTTTTTCTTTCAGCTTTGGCTTCACAGACTTTTCACTTTTCTTAGACACTTCACCTAATTTAGAATGGATCTTTACTCTGTTTCATCCCCCCCTTTCCTAGGAAATAAGTCAATTCTTTTATTTAATGAAAACTTTCACAACAGTAAGAGTCTTTTAGTGCTTCACTATGTACGTTTGACAAAGGTGTTAGTACAGCTATTCATTTTAGCATTCTCTAGTTTTAAATTAACAATATAATAGATAATCTTAAGCTTATTTCAACTAATATTAGTAAAACTACAATGGGGTGGCACAACTTATTAAAGATTCTATTTGCAGTTGGTGACTACTTAAAGATCACATCTTACTAGTGATGATCTATATTTTGTTTTATTCTTTGTAGAACTCTGGTTATCTCTTTTGTATCATGTTGGACAGTAATCAAGGTTTTCTTTCTGCTTCTTTGGATTCTTTTTAAGCTTTTTAATAGGTCTTGGTGCTTAATTAATTGTTTTACTAATGTAAGGTTCATCTCACTAGGGGTAGGTGTTAGTCTGTGATACAGTGTGTAATTGGCTTAAATTAGCTGGTGGGATGTTACTGGTACTAAATACAAAAAAACTACACTCAATAATCTTAACAAAATTACAAATACAGAGATTAGAACGGTTTCTACTAGACAGAATAACATCATTGCTATCAATTTGTACAGTAGCACAAGCAGTTCTCAAGCATACACTCTTTTTTAGTATATACAAGCACACTTCTCTGGTCAGTGACTGGATGAATTTCAAAGTGACAAATACTCTGTTCAGTGTTCAAACACACATCTTGAGCATTAATGGTATTGCTTTTACAAATGAATCTCATCTGTTCTCTAGTAATGCAGGATTCTAAGTTTACTGTTTGCTACTTTTCATTTATCTTTCATGCTCACACTCTATGTTTTGAAGAGTAGAGTATTGTTTTTTCATGGTTTAATCTTAGAGCAACGATGGGATGGATAACATAAACAGTGGCATTATGTATGGTAAGCACAAAGGTAGTGGCTACATTAGAAACAGGATCATAGGTGAAATTCACTATTGTCTGCTAGGATTGAAACTTTTTTTAATATCAATTGCATTATCTCACACAATTTCTTGAATTTTAGCTGGAAAATTACTTTCACTCTTTTCTCATATGATCAGAGCTGCTGTTGCTAGTATCTATAACTGTGCTTGTATACAACTGAAAGCTAAAGACACATTATCTTGAATTATACTAAGTGCTTCTACTATTAACTTGTGATCTTGGTCTCTGGCTTTTTCATACTTCTTTACTTTGGCAGTACTTTTGAAATTTGTCACTGGCTAGTTCTTAATGCTAACAGAGATTACTATAAAGGCTGCTTCAATTTTGTTAGGCTACTTGCTGCAGTGGCTAGTTTATTCACTAGTATTTCTGAATCAATTCTATTTAAAACTCTTAATTTTGTCTCTAATATGCTAGTTAGATGTTTGTTATGGGGAACAGGAACTGCTTTCTGTCTATGACTATCTCTCTCTGCCAGAGGGGCTCACACTGCGAATTTAGACACACTTCACAAGTGTATCTGACAGAGGTTTAGGTCATATTTGAGGCAGATGTTTGTTCTGAAATGTAGACACTTTAGGGAATCTCTTTCTCTCTCTAAAGTACTTGATTTCTCAGACGTGTGGCAAGCAGGAATGTCTCTCTTGGTCTACAAAACTTCACTCACTTTGCCTTTAGCTTCAGGTCTAAGCTTCAAGTAAATAATGAAGGGAAAGTCTGAGAGAAGAGCTTAAATTCATTGCAGTGCTTCAGAAGAAACTGGGATCAGGTTTCTGCTACTTGAAACACTCAGCACAAAAGTGATACTCAAAATCTTACAGCTTGCTGCTGAGCTCTGAGGGGGGATCTCTCTCTCTACTTCTTTTAAGCAGAATCTAACTGCTTCAGACTGGGACAATTACTGATCTAGATCTCAGTATGAAAAGGGATAGCTATAAATAAAGAAAATCACTTTCTTTGCTTGGGTTAATTCACTACTTGCAGTTCAGCACTTTTTACTAGCTATTGCTTGAGTGTTTAGCTAACTAGCTTGGAAAATGACTTAAGGAAACTGATTTCTTGGTGTTCTTGGTTTTAGGCACTAGAAGAGTTGGCTCCTTCTTTTCTTGTTCTGCTCTTGAGATATGCTTGTTTTTGTAACTACATTGTCTAGTTCTCAAAGGAAGTTTTTAGGAAGGAGGAGCAGGCTGGTTGGTTTTTTGAGATGTTAATTTGCATTATCAACTCTACATATTTGAGAGACTATTCTGGATTGAATAATAGCTGTTGTTTAGTTACATTCTTTACTACGTTAGGTTCAAGTTTGGAGTTTGGGTAGAGTCTGAACTAGTATGGGGTGTATAAGGCTCTGCTGTGGTAAAAAGTGCAGTGTTTACTTTGAATTCAAATGAAAGTCTGATAGTAATTTGAGCTCAAAGGCAGGTCACTTCTACAGGCTGTATCAAGGTGAAATTACACTAACAGTCTGATTTACTTAGGTTATCACAGACTTCTTGGAGTTCATATACACTAGGGGAGGTATAGACACTAATTACATCTGGTCTCTCATAAGTTACTTTATTGATGACTTGGCACTCTACTTTGATTTCTTCTCTTTTGATTCTTTGAAGAGTCTACAGTTCTTGTTCTTGCTATTCTTGCTCTTCATATACTTGATTCTCGTGGATTACTACAGTAGATATGTTTAAATCTTTTATCTCAGAAGGTTTTCTTATGGATCTAGTATACTGATTAAATGCTAGGGACTAAGGCTATTTAGCATTACTTTGAATAGAGATACTCTCAAGTTTTGAAACTTCAGTTATGATTACACACAAAACAATTCTACAAACTAAAATATGAGCTACTCTTGATTGCAATGTACTCATTTTGTCTGAGTAAGTTTTAGTTTCAGTTCATTGTCTCTTGGTGTCACTCTTTAAGGGGTTTCTGGGCCTTCTTCACTCGAGTGTGATGGATCCAGGCATTCTGCTCTTTGATTTTGATTGCAGTGAAGGTGGTGAGAAGTACTTGCAGTGGTCTCTCTCACTGTGGTTCTGAAGTCTTCTCTGTAAGAGACTTAACATATACATCATCTCTATGCAATCTAACTTTCTGCTCTGAGTTCTAGCTACATGTTTCTCAATTATTTTGAGCTGTTTGCTTAATGTCACCATGTAGGTGGACATTTTGGACATTTTCTTTGTATTCTATATGGTCTTCTATAAGGCATTCTAAAAGGACTCAGCATTCTTTTAGCTCAAGGTTTAGTTTGAATTTGCAATAGTGCTAGTGGAAGAGCTTGGGCTAGGGTAGATTAACTTCTTGTCTCAGTCTTATTCATTCTCTCTACTTGGCAGCTTGATTGGGGGTGGTATGGGGTGTGAAGTTCTTAATCTATGCTCAGGTGGCTACTAATCTGTTGCACTATTTTGGAAATGAAATGTGATTCTTTATCTGAGGATATTGTGGCCGGAACTTTGAAACGTGGTATTATTTCTTGTAAAAATAATCTGGTCACCTCTTGAGCTTTGACAGTTCTGGTGGAGAATGTTTCTGGCTACTCTGAAAATGTATCTATCAATACTAGTAAATACTGATACCCCCCTTTCCTTGGGAGTTCTGAAAAGTTAATTTGCCACTGCTGTACAGGCTCATGGCTTCTCTTAGTCTGACTCAGTTTTGGCCGGGGGCGTATTTTGGGGTTAGTCTGGAGGCAAGGATCACATTGTCAGCTTACCTGAGCGATAGTGGCATATAAATTCTTGACAACGATACAACGATTGTTTCAATTAGATGTGTGTTCTAGAAAGCTTGTGGAAATTACTACTTTAAAGTCAACACTTCATCTCAATGCACTCTGTATCACTGGCAGCTTTGGTCATTTTGAGAAAGGAGCTACACTTCTATAAAAGGCTTTTAAGTAGTTAGGCTTTAGTGTGTTTTCTAGTGCTCTTCTTTTACTAGTAACTATGAAAATGGGAAGGGATTGCTAGCTCTCTTTCAATGGTAGCTTACTCTTTGCAGTTGTACGTCTCTTTTGATTAGTATTATTGTATTATGGCTTACTTTTGAGGAAAATCTGTACTTCACCCTTTGCTGCTTTCTTTGCTTCTCTATCTGCTAGCTCATTTCTTCTTTCTAATTTTAAGCTCACTCTCTGGTGTGCCTTAATATGCTTTTTCAGGTAGCTGAACTGCTTCTAGCAGCTGGATTGTCTCTTCTTTCTCTATGAGGTCAGCAGTCTTCTCTCTTTCTAGATGGCTCTATGTGCATGTATGACTCTAAATGCATACTTTGAGTCTGTGTAGATGGTTGTTCTCTTCTTTTTTGCCTTTTTTAGGGCACGGGTCAGGGCAATTATCTCAGCTTTCTGCGCAGAGGTACCTATTGGTAAGGGTCTAACTCTATTACTTCTCTGCAGGTAGTCACTGTGAACTTTGCAATGTCGCTTTCTTGTCAGTGAACTAGGTCTCTGCATCGTCTGGAGGAGTGTCTCTTAAGTCTGGGCGGCTGGAGTAGGTAGCTTCAAGGTCTCCAGGCAATCATGGTGTACTGCTTCTCTTTGATTCTACTGAGAAAAGAAGCTGGGTTGACAATATTAGTCACTACTATCTCTACATCGTCTTGCTCTACTATGATGGCTTGGCATTTCAGAAACTTCTGTGGTGAGAGCTAGTGGCTACTTTTTACTTCTAGTGCCCTAGACACTGTGTGGGACACTAGCACAGTCAATTTTGTCTCAGGGTAAACTTGCATGCCTCTTGAATATTCAGCACGACTGCTGCTACAGCTCTGAGGCAACTTGGCCATTTTTTGGCTGTTGCATGTAGTTGCTTAGAGAAGTAAGCAACTGCCCTTCAGTATGGGCTCAAGTCTTGTGCCAATATTCTCTGGGCAATTCTTTGCGTGGAAAAATAGAAAGAATGGTTTACTTACATCTGGAAGTTTCAAAGCTGGAGCTGACATGAGGGCACTCTCTCAAGCTGGTGAAAGGCTTGTGTGGTGTCTTTTGTCTACTGGAGATCTCAGTTTCTATTGGCAATAAGAGTATAGAGGGGTCTGGCGAACAGTCTATAATTATAAACTTACAGCTGGCACTACCCTGCTATGCTTAAGAAGGTTCGGAGTTCTTTCGTTGTCTGGGGTTTCAGGGTTTGGCATACGGCTTCCCTGCCTTAAAGTCTGCTGCTCAGCACTCACTTCTTACCCCAGGCAGATTACTTTCTGTTTCACTACTTGTGCTTTTTTCTTTGAGACTCTGCATCTTTGGAGTCTTAGGAAATTTGAAAGGCTTACTGTCTAGGCTTCTCTCATCTGAGTGGGTACTAGAAGATCGTCTACGTACTGCAACAGCCTCCTTTCTTCTTGTGGAGCTTCGGGACTCTGGGTCTTTGCAAGTTTCTCCAATCAGAGTGGGGAATCTTGAAGCTTTCAGGCACATGGACTATGTGAGCTTTGAGTTTGAAGGCAAAAATGTTCTGGCTGGCTTCGTGGATAGGGAGGCAAAAGAAGGCATCTCTTAGGCCTAAAACAGTGAACTAGGTTAGTTCAGGTGTTAAACAAGTTAGTAAGGTATATGGATTTGCTACCACAGGGTATAAATTTTAAAACAGCTTTTAATTTAGTACTATCAATTATTGGGCTGATTCTTTCTTTATCTTCTTTTTGAGGGTACTACTCAGTTCTCACTAGTTGTGTTCTTTCTTTAAGCTTGATGCTCATGGGGGAGCATCTTTCAGTCTCTCTGGTACAGCAGAGGCTTATACTCTTGAAAACATTTATTTACTTATTCTAATATCTCTTCACTAATGTCTTTCTTAATTTCAGTGTCTGTTAATGTTAAGCTTAACATCTTCATATCATTTGCTTCTAGAGTAACCTTTCTCATTTGAGAATGTTTAGCAAATTGAGCGAATTGTACAAAAGCTTTTAGGTACACATAGTACACATGTTACTTTAAAGGTTTGCAGAAGTATGCTTTCTCAGACTGGCCAGTTGTTCATTCTTTACACTACAACATAAACATTCTCTACAGGTACTAAAGCTTTATTAAAACTGAATATATGACTATTGTGTTGACAAAAATTCTTTTCTTTTGGGGAGGTCATCTTTACTCTTCCTCCCTTACCTTGGGAGGAGCTTTTAGCAAATCATATGTACTCATTTTGTGAACTGTGATTGCTTTGCATTTCAGCATGATAATCTTTGCCTGATTTCATACGTTGCTATCTTATGCTGCATGCTGAACAACATGTTTGATTTGCTTTCTCTTTGCTTTGTTTTCTTTTTTTAAGGGCTAAGACTAGAGAGCGGTCTGATCTTACAGTCTCTTTGCTATTCTGGATGATTTCTTAAAACAAAAGACATTTCAGCATACAAAAACTCTATCCTATTTATCTTCTTATTTTAAAACAGCACTAACTGCAATGAAGTATTATAAATCTTTTTATTTTCTGAGCTGCTCTTGCTGGCAGCCTTTTCTTAGTGAGCCCTTCTCAAAAGGGGCTAATTTAGGAACTTCTTTGCTCTGGTCAGTTTTCATTATTTATTTCTCTTTGCCTTATCTCGCTTCTACTCAAACCTTTTTACAGACCTTCACAGTAGTTTCTCAACTTTCTTCTTATACACACAGCTCTAGGTGGCAGGTATCAGATGTGGTTCCCACACACAAGCTCTAAGACCTTAGGTTCTGAATCTGCTTGACTAGAAACCTCTAATTTACACTCGGGGCATGTGTTCTGACAGCAAAACAGCAATACTAGTGTTTCTCATAAACACTGCACTGCAATAATACTTGCACATCTAGCTTTTGCTCACAGGCCATTCTCGTGTTCCCTGGGGAGACGGGGCAGCTAGAGCTGTCCCTGTGCCCAGGGGACAGCTACTGTCACTTCACACAGCATGTTAATCGAAAACGTGACATAGACACTATGTTCTGATTAAACAAAATATCAGTCTTTTCTAGTTCTCTTTTTGCACAATGTAATTAAGCATTGTGCTTACTTACACTTCTTTTACTGCTTTGCAGAAAGGCTGTTGTTAGTCACAGCTGAAACTGATATGCTCACAGACACGGATACATGCACTTGCACCCTCCTTTTATCTCAAATTCACTAGAGCTAAGGCTTGAATTGCTGTGAGGGGGAGAATTCTTGGAATTCTTTTAACTCGCTTTATCGTAGTTAAGCATAAATCACTGTACTATAGTTCTCTTATGTAAAATGCTACTCTTGTTGCAACAAAATCTTAAAATCTCTACAAACACTACTATACAATCTGAGAATCAAATTACTACAATGCAGCGGAAGAAAATCACTACACAAAACTACTGGGAAAGGGCATATCTCTCAAAGTGCTCACTTTTCTTAACACAACACAGCATACTATAATTCAGCATTTACTTACATTAATTTTTCTTGGACACAATCAAAATAACAGCATACAGTCTAGAGATCAAGTCTAAACATCTAAGGCAAAGGAACTCTCTGAGCTCATACTCACGGTTAAAATGTACCAAATCTACACAAATCACTACATTTAAACATGATAAATACTATCACTGACATTCTTCTACTCGCTTCTCTGCAGGGCACTTCTCTCTCTGCCCTCACATCCTGCTGCAGCCTGCACCTCAGGCCTCACTCGGCTGCTTCAAACATGGGTAGTATTGACCCCCCCTGCACTGGAGGGCACTGTAGATTTATTGTCTTTTATACACCATACACTTATACACTTGCACGATTAGAAACACAGTGCACTGACTACACAATGCACACATTAACCATACAGCAACACAGTGTCTGGACATCACACACACACACAAACAAAACACACGCGGGCTCAGCAGTTCTGCTTCATCAGAACAATGAACCTCTAACACACACATACACGAGTTCACTCGGCCTACCCCCAGAACCGCTTGCGGTCTGCTCTATCAGAACAATGAACTTCGTCTCTAATACAGTTGCTTTATCAACTGAATCTAGACGTCTCTGGGTGGTTTACTCTCTTGCTCTCTTTTCTCTCCCCTGGGGGGCCCTCAGTACATACTGTATCTTCTTCCGCAGCCCAGCAGGTCTTTGTCTGTCTTCGCAGGTGGCAAGTTGAGACAAGCGGAGCCCCACCAGGAAAAAATCTTAGGGCGCGCCTTGGAGGTCTGTCTATCTCCCCTGCCCCTGCGTGTACAGAGAACTCCTGGCTGGCTCACCATAATGTTTTGCAGAGAAAAGAAGAAACCTCACAACTTTATAAAAGTTGTAAAGTTCGGTATGCTTTTATTATGACACGCGCTGGACGCAAGTCTCTTAACAAGGCATGCGTACCTCTGAAGACCTCGGGTCTTCTTTTATCTTTCTTCTAAATGCATACGCATACAGTTTCACAATAAGTTCATACATATTCATTCTGTGTGACATTTAGCACTAGTTCTTTATTAAAGGAATTTCTAAGTCAGGGGCAAATCGACTTTGTGGTCTTTTCTGTTTTTCTTTCTTTGTCTCTTTGCTGTCTTGGAATGCGAGTTTTTCTTTCAGCTTTAGCTTCACAGACTTTTCACTTTTCTTAGACACTTCACCTAATTTAGAATGGATCTTTACTCTGTTTCACAGTGTGTTTTCATGCTGCAGGTGTGGTCTCTGTGACAGCAGCCTGTTCATCCTTCAGGGCGTTTGCACCCACAGGGACAGTGCTGCTCTTGCCAGCACATCACAGTTTGTCCTCATGCCAAAAAGTCCAGGCAGAAATTACCTCTTAAAGGAACATTCTCCCTTTGCTTTCACACCAAAGATTTAGATGTGATGGTATAATAGAAACAAATCTTTTCTCCTGTTGTCTGTTGGGACAGGAGGAAAATCCTATCACATCCAGATAGCGAGGCACATGCTATCACATGCAGGAGCAAGTAGAGTAAATTCTGTGCTGGAAGAGTGAAGTCCTGTCACTCTAAATCAGTGTGGTGCTTGAAGGGTTTTGTAGCAGGTTTGCACCTGAATTGATGCTCAAAAAGTTCATAAGGTCCAACACAGACTTAAGGTTTGCACAGCAGTGTTTAGGCTGACAGCTAAGGGAGCATAAATTAAATGGTCTTTCCAACCCAGAAGGCTGATGAGAATTGTTGGTATTTGTGCTCTCCTTCCTTGTTTAAAGGACAGCAACATATTTGATGAGATTTTGGCATTGCTGCTAAAAATCATGGCCAGATTAAGTCACCTAAGTGGTTGTTGTGCATTTCTAATTGTGGAGGTCAGTATCAGTGTAGCTGCTCCTGGTGATACAAAAAGCTCTTTCAAGACACTTCTTAAGAGAAATGTCTTTTTCCTTTTCACTCTCTAGTATATGGTAGAGACAATTCATGCTATTAAAATATTGTAAAATCCAAACTATGTCTTTTGACCATCCCGGCTGGGAGCAGTGTCTTATTCATATACATCTAGTTCCGGACGCATGTTAAGATAAACGTCGGGGTTTTAATGTAAGAATAGAAGTTTCTAGGCCAATAATTGCTGGCTTCCCCAGGTCACTGGGCCCACCTAAGAGTGATTATCGCCTCGCCCATTGTATCTGTCGACACCTGTATGTGACAGCGCCACCCTGATACATGTGAATACATGGCTTCCCCGGAGTCGACTGATGACATCGAGACACCTGGACTGAACCTTTGTCCACCTCTGCACATGTAAAGCCAAGGCGATGCATGTGAAGACACACAAAGAACATTTGATTATCTCTGTCTCGGGCAGAAAAAAATGTATAAGAACTCGCTGAGTGAGGCAGCATTTGTGAACTGGGGGAGACTGACACTCGGGAGGTCAGATCCGTGTTCACCCAGCGCCGATCCCGGCCTCAATGCTGTCTCTTTGGCTGTGGTGGTTTGGATGACCAAACTTCGGTCTGGCAGACAAATTAATAAATCTTTGCTAAATTTTCTTATAAGTTTGGCTCACAATTTGATCATTTATAACAACTCTTAACTGCAAAGGCCCTCCAGGATGTACAGCAAAGAGGTTATCTTGATTGTCCTTTCACAATAACAGAAAACTTCCCCTTTAATCAGCCTGAATTGCACAATTCTCATCTATATGAAGGAATTTCATTTAGTCTCTGCTGTAAAGAAGTGATATCTATGTGTAAAAAATGCATGTATTTTATGATTGGCTTTTCACAAATATTAAAATAAATATTATATATATTGTGTTAGAAAGTAATGCTGTATTAATTCTCTTAAGTACTGTGTTAGATATAGTGTTAGGTTATAAAGATTGTTAAAATAGAAACTATGCTATGTAATATGCTTTGTTTAAAAGAAAGGACTTGCAGCGAGATAGCAGCCACAGGACACCTAAATCTTTCAGAGAAAGGGAATTTATTGTCTTCTTATCAGAAGAAACTAACTTCTTCCTGCCTTGGACACGCTGTTAGGATTTGGAGGAAGAAGTTGACGATGACCTGACAGAATCCTGTATTTGAATGGAATTTATGCATCATGTATGAAGTGTATGAATATGTAACAGGCTATTGCTTTTAAGGGTTAATCCTTCATTAACGGGTATCCTTGTTCAGGCTCGTGATGCCCAGGAAAAGGTACCCGGACGTCCTTTTTGTTTTTATTGTCTCATATTGTCCTAATTCAGTTTGTCCAAATTGTTATTACTCTAATTGTGTTACTATTTTTTAAACAATTTTATTGCTATTAAACTTCTAAAAATTTTGAAAACAAGCGATTGGTGTTTTTAACAGTATGCAAAAGGGCTGATAAAGGGCAGACCCAAATTAACAAGAGTGGTATTTGTTAGAGCTGCCATTACTCATCACACACTTTAAACAACCCATACCACCAAGCCCAAAGCTAATATGGCTCCGTGTTAAACATTTCTATGGATTACAAATCCTTGTGTGAAAATGGAATTAGGATTTAAAGCCAGTATTTCTGCATATACAAGCATTGTGCAAGAACATTGCATCTTCAAAATGGAAACCAAATATCACCTGTACAGGGTAAATGCTGCAATAACATGAATACACTTCTCCCATCAGGTTCACAGGCAGCTTAACCAATTCTGTGCTTGCAGATAATCTGTTCAGGCATCTTTTGGGGCCGTGAACCAGGAAAGTCACACCGAAATACTGGGGGATCATGAAAATTTCTCCAGATCCAAACCAGTGTCCAGGTGACACAAGTGACTGCAGACACCTCCAATAATGCAGCAGGGAAACAGGTTTGCTGTGTTCTCTTTGTCATTGTGGGTTTGTAATTCAGACTCACAGAGGGGCTTGAGTTGGAAGGGGCCTTAAAGATCCTCTAGATCCAACCCCTCTGCCAGGGGCAGGGACACCTTCCACTAGACCAGGTGGCTCAGAGCCCCTCCAAGTTTGGCAAATACCCAAGGACACCTTTTCCTCTGTTTTGCAAGGTCAGATTTCCATGCTCACCTTGACAGATAGCTCCAGTCTCACACAGAGCATTATCTCTTATCTCCACAGCTCAGCAGAGATCCTGTTTTGGATGGCTCTCACTGCTCCCAGGGACCAGCCACTACCTCTCCTCTTTCTGCTTTCCCTTCCAGGATCAGAGATTTCCTGCTGCTTCCTCCATGTCTGAAACAACTGGAGGAGATGAGGGGCTGAGGATGTGGCTTCCGACAGAGAGCTGATAATGCTCAGCTGAGTATTTTATTCTCCTGCCACTAAGATGTCAGGCGGCTGCTGAAATTGCTCCTGCTTGGAAAGGGCTGGTGTGAGCAGCAGGGATTGTTGCTGGCTGGAACTTTTCCAAGAGCTGGACAAAAGAAGCATTTTGTGGAAGGTCACCAGCTGCCCTTGGTCAGCAGCACAAGGTGTGAGGTCCCCTTTGAGGGCCATCCCTGTACAAGGACAGCGTGGCCTTCTCCAGTGCCCAGAGCGCCTTCCAGGCTTTCGAGCTGGCCTTGTCCCTCATCCTGGAGAAGCAGGTTGCTGCTGGAGCTCTCATATCCACAGTTTCTGGCTGGATTGCTGTGTCTTACCACAGACAGCCCTGGAGGCACCAGTACAGACTCCACAATAAAAGGGGACTTTGTTCCAGCTTTTCCCTTGGACCAGCGTGCAGCAAGCCCACCCGGGCCTCATTCAGGTCTGTGTGGGCTGGTAGTCAGTTTCTGCTGGGAATTTAAAGCTTTTACCCTACTTTCCACAGCAAATAGTGGAGCAAACCCAGCTGCACCAACCCCCAAATTTCACTCTAAAAATCACAATTTTCATTTTCCTCTATTCAAGCCTTGACGAAAGCAAACTTTACTTGAGTGAGCTGGAGGCACAGTGTCCTCCAGGATCATTCCTGAGTAGGACAATATTGCAGGGCAAGACTAGCAAACCCAGAGTTTACTGGTGCTTAGGAAGCTTTGCTAAACCTTCCCACGTGCGGTGCTCTTGCACCTCCTGAGCTCCTGGAGCCCTCACTCAGCCCAGGCACAGTTTGGACAGAAGGGGATGGTTCCGTCTGTCACATGTGGGGACAGGAGGAGAGAAGACTTTGCAAACACTGCCACGAGGGCAGGGCTGTTTTCATTGATGGTGCCAAGTGGCAGTACATCATCTTTGATCTAATGTGAGGTGCTGAAGGGCAAAAATTCTCAGTGATGAGAAGAGAGTGTCTCCACTCACACATCAAGGTAAGTGAAGGGGAAAGTACAATCTGTATTTCATGAGAGGTTCTCAGATTTTAACAAAACATTTTTGCAGAAGACATGTCTAGGCAGGGGTGATTCAGAGCATTTTATCAGCCTCACAGAGTATCCCCACATCTGTTTGCCACATTTTCTCTCTTTTCTTCATTGTGAATGATTTCTCTTGCCAGGGTTGCTCCTGCTTGGAGTTCTACTCTCAGTGGAGCCCTGGAGTTTTCTCAGCAGCCTCTGCAGTGAGTTCTGAGCCAACGTGGGGCTCTGCTGCCAGCCCAAATCTGCGCTTCCCTTGCCCAGCCTGAGTGCAGGTGGGGCATGTGCTGGGCATGGCTGGAGATTTTCAGAAGATGCCAAGCGAGGGGACGTGCCCTCACGCTCTGACCCTGCCTTATCCCAGAGCTGTGAGAAATCAGCCAGCACAAAGCCAGGGGCTCTCCTTGCTGCCAGCACAGCTGCCAGCAAGGGCAGAGCCCGCTCCCAGCCCTGCCCAGGGCTGTGTGCTGCAAACCCACAGACAAAGCACACATTTCTGCCTGGGGTCTCAGCATCCCCAGCCAACCGCTCACACAACCCATCACAAGGTGCTGCTTCTCGGAGCCCTCTGCTGCTGCCCCATGTGTGTCACCCAGGCAAACATTTATGCAGCCAGGGTATTTCCAGGATCACATTTCCAGGGGCAAAAATCTGTAAATTTGGGGGGTGGAAAAAAAACCCAACAAGCCAAAAGACAGGAAAAGCCAGACAACCAAGTAATGTTTCTATTCCACTGAGGAAGTAAATGTCCACAATGAAGCAAATTATCTTTGGACACAAAGATATTCTCACTATGACCAGTTTCAGAATATTTATCTCTTCTGCAACAGCCCATCCATCAGAACCCTAAAGATTCTGGTTCCGAGCCTGCAATGTTTCCTCTCATTATGGAATAAAATGCTTCTCTAAACTGCTGTGTGTGACATTACAGAAGACAAAAGTCATGCCACTTGAGAATAAGTTATTGGTAAATCCAAAAATTCCCACTCTCCCCTTGAGTCATAATCACAAATATACTGCAAGCAATGGGTCAGCACATCAACAGAAAGAGAAACATTCTTTGGCCAACATGTGTAATTATCTGCAAAAGGACAGAGAGCTGCAGCTGCAGCCCAGCCCCAGCCACGGCTCTGGGAGCGCCCACACCACGGCAGGGCTCACACAGCAGCAGCAGCTGCAGCCCAGCCCTTGCTTTGCCTTGGCCTTCCCACCCAAAAGAGGCACAGCCCACATCTGCTGCTGCTACAGAGGCACCTCTGGCATGCCCCTCCCTGCACGGGACACTTGGCCTTCAGCGCCACTTCTCCAAACACTCTTCTTTCCCATCAAACAGAGCCTCTTAGAACCTACAAAGCTTCCACTTCCTCACCACAAATGCCCCAGCAGGAAGGATTCTTCTCAGGAAAATGAGCACCCAAACGCGGCCAACACACACTTGCACCTCTCATCTCCACTAAGGGGGGGAAAGTTTTTAATTTCCTCTTTTAGAAATTTTACTTTACCAAGAATAATTATGGATAAATAATAATGAAATAAATTAAATTCAATTAAAGAAGTCTTTGCTTCTCAGCCATTAAACAATGTTCCAATGTTCTCAGTCCAGACTCTTTGGTTCCCATCCAATGGAATTACCTGACCAGAGGGAGATCTTTCAGACAGGAACCTCCTGCTCTCCTGAGTAACTTTGTCAGCTTCAAGACCCAGATTCACTGGTGGTGATTCCTCTTCCTCAGGGGTATTCTGTGCTGGGCTGGAGGCCATTGATGCTGCACAACCAGTTCTGCCAGTTGGAGAACTGGAGGCTGAAGTGTCTGGTGTGGCTGCAAGAATCCAAACACATTGGTCAGGCTCCAGAATGTGGGGAAAGATGTGACAAAACAGCATACGCTTCTCTAAGTACCTAATTATCCGTAGACATAGATGATGTGAAAGAGCAGCCTCTACAATGAAAACCTTAGCCTGACACATGTACTATAAACATCTAGAAACTGAACTAGAGGGAGAAGGGTTGCTGCTGCCCCATATTCACAGCCTCTCCCTCGGCCGCTTTGTCCCACACAGAGCTGTCCTCCAGCCGAGGTTCAGCACGTGGGCATGGAGGAGGCCAAGGCCTGCAGAGCCCCTGCAGAGCTGCCATGGAGCTCTTGCCAAGCCTTGCCCAGCAGCAGCCCTCGCCAGTGCCTCGGGCTGACTGAGGGCGGTGTGGAGAGAAAGGCAGGCAGCAGATCCTGGGCCATCCCTACCTTGGCTTCCTGGCCTGCATTCCTCCTGCATTCCTCCAGTCTTCTTTGGTGTGTCCTCTGCTGCTTCCTTCCTGGCTGACATTCCCTGTCTTCTGGCCAGGCCTCTCCGCACTGTCCTTTCCTTCTCTTTTTCTCTACCTGGAGATAGCAGCCTTCAAGCCTTTCGCCACAAAGTTGGATTAGAGTGGCAAAGCCAGGAGCCATGAGCTAAGTCCCTTCTTGTCGTGGCTTACTCCCTTTTTGTTGGAACCAATGTCAGTTCCTTTTATCTTGTTGAAGCAGAAAGGCTGATCAGGACTTCAGCCTTTGCTCTGTGGAGCTCTGGTGGGTGTTTGGAGGCAAAGCTGGAGGTGCCTAAAGCAGAAATTCTGGAGGTGAGAGGTGGCAAGAGGTAGCCTGGAGGAGGAAGGGAGTGATTGCCAAATCGCCCCCTTAGCTCTGCAGAGAGGATGCTGCTTTTCATCGGCCCCTCTCACACAGTACAGCTGCCCCCAAAGGGACTGGAGGGAGCTGGCATGAGCTGGGGTCTGAGCAGAAGGCCTCTCAAGGTGACAGCTCCCCCACTGCTGCTTTAATTTGCAACTATTTTGTAAATTCATGAAACATATGCCTAAGGCATTGGGCAAGCAACCTGTGGAGTTCTCACTAGCATGTGTCAGTGGGGGGGAGGAAGGCAGGGAGAGAGAGCCGGGGGGAGAGAGGGAAAGAGAGAAAAGTCAGGCAGGAAGGAAGGCTGCAGGGCTGCACTGTCAGGAGCAGGCACAGCAGTTCCTTGGCCTCATGTAAAACTGCCCACCTCTCTGGCCTGAATTGTGCCAGGCTTTGTGCAGCTGCCACACCTCTGCTCTTTGGGCCTCCAGCACTGTGGCCTCTCTGCCATCTTCTTGCTAGACATCTGGCAGAGAGGGGGATGCATCACTTCTTTCCTGGGGCTCCTCCTCTGCTCTTCCCTCAGGGCCACTTTGCTCTTCCTGTCCCAGCTATAGAAAGCAGAATCATGTACAGCAAAGCGACTTCTTGGAACACAAGGACACCGAAATAAAACCCAGAGGGGAGCCCTACACTGCTTGTCTTCTTAATGCTGAGATTTCTGGTACCCTGAGTCCCAGGCTGGGACAAACCTCTGTACCTGAATCATACCTGTGCATGTGTCTGTGGGCACTGGGGTCTCCTTCAGGCCAGCCACCTCCTCAGCAAACATGTCATCCATGTTCTCAGTCAAAAAGGCCACCAGCAGCTTCACCTGCACACAGAAAAGCCTTGCTCTCAGCCCAGGTGCTGACAGTGTGCCAAGCAGCCCTTGCCATCCCTGCTGAGCCTTCTCCTCTGCACAGAAGGCTTTGGCTGTGTGGCAGCTCCTGCATGGCCTTGGCTGGAGAGAGGGGGCAGCCAGGCACAGGCACCTCTGGGCAGCAAGGCTCACAGGGGCTGGGGAGGCTGCAGCTGGCTGCTGAAAGCAGCATTGCCTTCTTGTTCTCAGCCAGCATGGCCTGGAGCTCCAGCTGCTCCTCCTGGGCTGGGCTCAGCAGGTTTGGCCCCAGGCAGACAGCCAGGTTGCTGCAGGTCATTCTGCTGGTGGCCCCTGTGCTGGCTGATGTGTCTCAGCAGTGAGAGCAGCTGCCTTGGGAGGAGCAGGTTCACTGCTGGCAGCTTGTTGGCCACCCTCAGGGAACAGGAAGGCAGTGTCCATCAGCAGACTGATGTTGCCCACAGACACCCCAGAGCTGGCACCAGGCAGAGGGCAGCCAGTGGCTGCTTTGCAGGCGCTCTCAGCCAGCGGTCAGGGCTCCTGCATTCCCATAGGAAGGATGCAGGGCATTGTTTCCCAGCTCCCGATTTCCCCCACAACCATGCAAGGGAAGGCTTCCCGTGCATTGCCCCAAAATTGCTCTGCCAGCCAGCTATTTTCCCACAGCTCTTCAGGAGACCATCCTCTTCCAGGTGAGTGCCAGGCTTCCAGCAGTGCCTGCTGCAGAGCTGGAAGCTGCTGCCCACGCTTCCCCTTTCAGCTGACAGATCTTGTTCTCCCTGCTGGCATCCGCATCCCAGCAATCCAGTCCTCACAGAGGCCAGAACAAAGAGCTCAGAGGGGATGCTTCACAGGAAGTCCTGCAATGCCAAGGGCTGCTGGTGAGCCTTGCCCTTTAGGGTCTTTCTCAATGTAAATGATTCTGTTATTCTGTATTATCATATCCTGCGAGGAGAAATATCAAGTGCGTCAAAAGCTACCAGTTCAGTGGGATTGGTAGTTCTTGCCTTAGTGCCTTGCTCAAAGTCTGCATGCACAAGTCCAGTTTGTTTCACGAAAACAGCCACAATTCTGCACATTATTTTATCACCTGATAGCAAACATTTCTGTGTGACAGAAAACATTCCTGTTTGAAAACAGAATGTTCTGTGCAAACGTTGTGTGATTCCATGCTTTGAATGCACACTCCATTGATTTTTCCCCTGTGGACTGCAGCTTCTGCAGCTCTCTCATTACTTAATGTGTCAGCAGATGGGCAGATGATTTAAGTGGCTTCCTTCTTTTTGTACCAGGAGGAACACCCACAGCTGGAAGCCGTGGACCAGTATCTGCTGCTTGGACATTCGTGTAAGAGAAAGGGCACACCAGGAGAGCCTGTGTGAGGTGTCAAATCGTGGGTGATGCAGAAAATTAGGAACTATTCACTAATTAGCAGCAATTTTAAAAAGCAACATTTCACTGATCACAACCAGGACAGCCACGGACATTTTTATGTATCTGGATTTTTATTCTGTAACAGTCTGTACCACTTACATGTGTAAGACAGAAGGACTGTACAGGCCAGTAAAACTAGTCCTAGGGAAAAATGTCCCTTTTAACTTTTTATTTCAGGTGAACTGGGTGTCAGCAGTTTTCCCAGGAAGCATCCTACAGACTTTCTGCAGTGCATGATGCTGGGTTACAGTCTTCTTCCAGGGAATAAGGAAAACTATTCTGGCAATCCTTGACAGAGCAGGGTCAGACCTTTTTGTTTGGTGAGACTTACAGACATGTCCTCCCCAACATTTTTGATTTGCCGTCCCTACCTCCTTGCTAAAAAAAACCCAAGTGGTGGTTTAAATTAGGTCTTCCAGCAACTTCTGACAAAATAATATTCACTGAGTATATGAGAACCCAGAGGACAGATGACATATTTCCTGCTGGTCTGGTGGGGCAAGAGCCTTCTGGTGTCTCAATCTATTTGTGTTAACCCCTTCCAGCATGCTGACTGCCAACAGCAGCAAGCTCATTTTTGTTAAGGAACAGATATGAAAAGGCTTGAAAGGCAATGGCTAATACTTTGTCAGCAGGACTAGAGATTTTGCCATCCTTTACAGTCTTCAAAAGGCAGACGAAATTTTTTCTCCTTCTGTTGTGGTTATTGCAATGCCAGTGACCATGACAGTGGCAAAATCAGCTCTGAAAGGAGGTTGTAGCCAGCTCAGCCTTTTCTCCCAGGCAGTGACAGGGCAAGAGCACACAGCCTCAAGCTGTGCCTGCAGAGGTTCAGGCTGGATGTCAGGAAGAATTTCTTCCTCGAAAGGGTTGCCAAGCATTGGAATGGGCTGGCCAGGGTAGTGGTGGAATCACCATCCCTGGAAGTGTTCAAGAAATAGCAGGATGTGGCAATTAATGCTTTGGTTTAGTTGACAAGGTAGAGATCAGTCAAAGCTTGGACTCAATGATCTTGGAGGTCTTTTCCAGACTTAATGGTTCTCTGATTTTCTAATTCTCTGATTCCTGAAAAAGGTTTCCCTATCTCTGGACTATCAACACCTAATCCACACAATCATTTGCAGTTATTTTCAGCTTGGACAATATCCCTGTGCATGTGGGGTGTATGCATAAAAAGAAAACATTCCTCTCTCACTCACTTTGGGGAAGGAGTTTGTTTCCATTCCTTGCACATTTCTACAGAGCCATGAAATCCAGAGTGCATCTGAGCCCTTTTTGATTCCAACAATCCATTTTATATTCTGAAATTGCTAATTCATTTCCTCAATACACCTTCCCTGTCACATCCTATTTGCTTTACTGCTACCAGCGCTGCTCTCTCAAGTGATGAATCTTTCTCTGCTGTCCAGGAAGTCAGAATCAATTCCAGAGCCCTAAACAGGGAATTCATTTGCCATGACTTCAGTAAGCCTTCTTAGCTGCCTTTGGCACTAGCTCTCTCCACCAGATTGAAGCTGTGGTGCCTCAGAATGCTCTCGTGAAGGACAGAGGTGAAGTGGTGGAGAATTTTCCTTTTGTGATGTGCTGTGGCTGTGTCTTTCTGTGTTTATGTTTGTTTGTGTGCATGAGCAGCCATGGCAGAAGAACTCTGGGAATTAGTTCTCATTTGTGGACATTCTGGTCCTGTGGACTATCAACTGCATTTGGTCCTGTCCATTTTGAGACTTGCACACAAAATGTCACTTTTTAATTTAAATTTTAAGTTAATGTAAGCATTTTCCTTTTGTTTCTTAAATTACCTTTCCTAGTAGAATAAAAACATTACTAATGAGCAAGAAATACTGTCTGAGGAAGACAAAAATAATTTGGTAATGGAATCTTACATCAGTAAAGAAAACCTGTTAGACAAGTAGCTGACTGAATAAACAAAATTAAGTCAGAAATTATTTTGAGTTGCATGTTGGTTTGGGCCTTAGTGACAGGTTCTTCCCACACATAGTTCAGTTGAACTCTGGCTGCTTTCATTTTGGCAAATTTTGGGGAGGGTATGGACAAACACCTATGATTTGGGAAAACCAAGTGAATTTAAGTCTTTCAATAATGCATCTCTACCATCTGTAAAATTCTCCTGTAGTGCCTCTGCATATTAGCTCAAATATTTGTGTCTCCAAGTCTAATCACTGCTTTACTGCTTTCCTGAATTTCTTCCTTTTTCCTGAAGTGCTGCTCATTTCTCCAAATGCTTATTTTGCTTCAGGATAATGTGTAACTGAGATGTTAATGTATGATTTTCATACTTCATCCTTTTTGAACTAGACACTGGATCTCTGTCTTCATTATATATGCAGCTAATATGAGTATTTCTTCTATTTCATTTTCTACTGGACAGGTGCTAATATAGAATTGTATTAAATTTGCATATAACATTTTTGAAACATAGGGAGGGAACAACAGCTTTTGTGTATCTCGCTATTTATTTATCTACATAATTATCCATACTTTTGAGAACACATTTTGTACTAATCTTTCCTTTTATACTGTTTTTCAAATATAAAGCCAAGCAGGCATTTGCTTAAAAATAGGTGTCTAGCACTGATTTTCCTGCCAACAATTCCTGCAGGCTAAAAAGGGGAGAAGACTGAAGCAGAGCAAGAGATTCACTCTGTTGTGGTGTTTGGTTTATCAGAAAAGGTAAGTTTTATACTTGTTACCTTTTTTCTAATTCTCTACTTCAAAAGAAAATAGGAGAAAAGGAAGTGGAAGAAATACATCCAAAGCACCGTTCGTAAAATGTGGAAATGAGTGTAGAAGGGTTTATCAGAGGCCCCTGTGAATGGAGCCAGGCTGTGGCGCTGCCCCCCTGGTCTCCAGCTGCACATCTCTTGCTCATGGTCATTATTTCCCAGTGTTTGACCTGGTGTCCCCTCTCAAAAGGACTCTATTGCTCCCAGTCTCTACAGCTTTTAACTGCTTTTTCTAGGAATCCTGAATGTGCTCAACAATCTTTCAGGGTGTTTCCACAATGGATCATAAGGAGCTCAGTGAAAGCTCAGGCCTTTGGCAGCTGCTTTGGATACTGAAGGCATTTTCTGCTGACATGCTGATGACTCCTCATTTCAGTTTATGATGGCTCATGACTCTCCAGCTTGGGCCCTCAGCCCTCAAGGCCTGCTAAGCTTCTGATTGAACAAAGGGCTGTAATCACTTTGTTGAGGATTTTATTTAGGAGTCTCTCAGGAAGTAAAGAAGGAACAAGACAGAGCTGAAAAAGGCAGCTGGGTTAGAGATAAAAAATAAGTGAAAGGGATGTGCATCAGTGGGTGCCCTGTGGTGATTCCTGAGCATTTGATGGTAGAAAGGTAAAATACAAAAGTACTAATGAACAGGCTAAACAGCACCAGGTATGCCTGAGCTGAAACCACAGAAGCAGAGAGATTATTGAAAGGAATTTCAAATACCATTGCCATCTGTCTCTGGCGGATCACTGCAGAAAACCACTTCAAGTGTTTGCTGTATTTATTATCTGTACTTATTTTACATTAAAACAGGGAGAAGCTGGGCTCTGAAGCTGTACTCTCAAAATACATTGACTGTTCTCCAAATCTGAAATGTGAATATGTGATGAAGAGGCTACAAAAAGAAGGTTGGGAATACAGATTGGTTTGTAATTGATTGCTTCTTGAAGAGCTGAATTTACATTTTGCAAGGCTGATAAAAGTTCATCTGTCATTTGAATGTGAGGCAGTAAAGGTGAAGTGAAAGTTGCACAACTGATCTTTGAAAACACGTGAAATTTGGCAAAAAGGAGTCAGTTGTCAGGAGCACTGTGTTGTGACACTGTAGTTATGACTGAGAAATATGAAAATGGAGAAAAAGTAGAACAAATGAATAGGCAGAATTCAGAATTGACTCAATCAAGTACAAGATAAAGAAACACATTCACCATGACAAGAACTGACAGTGAGCACAAGGCTCTGCAATAAGGATGAATTTGTGTAGTATTTATGAGAACTGGGAATTAATGGAGGAGAGAGATTTAATCAGAAAGAGCTACTGGAGTCTTCAACAAAAAACATTCTTTCAGAAGGCTGAGTTTTATGACAAACTTTTCCCCTTTTATCTTTGATTGCTGCAGTTAATTAGATATTGCACAGTGGGCATGTGATGGACACTGGCTGGGTAGAAGGCATTGAGAAAAAACTAAAATGCTTCAGAATAAGCAACATTTTTCTTAAAACTAGGTGAGTTTTGGGTTTTTGTTTGTTTTGTTTTTCTCCTTTTTTTTTTTTTTTAATTTTAATGAAGTGCCAGCAGCTTTTTAGCAATTTATAGGAAGTAAGTTATCTTCTGGTCCATCAATATTTAGTTCCCATTTACTCACTCCAGTGAATCTTGGGGGTTATAGTTAGTAGTTGGTGACAGATACTGCACTGAGAATCAGATTTGGGTTCTTGCTCTCAGCTTCTGAATATCTTTAATAATTATTACGATATTCTTTAGCTATGAATAGGTTTTGCTTGCCTTTTTTTTTAATTTGCATGCAACCTTTTTCGTCTCTGAAATCAACATCACAACAATTCAAGGGAAAGCTGGAAGAATGATGGACCTTCAGTGTAGTGAATGTGAACACAAATTTCAAATGTGTGATCACTCTACAAAGTGAATTTGATGTTAATTGATTTGGGTGAGGGGAGCAAAAAAATATGACAGGAAAGACAGTCTTTATGAACCAGAATAAAAATGTGTGAAAAGTAATAGAAATAGTCATTATTAATGAAGTTCATGGACTAGAAAGGCTATGACACAGGGCTGCTGACCCCTCTGAAATGGCGAGAGTGGAGCTGCAATGAGATTCCACTAGAAATACTGTGCGAAAACTCATCTGGAAAGTCTTTCAAGTAAAGGCAAAGAAAGCAGCAAAGGAAGAATAAAACCCCAACCCAATAGACTGAGGTTACTACTCCATTTACTGGAGTCTCTAATGATAAAACAAGAGCCAAACGTTCTAAACCAAGAGCAGGTAGATTTAGATTGGACCTAGGGAAGAAAATTTTTATGATGAGAGTGGGGAGGCCCTGGCACAGGTTGCCCAGAGAAGCTGTGGCTGTTCCCAGATCCCTGGAAGTGTCCAAGGCGAGGTTGGATTTGGCATGGAGCACCCTGGGATAGTGGGATGGCAAGGGTTGGGACTGGTCTTTGAGGTCCTTTCCAACCCAAACCATTCTGTGATTCTGTGTTGCTAAACAGGCAGTGTATCTGGAAAGTTGTATCCTGACAAAGAAGATGAAGAAAATTGTCATAGAGGGATAAGTGTTTGTTGTGGCTCTGCTTTCTTTGGAATGCAATACACTGGCCAAAACCCAGAGATTTGTATTTCCCACTCTGAATGTCTTCTCTCGATGGACCAGATCCTATTGAATCTGTTGCTCTCAGGATGAATTATCTGGAATTGGTATCCTAACTCAAATTTCTCTTACATGCCAGATAGCTTACATTCTAAATTAAGTTGTTCATAAATGAGCACTGTGATGCACTTAAAATAAAATTACTTTCTTTGTGCTAAAAATCCAATATTACATGCTAATTGTGCCAGTGTGCAGCTAATTAACCTTTATTCTGCTGCTCCCTAAGAGATGATAGGTGTATCTATGGATTGGCAAAGTGACTGAAACTTGAGCTCTCCCTGAGAGTTTTAAAATTATTCACATTGCACAGTTCTTCTTCTTTTTACTGACAGGTGACAAAGGCTGAGAAGAGAAAGAGGGACCAGAAATGAAAGTAAACAAGATACTTTTATGGATATGATTTTAGAAGAGCAGAGTTTCAGAAGAAATGGTTTATCATTGTTCTCTTACTGACTGTCCTGCAGAGTCTGAAACCTCATACACAAGTCTCTGAAGCTACAAGTGTCTTCAACGTCCACCAGGGTTGTAAAAGTCCAGAAAAAATATTGCATCTTGGCATTCCCTTTTCTTTCATACTCCATAATTACACCAAGTACAAGGATTATGAAAATAGGGCTTCTGAACTCATACTGCCGCCAAATTCTAAGCTTGTTTTCAAAATCTTTTTAATAACATAATGACTTTGGTTTACATGGCAAGTTTTTTTTTTTTGGTGGATCCTGGGTTTAGGAAAGAACAAAAATCGCTGAGCAGCAACTGGGAGAGAGAATATGTGAGAGGAACAAGCACCAAAGTCAAAGAAGAGCCGAGTTTCTGTTCCAGGGGCCTGAGCTCGTTCCCTGTGAGGCACAGACTGTGAGGAAGAGCATGAGGAGGCAGGCAGTCCCCAGCTACCCGGGAGGTCCATGATGGAGCTGACATCCACCTGCAGCCCCTCTTTGTCCAGTGCAGGAAACTGCAATATACTTTCCATAGAAATGCTTTCTTCTGGTCATAGTTCCTTCTGCTTCTGAGGATATTTTATGGAGCAGAGATGTGAGAGACAGAGGTGGTTTACACATGTGACATCAAGTGACATAGGAAGGGGCTGCAAAAGGACACAAAGGACCGTCTCATGAGTAAGAAAGTATTTGTTCAAGTTCACTGCCCTTATGAGAAACAAAATTAAAATTAAAACAAGGTAAATAGAACCCTTGGGAAGTGCTATGAGAAAAAAAACCTCAGCATTCCTGAGTGGTGGGAGAGAAACCTCAAAGCACACAGAGTGCTCACATCAAAGACCCTTTAAGATGGGATTCCTCACAGACACTGGAATCTGCTGACACTTTTCCCAGCTGTTCTGCATCCCTGTTGCATTTAGCCCTGAGAGGATAGAGTAAAGTGACATCTGGTTTCTGGTGGAGTCAGCCACTGAGTAACTTCCAGGATGAGCAAATTACTGCAGCCTTAGGGCTTTCAGCTACAACTCCTGAATTCTGACCCTTGGGCATTCTCCCTTCAGAGTTGCTCTTTTCTCTGTCTGTGGGACGTTTTCTGCCTGGAGAGACACAAATTTCTGTTCCCGTTGCATTCTCTGATCCAGACTCTAGGCATGTGACAAGAGTCAGTATATGACAAGATTTCTTCAAACCCTTGAGCAGTGTCTCAGGAAGAGTTATAGAAACAAGCACAGGGGAAGGGGAGGGAAGAATTGGTTATTTCTGAGCAAAGGGAAGGTTTAGAGGTATTTATACAGAGATCCCGTCATAATCACTTTTCCTAGTCTCTTTTCATTGTAATGGTGAGGCTCTGTTAGCCTGGGGTTTTCATGGGTCTGACATAAAGAGAATCTCATCTCAGATGAGAAACCTACACCGCTTGGCCCCGATTCCCAACTAAAAAGGCCAAGTTATGCAATTATTCAATTTTTAGACCAAAGTAAGTTTGAGGCTCAGTTCCAGCAGAGCTTGGCATTGCATTTACACATCTACAGATACTACAGTAAAAACAACTGCAGGGAGCACATCCAGAGAGGCCAAGACCAGGTGACATTGCAATTCCTCTATCAGATAAACTTGCTCTTGTTTGTAGCATTACAGTGGTGCTAAAACAGACAGCACCTGCATTAGATTCTATTTTGTAAGGAACAAAAACATCAGTAAAGCTGGGCACCCTGTTGCTGTTTGTTAGCAGAAGGAAAAGCACTTAATTTGTCTTGCTCACAAATGATCCCTGACTAAATTTGAAAATCTGAATTGTTTTCAGATTTTAATAAAGAGAAAACCATTGCTTAGCAACCAGAATGTTTCCTTTAGACAATAAGAATTTAACAAACATGTAACTCACATCAAGGGCAATTCAGCAAAGAAAGGGAGAAACTGGTGCTGGAATGGAAAAATGGAGACAGCGGTGGGGGGGAAAGGTGTGGTGAGTTAAAGGAGCGTGTGCACACAAGTAGAGGATGAAGACCATGGTAAAGAAGCAAACTCAGTCAGAGTAAAGAAGAGGTGTGTAAGGACACTGACAGATGTGCAGGGGTTATGACGGGGCTTTGTCAGAGAACTGGAGTGTGAATTCCATGGAAGCAGCACTGGAGACAGGAAGAGCTGCAGTGAAAAGCAGTCCCTAGTGCGCAGTCTGGGACAGCCCTGAGACAGCCAAGCACAGGCTGAGGCCAGCAGGCAGCAGAGGCACGTGTGTGGGTGAGGATGGACCTGCCAGAAAGCATATCAGCCACAGCAGCCAGTCCAGCATTGCTGATGGGAGATGACATAGCCAGGAGGTGATACTGGTGAGTCTGAAATGAAAAATCAAGAGAAGACAGGAAAACATGGCAATAAAAAGAGAGGGAACTGCAGTCAAACAAAGTGAGGTTTTTTGGAAGTGAGTGTTTACAGCCAGCTCTTGGAAAATGAGCTGAACCAAGGCCAGCATGGAGATAATGTAAATTGGCATTAATAGTGCCTGGATGTTAACGTGCAGCTAATTTTCCAATTAGGCATAATCACACTCACTGAATAGAGGTGGATGACATACAAGTGCTTTGGCCTGGACAAGTCCATCTCAGGTGGGTCTGCTGTCAGTGAGGATTTCTTTCATGTGTTTTGTTTTGCTGTAAGCAGACTGCTGTGCAAGCTGACATTGCCTCCATAAAAAGAATAAAAAACAGGTGTAATTGAGCTCTGTGACAGATTCCAAGGGGATCACTTGTTCTTTCTATCAGGGGGTGTATTAGCCACAGAAAACTGGGGTAGGTGAATCAGAAAGGCAGTACCGGTGTCTTTTTCTTCAGCCTGACCAAATTTTGGCCTTTGAATTCAGCTGATGAGCTCTGAGTGACTCCCTTTGTCCTCTCTGTGGTTGGAACAGAAGAAACAGAACAGTTTCTCCAAAGGCTCTCCAAGGCTCTCCTGAGGTCAGGACCTGACAGCTCATTTCAGAGCTGGAGGCAGCTGTGAGACTGTTTGCCAGACATGTCTGGCTGAGCTGCACATGCTGTTTGTGTTCTTTTATCCTTCCAGATCGTGGCTTTATCCTTTATGCTGCGTTCCATCTTGTGGAAAAAAATGACTTTTTCATTCTTAGATATTTTTCTCATTTTCCTGTAAGGAAAAAAAGCATCTCCCAGGAAGGCCATTGGGCAGTTCCTCAGGGCTGGTTGGCTAAGAAGAGTCTTTAATGGAACAGTGGCTCCATGTGAGTGCACCTCTGCAAGGAACATCAAGCGTGTTGTTTTATTTCGCCTCTGTGAATCTGCTCTGAGAGTGCTCTGAGTGGCCACAGAGCTCTGACTGTCACTGAAAAGTGGTGTTTGGGTGCAGGGAGGCTCCGCTGGGAAGAGCAGATCAGGAAGGCTCACTGGGTAGAGGGAACTGATGGATTTCAGGAGAGCACTGCTGTCTCTGCAGCCTGTGTACCTGCCTGCCGAAAGCTCAGCTTTGTCAGTGGTGCCTGTGGTGCAGAACTGCTCCCAGATTTGCAGAGGTACCTTTAGCTGGATCATTTCCAGCCACCTTCGGACCTTGTCACTCCCAAGGCTCATGCTGGGGCCTGTGCAGCCTTATTCATATGACTGATTGCACAGAGCTAGTGCAGAAAGAGTTAATGGGATTTTGGAACAGAAACCAAGGTTTTCAGTACTGCAAAACTCTGTAACAAATACTGCATCTTCTTCCACTGCTTTTCCTGTTGGAGGGAGAAAGCACCTTTAAGTGCTTTTTTCTTGCATTTGTGACATTTAAGATGGGCAGTGAAAAAATGTTACCTTTTTGTCTTTCCCTTTCCCTTTCCCTTGTCTTTGTTATTTTCTTAGACTGATACTACAGTTTTTTCACACTGGACTCCAAGGGGATTAACAGTCATGGCCATAGCAGTGGTGTGGAGGCCTGCAGAACGCGCCACTCTTCCAGGGGACCTCCCTCTCCAGGGCAAATAAAAAGGAGATTAGATACTTTGGGGCAAAGCAGATTTCCACAGCCTCTCTCTGCAGTAGTGACACCATGCTGTGCCAGTGCTACCCCAGCTCCAGGTGGCTCTGGGGACCTGCTGGACACCTCCTCCTCAGCAGCAGAGTTTCATTCACATACTTCCTGGTGGCTCTGCACCTTCCTGGTGGCTCTGCACCTTCCTGGTGGCTCTGCCTGATTCCTCGCTCCAGAGATCACTGAGCAGATTGTGAATGCTCTGCCTTTGCAAGGAGAAAACCTTCTGCAGACTCCCTGGACTTGCTAAGGGAATGGCATGCTAAGGTTAATTACAGCAAAGCCTCTTATGAAGCATTCAGTGAAAACCTTCTCTGAATGTTTTGGTTTCCCAGTCAACACTGAATGACACATCTTTGCTGGTACTAAGAAAAATCTAATTAATACATCAATATTGTGTCTTCACTCGACATTAAAGGATTACACCCAAGCTAGAATGTGTGGTCAACTTCTCATATAATTTACTCAATACATTTTACAACATTTTCAGTTACATTAACCGAATAATTATTTTCATTTGCCAGTTTCATTTGCACAGAATGAGCCACTGTTAGGGAAAGGGGAGTTTGACAGTCAGGCTTTGAAAGCAGATGAATACTTCAAATCATACTAATTTAAGAAATATGTTGAATTTATTTTGTAAGAGGACTGCAGCAACAGCCTGTGTGCCTCATTTGTCTTAACTGTGCTTCAGACAAGAGCACCTGACCCCTGGCTCCCTCCTATCCTAGGAAAATAGTGGCATGTGTGAGTGATTTCCTCAGAATGGACGACATTAGCATCTGTATCTGTCTGCTTGGTTGAGAGGAAAATATTTGCTTGCAAGAAGATGTTAATTGATTTTTTTTTTTTTTAATTGGGAAAACTGACCTCAGTAACAGCTGCAGAACAAGGCACCTGTGGAACAGGGGCCCACAACTTCTGGCAATGAGAGTGATCCAGGGCCCAGCAGTGAGCAGGGCATATGGAGAAAGCATGTGTGCCTTTATTTAAAGTTTCCTTTTCCTTTTCCTTGTTCCCATGCCTTTGCTCATTCCTAAGTGTTTTCCTTAACCTGTCTTAAACCAAGACACCATCTTGGTCATCACCTTTTGGAAAATGGGGACAGGAGCGTGGACTGTCTGTCTCTTTTTTTGTTTGACAAATGCTTTAAGTCCTTTCACAATGCAGAGAATCTGAGAATGCCACAAATGTTTTAAGGCTCCCTGTTTTGTTGGTTTTAACAGAGTTCTGAGTGTTATTTTGAGTTCATTTGCCCTCCAGATGTACAGGAGAAAAGTGGCAAAAGAGGAGCAACAGAAAAGAGAGTAGTGCCACAGAAAGGCCAGGGTGCACTCAGGCAGCCCGTGCTACCTCAGCAGGATGAGAAAGAGGAAAAAAAAACCAGATTCATTACATTAAATGACATAAAAATATTCCATTGCATTTCGAATGAGCCTATGCACTTTTTATAAAATTGCTGGGTATTGACATGTTGGTTGGACAAGGGAGATAAGCTAAAAATACATGTTACTACAAATTAACCAGTGCAGCATAATAAATGTCAGTGCCTTATCAGGGTACACTATTTGTGCTACACAGCTGAAAAAGTGAGCTGGTGGGGCTGATTCTGAATGCAGAAAAGCTTCTGGAGTCAACAAAGTTTCAGTCCAGAAAAGGTGCAGGGTGCTGAGAAGGAGCCACAGCTGTTGTGATTAGTATTTTGCTGGAGATGATAAATAGTCAGAAGAGCAACCTGTACTAAATGAAAATTAAATATAGGATATTTCAACTGTCCTTTGCCCCCTGTAGCCACAAAGATCAGAATTTCTGAGCTGCTGGTGGAGTCTCCCATTGCACTTTCTGTGGGTGTTCCCTTGAGGGCTACAGCATAGTTTCTGTAGTTAAACATTTGCTGTACATCGTGTCCACCACAAACAATTGGCTTTGCAACACCAATAAATCTATCTGCATACCTTACAGGAAGCCTATTCTGTATAACAGGCTTTTCTCCTGCATGGGAATTAAAATCTAGATCTAATTTCAATAATTATAGAAACTGATATTAATAATTAAATAACCTGATGCCTAATTATCTGCTAAGCAAAGAACTGCAACTAGTCCATTACCCTCAACACCAAGAAATGTAACTGAACAGATGGTTTAGCAGTAGTTTTTCCTTGTGCAGCTGACAGCACAACATCTTTTCTTCAATGAAAGGAAATAAAACTTAATTTTTGGAAATTCAACTCCTCAGAGACACATAGTGTTTACATATTTTATAGAAGTCTGTGCTCCCTACACAGCTTAGGAAAATTAACTAACACCTTCTTGTAGTTCTTAGTTTTCCTTTTGGCGCTCATTTTGCTTTGTTTTCTTTCAAAATAAGAGACTTTATGTCAAAAGAAATAGCATGACAAACATACTTCTTCTAAAAAAAAGGAAAAAATTCCTCTATCTGACTATCTCCTCCTTTTTTTCCCCCTTAGTCTGCATTTTGTTAATAAATGGTACAAATTTGATTCTCAAATTTTAAAATTGCATTTCTAGTAAGATTAATGTCTTGCATAAGTTACAATCCTGTATTTTGGTATAAATTCTGGCATTGAAGACTCAAGGACAAACATGCCATGGATTAGCTGGAGTCAGACTGCTGTGAGGACAGAGTTACGTCATTCTGACCAATAAAAGTTGAAAATCAGCAAAAATAACGATTACTTAGAAATCAAAGAAAGAAAGACAACATTAAAATACATTGCTGTCATCAAATAAAACTGGTTGAACTGAACTTCATATTTTTTCCCATAATAAATGCAAAATGGATAATTAACATTGTTCCATAGTCCACTAATGACATTTTTATGGACCTTGATTGTTTTGAGCCCACAAGGTGTGCTTCCCTCAGTTATTCTGTCCAGGGATGAGAGTTGGACTTTCCTCGTGGATCCCTTCCAACTCAGAGTATTCTATGATTTTATGATTCCATGCTTTAACAAGTTGAGTGTACGGTGTAAAAAAAAAAAAAATGCAAAAATATGAAGGAAAATCTGCATTTTGACTTCAGTAAACAGATTTGAAGAGGCTCCAGCACAGTATGGACTGACCCAGGTTTTGAACGTGCTGCTGAGTTTGATGTGGGGACACCCAAATTCCTTCCTCTTGCACAGCATCCTGACAAACCCTTCTGACAACACTCCTATGAAGGTCTCTAGTGCTTTGGGTTCACTAACCTGGTTAAGGTTAGGTTTGGGACCTTGTCTTTCCCCTTCTCTTACATGAAATTGTTGAGATTCTCCTACAGACAAGTTCCGTCTCTTGAGAAGTCCTGGGCATACAGGGATGGAAACCCAGGATTTTCAATGGAAAACATTAGAAAAGCATAACATCTTACAAAATTACTAATTATGTTTTCAAACAGAGGTAAAAAATTTACAAATTTTCAGCCATAAAGTGTGAAAATTTACCCTGACATCAGCTACTGCCGGGAACATGAGGCATCAGGTGGCTGGATAGTGAAGCAGTGGTGGAGATATTTCATGAGCACTCTTAAGCATAAAAACACTGATGGAAAAGATTGAAGGTTTAATTTGCTGCCTTCAGCACAGACAATCCAAATTTATCACCATGTAATCCGAGTGCCTGTCATGTGGGGCTTTCCCACTGACTTCTTAAATTCACAATTCCTTAACTGCACACAATTGGCTCACCCTGGGCTCATGCATTCCTTTGGGGATGGCTCTGCTCCAGGATAGCATCTTGCAGAGGATGCAAGTGGATTTTGTACTCCTTTGTGGCATGCAGGTGGTCAATAAAGCCTGAGCCAGCCCTCTCTGCCCGTCTCCAGCTGTGTCATGGGGAGGCGGAAATTTGGGAAACCCCTAGCCCTGCTCCTTGTCCTGGCTGGGCATGCAGCTGCTGGAACATGGGTGTGTCTTGTTGCCCCCAATCATTTTAGGGCTGAGTTAGGCTGGTTCAGGGAGAGCAAATGGGCAGTTTGGTGGGATTTATGGGGTGTCCCCCAACCCCAAATATCCCTCCTCTCTCTGCCCCATGCCTACTGATCCCTCCGGTGCCCCCCAAAACCCCTTGGGAGGAGGAGGTACACTGGCCCAACACCAAGCACCCATGACAGTCACTCACTCACCCTCCCCTGCTACAGCTGGGCAAAGAATGAAAAAGGGGGAAAAAAGTTAACAAAGTCTTCATGGGTAAGATAAAGACTGGGAGAAACCCTTCAGGGCAAAACAGGCTCAGCTAAAGTTGCAAAGTGAATTTATTACTCACAGAACCAGAGGAGGATAATGAGAGGTAAAATAAGCCTTTAAATGCCTTTTCCCTCCAGCCCCTCCCTCTTTCCCACTGACAGAGCAGGAGACAGGGGCTAGAGGTTTGGTCAGTCCATGAAAGAGATTTTCTTCCACTGCTCTGGGAGAGGAGCCCATCCCCTGTGAGGCTGTGGGGTCCCTCCCATGGGAGACAGTTCTCCGTGAACTTCTCCAATGTGGGTCCCCTCTGGGGTTCTTCTAAAACTGCTGCAATGTGAATTCTCCCCATGGGCAAACAGACCCCCAAAACTGCTGCAGCACAGGTCTCTTTCCTCAGGGTGCAGTCCTGCAAGGACAGGCTGCTCCAGCCTGGAAACAGAGCCCCTCTCTCAACTGGCTCTCCCACTGGATCACAGCCTCCTCCAGGCATCCATCTGCTCTGTGAGGGCACTTTCCCCATGGGCTGCAGGTGGATCTCTGCATCCCCCATGGATCCCCAGGGGCTGCAGGGGCACAGCTGGTTCACCACGGTCTTATCATAGCTTGCAGAGGAATCTCAGCACCTCCTCCCCCTCCATGGAGACCTTGGTGTCTCCATGTTGTTTTCCCTCACACGTTCTCACCTCCTTCTCTTCTCTGGCTGGAAGCAAAACTCGTGACTTTGATTTTCTTCTTACATATGTCATCACAGAGGCGTTACTGGCCTTTCTCAGTTTTGGCCAGCAGCATGTCCATCTTCAGAGCCATCAGCCATTGCCCTGTTGGACATGCTGGAAGCTTCCAGCAGCTTCCCACAGGAGCCATCTTTGTGATCCCCCTGCTACCTAAAACCGGGTCTTGCAAAACCAATCCACCCCACTATCTGCAATCCTGGGTTTATGGACAGGAACCCCACCCCACCACTCTAGATCTGCTCTTGGGACGGCAGTGAAATATGGGAAAGGGACAAGTCCCAACGGGATATTTCTGGGTCAGCTCTAGATAGAAATGTAAGGGGCAAGGGCTAAGGTCAGGGTTTTACACTGAAGGCATGCTCATCTCTCACAGTTACTAAGAAAGGAGCACACAAAGGGTCTGTTCAGTTGAACATCTGCAATTATAATTATCCCTTTCTCATCGCATCTGCATATCATGTCTGCATGTCCTATTCAGTTTCCATTTAAATTGTAAATGCAGAGAAGAAAATGCTTTTCCTATTTACTAGTTCTTTTTTTTTCATTTCCCATTTTGTTATTTTCAGTTGAAAATCCACTCTGAATCTTTACTATGCAATGTTTGAACATTAAAGAGATGTAAATATTTGATAGAAGAGAAATTATTCTCTCTTCTCATTGGTGTAAATGTACTTACACTGCCTCTGTATTTCTACCCAAGAGGTTAGAATAGGTTACCTAATTGGACTGTCTGGCTTCAAAAACTTCTTAACAGATAAAACTCAGGATTCTTTGCCTCAAAATATCTGGTAGCCTCCAGTACTATAACTATACTTTTACTAAAGTATCTAAGGAAGCAAAAGTTGTGTGTGTGTGTGTGTGTGGTTAAAAAACTTGAAAACATGTCTTTCCCAAAGCACTTCTGCAAATGTGCCCCAAGGCAAAGGGAAGATAATCACTATGCAAGAACACCTGTTGGTTAAACATTTTACTGGCTTCTCAGAGTGTTTTGTGAAAATTGTGATCACAGTATGTCATTCACCCTTTTTTTCTCAACAACCAAAAATTACAAAGCCTGGCTGTCTCACAGGACATGGTCTTCTTTATTTTCCTTTTTTTTTTTTTTGGGGGGGGGGGTATTTTTGCCTGTTTTGTTTTGTTTTGTTTTGTTTTGGACTCCAACGCAGAGCGGTTTTTTATGTATATGAAGCAGCCAGTTTTAGGAATAAAGAAAAATTGGTCCATCTGGAATATTTACTTATCTTCCAGAACACTTGACACAAGAATAAACACCACCAACTGTTGATCAACTTCTCTGTAATTGCTGTATCAAAAAACCAATTACACTGCACTATCACAATTGTATGAGCATCACCAGGATCTGTGCTGAAACCTGTGCTGCCTTTCATAACTCTCCATAGTTAAAGCTACCTTTGTGAGGTGTGGCTTTGCTAAAACTTTTTAACATTTTGCCAGGAAAGAAGAAAAGGAAATAGGGAATCAGGTTTCCAAGAGTAAATCCACATAAAACATGTCACACTATGCCACAGAACGTATGGCAGAGGCCTGATGTGACGAAAACCCAGCAGTTTTCACAGCTGAAAACTTTACTGTCAGTGCTTTGAACCAAAACTGCTTTGTCCACTCAGTTTTTCTCCATATGTTACTGCTTATTTCAGTAATAAATCACACTCACAGCACCATCCCAAAGGATTATGTAATGGACACTGCAAAGTTTTAGGGCTACATCATCACTGAAGTACATCAGCTTGCTCTTGAAGGAAAGAGTCCTAAGTAACATCAATTTTGTGAGTAACTGTAGCAAAAAATAAGAAAAACAAAATCAAATGCTCCTGTCTTTGCAAAAAGAATATAAAAGAAACAAAAAACCCAGGAAAGATAAATGCAGAAATGCTGCCAAATAGAATGCTTTTGCAGAAATAGGCTTTTTCTAAAACTACTTTAATGAAATTTCAAGCTTTCTATAGTTGGTAGCTTTCATTATGCAAAGCCACTGATAACTACTTTATCAGCTAATTTCTTAGCTTGTAAAATGGACTTTCAGTGAGAAGCAGTGCATGACCCATTTGTCAGCCTGCAAAAATCCATCACTAGCTTGTAAAAGCTGTCCACTCCCTGGTGATTGATGGACTCAAGGATGTTGTTTACAGAAAAGCCAAGTAGATGTTCATGTTAGGGCAGAAGGGCCAAGTGATAAAGATACAACGTTAGAGCATCTGACAAGGGATGTGCTCCTGCTCCTCTTTGCTATCACTTCATTGTAATTCAGCGACTCTTTTATGGCCCATGTCAGTATGCAAATTATCCTGGTTTCATATTTTTCAATGCATAAATTGGAAAGCAATTAACTTAGAAAGTTTGAAAAAAGGAGATACTGTTTGCAAATGGGACACTGTTGAAGTGATGCACTTGGTCCTGTCTTTCCTTGTAATGCCCAACTCATCTGGTTATTAAATAGTGAAAAATAATGAATTGCAATGTCTGTGCCAAATTTAATATTTCAGAATTATGCATTTTGTATGTGACACAGGTTACCTCTTACTGTATGCCTAAAAGAGGGGAAATTCTTGTCTGCATCCTTTCCTTCTTCATATGTCCCACTCACCTTATTATGTACACTTTCTGGATAAAAGAAATATAAACCCTGATTCTGCAACAGCTTTGCCCCACAGAGAAGGAAATATCACAATATTACTGTTTAATAAACCCTGTAGTACTACCACTTCTGGGAAAATATTTTTGGAGTTTTCTATAAAAGGACTGTAAGACCAGAGTTATACTATGTTGACTCCAGGAAAAAAAGCCCTAAACAAACAAACAACAACAACAAACAAAAACCAACCAAACAAACAAACAAAACCAACTAAGCAATATATGCAATGAACAGGTGGCAGTAAGGATTTGGGAAATTTTATCAGTAGGAGGTGAAGTCGTTGGTTGACTATTCATCTGAGCAAAACACTTGAAAATGTTTCTTACTCAGAATTATCAGAGAAAGCAGAGAGTAAGAAAGAACAGGGCACAACTATCCTTAATTAAACTGAGTGCCTGAGGAGCGTCAGAATTGTGTTCATCCAGGTACAGGTCCCAAGGACTGAAGGTGCTTCTGTGCTGTGTGTGTGGGCTTTGACTTAAAAAAATCTCCAAAGATCTGCATTCCTGAATCAGAGAGGTTTCCGGCTACATAGAGGAAGAGAAAGAAACACTAAGAGCTCACCCGGCTGCTCATGTGACAGTGAAGTGTCCCACATCCAGTAAACTTTCCTCAGCTGGTGTGCCCTAGCAGTCATCATGCTTAGGATTAGGTGAGTATGGGAAACTGAAATTTAACATAACATAACAAACATAACTTATGACATATGACACATAACAAATAACATAACATATAACATAACATGCCATAACATAGTGAATGTCTTAAAATGCATAGACACTGTATTTTAAATCAAATAACGTACAATTTCAGTCTCTCTTCTAAGTTCTTTTTGTGACACAAGGCACATCAGGCTGACAGGAAGAAACAGTTTTTACAGCTGGTTACCCTTTCATGACAATGGAGAGAAAGCATTGCCTGGTTGCCTTCTCAGGAGGTAAAACCCATAATTTTAAATACCTCTAAAAGTTCAGGAAGTGCTTTGAAATACTGATTGAAACTTCCTGACTGTGTAGAAGCAACTGTGATCTGCCGAACCACATGGAAGGAATGCCTTCAGGACACAGAACGAGTGAGCTGCAGAAAACTCAAATTAAACTTAACCTAAAAGATATTTATGTGACATACATGAAACTAATTGGATTTAGTTCTTTCAGCCTCTGCATAACCATGTCTTTATGGTTTTGCCCCCATTTTAGCCATGTTCTTGACTTCACGTCTCTTATTTTCTTAAGAAGCTATCTGCAAAATAAATTGCTTGTGAAGGTTTTGAAGCTTGAACTTTTGCTCTCTGGGAAGCAATTCGAAAGAAGAATGTAAATACTGAAAATATGATCTCTTTGGCTTTCAGGAATGTCTTAGTCCAACAAAGACATAACATTTTCTTAACAACCTGACCTTCCTGACTTGAAATGTGGGGAATAATTTTATGCTGGTGCCATTCCACTGGACTTCCCAAATCCTAACTTATCTGTAATGATCTACATTTAAAAAGAAGAAAACTGCCTTTTAACACAGTGCTGGAGGACACTAAGGAGCTCCAAGGGATTTTTACTCATCCAGAGGCACAGACCAAGTAGAGCACAAACACAAATGTGAAGTGCATTGATTCCCTGTTACAACACAGCAGGTTAACATTGTTGTTTCAGGAGGTTTCTCTCCAGTTGAGGACTTTCAGGCTGAGCTCCACTGTTTAGATTATTATCTGGATGATTCTGCTTCACATCCAAGACAGAGTTACCAGGTGCCTAAAGCCATTATTTGACATTGTTTTGATGCAGTGGGGTGTCTATCCACATTTACTAGTATTGATATTACTATACTATTTACTAATATATCAGTTTTTAGTATTGTCAGCAGAAAGACAGCATGCAGAAGATTTTGGAAACAAAACTGATCATGGCTTGTTCTAAGGAGTTTATTCACCCTTTAGCTCAAATACTCCTGGGTATTTATCCTAGCAGAGAACAAAAAGCCTGGACTAACAAAGAAGCAAAAAGGTGGCAGAATTGCCCCATTTTCTGTTCTGCCAGTGGTCACAGCAGGGTTGTATCCCTCACAGTGGGTTGCAAGGCAGCAGGGCTAGAAAAATATACATCCTTCATGCCAGAGGAACAAGTTCATGTCCACTATCAGCAGAAATAAAGACAGGGAACATGAGCAGGGCATGAATGGCAGTGATGAGAGGGAGCACAAGCCTTTGTTCTCTTTCTTGTTCCATTAACTATACATAAGTCAGGCTGCCACAGGCTTCAGAAAATTAGGTACATGTCAAGAACAACTTGTTTAGCAGCATCTCATGCAAATATTCTTCCACGGTGGTCACACTGCAGAAAAGCACACCAAATGCTACCTCTTGTTCAGTTATGTTGGCATCTTCTGCTTCATCAGACCAGCTGCAAAACTGTGCTTCTGTGCTAATAAAGTCTCTCTCACTCTCTCTCCCCCTTTCTCTCTCTCAATAAAATTTTCCCATGGTTTTATTAAGAGTAGGAAAGGAAATCTGATTCATGGCATAAGTATAGAGTGCCTAAAGAAAGCCCGGGGTTTGATTTAGAATGACCTGAAATGAAAGGCTGGAAATCAAAAGGATTAAAAAGTAAGGGGGGGAGGGGGGGGTAGAAGAGAGCAATAATGAGAAAAAAGAAAGGAAGTAGAAATTTGTAAGAAGCTTGCCAGGATTCATTGCTTCTTGGTGATATTTCAAGCACTCTGTGGTTACCCAAGAGGCTGAGGAAAATTGACTGTGCACAGACATATATTCCCTGTGCTTCCCTCATAGCTTCCTGGAGCTGAGGGAATTCAGCCATGCGAGAGTAAAGAGGAATCACTCGCCTTCAGCAAGATCTATAATCAGTACAGATAAGGCACTTTAAACAGACCCTGGTTTTCCCTGGCTGTTGTCATGGCCTGTAGTATTCCACATAGATGAAGGAGAGGCTGAGATGCCTTGGAAAGATAGCATGGTTTAGCTTAGGGTGACTCCTTCGAGTTTTTTCTCACAGTTCTTTGAGTTATATGTTAATAGCACTTGTGACATCACCCTTAAACCCCCCTCCCCCACCAAGTTCTGGAAAGTTCCCTGTTCTCTACCTCCCCATTGGTCCACATTGCTGTCACTCCTCCCCTATTCCCTCATTGGTTGTTCTCCCCTGATCCCACCTTTGTACCTCCCCTCATCCTTTCACCCATTGGCCTTCAGGTTGTTATACCCCACCTACTCTGAGTTGGTTAAAAACCCTGGACCCTGCCCTGTTTGGGGCTCTTTTGCTCTCCCTGGACCCCTTTAGTGGACCTGTGAATAAACAGACACTGGAATCCACACAGAGGGCCTCTCCTGCTTTTCTCTTGGTTTGACCTGAGCAACTGTCTGTACAAGTGTCTGGTGCTTGCTGGGCTGTCCATCTTCTCAGGTAAGTCACTCTTGGGAAGGTGGCCGTCCTGGTGACATCTGCCGTGCAGCCATAGCTGGTGCCCGAACAGGGATCTCTTCTGGATGATCCCTGAGAGCGTCTCCAGCATGCTTCAGCTCCATGAGTCCTTGCGCTTGGACACAAATTTCCTCAGAACTCTAGCTCTGGAAGAAGAGGGTCTTGATTCTCTGAGACATCCTTCAACTGGCCAGTCAACAGCCCTCTCATAGCATGTCCTGAAGAGTTTGATGTCTCTGGAGGATTGGCTGGAACCGACAGATCTCATGGGTTCTTTCTTTTGGCTTGTATTCTGCTTCATAAGTGCTGCAGCTGGGGTGCTGCTGGGTGCCAGGGGAGGTGCCCACACAAGCTCTTCTTTTCTGTTCCACTTTCATCTCATGGGAGGGTGACCCTGGTCACTATGGGAATTAAACTGTCCCTCATGCAGTGGGAGATATATGTCCAAGTTAAGGGAGCCCTGGTGTTGGGAGAGGTTTCTTTTTTGAAAAGGGATTTAAAGTTTTTCGTTCACTTTCTGTTTAAACACTTCCCAGGAATTACCTGGGAGGATGTCCCCAGGATGTTAAGTTCTGGGGAAAGGTTGGGAAATGTTTATACGGGGAACAAGTCGGTGGGAATTTTAATGTCAGGAAATTTTATCCTTTGTTTATTGCTATTGTTAAATTAGTAAAGGAAAAGGGGGAAAATTGGGGCTCCGGTTCTCCTCAGTTGTCTCCTTCCTTCCTCCTCAGTCCTAATTCCTCTTCCCCAAATGGTGGGTCAGGACATAGAACCTGCCCCAAGGCACAGGGGAGCCACCTGCCTCCTGCTACTTCCTATCCCCCTCTGTCCCTTTCTTAGGCTGGCACTGGCCATGCCAGTCCAAGCCCTAACCTCCTCCTTGATCCATTACCCCCTTACCCTACTTCTTATCTTTGTTCATTGAACAAAATGGGCCAAGATGGCATTGGCATCGCAGGGACCCCCATCTTGAGTCCCAAGACACAAAATGGTGGTTTCCCCTCACACGCAGCCATTCCTGCCTTTCCACCTCTCCTTCTCTGGACGTTGCGTTCCATCCCTGCGTCAGGTTCGCAGGACCTTCGCAAGACCAGTGAAGTCCTGGAAGATAGGGGTCCTCTACAGCCAGGTCTCCCCTCACCCTCCATGCTCCCCAGGGACTGGCATCTCACAGTCTTGGATATCAAGGACTGTTTCTTTAATATTCTGCTTTATGCCAGGGATGCTCTCAGATTTGCCTTTTCAGTTCCATCAGTCAAGCCCCTTTCAAAAGATACCAGTGGTGTACTTTACTTCAGGGAATGAAAAAATTCCCATGTGTTGTGCCAAATGTTCATTGCCAGAATCTTACCACCTGTAAGAAGAGTTTTTCTGGAAGCAATATTCCTTCACTACATGTTTGTCATCTTAATTTGTTCAAAGACAAAGACTTATTTAGACTCTGTAATTAAAAGGACTGTCACAGCCATTGACGAGGCAGGTTTTGAGATCACTCCAGAAAAAATCCAACACACTTGTCCATGGAAATGCCTCGGCTTTTTAATTGGCAAATGGACCATCATCCCTCAAAACACTGCCATCAAAGATGACCCCCAAACATGGAGAGATCTACAAAAATTGTGTGGTTCCATCAATTGGATGTGACCCCTGTTAGGTTTGACTACTGAAGAACTAGCACTGCTTTTCGACCTGCTGTGAGGAGACAATAACCTGGACTCACAGTGTGTCATCACCCCCAAAGCCCATAACGCCCTACAGAAGGGAGCTCATGCCATCTCTACTCATCAAGCTCATCGCATTGATCCAATTTTACCCTTCCACCACTTCCACGGTCTTCTTTTTCAATGGGACTCCTCCTCAGTAGACCAATTATTAATTATTGAGTAGTTGTATTTACATCACCAACCAAAGAAAACCACTCCTCAAGAACTAATGGTCCAGCTTATTACTAAGGCCAGAACCCACCTCCGGACTCTTGCTGGGTGTGACCTCGCATACATTTGTCTACCACTGAACTCAACGAATTAGAAACTCTGCTCCAGACAAATGAACACCTCCAATTTGCCCTTGACAGTTATCCTAGCCAAATTTCTATTCATTATCCAAGACATAAATTACTCAAAGAGATGTTTCATCTGGTCCCAAAATCTTTGAAAAGTAAGACACCACACAAGGCTCTAACTATTTTTACTGGCGTTTCTGGGAGGTCACACAAATCTGTGATGACCTGGAAAAATCCAAACACTCAGAGATGGGAGTCTGATGTTCAAGTTGTTGAAGGATCTCCTCAGATCTCTGAATTAGCAGCCTTCGTTAGGGCCTTTGTGAAATTCAAACAACCATTTAATTTAGTCACAGATTCAGCATATGTAGCCAGGATAGCTGAGAGAGTAGAACATTCTTTATTGAAAGAGATGTCAAACCAAAAATAGTTTAACTTGCTCTCAAAATGAATTCATCTTGTCTCCCATTGAGAGCAACCTTATCACATAATGCATGTGAGGTCACACACAGACCTCCCCAGCCCAGTAGCAGAGGGCAGTTGGAGGGCAGACATACTAGCTATGGTAGTCAGTTCCACAAATACATTACCAAACATATTTAACCAAGCTAAACTTACCATCAGTTTTATCACCAGAACATACCTGCACTGGTGGTGCAGATGTTCAAAATTACTAGGCAACAGGCAAGAGTCGTTGTAGCATCATGCTCTAACTGCTAAACCTTCACATTACCATCAATGGGAATCTGAACTAACCCTCAAGGCTTGGGTAGTCTTGAGCTGTGGCAAACTGATATTACACATTACACGCTTTTCAGACAACTGAAGTATGTCCATGTATCCATTGATACCTTTTCAGGTGCCATTTTTGCTTCTGTGCACACAGGAGAGAAAACCAAAGATGTTACAAAACATGTATATCTCACATTTGCCACGTTAGGAGTCCCTCAGGTGATAAAAACAGATAATGACCCTGCCTATATCTTGAAAACACTTAAAGATTGCTTTGACCAATGGGGAATCTGCCATAACACAGGCATCCCTTACAACCCTACCAGTCAGTTGATTGTAGAAAAGTGCACCGGGAAATCAAAAGGGTCCTAGAACAGCAACAGGGAGGCATTGAAACTATATCACCAATAGAAGGACTATGTAAAGCCTTATATGTTATAAACTACTTGAACAACTCCTTTCAAGAATTTAATTCTCCTGTCATCAGACATTTTTTAAATAACACTCAAGTCCGCCTTAAAGAAAAACCTCCTGTCCTCATAAAGGACCCCAAAATGAAACAAATTCAAGGGCCCTTTCCAGTAGTTACATGGGGGAGAGGCTACGCTGGTGTTTCTGCAGGTGCTGGTCCAAAATAGATCCCTGGGAAATATGTCAAACCTTACTTAGACTCCACCGCCACACTTGACCCTGAACAACAGAGCCCTACTACAGACCAAGAGGTTGAAGTTCAAGAAAACACAGTCACGTGGTGCCATCAAAGAAAAATGCAAACAACCTAACATCATCACCCGTGTTTTAATAACTCACAGATATTTCTATTAACCTTCTTGTACATATTCATAACAACTCTCTAGTGTACTGAACCGGCCTTTCTTAGCAAAAATTTCCTCCCTCCTACTACCCTCCACCTACGCTTTACCAGAACCACTTCACCCTTCAGTATATTTCTCCCCATTATATTTTCCCCCAATTATCCCGTCCTTGCCTAAAAAAAATCATTTAAATGGGAGAAGTGGAGTAGAAGAAAGGGAAACATGGGAAGCTGAGAGGGAGGTAAAATAGGGAGGGAAAAGGAGGAAAACAGTTGTTACCACCACCAATTTCCCAAACATCTTACATGTTGTAACAATTTTAGGTTGAAACCCAATGCCCAGAGGAATGTCATGATGCCTTTCAATAAGATACTGCTGTTGTCTTGGGTCGTGGTCAGCACCATCTCAGCTTGGATCGTGCAACAACCCAAACAAAATATATGGGTAAGCCTCGCCAAAACCTTTTAACGAGATTAGCTTCTGCATGACCATGGGCAGCGTAGAAGACCCTCTGTCCACATGCCTGGTAGGAATTCCCTTTAACATCTAAAGATTACCCTTAAACAGGTAAGAAACCCAACCCTGTAGGCACCTGGGATGAATGGATGAGGATTCTGCCACACACACCACAAGAACCCCAGGAATTAGACCTACTGGAGTCTTCAAAAGCATCATTTTGTGTCCAGTTTTATTACAAACAGCCTATGTAACCTTGGTCTAATGCTGTACAAGCTCAATCCATCGACAGAAAAGACGTTACACCCAATAGAAGAGAGTATAATTCAGTCAATTGGTGTAAGAACACCAACCCCACATTATCTCCATACCTTCAGGTATGGAGTCCTCTCCATGGTCTTAAGGTACTCCCACAGGGTGTGTTTCTTATTTGTGGAGATAGAGTGTGGGCAAGGGGATCCTCCTAACTCCAAGGGGATCCCTGCAGCCTTGGCCAGCTTACTACACTCACCCCAAATACTATATTAATTCAAGATTGGAAACATAGAGACAAATTGGTTCACCAAAAAAGATCATATGCTGAATTCGATGAAAATTGTGTTGACCAAATTTGCAATTGGGATAAAACTAAGAGGGCTGCGGTCTCCATCTTTTTACCCTGGGTTGCTACAGCAAGGGCCTACGGTGAGCTTTCTCACCTGCGGTGCTGGCGTAGTAAGCAGGCCAACACCACATCTGCGGCCCTCAGTGACCTTTTAGAGGATGAAGAAACCACCAGGCATGCAACTCCACAAAATCGAGCTGCAATAGATTTCCTGCTGCTTGCCATGGTCATGGATGCGAGGGCTTTGAAGGATTTTTTGCTTCAGTTTAATGACACACAGGCAGTCTATCCAAGCGAACATCAAGAAGATGCACGACCAAATAAGAGACATCACAACTGAGAAGAAAACTGCCGACTGGCGAGACGACTTGTTTGGAGAATGGGATGTCCCTGGCTGGACAATCTCAGTTATAAGGCGACTGTTCTGGGTCTTAGCAATTGTAGTAATCTCTACAGTTACAGTTTCATGCTTTATGAAGATCATTAAGAAAACTGTAGGTGAAGCTTTTCTACTAAGTAAAAAAGGGGGAGATGTAGAATCCCACATGGATGAAGGAGAGGCTGAGATGCCTTGGGAAGATAACATGGTTAAGGTTAGGTAGTTTTTCCCACAGTTCTTTGAGTTATATGTTAATAGCACTTGTGACATCACCCTTAAACCCCCCTCCCCCCCCCAAGTTCTGGAAAGTTCCCTGTTCTCTACCTCCCCATTGGTCCACATTGCTGTCACTCCTCCCCTATTCCCTCATTGGTTGTTCTCCCCTGATCCCACCTTTGTACCTCCCCTCATCCTTTCACCCATTGGCCTTCAGGTTGTTATATCCCCACCTACTCTGGGTTGGTTAAAAACCCTGGACCCTGCCCTGTTTGGGGCTCTTTCACTCTCCTTGGACCCCTTCAGTGGACCTGTGAATAAACAGACACTGGAATCCACACAGAGGGCCTCTCCTGCTTTTCTCTTGGTTTGACCTGAGCAACTGTCTGTACAAGTGTCTGGTGCTTGCTGGGCTGTCCATCTTCTCAGGTAAGTCACTCTTGGGAAGGTGGCCGTCCTGGTGACATCTGCCGTGCGGCCGCAATGGCCCTGTCCTCAGTGCTGAGCAAAACTCAGTCTTCCATTCCTTCTCACCATGGTATCAGCATGGGTGCTGGTATCTGGTGCTTAAATATTGCACCAGGCAGCTGAGAGGCTCCAGAGCATCTTGATTTTGCACCAGGCTTGTCATTACCTGCAGAGATAGCAGTCTCTGGGCAGACCTTTTCCTCAGTTTCTGTTCATTGTTATTAACATGACTGAGCAGGGACTCCCAAAAGTGACCAAGTGTTTTTGATAAAAGATGTTGTGGCTGTGGAGGTGGAAATGAGTAATAAACTGGCAGGAACTCCTTGGGTCAGGAAATAAAATCCTATAATCCCAGTCATAAATTACATCAAGTTCTGTCCAACAACAAATTTTCTGTTTTCACCTTTATTAGGAGAGCTATTCTATAACCTCCTTTCTCTGACAATTAGAAATCATCTTCTAAATTGCATCCTAAGCTATTTAATAGCCAGTTGATACCCATTTGTTCTTGTGCCAACACTGTACTCCAGTTTGAATCTTTGAATCACTCTGCTGTTCGCCCTCCCTCCCTCCTTCTTGGAACAAGTGACTAATTAATATGTTGAGAGAAGATGCTGAGAATATGCCAAGTCTCTTCATGTTGAACTTAAGATTTCCCTGTTTTCTTTTCATTTTCTCATCAGACTCAGTGTGTCCTGGAACCAGCCATTTAATTGTGTACTGTGTGTTGCCCATTATCACCAATAATGCTCCCTTGGGTCGTCTTCTGTCCGTTTAGGTGATTTTAGGTTCGCAGGGAGTTGGAAGGTGTGTGAACTCTGGCAACTTCAAAAACACACAAGTAGTAAGGGCCAGAGAAGGACCAGCATTTCTCATTTGAGGTGTTCTTTTTCTAAATCTATTAAATTTCTCAGTGATGTTTGTGCTCACCCAGAGTCTGCAACCTTCAGGATTTTTTCAAAATCTTCCTTCTTTGGCCTTTCCCTAATTGAAAGCTTGCTGGCTCTTGGAAGGGTTGTGGGGGTGGGATAGACATAATTATCTCACCTCATTAGCTGTGGTATTTTTTGCTAGGGACAGGCAGGCTGTCATTTAGAGGACAGCTGACAGCGCTCCATCTGTACTGAGTCTGAGTCAGATGAAATCTGTGTTGATACAGAAGTCAAAGAGAAAGAAAACAGCACGTGACCTGGAAATTTAGAGAAAATGGTGACCAAGCATGCAAATCTGCATAATTTCATTTTTGTATAGGCCCAAATAAGTTGTTGTTCCTGACACAGGTATCCTTTCATGATGTTCCACAAGTGAATGCATTGTGCCAGTTCCCATGGATGCTGGGTGGGAGCATCTGCCTCTTTTCTCTGGCCCATTTCAGAGGAAGCCATGGAGCTCAAGTCACAACTGGTGGATGCCATTGGAGAGCTTAATCTTCCCTGCAACACATTTTGGGAAGCAAGGCTCAACGCTCCCTATGCTAATGCTCAAAGCAGAAGTCACAGTCTCCTTCTATCCCTTAGTACATTAGCCCTTGGTACATGTAGCACCTCTTATACCAAGTGTTGGTCTGGTCAGGTGGGCAGTGGGGTCTTTTTTTTTCCTTATTTGAATATATTTCTAGATTGATCTGTGACCTCAGCTAGTTGAACATACCCAAATAACACTTGGCATCAGTTCAAGGAAAGCAGCAAGGAGCTGGAAGAGGGATGGAAGGAGATGCATTTGGGTAGCAACTCAGTTTTAAGCTAAGTAATGGGTTCTGTGAAATCATGTGCCTGGGTTCTGAATTCAGTTTCGATGTTGCCCTGCCTTGCTTTGTGTTTAATTTTTTATCTACAGAAAAGGTGACAAGCACTTTCTGTCTCCAAAGGAATGTGGAGAGAATCAGGGAGCATTTCCTGCTGGGATGGGAGGAGGATGGAGGTTGAGTGTCCATGCAAAGGAGAGGAGAACACAGAGCTGTTATCTCTGTGTGGAGTAAGAGCTGCTTTAGCCTGGTACAAGGAATCCAGTGAGGCAGACTGGGGAGGAAGAAGGGGAAAGCTTCCAAAACAATGCATAAAGCCTTTGCCCCTTTCAGGGATGTTTGCGGCAAGACACAGACGCACCTGGAGCAGGTGCTGCTGCACTGTGCTTGCACATCATCTTCCTTTCTTCAGAAGGAGTTGTGTAACCCATCAAGAATGCAGAGAATTGTGGTAACTCTTGTTTCCAGAACACTGAGTTAAATCTACAGGTGAAAAAACAAGCCACTATTTTTTTTTTCTGGCATCAGTTATTTCAAAACAGTGGCTTTGACTTTTGTCTGATTGTCAGTGACTCAGATGTAAAAGTTTCCTGTGTATGCTGCATTGAAAGTAATAGTCCTTACAAATCACTGAAATCACAAAAAATTGGGAAGATATGATGGGCCATAAAAAGGCAAAAAATTCTTTGAAATGTTAAAAAGAAAAAGGAAAAAAACATACAAAAACCCCCTAAACTGAAAACAGATTGTCATGTGATTAACTCAACGTGGGATTCAGCATGCACACAATGAAAGGGTAGCATATTTAGGTCTGTTACAGTATAATCAGAAAGAGAGTGGTGTTGGCACCCATCAAGGTCCGTGACTTAAATGAGTAATGTTTAAGTTCATTTAGCAGCAGCCTCTGCACAGTGTAAGTCCTTTCCACACTCCACATATACCCAAGTTTGACATACTTGTCACTACTGTGGAAGAAACATAAATTTCCAGACACAAATCAGTAGTACACAGGTCCTCTTTGGATCAGGCGAACACAAATCATGCAAACTGAAAATACCAGAACCTGTTCCACAGCAAGGTCACCTACCTTTTACACAGCCCCTTCCCTCTGTAGGAAGTGTTTTATAAAGCAAGAAAACACCATCAGAATAATTTTTCTGCTGAGGAAACAGAATTCCAGAGGTCCCTTTGCCAGCTAATGGGGGTGATCCTTTAGAGTACAGGTCTTAGTCTGGTGCTTTAACCTTGAGACCTCAGTGTTTCATCACTACAGACACACAACTGAGCTGCTGCCCAGCTTTCAGCCCCTCTGTTCATGAAAGCTGAAAGCATCCAAAGAGCCTTCTCCTTCCTACATATCTGACTGCTAGTGAAATAGGACAGTGCAAACCCATCTCACGTGAGATGCAGAAGTTATGTTCTTATTGATGGATAAGTAAAATAGATGGGGCTGTGTTGCCCTCAGCCAAGCACACAGAGTAATGGGGGAGAGACAGAAAAAAGGGTGCAAAAGGATGAAGAACATGTTGGGGAAAATTGGAGAGTTGGAAATAATACATTACTGAGAAAGGAACTGGAAAAAATTGAAAAGGTCACACATGGGAACTTGAACTGTTTTGTCTTGGGTGATATCAACACCAGGCAGGACAATTCCTACCACCAGGAAGACTTTCTTTGCCACTTTGCACATGTCCACCATCTTCTGCAGCCTGAATTGCCTCTTCATAGCAAGCTGAAATCTCTCAGTCACCTTCTTATTCTTTTTTACATTAATGGTCTTGAGCATAGACCACACTGAACAGCACCCAGCCTCTGGTTTTTGAGGTGGTTTTCTTCTTTTCGGCAACACAGCACACTATTTGTTGTATTCTCAGAGACATTTTGAGTTCTTAACTGAGAAGGCTGAGTGCAAAAAAGAAAAGGGTTAAAAACAACCCAGGAAAAAAATATTTGAGGTCTTTCTTTTCCATAAACCAGAAGAGAAGAAGATGAGTCAGAGGAAAGCCCCAATTCAGAACAGATTTATATCCTGTTAGACTGCCTTTCGTGAAGCAAGTTTTAAAGGGCATTAATTCAATATGAGCATTTCCCAAGATCTGTACAAAATAACATTGAAGTAGGAAAATACCATGAAGAGATACGAGCTCAGATTTATCCACTGAGTCAAACACTGGGAAGGGCTGCCCAGGGCTGTCGTGTAGTCACCACTCCTGGGGGGATTTAAAATACTTGGAGATGTGGCACTTACAGACATGGACTCCTGGGGGGCTTAGCAGTGTTGGATAAAAATTTGGCTTGATATCTCAAGGATTTTTTTCCAAGCTAAATGATTCTGTGATGCCATGATTCTAAACATACATGGGGGAAACCCTTATCCAGCAAAATTTTGAGTGTTTGACTACTCATTACAATATTTATTAGTAATCATTCAAGACTTCTCACAGAAAGAACATGTATTAAAAAAATAAGAAAACTGAGGAAGAAGGTAACAGTTGATGACATTCAGTCCACTTGGGGAGAGACACTGCCCAAATATGTCAGTGTTTTCCTGCAAAAGGTTAAAAAGGAACTATGTTTTTGTTCTGAAACAGCACTGCCAGCTGTCAATTTACACTCCATTAAAAAAAGAAGGGAAGATTGTGTATAGGTTAAAAACAAGACTGTTATAGGAGGTTTGACTTACATGCAGTCAGTCCAAAATTGTGCCCCTTGATCCCCTTTTTAAGAAACCAGTAGAAAATAAAAATTAATTTTATTTCCTGTGGATGCTGTCTGGTTTAGAATTGTTTTGTGTGTGTTTGTTTGTAAGTATCCATACCTTTGCTAACACAAGATGTTATGGTCCAGCAGTGAAGCTGCATAAAAAAACCTGGATGAGGAAAAAAATCCGAGAATGTACCATCTTCCTTGTTCTCTCAATTTAATTTAGTTCTCTTTAGGGAGGAAGAGAAAAATAATGGTAGGGGAAAAGGGGAAAGGATCAAGAGAGAAGAACAGTCAAATACAAGTGACTCTAAGAGAACAGAAAGAAAGGTAATTGCCCAGAGCCTCTTGAAAATGGCTGGGTTTGGCAAACCTGGAAGTTGTGCCAATGAAAATGAAATGCAACAAACTGTTTATGGAACTTTCAGAAGCAGATTAGGGTACTAGTTTAAGAACATTAGACTAACAACATTAATGGCACTGTTTTATGGCACCTATAACCTAACCAGTGCTAGGTCATAGGGGCAACAGCCAGTTTGCCAGGAGCTCCTGGGGTGCCCCAGATGTTTGAGAGACACACAGGGAGCCCAGGCACAGAGAACAACACCAAACAGGCTGTGCTGTTGGAGGGGTTCAGGTTGATCTGTCTGCAAGAGGACATTAGGAACACAGGAAACAGATAATGACAGACTCACAGAATACTGTTCTTTAAGAAATGACTGGATGTGGCACTCAGTGCCGTGGTCTGTGTTTGGTCATAGGATGGACTTGATGATCTCAAAGGTCTTTTCCAACCTGGTTAAATCTGTAATTCTGTGATTGTGTAATAAGCTGAGTTGGAAGGGACCCACTAGGATTATCAAAGTTCAACTCCTGGCCCTGCACAGGACACCCCAAAACCCACAGCGTGTGCCTGAGAGCATGGTCTGAATACCACTCCCCTGGGGAGCCATCTCTTGTCGTCTCTCCTTTTACTGAAGGGTTAGGGTCTCTCTCTTTCTCTTTTCATTTCTCCTCAATTCATGGGGTTAAGGCAATATATGGAACCTTTTAAGTTACTGTTTTAAACTCAGTCTGTTGAATTCAGAAACTGAGTGGCTGTGGGAGGAGGACAAATACAAAATGTTTATTTTGCATTTCATCAGAGAACCAGGCTAAAAAGAGGATTATCAAACAGGAAAGGCTACAATCCTGGAATATTCCCCCCTTATTCCAAGACCTCTTTTTTCTTTTCATTGAATTCTAGCCAGCAATTCCAAACTAATAGTTTGCTGTGAAGATACCAGGCTGCCCTACATTATTTCTTTTTTTTTCTGTAAATAGACTGATGTTACAGGTCATGGCTTCCCACACAACAAGAAGTAAAGAACTGGAAAAAAAATCAGCCCTGAAGAGGGACAGGGCTACGCAGAGGTCCAGGGGATGCTCAGCAGGCTTAGCAGGGACCATCAGGCTCAGCACTCGGAGACCTGGTAAGGTTCAATCAGCGTAGCTCTAAGTAAGTTTCTTTGTTTAGGCTGCACTAATTGCATCCAATTTAACTTTCCATTTCAGACAATTTTAATTTTTAAATTAGGGTGCCATTGCTGTGCTTGTCATCCAATTGCATTCATTTACATAACTATCCTCGTGTGCATATTTTGAGAGGGAGAAAAGTTAATTTAAGAAAACCCACTAGAAACTGTTTTTGCCTATTCACTTTATCTCTCAGGTTGCAAAGTTTTAAGATTCTTAGTTGCATCTGCTGTTCCAGGGACAGTCAAATTACATCCCACTCAACAGCAGTTAAGGCAGGTTAAATAAAATCTACATAACTCTGCCTGGGGCTGCTTTTGGAGAAGGATCAAAACACAGAGGTTTCAAATCAGTGTCTGGTACCTCTGTGTCCATGAAAACAAAGGCACCAGAGCAGGGAGGACTGGCTGTGGAGGGGGTCAGGGCTGTAGTCCAAGTTCGAGTTTTAAGGTTTGTACATCCTCTGGGATGCTGGTCCTCCTTCTGCCATGTGTGTCTGAGGGAGAATCCCATCAAAATAAATATTTTTCAGGATACTGAAAATGTCACAACCTTTATTGGCTGCCCCAGGAAGGGGCTTTAATCCCCCTTTAATTATCTGCCCTTAAACCTTAGCTGTAGACAGCATGCTCCTAGTCCTCCTCCACATCTCCAGAATACCAGAGAGAAGCTTTCTGCCTCATGGCGACCCGTGGTGTTATTTTAGTGTTTCTGTAGCAAGTAGAACAGAGGCATCTGTGTAGTTTTCTAAATCTGTGGCAAAATGCGTTGCTTAATTGGCTCTCCTTTGTTCCAAACCAAGCTTTTAAAAATGTTTTATTCATTGGGAGGTTTAGCGGTTTGAACACCAATTACTCACGTGCTTGCAGACCTAGGCAGAGCTAAGAAATACCCAAATAAACCACCTTGCCTGGCCGTAAGAGCTGTTTGGCAGCAAAAGCCAAGTGGTTTATCAGCACATTAGGGTATGCAAATGAGCAACTGGATCCACCTAATTTCACTAGGCAGGCAGATGCAGCCAGCACAGAGTCAGTGTAAGGATATTGATGGGAAAAACATGTTTTTTCAGTTATTTAAAGCTAGCATTATGTACCATAATTGCAAAACACTTCCACTGCACCTTTTATTCTGTTTTTCTGCTGGTGGAGAGAAAGCAGCGCGATGATTTTAATAAATGGTCGGCCTAGATGTACCATCAGCAATTTAGTTATCAAATAATTCTAAATACCTCTCAGCTCATGAAAGTTGTTGATGGCACACTGTTTGTTCTGCAAGAAGATATAAAGAATTCTTTCTGAATTTTTACTGTAGCTCGGGGATTTTTAAAGCAAAAAGCATTGCCATGGAAGCAGGTAAACAAAACTGCACTTTGCTGAACCTCCATCTACCCACAGTGAACATACCTGCACTGAAGGCAGAGAAATGCCCTAGGTTTGGGGCAAACTTGCAACCAAATCTTAAAACAAATAGAAATTGTGCAGTCAGGTTTGTTTTGCCTGCTGACAGTTCTACTAATTAGAAAATAAAGACAATAAATGAGATGCTTATCCACTGTTCGTCAGTCACGAAGAGTGATGCAGAGATCATGTGTAGGCTTTAGTAGTTTTGTTATTTAGCTCTTCTTCTTTCCTTTGGGTGCCTCAGGTCCCAGTAACCAGGGAAGGTCCTCCAGGAGTGAAGGGGCTTCTCAGTTGTGGGGAAATCAGTTTGACCAGGGGAGGGGGATGCCAGGGAGTTGTGTGCCCCCTTTCTGGATGGCCCATGCCTGGGATTCCCCAGGCTTGTGGTCCTGCCCCAGCCTGCAGCTCCCCTGGCCCTGTCCTTGTGGATGGCAGGGGGGGCTTTGCTCAGGAACAGAGAGAGGGAGTGGGGCTGGACCCTTCCTGGGAATGCTGCCCTGAGGAGCTGCTTGGCAAGAGACGCAGAAAATGAGAACTGTATTGAAAGAAATACTTGATTTTGGGGACAGTGAAATGAGCTGTGGCTGGAGCAGGCAAGCCAAGATGGCATTTCCACAGCAGGTACTGTCTGTGGGCTCTGATACTTTGCAGTCTTATAAAAACTAAAAATAAACAAAAAACCTTCTACTTCTACATCTACCAATTCATGGACATACCAGTTAATACCCCAGTTCCAAACCAAAGCTTTTAATGCCGTTAGTGAAAGCTTGCATCTAATGCCACATTAAAAAAAAATATTAATATACTAGAGTGTATCATCAGCATTTAGCTTAGCAGCTCACAAAGGTGTGGACAAATGACTGCAGATAAGAGCAACTTCCATCATTGTTTTGAAAAATTTCCAAGTAATTGGTTTGACAATGGTCCCTAGAGGTGTATCTATTTCTTCCCAGTGTATATATACGTATTAAACCAAAATTGTTATGCTGTTATTTCCAATGAGATTTTTCAGCATGACCTAAGGGACTTACCAGTGTCTTATTAATAGTTTCTAGGAAATTAGTACCTACTAAAGACCACTGGGAGCTATTAGCCAAAAAACATTGATAAGAAATATAATGCTATTTAAAAAGAAATTGCCCAAGCAAAATGGGTAATTTTTAACAAGAGAAGCATTTTCATTGGTCATATTGATCTAAACTGAAGCATTATGTTGGGAGTTTTGTTTTTTTTTTTTTATTTTTACTTTTGCCTGCGCCTGAGATTTTTCCTTTCAGTAATTTACACAGTTCAGGTCCCTTTCAAGGCAAGCACCTTGAACACCTGTGGGGCTGTCTGTATATCTCTTTTTTTTCCAGGGGAAGTGACTGTGTCCAGCTTTGTCTCCACTTATGCTGCACCTCAAGCACCTCCTGACATGGGTGTGTAGTGCAGCATGGGAGTCACCTGCTGGCCCTGTGTCAGGGAAGAAATGATTCAGGGAGCTCAGCCCACAGGAGACAATGAAGAGATAAAGCAAATGAACTCTAATTCCTGCCTTCCTCACAACATTTTAGAGGCGTTATTTGAGGTGTGCTGCAAAACAGAAGAGTGCAGATCTCAGAACATTTGGTGTGGTTGTACTTCTTGTTTAACAGTTGGCTTTTCCTCTGATGATCTGGCTTTTACAGTGAACAACCAGTGTGCTGCAATTTCTGCCCCATGGAAAAGCATCTGCTTTTATGCTGAGACCCTGCACCAATGCACCCTGTCTTGTACATCCTTGCTGTCTCCTTACTTTAGTTTTATTTCAGCATATTCTGAAGTTTCCTTCTTTTCCTAATGTCTGGGGTGCATCCTCTGCTGCTCCCAAATCCTCACTCTCCCTAGACCCTGGCCAGCACTGCCCATGGTCACTGCAGCCAGTGACAGCCCCTCCTTGCGGGCCACCAATAGGTGCAGCTCTGTCTGTCCCTGCTTGGTTCAGGAACTGAACACTCTCCATCCCTGACACACTCCAAAAATCCTCCGGTGGCTCCTGTGCTGCTTCATTTCCCTCCCAGCCAATGCCAGAGATATTCAAGTCCCACAGGAGAAACAGGACACAAGCCAGAGGCTGCTGGTCAGTAGCAGCCCCCATGGAAGGAATTAATGCAGGGCAGGAGCTGCTCCTGCCCTCTTTTCCAGCTCTGCCTCTGCCCTGTGCCAGTACAACAACTCAGAGAAGTGGCTGTCATCAGGCGGCACATGGGTGTTGTGGAGAAAAGCCATTATTCTGCTCAAATGCTCTGTGGGCTTTTGTGCAGGCTGATGCTGTTTCCACCAGAGCCTGCAGAGTGCTGTGACCTTCACAGCCCAGCACAGACCAAAACCCTGACAGGAAAACACCCCAGGTGTGGTGTAGCACACATCCCTGCCTCCCCTGATCCATCATAAGACACTCAGTACATAGGAGGGGACCATTTAATTCTGCTTTGGCAATAGGATTTTGAAACTTCCCAAAGCCACACTCCACTGGGTTCATCAGTTCCTACAGGATTACAAGATAGTTTGAGGCTTTTCCTGGCATGAGGTGGGGTGCCTGTGACATTTCTTGATGACAGGGAACAAGGACAACTATAATTTCTTTTCAAATAGTTATCTCAAAGCGCTTTGAAATGCTGTTCACAATTATTGAGACACAGTTAAAAATAGAGAAAAATTATCATAATTAGTTAAATGCCAGTGTTTCCCACCAATTATTTGACAGAAAAAAAAGTGAATGAACTAGTTGAAATATCCCAAAATGTTATTATCAGGCACTGTTGGTAGCAATTTCCATTTATATAATTCAAATTATAATTTTAAAATTAATTTTAAAATGTTGCAAGTTTACTGTATAGATTATGAAATTGAAGCCTTCATTCTCCTGAAGGGAGAATGTCAGGGCTTTCCAATATCAACAAGGCTGTGATGTGTTTTCTTGGGTGTCCCCATTGACCTAATCAAAATGTATTGAGCTGTTTCTTTTTGGAAGTATAAAGCAGGAACAAAGAACACAACGCCAGGCTACAAGTGCTCCTCTGCTGCCCCATTCAGGCTCTCTGCTCTGCCAAGGTGTAATTTTCTTCTTAGCAAAACCTGGTATCTTTTCATGAATTCCCTGGAATTTCAGCCATAATGGCTTTGTCTCCAGTATGTGACTCTGCTTCACAGCTTTCCTTCATCAGCTGGCATGCACTGCTCCTTGGCCCCATTAACCTTCTTTCTGTGCCTTGGATAACATAGTCTCTCCTCTCAATGCAGGGCCCCTGTCTGGGTAGGCAGTGAAGTCATGATCCATAAAAACTCCTGTCCTGTGCCAGACAGTGACCATCACCAAGTCCTGAAGTTCTCAGTGTCAGAAGGGACCTTTGGAAGTACCTGGCACAGTTGCTGTGTCACAGCCAGGCCAACAGGAGCAGACACTTGCCCAGGATGGTCCCACAGACTTTCCAAGCAACCTTCCCAGCTGCAGAGAGCAGATGTGACCTCTCTGCCCTACTGTGTCCCTCCTGCCATGATGTCCCTACAATGTGTTGGGAAAAAGTCCAATTCCCTCATCCTTCTCCTCAGCCCGGACACAGCCACTGCCTTCCCCATGTGCCCACTTCTGACTCCCCACCAGACACTGTCCCCTCAGGGCACAGGGCTTAGGCCAGGCTGGCTCCAGGCACCCAAAAATCCCATGAAAAATCCCTTGGGGAGCCCCAAGCCACACCTTGGATGTCAGAGCTGTCAGAGAAGTGCCAGGAGCGGGCAGGGACCTCTACAGGAGAGGGAAGCTCTAGGAGTGCAGGCCTCAGGCTGTATTCCCAGTGCCACCAGCCCAGCTGACAGGCACTTGGCCACCCTTACCACAATGTCACAGCCACGCCTTCATCATGGTCCTGTTGCAGAGACTCTCCAGCACATCTGCCTTCCCAGCCTGGCTGCCCCACCCAAGGCTATGGCACTGCCCATGCTGGGTTTCTGTGAGGTATTTTAAGGGTCCCCCTTTGTGGGGAGGAAAAATGAATCTGACTCCATATCCTTAGAAGGCTAGTTTATTATTTATGGTTTATATTATATAAAAGAATACTATACTAAACTATACTAAAGAATAGAGAAAGGATACAGACAGGAATAGAAAAGATAATAATGAAAAACTTGTGACTCTTTCCAGAGCCTCGATGCAGCTGTGATTTGTCATTAACTCAAAACAATTCACATGCAGCTAATAAAACAATGACCAGTTGGTAAACAATGCCCAAACCACATTCCAAAGCAGCAAAACACAGGAGAAGCAAATCAGATAATTATTATTTTCATTTTTCTCTGAGGCTTCTCAGCTTCCCAGGAGAAGAAATCCTGGCAAAGGGATTTTTCAGAAAATATGACAGTGATATTTTTCTGCCCATCTCTGCCTCCAGCCTGTCAAAGCCCCTGTGGGGATAATGGGTCCTGGGGGAGCCACCCACTGCTGCTGGGTGCCTCTGCTCCATCAGCCCCGGATTTCAGTGGTGCTGCTCCAGCACAGACCAGTGTCAGCTTCCCAGAGGGCTTCGTGCCCATGTCGCAGTCACCACACCGGCCTGGTGACTGCCACCCCTGTGACTGTCACCCGCCCTGCAGGGTCTTCTAGCTCCTGAGTGACTTGCTGCATTTTCTTACCCAGATTTGCCACCACCTCCCCTCTTGCAAAGCCTGTGTAACAGCACACCAAGTGCCAAGTTCTGCTCTTGCCACGCCCAGATGCCCTCAATGTAACAATGATTCAAGGAGATCATCCTAAATTCTTCCTTCAACCTGCACTGTGAGGTTACCTCAAAGGAGAGAAAATCCCACCTGGTAGAAATGCCAATTCCTTTCTTTCAGAACAGCACCAGAATCTCTGAGTTATTTAGAGACTTTCACCAAGTGGAGAAAATCAGCCCTTGATTTCTCTTGGCTTCATTGTCCATCCATGTGCATTCCAGGAGAATTACTGTTTAGTTAAAAAACCCGAAAACACATAGTTCTATTCCCTGCAATACCATTTGGATTCTTTATTATTTTTATTTTTCAACAGTATATACCACTGCAAGTAACAGCTTGCAAACATTCAAAAGCATCAAAGCTGGCAGTGCTACCTCGCCCCCTTTTGAAATACAGTTGACAGGATAAAAGTTGTGTCAGTCACAATTTGCTCTAGTCATAGACACTGAGCCATAATATTTTAAGTTTTAAATGTGTCCTGGACCATCTATGCAGTTTGATAGACTGACATCCAAGAACACTGATGCCTTTGAAAAATAAAAGAGCCAACATTTTTTACTAACTTTTCTCCTCTTCTAATGTTCCATACACTAGTCAAAAAGCTGTTTGTTTACGAAGATCTGATTCCCTGAAAACCAACCATGTCAAAAAACAAACAGCTGTGGAGATCAGTGAAAAACATGTTTCAATGGGAGCTGTTTGTTATAAAACTCAGGGTATTGTAATAAGCATACCTAGGAAATATATAAAAAGTGGAGAAAAACTCTAGTTCCCCCTCTGTGAGGCAGCAATTACTGCAGAGTAATGCTCTGGAGCCTCCGGCACAATGTTGCTATGTTGAGAACCTGAAATAAAAATTTCTGTCCACATTTTCTGTGATGTTTGCTATACAGGCACAGTAAACAGGATGAATGGTCTGGCACATGCGTTCCTCTCTACAGTTTAATAGCCTGAGGTATATCTGCTGTCTAACTGTGTAATCCAATTTCACAAAACACCCAAGAATTATGAAAGATCCAGCCTGTAGTTGTGGAAACTGGTGTGAAGTAATTTAGGTAGCTGAGACTGGTCTGGCTGTATTAAGTATAGTTATGTGCAATATTGCAATACCTTTTACTTTTCCCATGCCTACCAGCAGTAATAACAAAATATTTCCATTTACAGTACCCTGGATCAAATACATTTCATGCTTACTTGGTTTTGATTTGCTTAGGAGCTCTGCAACTTTTATTTAGAATCTGCTTCACTCAAAGTGAGATTTCCTCTCAAGTTAACAAATCTTGGATCACACCTCAGCCCCTGAATTGTGGGAACATTATCTGAATAATTCTAAAGAGAAATTTACATGCTTACTTAGAACTTATTTTAGACAAAAACAGGGTAATTTTATTTTAGATAGAAAAATTGTTTAGACATAATTTATTATTTTAGAAAGAAACAGGTTAATTTTTAAAAACCCTAAAACAAACTAAAAAAAAAATCAAGTAATTTTACCACTTTTGGTATTATCATCTCAAAAGGGATTTTCCAATATCACTTCCAAAATTTTCCAAAATAAATACAACGATGTGAAAAATGCATATTATATTATTAGCTCTTTGCAAATATTAAAATGAATACGGTATGTGTTATGTTGGAAAGTTGTGTTGTATTAATTTTTTGTAGTGCTGTATTAAGTACAGCACTAAGTAGTCTGGTAAATATAATTCTAGGCAATAACATAATGTTAAAATAGGAACTATACGATGTAAGATACTTTTTGTAACTACCTCAAGAGAATGGATAAGATAATCAAGAAATTCTTTGCACAGAGATAACAGCAACAAGACACCAAGACTCCAAGAGAAGAATTATTCCCTCCTCATTGGGAAAAGCCAGAATTCATGAAGATCAAGGTGATTGATTTACAAGATGAGGGGGGGAAGTTGACAATAAACAGAAAAATCCCTAGTTTGAAAGGAATTGAAAGGAATGTTCGCATCATGTATGAGATATATGAATGTGCAATAGATATATGAATATTGCTATTAAGTGTTAATCCTTTGTTAGCAAAACATGTTCTGTGGCACAACACCCAGACATCCATAATTCTTTGTTTTTTATTGTCTTTTATTATCCTGATTGCCCAAATTCTTATTGTCCTAATTTTTATTACTATTTTATTACTATTAAACTTCTAACATTTTAACACAAGTGATTGTTGTTTTTTGCATACATCCAAACCAGTACCACGAGTTAAAAGACAGTGACAAAAGACAGTGACAAAGTCTAGTCTAAAAAAATCAAAAATTATTCCACCTGTTTTCAAGAGTTGCCATAAATTCTCCAGTTTATTGAAACAAACAACAAAAAAAAAAATTAATTAGGGAAGGACTAAAATTTCATCCCATTTGTCAAACAGCTTGGGTGGAATTTAGGAAAGAGAGGCGGCAGCTCTCTGGCCCACACGGTGCTGCTGGCAGAGCCGCTGCTGCCTACTCCAGGCTCAGGCAGGCCCCTGAGCAGCCTCGCTGCACGGCCAGAGCCATCTCGATGCTGCAGTGCAGGCCAGAGGCGCCGCTCAGCCGGAAGGTGCAGGACTTGCCGCAGGGCAGTGCCGTGAGCTGGCAGTGGCGCGACTGCGGCAGGAGCAGCCAGGCCGACAGCACCAACGTTTGCACCCAGCGGGTCACTTTCTTGGCATCCAAGTAGGAGCCCGTGCAGAGGGTGTCCATCAGGTACCAGTCCTGATCCGTGGGCAGCTGGCCACCGGAGGCGTGCAGAAAGCACGTGTGCCCCAGCAGCTGCTCCCCGGAGCACAGGCACTCCAGCGCCACACGGATGCGCCTGGCTGGCGGCCACTTGGTGCTCTCCAGGATGAAGGAGTGGCCGGGGGGTGGCCGCAGGATGACCAGCGGGCGGTAGGTGCTGCTGTGCCCCTGGACACCGCAGGCTGCAGGGCTGGTGTCCACCTCAACAGCTGGGTGCAGCTCTGGCATGAAGCTCCTCCTGGAGAGCACTCGGCAGACACTGAGGAGCTCGTCCACCAGCTCCTGCAGCACCTTCGTGCTGGGCAGGCCCTGCTGCAGAATCACAGAACAGCTGGGCTTGGGAGTGACCTTTATGGACCATCCAGTGTAACCCCACAGCAATGAGCAGGGACATTCCCAATGAGATCAGGTTGCTGACAGCCCACTCCAGCCTTATCCTGGATGTGCCCATTGGTGATGGGCTGGGCACAGCCAAAGTGCTGCCACCCCTGTCTGCACCCTTGACCTTCTCATGCTCACTGACCTTCTCCTTGCTGCTGGATCCCTCCTGCCTCCTCCTGCTGCCAGAGCCACGCTTCCATCTCCTGACCAGCCAGAAGGCCAGAGAGAGCAGAAGAGCCTCGGTGACCAAAGGCAGCCAGGGCAGCTGCCATAGAGAAAGGAACAGCCTTTCCATGATGGACTTCTTCTCATGAATCTCCTGAAGGAGCCGAGTCATTTCCTGGTGCAGATATTCCTCGCGCTCCAGCATCCGTTTAACATCATCCTTTTCAATTTTTAGATTCAACTTCTGCCCAGTGGGGGTGGCTAGCAGGGCCAGGAGGAAGGCCATTGTTGGAAACATGGCCTAGTGGGAGAAAGGGGGCTCAGCTCATTTGGCTGGGAGGGAGCAGGGGGCAGGTGGTACCTGGAATGTCCCCAGAGCCTCTCTGGGCACCAGCCATGCTGACAGCCCCAAGCCCCTCTTCCCCCAGCCCAGGGGACAGTGCCCTGCCCTGAGGATCCCAGCTCTCCCTCTGGCTTTAAACCCCCAGGGCACCTTTCCCAGCCCCCAGCCAGCCCAGCTGTCCCCCTGTGTGTGCACTCACTGGCTGCCAGAATCCAACTGCCCGGTGCTGCCTCTGGACACAGGTGCCAGCGTGACCTGTCCTCTGTGATGTCACAGCCAGCAGAACCATGTCACTCAGCTGCCAAGCTGGCCATGCCCCCGCTCCCAGCTCCCACTGTGACCCGTGCCCTGGCATGTCACAGCCCCCAGAGCCCTGGTCCCCACTGCCGGCCTCAGCGGCTCCTGGGCATCCTCACCCTGAGTGCAAAGGCAGCCACAGGAGCCCCCCAGGGCGCTTTGGATCCAGGCTGCAGACACCCTAAAGCCAGCACTGAAAGGGACATGGATGGGGACTGCAGCTGGATCTTCAGTGCTCACCACCCCTGACTGCCCTCTGAACCCAAACCTCACCTGCAGCACCTTGAGCACATTTCCTCTCCTCCTGTCCTTTGTTTCTTGGGAGAAGAGATCCATCCTCATCCAGCTACACCCTCATGTCTGAGAGTTGTAGAATTTGGCTGGAGCACCCAGCAGCAAACCAAAGGGCAAATCAACACTTTGTGAGTGTTGGGGAGTTCTCGCTAGTGCCCCACTGCTCTCTGCTGCAATGGCAGTGCCAGGCTCCTGGGAGAATGGGGACGTTTTCCTCAGAGCATTTCTTGTTTGTTTATCTGCACCAGCTCTGCACACTGATATTTGAGACTGCTGAGGTTCATTCTTCAGAGCACACGTAATTCTGGGCTTGACACTCAAGTGGTTCCAGTCTTTGGACAGTCCTCACCTGACCTGAGTTAAAGCATAGGAATGGCACTTTGTGGTATTTTCTGGGACTCCCTGTGGCCAGAAGGAATGAATCTGACTCTGTGTTCTTAGAAGGATAATTTATTATTATATTATATTATATTATATTATATTATATTATATTATATTATATTATATTATATTATATTATATTATATTATATTATATTATATTATATTATATTATATTATATTATATTATATTATATTATATTATATTATATTATATTATATTATTATATTATAGAATACTCTACTAACACTATACTAGTGAATAGAGAAGGAATACTTAAAGAAGGCTACAAAGAATGTTAATGAATCTTGTGACTCTCTCCAGAGTCCGACACAGCCTGACTGTGACTGGTCATTAAGTTAATAAAATTCACATGAAACCAATCAAACAATCCCCTGGTGGATAAACAATCTCCAAAACACATTCCAGAGCAGCAAAACACAGAAGAGCAAATGAGATAATATTGTTTTCCTTTTTCTCTGAGGCCTCTCAGCTTCCCAGGAGAAGAATCCTGGGCAAAGAAGATTTTTCAAAAAATATGAAAGTAAGAGCACATTCCTGGGGAAAAGTCCTCCTCTTTCCCCCCAAACCCCCTCAAATTTGGGTTTATTGGTAGTAAACAATTTCTTAAAACTTCCAATGATCTTTTTTAAGGAAAAAAAACCCCAGGAAAATTAGCCCAATGAAGGAACCATCACTAAAAATCAATTTTCAAATACGTACAACTCTTGAAATTTCACTTTCTCTGAAATTTCTCCTCTACTACCATGAACAAATCACAACGGCCTCAGGCCATCTGTTGACACATTTAGCAGTGTAGCGCAGCCACCATACAGTCCTCTGGGACATTCTCATGAGTCTCATTCACTAATTCCTGAGAACTGAGAAGTAAGTGTTATGAACAAAAATTCAGTTAATATTTTTTTTTGTGAGAAAAAGTTACCACTACTGCTGGGCTGCTGCCTGTGTTATGGTAATCACGGGTCGTTGTTGTTAATGGTTGTTTTTGTATTAGTAAAAGCCCTGGCTGGGGCGAGGTAATGGCCCTTCTCCTGAGACAGTAACGGGTTGGGACCTCCCCAAACAGTGAGGAGAAGAGACCTGGAGGGGAGGCGTTATGCAAAGTGACTCCCAAGACCAGAATGCTTTGTGGGACCCCCGACTCCAAACTCACAGAGAAACCCCAAAATCAACGAGCCACCTAAGAGTCGAGAGACTGGAGTGATGTCTGGATGTGAGGAGCGGAGTGCTGGGCCTGCAAGAGATGCTGGAAAGCTTCATTGTTCCTCACCCTGTCTTGGAGATCCCCCGGGCCAGGTCTGGGAGGGGAGCGAGACCCGGACCGAAGCACCATCTGACGGGGACATCACGCCCTAAAGGCTCCCACAAGGACTGGATTCCCCCAGCTCTGCCCCTGGTGGACAGAGCTGTGCATATCCTCCTCCTCTGAGTCGCCTTGGGAGAGACGATGGACGCTGCAGACCTGTCAAGCCACCCAATCCTGAGCTGATCACTTTTAATAAAGGCATTAAAAAGGAGAAGAAGTCTCCTGGCCCTTGTTTATTTCAGCTGGGGACTCGTCCGGGATAGCCATGCCGCAAGAGGACTCAGGACTGGCCATCTTGGATCTTCAGAGGACAGCTGGCTACCAGGACCAAGAGGGACCAGCTCAGGACAGCGACGCAGAGGAGCACCGGAGCACTGGACTGGTGAGAAATCCGGTGGCGGGAGTGGGAGACGTGCGCATGTGTGTGTGAGTGAGACGAGGGCCGGCAGCTGGACCTTCGAAGTGAGAGGGACCCCTCAGTACCGCGTTTCCTGACTCCTGCGAAGGGGCAGGCTGGAAACAGGGGAAAGCGAGTGGAATTAGCGTGAGTGAAGTCGTCTCCCAAGGGGGAATAAAGGGCCCCCCCACTCCGGGCGTGCGGAGTGAATTACTGTGTATGAGTGGCACGCCCCCCAAAGTCCTGACAAAGGGAGGTCAGGCACTTTTGTGAGTCTCGAGAAGGATTCGAGTAAGATTTGTCAGTCCTGGGAAGGATTCGGGTGTTTCACAAGCCCTGCAGGCAAAGTAAGTCCTGACAAAGGGAGTCAGGCACAAACCCCAGCGAAGGAGGCTGCGGTTTGCTTTTAAGTCCTGATACGGTGAAGCCTAAAAATTGGCGGGTTAGGCGAACTAAAAAAATCGGGCAGTTGTTTTTCCTGACTGAGGGAGTCAGGCACGACCCGGATTCTTGGCCGAGGCTTCGTGTGTTCAAGTCCTGATAGATGTAAGACCTGACATTGGGAAGTTGGGCAATCAAGAGATTGGGCAGTTGTTTCAGTATAAAGTCCTGAGCATCAGGCAGAAATTTGAAGTTCACTGGAGGAGGCTGAAGCTCCTAAAACAAGGGTTTTTTTGAAATTCCCGGTCAGTAGAGGCACCTTTGGGACTTTTTTTATTGAGACCTGAAAAATGGGATGTTGTAATAGTAAAAAGACCGGCTTGAGACTGAGGTATATACATCCCTTAGGAGAACTGTTAGAAAAATGGGATTCTAGTGGGGGCTGTGACTGAAGTGTGTGTGTGTGACCTGAAAACCAGACTAGTGCTCCCCAGCTGTGAGAGCGTGAGTGACACGCAGACAGCCTCACGGGTGAATGTGCACCAGAGGCAACCAGAGCCAGGGCCCTTCCAAGAGGCCCAGGGATACTGAGACCTGTGGGCCAACCCCAAGGTGAGGGGAGCCACAGTGATTTTCTAGCAATAAAGATCCAGTTTGTGTCTTGAGGGTGTGAAGGAATGTGTGAGAATGAATATAGACAAATAAGAATAGAAGTAATGTAGATTGTGCATTATAAGTTTTACCACATCTCCTTAGAGGGAAGTGTATTGTGTAGAAGAATGGTGTAAGAAAAAAAAAAAGAAAAAAAATTTAGGTGTAAGGGGTTGAAAGAAGTATTTAAGCTGTAAGTGAAAGTAAGAAACAGAAGCAAGAGATAAATAAGATCTTGAAAAATAGAACAGAAAACCAGTGAATTAAATACACAGAAAAATAGGAGAATAAAAATACTTTGGGAGTTAAGTTAGCTGAGAAAAACAACTCCTTGCAAAATACAGAGTATGTAGAAGTTGATGAGAGAAACATGAAAGCTATGGAAAAAAAGAGAAATTAACCAATAACATTAAACAGAGAAACAGAGTGTCGCAGACATTTCTCCACAGAAATCCTTTCTTTTGGATTTCTGCGTCTTCGGGAGGCCAGAGGCCCCCGAAGAGAAGGTAAACAATTATTATCAGCTGCTGTGAAATGCAACAGGGACACCTTGATTGGTTCATTTCCTATGTTTATAATTAAGGGCCAATCACCAGTACAAGCTAGGGGACTGAGTCCCTGGACACAGCTTTGTTTGGGATTCTTTTCTATCTATTCTTAGCTTAGCTAGCAGCTCTGCAAACCTCTCTCTATGTTCTATTTAGTATAGTCATAATGTATTATATATCATATCTTAATAAATAAGCCTTCTGATCAAGATACAAGATTCACCGTCTCTCTATCACCAGCCGCGCCCACTCAGGTCGCTGTAATAACAGAGTTTTGATAAAATCATTAAATAGCAGACCATTAATGCCTGTGTTTGAAAGCCTGTTTCAGGTACTCTCCATTACTAACTCGACGGTGCAGACCAAAAGGAAAAGGTTGGACTCACATCACTCTCACCCCCTGGCATTGGACCAGGATTCAACATCAGGTTTTCCTCCCTCTGGCATTCTAGCATTGGACTGGACTGCACCCCATTCTTCCTCTGGCATTGGACCGGAACTCCACCCCATTCTCCTTCTGGCATTGGGCCAGACTCCCAGTTTTTCCCTCTGGCATTGGGCCAGAGTCCACACCACTCTCACCTTCGGGCACTGGATAAGGATTCATCCAATTCACCTGAGTATACTGTGATTTAAAGTTGACTCTCAGAAGGAAAAGTCAAAAAGACTGAACTGTATGGGAAATAATTGGTATCAAGAGTTCTAATGTTTAAAAGGTTTCAAAACTGTTATGTGTGAACTATGTTGGAAAAAAGTTTAAGACTGTAAATAAGTGATTCTGGTTTAAGTTCCCCAATTTAATTCTAAAGACTCCAGGTTAATCCTCTACAGAACACTCCCCTGGGAGGGGAAACCAAAATTGGCAGGGAACAGACCAAGAGAGGTTTAACCAGAGAAACGGGTAGAAGGGACTCTGAAGAGCTTGGAAGCTTTTCCTCAGTAAAGTTCCCCAAGAGGCAAGGCCAGGTGGGCAGGCTGTGCAAGATGACCCATACCGGACTCTTGGGAAGGGTAGTGCTGATGGCTCTGATGGCTGGTGGTGCTCAGGGGAGCCCAGCTGAGCCGTGCAGTGAATGCTACCAACCCCTCTGTGAGGAGGAAGTGAGCTCCTTGTCGAGAGTCCACATCAGTTCTAACCCTGATTGTGTTAACCTCTCCCAGTTGGTCCTTTATCAGAAAAAATAAGAGAGTGTATTGGATAGTATACAATACTGCCACTTTTAGGCAGCCACTCCTAGGAGAGTGCCCTATAGGGGAAGCCTGGTTGTGCTTTGAATGTGATGCTGCTGAAACAAGCTCAGCAGATATAGTAAAAAGCAAAGAAATGGTGAAAATGGTATGAAAAATTGTTTGTTACAAGTATTTATATGAGTGTACTGGAAAAGAGATAAACCCCTTTAGAACACATTTCAGGGGAGCTCAACCCCTAGGTTTGATCTTGTCTGGCAGCTGCACCGCTAGAGTGATAAAACCGATTTTCTTATTACCCAAAGAAACGGGATCAAGTTTGGGAGTTCCTATATATAATGATTTGGGAGAAAATAAACAGAACCGGGAAAGTGAAATAGAAATTGAGAAAATCCAAAATTGTAAAAGCCAAATTCGGATCCCAATATCTATGTTAAACAAAGTTATCCGGCTCCAAGCAGTATTAAAGATAAAGAATTCAATTATTAGGAACATTTCAAACGAAATAAAAAGATTAGCATGTGTAAATAATGAAGAACAAACTCCTACACTTGATCCCAGTGGGTGGGAGAACCTAAAGATTTTCAAAAAGGATGTATGGGAAAAGGTAGTTTTTCTCAGTGTGTGTATACTTGGAGGATTACTCTTTTTACTATGCTTATTTATCTGTTTTAGTAGAATAGTACTGGCCGTGCAGACCAACCTGAAGAAACCAAGGAAAGTAACAAGGTTAAGTAACCATGATTACCAAAGTGCACAAGAGATTTATAGTAGATTCAAAACAAAAAATTGGGAGTTGATGCGAGCTTAGAATTTAAGCTCGATCAAAGAAAAAGAGGGGGGACTGTTATGAACAAAAATTCGGTTAATATTTTTTTTTGTGAGAAAAAGTTACCACTACTGCTGGGCTGCTGCCTGTGTTATGGTAATTACGGGTCGTTGTTGTTAATGGTTGTTTTTGTATTAGTAAAAGCCCTGGCTGGGGCGAGGTAATGGCCCTTCTCCTGAGACAGTAACGGGTGGGGAACTTCCCGAACAGTGAGGAGAAGAGACCTGGAGGGGAGGCGTTATGCAAAGTGACTCCCAAGACCAGAATGCTTTGTGGGACCCCCGACTCCAAACTCACAGAGAAACCCCAAAAACAACGAGCCACCTAAGAGTCTAGAGACTGGAGTGATGTCTGGATGTGAGGAGCCGAGCGCTAGGCCTGCAGAGATGCGGGAAACCTTCGTCGTTCCTCACCCTGTCCTCGAGATCCCCCGGGCCAGGTCTGGGAGGGGAGCGAGACCCGGACCGAGGTACCATCTTATGGGATCCGGAGACCCTGAAGGCTCCTAAGAGGATCTGATCCCCAGCTCTGCCCCTGGTGGACAGAGCTGTGCATATCCTCCTCCTCTGAGTCGCCCTGGGAGAGACGATGGATGCTGCAGACCTGTCGAGCCACCCAATCCTGAGCTGATCACTTTTAATAAAGGCATTAAAAAGGAGAAGAAGTCTCCTGGCCCTGTTTATTTCAGTAAGCACTAGAATTTTTGATCCCATTCATCAGCATGGTTGATATGCTGCCAGATGTCCTCCTGAGTCAGACTCTGTGTGAGTTGAGCGCAGCTGAGCATCATTCCCTGCTGCCATGGTGGATGGACACCTTTGTAGCTCTTGACTGGCATCATCTTGGTAATCCAGCCTGGTTTCACACAGCAGATCTGCACTGTATGAGGCACCAGCGTGACAAAGCTGGGTGAGGGGACAGCAAATTAATGTAAGATAGAAACCTTTTAGAGGTACTGTGTTGATATTCCTGCTATCTCTTTCTGTCTCTCTCTCTCATACACACACACAGACCTCTCATGCCTCCCACATCTCTCAAATATCTCTCTGTCTGTCTATCATCTGTCTATCTATCTATATCTATCTATCTATCTATCTATCTATCTATCTATCTATCTATCTATCTATCTATCTATCTATCTATCCGTCTTTCTCATAGGAAAAACTCTCCTTACTTGCATAAATCCATCAAATCATACCCACACAAACAGAAATATTAGAAGTCACTAAGGAAAATATTGTAAAATATGTCTTGGCAGAATTACTTAAAAGGCTGTAGGGCCCATTCCTGATGACTGACCACAGAGTTGCTTTAAGAAAATAGTTCTTGATGATGTTCTCTGTGTGGGCATCCACACAGTTGTGGGAAGAGTCATATATGGGTAAGATGCTCCAAATCTTGCTCCAAGTTCAGATGCCTTCAGCGCACAAACATGAAATAAAATAATTTCAAGTTTCATAAGTAGCATAGGCAAAAATCAATGATCTATTGATATGGAGGACAAAAGCAGCAGAGAAATTTTACTTTTGATGTTGTAATGTGCAGTGAAAACATTCACAGCCTGTTTTAAGAGTATTTAACAATAAGGCTAAAAATGTGGTGGTTTGGTAATTGAGTTTTGGGCAAATCCCCAGATGCTTGAATAAAAATCCCCTCCCTTTTCTCTTGGAGTAACTGCAAGCTCCCTCCTAGTTCCCCCCCCCCACCCCAAGCACCTAAAAGCTACAGTTAGCTCAGGCTTTTTTAAAAAGGTAATGAGAATTGATCAGTTTTATTACACAAGTTTAAGGATTTTTCCCCGTGAATTAGGGCACTTCAGAGCAGTTTTTCAATAGCAAGCCTCACAGTTTGTTCTCACTGCTAATGAGGAAAACAATCCTCAAGAAATGCTCAGTGAGCTCAGCGCTCTCTGTCCCTGGGATGTTTGGGTGTCCTAGTGAGCTGAATACCATCCGCTGACAGCTTGTGGCATTATTTGCCTGTTCCTGGGGCTTCTGTCAGGTGTGAGCCCTCTGTGCTGAAGATTTGTTCTTTCTCTGCTGTGATCAGGAGATTTCAGTCACAGCTCTGTTCCTGCTGGCACAGTCAGGGCAGCCCTGCCCAGCACCTTTTGGCCGGTGAATTTCAGACCTGTACTGGTTAAGTGGCTAAGACAGTTACCCAGGGGAATAACTACCCTGCTTCTAAAATAAATATGCACTGAACATCCTCCAATCCCTATGTGCCTAAACACAAGCAGTTCTGATCTTAAGTAAAGTCACAAGCCAGTGGTTTGACCTCAGAAACACTAGTTTCTGTGCTTCACTATATGATAGTGGTTTTGGGGTTTGTTCGTTTGTTTGTTTTGTTTGCATTTTTATTGTGGTTTGTTTTTGTGGGGTTTTTGGCGTTTTTTCTTTTTTAACTTTGGATATGTTTAGCATCAGTTTTTTTATCAGTCATTACCACTGGTCTTTCTGAGAAAAATAGAATGAGATAGAGAGAGAGTGTTTGGGTGTGTAATCTCTGGTCAGAAGCAGTGTCCTCCCTTACACCTGGCTCAGCTGTAAAACTCCCCTCCATGGGAAGGCCACACACAGGACATTGGCGTGAGAGGCAGCTGAGGAAGAGTCATAAACCATCAAAGACCCAAAAGTGTCCCCAAGACTCATTCCTGAGGCTGCCAGAGCACTGCAGGTGATGCAGACCCAGCCTCTGTTGCAAGAGACTCTGTCAAGCTTTTCCTCCTCAGAGGAGGTGCCTGGTCATTCCCACCTGTGATCCACTGAACTGCATGTTTTGTGGGACACTCACCACTGAGAACAGGAGAGGAACGATGGGACTCTGGAGTGGTGATATTTTTTACTTAATCTGTCTCTGTCACTCTCTTTCTCCCCCTGCTTTTTTTTTCCTATTTCCATCTCTCTCTCTCTCTCTCTCTCTCACTCACATTTACTGTTAAATACAATCCATACTATTGACTTTGGCATATGGTCTTGTTTGCACCTTAATTGGGCAGAGGCATCTCTCTAACAATTTTAGTGACTGGATCATAGCAAATAGTCAGCATAGACTTTTTTGTGGAATATCATATATCACCAAATGTCTCTCTCTAAGGGGTTTATAGTGGCTCAGAGCTCTGCTGTTGGTCTTCCTTAAGTGTCAAATTCTTCTGGTCTTAAAACACATGGAAATTCCTTTTTGTCTTTTTAAACATACTACACTGTGTAGTATGTTTAAAAAGACAAAACTTTGCATCCTTAAGCACACTCAGGGCAGCCAAAAAAATCTGAGCTGTTGAAGAAATGCATTCTGCATAACAAACTGTTGACATTCTATGGAGTTACTGCAGTTTGAAAGTTTTTGTTATTAGTGATAGTTTTAGGGATCAGATTTATTACAGTGAGAATTAAGAATTCCAGAAACACTTTTTCCCTCCCTTAAATTAGGGACATTTTTTGTTTTTCTTACCCCATCTCAGAACTATTGAGCTAGCTGTTGAGGATTGTTTGCAGGAGCTGGGCCAGATTTTTCTCTTGGTAGATTATTGCACTTTCCATCAATCATCAATCAGTGCTGCAAACTTCCCACTGCAAGCACAACACACATACACAGGGCAAATACTGTGGGTAGGATCAGCACCACAAATAGTTGCGGGAAATTTCTACTTTTCCAAGTGACATTAGATTTCTCTCCACAATCTAAAGTGTCTGGCACTGACAGACCTTGGTTTCACATCTATCCAAAGCTCCTGGTTTTAACCCAGCAGAGGTACAATCTTTTCACTGGAACTCCAGCCATGGATTTATTTAGTACTTCCCTGGAACAGAACCTTGTGCCACATGGAACAACTTTGAAGCTGGGTCTAACTTTAAAGTCAGCCCTGCTTTGTGTGGTGGTGTTGGACAAGAACATTTAGAGATTGCTGCCAGCTGGTCTCGTCCTCAGTTTCTGTGGTTGTAGAACTGCATTGTCCAGGGACTCCAGTGGCACCAAGGCTAGCTGAGCACTTGCAGGTTTAGCCATCAGAGCCTTCTTTATTATCCCCTCTCAAAATGCTCAGTCATGGTCAGGTCTTTCTTCAGCAGAACTAGAAATAAAAGTACTTCTTGCCCATCTCTGGTGATATGACTCCTCTTCATGCCAAAATGCACGGATGGTATTTGGTCACCTCATAAAAGATGATGAACAAATATCAAAATGTGATGATTGGTGTCCTAAACACAAGTGTGAGATACAGTGCAGAGAAGTGGGAAGAATTTTTACTTTCTGGATATTAATAGTTCTTCAATAATGAAAACTTTAAAAGTTTGATTCTTATCTCATTTTAGATTTGTCTGTAGAGGAAAAGTAATGGTTGGAATTAGTCATATCTTTCAATTCACAGCAAGGACATAACTAACAATTGGCACATAGCAATGTCAGCTCCTTAGGGAGCACCCTGTAGGTAAATATGCCACACATGTAACACCAGCAGCAGACAAGAGAAGAGATGCAGAGGCTGGAGCCTTTGATCACCTGAGGATCCACAGGATTCTGGGGCCTCTATTTTTAACAAAACCATTACTTTTAAGACCAGTTACTGCAAAGCAGAAAAGAGAAAATTCTGCAAAGAACTCTGCTGCTCTTACAGTCTCTGAGCACCCTGAAGTGGTGGATGTTCCTGAGTACCAGTTCCACCTGGAATATGCCATCACACCATTCTTCCCAAGTTTAGAACTGCATCTCCATACAATACTCTCTTTTTTTCATGTTTCTTGAGTGATCAAGCACACATTTGCTCCTGAAATGCTTCTTAAAGGCACCTGACACTTTTGCTTCGGCAGTAATAGGAGATCACTGTGTAGCAAATGACTGCATTTAATTTCTAGCAGTATCTCAGCATCTCAGTGCAACTAGCCTTACATAAATCACACAAGAAACTAAATGATAACTTTTCTCTCTTTTATTTCATCCTTTTTGTTTCATCCTTTTTGTCTTTTTTTACTAATTTTTTAAGGCTCCTGCTATTGGAGAACAGCCAAGTAGCACAGGCTTTATGTCATTACTTGATAGAGGTCCAAGTGAATGGACACCAGCCATACTTAGCACCTCAGAGCAGAGAAGTTTGAAGAAAACACCTTGTGTGGTGTTTCCTTCTGAAGTGAAGGAATGCCAGATGCAAACTTAGTTTTCACACTTGTGATTTAGTATGTGCCATAGTCCAAGTCTGAGGTAGCTGAGTATGGTTCTGGGAAGGGAGGAGATGTAAATAACTTCAAGCAAGCTCTGCAGGAAGAGGCAACTATTTTTTTTTCACATTTGTAACCTTATTTATATTTTTAGAACATCACAGCTATAACAACACCATTATTTTGCCTTCAAAAAGAATTCTGTGAGTACCTGCATTTAATCTTGGGAGGCAGAAGGAGCTACTTGTATTATAAATCATGTGTGACTTTCCAACGGCAAGAGGCTTTAAATTTCATTAATTGTTCAATGCCAGAGAAAAAGTCTTCATCAGACACTACAGGGTTATATGAAAGTGCTTTTAGGCACTGTAAAATCATCTTTATCTATAGAATCCAGTGCAGGTCTTGCCAACTTCTCCCAAATCTGTTGATGTGTTTCTGTGTAAGACATGCTCTTATTGTTCCTCCTTGATCCGAGGTCATTTTACACTGCTAATGCCCCACATTGCTCTCAAGTGCAGGTGGATAACTCTTTTCTGGAAATACAGATTATCTCTACTCTATTTCTCTATCTAATTCCAGCACTGACGGTCTCTTGGAAAGCTGTAAATTTTCTTGGCCATCTCCTGGTACTGAACATGTCCCTTTTCCCTTTCTCCTGGCCCCTGCCTGCAAAATGCACAAAGAAATGGTTGATTTCATGTGAACTGGAGCCCTCTGCCTATTGTCCACTTATTTATTTTTTTTTTGCTACCAATAACAGCTCTGCCTAGGAAGGATCATGTCAAAACTGATTCCCTCGAAAAGCACATGAGCCCAGCTTAAATAAATAAACAAACAAATCAATATTCAAACTTCAATCCCTGAAGTTTAGAGCAGAAATACTCTGCCTTGCTAGGGATGCAAATAACAAATCCATAGAGTAGCAGCAGAAGAAAGATAGAAATAAACCCCAAAAATGAAAGCAAAAACAAAACAAAAACCCAGTGACCCTAAAATGCATTAATATATTTTTGTTCTTTTTTTTTTTTTTCTTGTCAGTTCTGGTCTATTTTACAGTTACCAGTCACAATGATGACACCATATCTACTTATGTTTTGCAGCCACAAAACTATAATGACATGGGAGTTCTGGCCAGCATTTTCTCCAGAATCTTGTGGACTCAGGCCCTCCAGTGTTATTCCATGTATCTTGGTAAACTCTAGGTAGTTTTTTATTCCAGTGCCAAACTCTTGCTTGGTGTTTCTTGACTTTGTTATTTGATTTTTACAGATTTTAGGCATAAGTGGATTCCTGTCACAATGATTTGCATTTTTTAAGTAACCTCTGATGTATTTGAGAAAACTCTTGTTTCCCAAGAACAAATACCCTGAGATTCCAAAACACAAAACATCAATCTCATTGTTTAATCACATTGTTCAATATTCACCATGGAGTGCTTGCCTCCAGCTGAGCATGCAGACCTTCAGCTGAGTCAGAGCACATCTGCTATCTAATAAAAATTTCACTTCTTAATATTCTGCTGATCTGGACTGGGTGCCAGGGAAACACTGGCAGTGAGCAGCAGCTCCAGTGGAGACAGAGCAGCCAAAATGCTGCTTCAGGACACAACTCTGTCTATTTGCTTTAGACCTTAATTAAGAGGCAATTCTAGTTCATAAGACATTATACTACAAGGCTGCTGATTTATTAGGCAGACATTCAGTAATGTGAATGAGTGTTCTTGTACACAGTTGATTAACTACAAGTGTGTTGCGCCAGGATGACTGGAAATTTGAAAGCTTATCTATTTTAGCCTGCTGCTTGGGGTCCCTGGGTGAATCTTTTTCAGGGGACTGTGCAGGTTCCTGAACTGCAGGACTGAAATTTTCTGCAATACAATCCTTCATAACAGTATTCTAATTTTTCATACTAGTTTTTTCTACTTCAGCTTTTAAGTAGCTTGAAATCTAATGAAGGGGACAAGAAGTTGTCTGTTTGCTACAAGATGTGTGAGAAGAAGAAAGAACAAGTCCCTGAGTACAGCAGTCCCTCAAAACTTCATTCTTTTTTAGAAATCAGTTTCCATTGTGGTCTGAGGCCAAAGCTGTATTTGGCCTCAGAAAGCCCAATTTTTTCTTGTCCCTGCCTGTTATATCTAGTCTCAGCTTCAAGGTGTCAAAGGATGAAAAGTCTCATCGGTTCAAGAGAAACTCCATAGAATAGTTCTTAAACCTCAGATTATTCTTTTCTGAGCAGAGACATGAATAAGCATTTTCCTATAGGGAAAGAAGAGGGTTTGTAGCAGCTGGTGTGCAGGAGGTGCTTCCCCAGCAGGAACTCCAGGCTCCAGCAGAAAGGGGCTTCAAACCTTCCCAGCCTTTCATCTCATGCTTACTGCTTCAGTGACTACAGTCTGGCCAAGAGTGGCCTCTGGCAACTCCATGCAAACTCTGACCTAGCCAAGATCTGGTGTGGAAAAGCAATATTGATTACATTTTACTCATGGGAGGAGATATGCGCACTGGAGTAAGAAATGCAGGACAGTTTCCGTACAGTGTCTGTGCTCTTCCCTTTCCCTCCTACCAAACCAGCCTCAGAGTTTTCACAGACCATTTTTGAATGGATTGCAGCACTCAGTTGTGCAACTCTTCTGAGAAATCTCCTCTCTCAGAGATAATTTTCAGTAGCTGCTGTGCTAATTGTGCTCTGTCGAATACATCTTTGAAAGTGCCTGCCAAACATTTCTGAAATACCACAACCCAGGTGGAGGAAGATCACTTCTTATACAGAGCAGACAGGTAGTCTGTGCTGAAATCCACATTCAACACAGGATTGTTAATGGAAGTTGGAAAGAAAATATGGATGTGAATACCACTTGATGGGAAAAGAGGGAGAAATGTGTTGGATTTGCAGGCAACACCAACAAGGGAGAGATGAGAATTTGACTCCACGTTTCAGATGGCTGATTTATTATTTTATGATATATATATTAAAAGAAAATGATATATTAAAATTCTACTAAAAGAATAGAACAAGGATTTCATCAGAAGGCTAGCAAGGAATAGAAAGGAATGGAATGATAATAAAATCTTGTGACCGCTCACAGCCTCGACACAGGTGGCTTTCATTGGTCATCAAGTAAAAACAATTTCACATGCCGGGTAAACAGTTCTCCAAATCACATCCCAAAGCAGCAAAACATAGAGAAGCTGCGGCTTCTCAGCTTCTCCAGAGAAAAGACCCTGGCAAAAGGATTTTTCATAAAATATGTCCGTGACAAGAGATGAACTCTGTTGGACCTTCCAGATTTACAGAATAGGATGAAATCACTCCTGCTCTTCCACCTAACCAGTGGCAGGAAACTGGTGTTACACTAGCTGTGCTGTCCAAAATTCATCTTCTGGTGATGTGCTAAACTCTAAGCTGATGTTACTGTGACTGAGAAACTCTCTGAGAGTTTAATTCTTTATTCCCTTAATCAGAATATCAGTCTGGTTCCTGTGGAATAATATTTTTGTCCAGCTTGCTGACACAGGAGTTAAAAATACTTATATCCACCCCCCTTCTGGAAAAGGTAAACTGCTGCTGCGGTTTTGTGCTGCAGGAGTTTTGTGGGGATTATTTGCAGGATGGGATGGACTGGGAGCTTGGCTCAGCAGGTGTCCCTCACTCGACTTAGAAGGTGCAGAAACACAAATGAGGTACCCTGATGAAGAAAGGTTGTGTAGAGCAAGATGATTTGGTGAACTATGAGGAAATCTTCTGCAGGTGAGAGCTGAGGTTTGATGGTGAATTTAAATTGTTTGAAGCGTTGGGCTGACATCTCTGACAACTGAGAAGAGCTCACAGCATATCCCTCTAAATCCTCCCCTGGTCTGGAAGAAATGTTTGGCTGAGGAAAAGGACTGCTTTGTTGTTCCCTGCAGGGAAACATTTGGACACCCTCATGATTTTCTTGTTATGCATCTCCTGCTGGAGAATTTGGCAGTGAGGCAAAGATACTAAGCCTGCATGGCTTACTGCAGATGGCTCCTATGGATAACAGAACTCAGTGAAAATAGGGAAGTGCAATCATTCAGACCACCCAAAAAATCATCCAAACTGGCTGGTTACATTTGGTTTGGATTACACAAGAACATCAGCCGGGCAGTGCAGCTCTCTTCAAAACTCAGCATTTTCCTGGAAAAGGTAAAACATTGTTGATACTGTGGGGAATGGAGAACGTTTAGAAAGAGGGGATATTTCATCATGGAACAAGTGAAATGCAGGGATTCAGAACTGGCTGGTGTGCAGCTCATGCCGATCACCCAGCCCAGAAGAGGCAGTTTTTGAGACACAAATGATTAGCAAAAGCTGTCCCTGGAAGAGAAGGAATTCACAAACACACTACAAGGGTTCTGGAAGAGAAAAGGAAAGTGTCTTCAACATCTTGTTGGACAGAGAACATGGTGGGAGCAGTTTCAATGAGAGCAGCGCTGCCAGAAGGGACTGACTGTGCTCCACAGGCTGAGCTTGTGCTCTGAACAAGATCTCCAGGGGTGAAGTCTGTGGTTACAAACACAGAAGATTTCCTGATTTTCACAAGTGAAGGAAGGAAGACACAAAACCTGAAAAGGGTAGAAATTGAATAACTCTAGAATCAAATTTAGCAACCACTGCTTTGTTTTTGCCAAAGAGACATGAAACAAACCAAGCAGCCAAATAAACAAAAAAACAAGCTCACAGATTTGTTTAACAATAGAATGTTCAATGGACTGAATTTAATTAATGCCAGGTTTTGTCAGCTGAGAATCTGGCAGCAACACCAAAGTGACTGCATTTGATATGGAAGTGCAATGGGGAAACCTAAACCCTGGAGAGCAGTTTTGTAAACTTCTGCCTTCTGCCTTGTGTTCCTGTTATCATCCTTTGTCAGCATTAGATTAAGGGCCATGGTTTTTTTTTTAATTTCTATGGAGCAGTATTAATTTAATTCACACTGTTCAGATGCTTAACCTAAAGTTATGGCTTTACTCAGAAGATAATTATGACATGAGAGTGAGCAAATGATCATGACAGTCATTGTCCTGTCAAACCTCCAGGTTTCATTTTGGAAATTTTGGATTTACTTTATTCTAGCAACAAACAGCTGTAATGTTAAAACTTCCGCTGCTATGGACTAGGAATGACGCTGTGTGGTTTAGATAAACAACTCAAAATTTCTCCTGATTTCTCATCTCTCTGACCTGCAGGGGAAAGGAATATGTTTTTTCTCATGAACACTTTCTCATGCTTTTGAAAAAATATTGTGGAGAAAAAGATTAGGGCAAAGATAGGAAAGGAGATTAACTCAATATATAGGAACATAATAAAAACTTCTTTCTTTCCAAATAGCCTTTATCTTAAGCTACAAGGAATCTACACAACATTATGTTACTTATCTTTCATCTGATAGCTGGACTTCATTGATAAAAGGAGGGCTATTCAAGTGTTAAATATTGGTTTTCTAGGGCTATTTAAGATGCCCTTGCACAGTCCCTCCTGCTGCACTGCAGAAAGGTGTTTGTACCTGTCCATTCTGTGTGATCCTCAGGCCATTTCAGCTGACTGAGTGAAGAGAGATTAAACCACTGAATTAGACAGCCCCACAACTTCCATTTGGCTGAGGGGTCCTTTCCATTTTCCACTGGGACCAAACAACTCAGATCTCTTTGGCAAGACAAACACAGAGTTGTTGTGAAGGCACAACAACTCAAGTTTATTATTTGATGTGTAGTTTTCCAAACGAGTTTTCCAGTTACAACATATTGGGTGGATTTTTTCATTCTCTGGCTCCTTTCCTCCAACTTTCCAGTGCAGAGTGTGGGATTCAAGGCTTGCACTATGGAAAAAGCAGGTTCTCCATGTGAGGGCATGCACACACACACTGATCAAAAGCATCCACAAGTTCAAGACAGTCTGGGACAGAGACTTTTTCCTTGTCTTCCAAAGCCCATATCAGCAGTCTATTGATCCATGACTCTCTTGGATGCAATCACATTAAACAGTAATAGCCTTGTGATGGGTGCTGTGGGCAAACTTTGCAAAAAATATTTATTGTTGTTTTCCTTCTCTTTTCCTTCCTCATATACACCAAGTGAGAAAAAATCCCAATGCCTTTCTGCCCCATGTTGAAATCCTCCTGCCAATGATGTTCAGCTGGTTTCTGACTCAGAAAGTCTATCCCAGCCTTCAAAGCTGACCCAATAACCTGGGATCTCTGATGTGAATATTCTGGCAGTGGTGCTTTCCTTTGAAGGTATCTTGTTTGTTTTTATAACTCTGTTTTACCCCCTATCATCTGTTGCCAGGGTTTTTCCATGTTGCCTCCAGTGAAATTTCACCAACAGCATTTGGACGCCCCACTGACAGAGCAGCCCTTGCTCAGTCTGTGCTGTGGGTTGGCAGAACGGAGGGAACAGGATTGGAACAGAGAAATACTGAAAATACTTCCAGCATTTCTCATGCTGCTCTCAGGGGCTTAACAGGGTGGTGAGGGAGAAAGAAAAAGTACATTAAAAAAACCAAACATGTTCTAGTATTTTTGGATAGGTCTGTGGCACAAGTGGGGTGCCAGAGACATGGAGTCAGAATTGCTCAGCTTGGAAAAGACCTCTAAGACCAAGTCCAGCCTTTAACCCAGCACCACTATCTGAGGTTCACCACTAAGCCATGTCCTCAAATGCCACAGCTGCATGCATTTTGCACACTTGCAGGGCTCTTGATTCTGCCATTTCCATGAGCAGTCTGCTCCAATGCTTTTCATTACTTTCCCTTTCTGTGGAAAAAAAAAAATTCATCATATCCAATGTGCAATGGCACAACCTGAGGCCATTTCCTCTCATCCTGTCACTTCTCTGTCACTCATCTCACCACGCTCTCCTGTCAAGGAGTTGTAGACAGTGAGAAGGTCCCCCCTGAGCCTTCTTTTCTCCCTCACAGCTCCCTCAGCCTCTCCTGGTGCTCCAGACCCTTCCCCAGCTCCATTCCCTTCTCTGGACTCACTCTAGCCCCTCAATGTTCTTCCTGAACTGAAAGCCCCAAAACTGAACACAGGATTTAGGATAATACCAGCTGGAGGACAGGCCTATGTTTGCTAGGAAGTAACCCTAATGCTGGCATGCTTTCTGAACACAGAGCAATGACAAGCCAGCTCCACACCTGTATATATAAAACTGAGAAAATTCATTCCTGGGTATGGAAGTTGTTTTAAACTGCCCTGAGGCTAGGTCCAAAGAACCAGCTGCCTTTGAACATCCTGTAGACTGCAAAAATGCAATTTGATGTATCAGAAGTAGTAAAGGGTGTTCTCACTCCATAGCTTTAGGAGAATGTAGGAAGAGGCTCCTGCAAGCACAAAGAGAGAGATGTGTCATTTCCAGGGACTGTGCCTTTTGAACCTACTGCTTTTACTTGTTCCCCACTTGATCCTCATCCTCTTCACGGGGATGTGGAGATCCTAAATTGTCTTCTTGGTGTAGGCAGCATCCTGAACTGTGTGCCTCCAGTCTGGGTGGTGACAATTCCTCCTCAAGCAATCAGGCAGAATATTGTCTGTGTCCTGACAGAACTCTCTGTATCCAGTGGCCCGACTTCAGTCTGTTGATTTTTTGCATTACTGTAACAATTCCAGAAGGAAATTGCTGCTTTATTTGAACTGGCCAAACAGCACACTGGTAGCACCCAAAACATGGAGAGCTGAACTGCAGAGACTTCCCACAACACAAAATAAATGTGTCACATTGTCCAAGAAAGGAAACAGTTTCCTTGCCCTGCTAATAAACAGCATGTGTAGCTGTAAACAAGATGGTCAACTGAGTGGAACTTTATCTCAGTCCAGAGCAAACATTGTGACATCTGTAAGAATGCTGGAGGACACAAAAGATGAGAAAATGGACATTTGAAATGAAAAAAATTGTAAATGTGAGGAGTAATATTTGCCTACACTAGATAACACAACCATTAAAAAATACTCAAATGGATTTGATCTCAGTCTTCATCTATGTATTTTATCTCTGTGAAATGTAGCTACATTGCACAAGCAGTTTAATTCTGTCCTTAATGCTGTCATGATTGCAACGGAGAAGATAACTTTAATTCAAGGGGAAGCAGCTTGGTAACTCTTCTTTCTTAAAATACACTTACTCATTGAAACACTCTGAAATTTACATTTCTTTCAAAGGCTACCTCGGAGCTCTAAATGAAAAGTGTGAAAGAAGTGTTAATTATCATACTGTGTCATTTTTTTCCCAGCAGTGCCATGAGCCTTTCCTCCCTCTGACTGTGATAGAACTGAGCCATTTACTGGACTTTGTGACAATTCAAACACAAACAAAAGCAACCACACCAAAAAAAGGCATTTTTGCAGCTCCCTATAAATATGTTGGTTGTTGGGCTTGCAAGGTTTGATTTCAGCTCCAGCTTGTTTAGTTACTTGGTTCAGATCCCCTGGAGTGAAAAGTGGCAGGAACCAGACTGAAAGTTCTCAGGGTTCACTGAAGTTTTGCATTCCTCCACACAGGTTATGGGAAAGGTTCTACAATGAAGAAGCTGAAAAAAAAAATTCCAATATTAAACCACTGCTAATAAGTTAAATAATCATGTCTAGCAACATCTGGCTTATTCTTATAATAAATAATTCCTCAAATTAAAGATTTCCTGTTCTAGTATTTAACTGTGTGAAGCTAAGTAAAAAACGAGAAGCAAAAGCTGGAAGGAACATCTGTGTTTCCAATACTCTTGGGAAATGGGATCACAGTAGAGTTTTAACTGTTGCTTGGCACTATTCTGCCCTGTGCTACCTGAATCCCATACAAACCCGTGGTAATGACACATTCAGTTTCATATCCATTTTCCTCACATCCTTGAGTGTGTCTTCCATGATCATTAAAAACAAGAGACAGATGCAAAATTAAATTCTGAGATACCAAACAGATCTGTGCTATAGCAAGGAAAGAAATGCCAAAGAAGCTGCTATTGCAAATCAATCAAAAAGTCTGTTGTCAAATGAATTTTCAGTGTCAGTACAGGTAATGTGTCAATGTCAGCCTTAAGGGTGCATTTTTTAATACACAGGAAAGGAGGAGAGCACCAAGATCTCTCTACCTGGAGATCCTTTCCTTAAAAAGTGCCAGAGTTGTTCTTGAGTTATGTGTATTAATTGCCTGCACTAGTACAGGGAGAGGTGGGTAAGATGCTTCATTGACTGAAAGGGCAACAAATGCAATTATGTTGCAGTCATTGATTTATTTTTCTCGGTCATGATTTTTATAATCTCTCTTTACTCTTTTTTTCTGTTAGGAGCCATATTTTAGAGTATAAGAATTTAATTCACCTCTTCCAGTAAATATTTATTTCCAGGTGATTGCTGTATGCATTGACTCAAGCATATCATAATAGTTCTTATTATTATTTTATGCTTGCAATTTAAGTCAAAGCATTAAAGAATGGTATATGTAAGCTGAGAAGCTACAAATCTTTGAATCTAACCCTTCAAGATTCAGACTCTGAAAGTCAGGGCAGGTTCATGCAGGCTCATTGTCAAAGTTAGATTGGAGAATGTGGACATGAGGCTGTGACAGAGTCTTTGGAGATGAGCTTTTACAATAGTGAATAAGTTGAGAGCAACAGGAGCAGGGCCCTGATCTTGATGAATCTTCAGCTACAAGGGTTTTTTTCCTTATTTGTAAGAACAGTCCCCTCACACTTGTCCAAGGGAAATGTGCTAATATTTGTTCACCTTTCCAGTCATTTAATAATTAATGTTTACCCCCTTCCTTCATTGCTATTCGCATTCATGTTGAAAGGTCATCTCTTCAGCTGCAGGTTGGCTGCCAGTTCCCTTCTGCACCTGAGGCCCTGCTGGCCTGGCAATAATTTCCTGAGGTGTGATTATCACCTTCAGCCACATTCATAGGGCCCAGGTGGGAGAGGAGGTCAAGTTTCCTGACATTGCTGGACCTCCTCAATGTCTGGACAATGCTAAAATGTTCTTCAAGCAGAAGCAGGAGCTGAGGTAAGAAATATGAAACAAAGTAGCTATTGCTTAAGCCTCTTAAAAAACACACAAAGTTTATATGTTTATCAGATGAACAGGTTTTGCATCCCTGCAGTCTCAGGGATGTTGTTTCTATTTAACTTTCAAGTGAAACCGAGGTTCCTCAGCCACCAAAGGAAGCTGTTCTGGGGGAGATAAATGTGGGTCTGCCCCATGTGTCTGTGTATCTGGTGTCTCACTGTCCCTGGAGACCTGCTAAATCACATATTGATTTCAGCTCCTTTTTATCTCTAAGGAGTGAGAGGACTCTGAAGATTTCTTAGATTAAACACTAAAATAATTTCTTATCTTTCAGAGCTACGAGGTAGAGAGGGAAGAGAATGGGCGAAGAGGCACGCAGCCCCAGTGGCAAATTACACAGTGCTGTGAGGACACTGCCCAGGGTCTCACCTCACCTCCTTGCCACCAGCAACAGACTCTAGCTGAATAAAAGGCAGGGCAATAATTACAGATAGCAGAATTATTTTTGACAAATACTGCCTTGTTTGGAAAGCATGTCATACTTTAATTTATTCCAGTACTTGTTGTTGTGCTGCCTGGCTGGTTTGTAAACCATTACACACCAACTTCTTGTTTCTAAGAGCTAAAGTGAAATCAGGTCTCTTGTGGTTTGCTTCACAAAATAAGAATTTAAATTAGAAGAACAATTTTTACCTTTCCAAAGGCCTTTCATAATTGTTTAATCAAATTTGCTAACACATAGTGTTAACAAATAAAGAATATAGAATTTCCCTATTCCTGTGTGTATTGTTCTGAAAACATACCCACGTAGTCCCAAATATATATTGAACAAAGAAAACAATCCTCAAGATGCTTTGTGAGCACAGTGCTCTCTGTCCCTGGGATGTTTGGGGGTCCTAATACACCTTTTAGATGTAAAAGCATCCTCCCGTCCCCAAAATTTCTCTGGATATATCCAGTAATGTATGTATGGGCTCAGTAAGAGGGCTGAAACACCTTGTGTTTCAAACAAAATTAAGGGAACATAAATGAGCCTTAGTCCCCTAATCAAAATCACTTTGAGGCTTCTAGCTATGTTTTTACAGTGCACTGAAGACACAGTTTGAAGCTTATTCTATTCCCAGTGTTAGGGGATTTTTTGAGCTTTTAGGGTTTAGGGTTTTTTGCTTTCCATTATTTCAGGCTATGACAGGGTGCTCTGAAGTGGTGCTGTTTGCCTTTCACAGGAGAAAGACACATTAGGAGAGATTTACAGGAGGGGTCTTGGTCAGAAAAACCTGTCAGACTTGATACAGCTCCTTCAAGACTGTGGATATAATACAGCTGCAAAAAAAAATCACTGAGCCCACTGCAGCAAATTGGCTTAGAGTGGAATCAGTGGTGCACTAACTAAAGAGAGGAGTCTTGTGGAGGGGAAAGACATGAGAGAACCCAGAGAGAAGATAATTAGGGATAAAATGGAAAAGAGAGGGTTGCTTACTGCTGGTTTAGCTGAGGCCTCTGAGGGTTACTGCACACACTGCACTAGGAGTAAAGGCAGGTTTTGAAATTAGGGACAGAGAAAAACTGAAAATTTGCATTACAGGAGACTGGATCAGCTTTCCTAGTCAGGGAAAGGGGAGGGAGGGGAGGGAGGGGAGGGAGGGAGGGAGGGAGGGAGGAAGGAAGGAAGGAAGGAAGTGTCGGAAGGAAGGAAGGAAGTGTCGGAAGGAAGGAAGTGTCGGAAGGAAGGAAGTGTCGGAAGGAAGTGTCGGAAGGAAGTGTCGGAAGGAAGTGTCGGAAGGAAGTGTCGGAAGGAAGTGTCGGAAGGAAGTGTCGGAAGGAAGTGTCGGAAGGAAGTGTCGGAAGGAAGTGTCGGAAGGAAGTGTCGGAAGGAAGGAAGGAAGGAAGGAAGGAAGGAAGGAAGGAAGGAAGGAAGGAAGGAAGGAAGGAAGGAAGGAAGGAAGGAAGGAAGGAAGGAAGGAAGGAAGGAAGGAAGGAAGGAAGGAAGGAAGGAAGGAAGGAAGGAAGGAAGGAAGGAAGGAAGGAAGGAAGGAAGGAAGGAAGGAAGGAAGGAAGGAAGGAAGGAAGGAAGGAAGGAAGGAAGGAAGTGTCGGAAGGAAGTGTCGGAAGGAAGTGTCGGAAGGAAGTGTCGGAAGGAAGTGTCGGAAGGAAGTGTCGGAAGGAAGGAAGGAAGGAAGGAAGGAAGGAAGGAAGGAAGGAAGGAAGGAAGGAAGGAAGGAAGGAAGGAAGGAAGGAAGGAAGGAAGGAAGGAAGGAAGGAAGGAAGGAAGGAAGGAAGGAAGGAAGGAAGGAAGGAAGGAAGGAAGTGTCGGAAGGAAGTGTCGGAAGGAAGTGTCGGAAGGAAGTGTCGGAAGGAAGTGTCGGAAGGAAGGAAGGAAGGAAGGAAGGAAGGAAGGAAGGAAGGAAGGAAGGAAGGAAGGAAGGAAGGAAGGAAGGAAGGAAGGAAGGAAGGAAGGAAGGAAGGAAGGAAGGAAGGAAGGAAGGAAGGAAGGAAGGAAGGAAGGAAGGAAGGAAGGAAGGAAGGAAGGAAGGAAGGAAGGAAGGAAGTCTATAAAAATGTTCTGTCCTGTTGGGCCATCATGTGTAAATTATTCTGACAGGTAAAATTTGATGGAAAATATGTCAGACATGAGTTGGGGAATGGTGTGTGACCTTTCCAGCTAATAAATGATAATTTATAAAACTGAAGCTCATTATAATTCTTTTGGTGTAGTGTCATTTAACAATCCTTCTAATTTTTATTTACACCATGCTCAAGAAACTTAAAACTTGAGCTTGATAAATGAAGAAATTACTGATATAAAAGAGGCATTCTGTCTCAGGTTGTGTAGAGATGCTCCCATAAGTCCTGGCAGAGCTGGAAACACCAGCTGTCCTCAGCCTTGCTCAAGCCAAACCTCTCTTTAGTGAAGGACAGCTTGACAGCTTTTTCTAACACTCCTCCTACCCCTCTGACATTACCTCAGACAACTGGCTGCTCCAAAAAACAAGTTAAGCATTCTGAAGAGTAGGGGTGACTCTGGAAGTGGTGATGGATGAAGTCTATGCTGTCCATACATTACCATCTGTTAAAAAATTGCATCTTTTGCAAGCTTTACCCCTCTAGAGAGAATGTTGAGGCGTTTCAGGGATAGAGGTGTAAAGCACAGTCAGCTCCTGCTCAGATGATGGTCCCCAAAAGGCTGAAATAACTGTGAAAACATCTGATTTTACAGCATAATAACATTGCTGAGATCCCTGTATCTGACCAGTGGAAGGTCAGGCAACAAAACCCATGAAGCTGCAGCAGAGAGGGAGGCAGTGCAGAAAGTTTAGATGTTCTAGGTCATCTCAAGATGTACACTCATCACAACTATTTGAAGGTCACTGTGGCAAATAACTCTAGGAGAGACTCACATGGAAAAGCCTTCATCTCCATGGAAGTCAGAGTGGCAAGCTGGGCACATCATTTTGACAATGGACAAAATCCCACTTTATCCAGTCAGATATTCTGCCCTGGATACACATGTTGCATTTCTCAGAAAAGCCAAATTGTTCTCCAGTTCCTGCAGCCTTCCAAAGGGGAATTGCTTTAAAGGAGAATGCTCTCTGCCTCTGTTTGCCATGGCTTTATCATTTTATTGAAAAGATTTTATTACTGTTAGGACTTCATACCGAAGCAGGGCTAGAGCTGTCTCACGTTGCTGTGAAGTGCTGCAGTCTGTGATGGTGGGACACTTCCTGCTGACAGAACAAGATCCCACGTTTGCAAGGTTCAGCTGACTCCAGCCAAAGGAAGTATTTATAAAAATGCTGCCACATCAACTGCTATTTTCCTGCTACAGCTTTGCCTCAATTGCTTTACCTCAACTGCTTTACCTCAATTTGTCCTTTTTAATGCCACACAAAAAGTGTTTCCTTGTTCTCCTTTTGACATATAGAGATATTTTTTTTCCTTTACACAGATGCAAATTCAGACTAAAGGTACCAGTTTCTATTAATTTCCTGTGTTTCTGGCAAGAAGTAAAATTATGCTAGATACTTGCATTTATAAAAATGGTTGATAAAACATTTCCTTTCTTTGTGTGTATGTGTTCATGAGTGCTGATCCTAGCATTAAAGTGACCTGTGCACAGGGGATTAGCTAGAAAAGCTGAAAAATCACATGTAAGACTAGATATCTCTGAGCACAGAATATGAAATATTAAACAACATAATTAATGTCAGAACATGTACCATTTTCAGTCTATTAGAGACAAGGGAGAGAATCATAAATTGGATTAAATACTCTATGTATCAAACTGTCCAGAGCAAGGCAGGATGTGTGCGTGCCTGTGCAGTGGTCTTGAGCTGAGATGGGGCAAAGGAAGGTTGTTAAAATGCGCAAGAATGAAGGCAACACAGACAAAGAATTAAATTTTCAACCCTCATCTGGCACAGATATCAAAGCAAGGGATTTTCAGTCCTAAATTCGGTCTCTAATGGGAAAACACAGGAAAGATGCAAAACGAGCAGAAAGATTTTCTCAGCAGGGCCTCTGGAAGCTCTCTAAAACAGAAATCTAAAAGGTCATCTCATGTTTCTCATTGCCTTATTCAGCTAAATGTAGATATTTCCTTTTTGATTTAAGTGATTGACACTAGAATCTATACCGTCAATCAGCAGGATCTCAGAAAATTCAAGACATCTTCCATGTTCCATCTCTACCTGCCTTAACCAAGGAAGCATCCTCCACAAAGTCACAGAGGCACAGGAAATAGAATCACTTGAAATAATGATAGTCATCAGTTTTACTCAAGCTGAGAAGATTCTGTGGTGAAAAGGGCAGGACATAAACTTCAGCAGATGAGTTTTAGGTATACCACGAGGAAGCATTTGCTAACAGTCATAATGACAAAGTCGTCAGAGAGATTTTCATGGAGATTTTTCATTGGTTCCAGGTGTGATTTGTCCAAACTGACTGGTGATAACTGAATTTTTGCTGTTAGTCTACAACAGCTCCTACTTCATTTTTCTAGTTCTTCCTCTACTCCTTTTCCTAATCCCACTAATTGTAATGCCTAAATCCACTAATTCTTTGCCAGTCAAAAATCCAGACCTTGGCTGTCATCCCCTAAACTGAATCTGCATTGGACAGACAACACCATCACTGGCACTAGGTGTCCCTAGGATGACTTTTCTAACACTGAAAGCACTTCACTCAGTACCATAGAATAGATTACATTTTTTTTCACTTAAAATGGACCTACAAAGACCATCTTTGGTCTTTGATGCAACTGCCTGACTCCTTCAGGGCTGAACAAAAGTGAAAACTGGTTATTAATGACAATGTCCAAATGCCTCTGAAAAAATGATAGGTTTTGGGCACTGACCGCCACTTGTGGAAACCTGCTGCAATGTTTGGCCACACTCTCCCTAAAGAAATGCTTCCTTGCGTGAAGTCTGGACCTCTCCTGGTGCAGCTTTGAATCACTCATTCCTGCCCTGTCACTGGATCCCAAGGAAACCTTTGAAGGTCCCTCCCAGCCCAGACCTCTCTCTGATTCTAGGAGATGAGATCAGCACCTCCCTCTCCACAGCCACTCCTCAGGAAGATGCAGAGAGCAGTGGCCCCTCAGGCTCTTTCTCTCCCAACCAGACAAGCCAGAGAGCTCAGATGCCCTTCCAAGGACAGGCATTCCCTGTCCCTGGCTGCACTGCCCTCCTCCACACCCATTTTGTTCCCAGCGCTTCCCAGTGATACCTCTGCAAAGCCTCTGGTCCCTCAAGAGAGTCACAGCACCTCCCAGTTTGGGATGACCAGCAGCCTTGGAATGGGGCATTCAGCTCTGGTATCCTGACTGCTGGTGAAAATATTAAACAGAGCCAGACCTAGGAGTGAGCCATGTGGTCACATCCCTGGTGACCTGTCACTAGCCAGGCATAGCCCCATTCCCTACAAATCCAAGTGCAGCTGGTTCTTCACCCAGAACAACATAAGCCCACTCATCCCATAGCTGGGCTACTTGTCCAGAAGGCTGCTGTGAGACACAGTATGAAAAGCCTCATTAAATATAGAATTATACCCACTACATTCCCTCCATCCACTGGGTGGGTGACTGTCTTAGAGTGAGATCAGTTAAAAGGGACTTTCCCTCTGTACAGCCGTGCTGGCTGTCCTGCCTTTCAATAGTGCCCCATATAATCTTCTCCATGGTTTTCTGTAAGCTCCCTGAATCAGAGGACAGAGAGGTTCTTCCAGGGACCAGTTCTTCCTGCACTCTGTTAGTATGAGATTGCTTTTGTAGAGGCATGGTTCTCTCTGATTACCACAAAGGCATTTTAAATTGCTGCCTTGGGTGGGATATCTAACTTCTACCTGTCCATTTACAAACAGGGTGAAGATTGTAACTATCACACAATGCAGGATTCATTGATTTTACCAAAATGGGGGTTCAGCCTTTGATGTGGCTGGAAGTGGCCATTTTACAGTTACTATATGATATGGACTTCACAGAAGAAGAAATATGTGAGGCAAGTGAGGCAAGTCTTAGCTACAAGCCCTTTTCTACCTGACCAGTCTATGCCAAGATAGTAACCTGCCCTGTGCTGTATTATGATTAAAGGCAAGGTTTAATCATGAAACTAACATTCAAAGGCACTGGTTTTTAATGTCCTACTCTGAACTAAAAGGAACAATGGAAACAAAGCAGTCACAAGGTGTCTGGAAGCCACTTTCCAAATGAAGAGCACAAAATTCTCAGTGATGTCCTGTGGGGCATGACAGGTGCTCATAATCTCAGGATTGGTGTAACCCTACACTGATGTCACCATAGTTAATTCTGTTTTTAAGAATATGGCACAGAATTATTTGACTTGTGAGCCTTTTATCTGTCTTTTGGTGTTCCTAAGTGTTAGTGGCAGACCTGAAACAGGGCAAGACTAATGCTTAAATAACTTGCCATTGCTCTCTAGATTGCACTATTGATGTAACCTCCATTCACCTCCAGGAAAGCTGAATGATAAATGCATCACTGTGTCCCATGGCAAAGTCCCATCTGCCGCCACTGACTTCTTATGCAAGCAGAAAAATACACATCACCACTCAGAAGCTGAAAACTGAAATGGAAAACATTTAAAATTGAAAAAAAGCTCTGACTCTACGCAAGAAAGCTATTAAGTGTTAAAATGTATTATCCACAGAAATGCAGGGGTTTTTCTTCACTTGGAAGTGCTGCACTGTGTACTGCCCATTATCCAACTGGTTGTACTAGGTGATGCTAATGATTCCAGTTTTGTAGTGTGGGAGTTTTTCTTATTTGGGGAAGGATTATTTAGGTCTCTGTGGTTCTCCCAGCCCTATCATGAAGCACCAGCTCTGCCCGTCTATGCTGTAAATTGTCATGAGCAGAAACTGAGTTTGTGCTGTGCTGCTTTACAGCCCAACTGGTCCCTGAATGTTGCTCCCCAGTGCTTTGACTGCTAGAAAATAAAAACTGTTATAATTTATATTAACTGCTTTTGTTCCCACAACTAGTATGGGGGAAAATAAAATAGAGGTACAGTTATAAGAAGGCAAAACAGTGTTAAGAGTAATGGCAAGACTGAAAGAGCAATGAAAATTGATGGCAAGGGTATTCAGCCCCTCCCTCTCTCCCTCTCTCCCTCTCTCTTAAGCCCCCTGTCTCTGATGGCCTTTTTCAGCTACATCAGCCTCTATTCTGCCCCACAGTTATACAGATCCCATTTCTTCCAGTGGGGCTGCTCAGAGTCAGGATGCTCACCGGGATTGTCCCCCTCAGTTGGCAACATGAGGACAGGTCCCACCAGAGGGAAGGCAGATTGGTAAGCACAGTGAAACAGGATAGTTCCCCTTCCTGGCACTTCCAGCTCTCTGCCACAGCTGCAAAGAAAGCACTGAATAAATACACTCCACTGCCTCAGACTGCAGATCCTTCTCCAAGCTACGAGTTTTTTATTATCAATTTAGATGCATAAAGATTTGGGCCAGTGGTGAAAGCTTTGACAGTAGAAAGATGGCTGAGGGTAAAATCAGAGGAAACTGAGAAGTTATATCCTAACAGAAGCTATAACAGTACAGAAATTCTGGGTAAAATCCAGCTGCTGTCCCTGGATGGAATGTGGCTGGAATGCTTGAGACCCATCCCACAGTGACGGCCACACCCAAAATCTGCACCTGCAGCACCTGCTAAGGACGATGGAATGGAGGGTGGCTGGCTGGGCTCTGCTGGAATCCTCACAGGGAGGGAACTCGATGGCTCTCTGCAGCTGATGAACCCCACAGCACCTGTCAGCCAGGGCAGGGAGGAGGAGATGTCCTGCTGCTGAGCCAGCAGCTGGGCTGGATGAACTCTCCTTGGATGAGCTGGGGTCATGATAAGCTAATTATCATTATATTAACACACCTCTCCATCCAGTGTTACCTGCCCTAGGGTCTGACCACCCCTCACTGGGCACCTGCTCTGTGGTTCATCAACTGTGTCTGAGCCAGGGAGAGAAATTTGCACCATCAGTAACAAGGGCATGTATGATCTGAGCCACTCCAACTCCACATAAATATGAAAATATAGTATAAAAATAAGTCAAGAATGGGGAAAAGTTAGGGAAGATTGTATTGTAACTGCTGGGATCAGTCAATAGGCTGAACCTGCCTTCTCTAATGCAGGGACACCTGTGGGGTGAGACCTCTGTGTGTGCTGAACATCTTTATTGGTGCTCAAAGCACAGAGCTCATCTGTGCTTTGATCATGTTTCTGCAGTCAGATGCTGTCAGTGATGCTCCCCAAACCTTGGTCTGTCACAGTTTTGTGTTACAGAGACTCTTATTCCATAAACTGTCCGTGGGATCCTTCGGGCCCTGGCAGTGCCGGCCGTGGGGAACAGACTGGAACCAAGTGGGGAGACCCCTCAGAGCTGTTGGGGGTGTCCCTGAGAAAGTCAATCAAAGCCCCTCCAATCCAGCAGGGCTGTCCAGTGAAGGGTCCCTGTAATGGGACACTGACAGACTGGTGGGGCACAAGGGTCTTGGCTTTCCTGGGGTGCTGACAGACAAATCCGACACCAAGGGTCAGGACATCTCCCCTTCCCATGTGACACAGTCCCACCTGTATTTTGTTTGAAAGTCCTGCGAGGTTTCTCTTCAGGTTTTTTTAGAGAGCTCAATGCCACCATTTAAAGTGTTTCCTTTCAGCAAGGCATTTTTTATTCTGTCAGAGTGCAGAAGGGAGAGACCACCTTGGCACTGATCCTGAAGGTGCTGCTGCTGACGGCTGCCAGCATCAAACACAGCCAGTGAATATTCAGTGCCCTGGCTTACACTGAACTGTTACTGCAATCAAACCAATTTTTCAAAAATCATTTGTGCATCACTGTTCAGATTATTTTACTAATTTTAATATGCAAAAGGAACACAACATTGCCAAATGTAAATGAAGTGCTACTCATTATAATTAACAATATTTTGCTGACTGACCGTGATAAAATATCCCATTACTTTACAAACCTGACACCTCTCACTCCCTCTCTACAAAATTTCCTCTTATCCTACTGGCCTTTGGAATGGTGAGCCCTTTGGAACAGGGACTTCACATTATTTTTGTACATCTCCATTGCTTCTTGTGACATAGACATGGTTCTGGCAATTGTTTTGTCTAATATGGATAATTTCTAAATTGCTGTAACACAGCTATTACCAAGAGCGAAGCTGTGCCAGGGATTGACACAGCCCAGAATGTTGAGTTTCTGTTTGAGTTTCCCACACTCACAAATTGTTCCTGTTGCAAAAGCATAAAATATATCTAATATAAATATTAGTATAGCCAAAATCCATAATGCCATTAATCATCTGAAATGTTTTAACTCCTAGATAATATTTGGCCACAATTAATACATGAAAAACTGGTGGTGCAGATGTAGTCTTAGAACACACTATTACCCCAGAAGATCACAAAATTTTTTTTCCATTTACAATGAAAGTTTTAGCCCCGGATCCAAACTCCTCTGATTTCTAGAGGAAATTAGGTGAATAGTGGATTTCAAATCAACCTTCATGTCTCTGGATTTTCTTGTATTGAAAGATGGAACACATTCCCAGAAATCTGCATCAAAATATTTCCCAAAAGTCTGTGCTGATGCTTCTGTACTGTGAGCAAGAAATCTGATACTGGAAATCAGTGATTAGTTTACAAAAATCTTTTACTAGGCACTATGCTGGTGAGGTGGCACAGGAAAGAAATAAATTTTAACAACAATAAAACTCCAACATGAGCAAGTTTACTGTTCAGAAAAGCTACCCATTGCTTTGATTTCTTGCAGGTGATTATAATTCTGCTGATGCCAGCCCTTTAACTAGGACAGGTTACATACACATCAGCAGAAGTGTGAGCACTCAAAACACTGCTGAGGTGTGTGATGGGATGCAACCAATTCATTAACACAGGAGCAGTACTCGACCATGACAAAGCAGGCAGAGAACCAGCAGGGCATGCTAACACAGTTTTTATTAGGATACAGTCATCCTCTGTGTTGATGACTATATGACAAAATGAGGATGACAAAATGAGGATGACTTTCATTTTGCTCACCAGGTTGTGCACAAACTATAGAGGGAATTAGTAAAAATTCCTCCATGGCAACCTTAAATTAGCTGCATTTAAGCACTGAATCTTGATTATTCCTGTTTTATGGTCCATTTCTCACCAAAATAAAACAGTGGTTTTGCAGCAGTGAAATGCAAGAATCATCATGTTGCAATAATGCAGAAATTCTGTTTAAGTATGCAAATCATAGGTGAGAGCCTGACAACCAAAAAGTCCTCCTACATCTTTACCAGGGAGAATACAAAAAATACCTTCAAAGAAATTCGCATTTCAAAAAAGAAAGGGATGTGTTATTACAATATATATCTCACAACCTTGAAATCTGACATCACAAATGCTGTGAGAAAATGCAGAGACTAAACTGACATCCTAAAAATATTAATAAGCAAATGCAGCTGTAACTGTAGCTGCTAATCATTGCCCCTGTTCTCATTGACTGAAATGGGAGAATAGTGCGGCCAGTTTATGTTGCAACTACCTGTGAATTAATAGTACTCAGCAAGCTGATCTTGTGGGTTGATCTCCCAAAGATTTTTTCCCATTAAAAATACAGAATCAGGGAATGTAAAACTTTTCGCCAGAAAGTGTTTAAATGAGTATATTTCCCATTTCAACAAAGTTTAACAATCTATACCAATGCCTTCTAAGTGATATTGCTTTGTAGTTCAATATTACAATGTCTAAATTGTGGGGTTTTTATTTTCATGAATAGATCAAATTTGATCATAAGACATGACATGTCCAAAGGATAAGAAAATTATCCAGTGAAACCATTTGTTATTTTACTGGAAGCTGTTGAAATTTTGCCTTCGGGGAGTGGAAACAAAACCTATCAAAATATCTGGGATTTGCATGTTTTTGATTCCATGGCTCTTAGCAGTCCCTCCTAGTCGGCAGTCTGGACAGGAGGATTTGTTTTGTGCTCCCTATCAATAATCCAAAATCAGGAGCAGGAGTTGAATGCTGTATTACACTCATCAGGTCATCTCTGATTGCTCTGTAACACATCTCTCCATGCCATGCAATGCCCAACACTGGATGGGATAGAGTATTTCCAGGGGTGGTAGGCTAACAGTACACACAGGATGGAGCAGGGAAAAAGAAATCCTGGCCAGTCACACATCACAAGAATTAATTTTTTTGCTGCAGGCAAAAAAATTTCTTCTTCAGTGCAGCTGCACAGCTTCACTTCCTGCTCTTTCCCTCTCCTCCACATCAGCTAATGGCAATTGCAATTCCTGATTCAGCCCCCTCTGTCCCCTATCACCTTCACTCAAGCAGTGAAGGAAAAGAGCTTCAGGGAAATGACAGAGAAACACAGCAAGAAAGTCTCAAGCGTTCAGTATCAAGTTCACACTTTGACATTTATTGCCAGAACCTGGCAGCAATCAGCACAGGAAAGACTTTAGCAAGTAATTTGCATTGTGTTCCTTATACTGGTTTTCTCTGTTAGTCAAGTTGCAGAAGAATAATGTCCATTTTATGCACAAGTAGTTTATTTCATTATTTCGATCCATACTGGTTTTATATTTGCATATTATATACTGGTGTATTTCTGAATAGGTGCTGCTGCTTTTATTAGAAATAAATAAATTCAACAAACAGGGAGAGTGTGAGCATTGCAGCTCCTTGACTTGGACTGTTTTTTAACCTGTGGATTAAAGAGAATCATGAACAGCCATGTCTTGGTGTCTGCAACATTTTTATTTGCAGTGAAACACAACACAGCTCGTGATTAAAATACCACTGGCAAATATTAACCAACCACCATATACCTTTTTTTTTAAGGTGACTGCAACAGATCATGCTGGTGCATGACTTTGAAAAATGAGCCCAAGTTTTGAGTGGAATGAACTCCAGCTTTTGGCTTACCTGTTCAGAGCAATCTGGCTCCTTAATGCAGTGGTGGCCATGGGGTGCTACTGGAAGAACCTGGCACACTTAGTGCTGTTACTGGTATTCCTCAGACTTTTTCCATCCTCCTATCTCATTCCAGTTTCTGCTTCAAAGTAAAGATGACAGGGATGGGTATGAGAAACTATAAGTTACAATGTCCCCTGTCTCTCCCTCCCCCACCACAAGCTTTCCATCAGACTCTAATAATCCTTTTCTAAATATTTCAAACAGTTAGTTTTCAAAAGCTCACTTCTCCAGTGTGAAACAGGGTAATTATATCCATATTAACTAAACTAAATATTTCAACACATTACTGAATAATGCATTATTCATAAATTCTTTCAATAAATACTAATTGGCCTCAAAGGAATTTATTTCATTTATCACAGAAACCACACCTTCTGAAGCAACTCATTGTATTGTACTATGCTTTTGTGCAGCTTCTTTAACCTGTCGTCTGAGCATATGGCATGCAGTAGGTGTTTCAATTTTTTATTTTATTTTAAAATGTAGAAAACAGCAGTGCTGTCTATAGGCACTGGCTGTATCCAATATGTGCTTTCTGTTCACATTCTCACAAACCCTTCTGCCTGCTTCTGAAAATACATATCTGAATCTGAATACACAAATGACCTGCTGTCTCTTGCAGATTATTTTCAAAGAAATATACTAGGCAGGGAGAGAAATAGAACCATTTCTATCACTAGGTGTAATGTCCAGACAGGCTGGTGTATCACGACAAGTATCAATAAACTGCCTTGGTACTGTGTTGTGAGACAGGGCTTTTTAACAGAGCAGCTGGTTTCAAGCAACTCATCTTTAAAAAAGAAGTGCTATTTTTTTCTAAACCTAGAATTCCTCCTGGAAACAACACAGTGTCCATTGCCCACTATGGAAGGACTGCTTGGAGAGACTTATTTTTCTCCATTAGCTGTAGAGGAAATTCAGGAAAAATCATTTTCTTTAGGATGAAAATAGGGGTTTTTTTTCATTTTTTCTTCTTCCTAATACACCTATATAAAAATAAAAAAGGGATGACTATTACAAATTGAATTAGTGCAGAGAAATAATGCTGAACAAAACACACAAGCACAACCCATTCCTGCAAAGGACACAGGCAGAAAGCACAGATACTTATTTCCTCTGGATTAAAAAAGGGATTAAACTTGCAAGTAAAATAAAGAGTAAGATTTAACTACCCTAGAATTCCTCTTCAAAACCCCCTTTAATATCAAAGGGACATATTTCTGATCAGAAAAGGCTTTTTACTAAGGAAGGGTCAATTAAGTCTTTCTAGTCTTTAAAGACTGACAGAACGATGATAATCAGAAAACCTTCCCTATCCTTTGAGTTTCCCACTGGAAATTCTTAGCCTTGCACATAGCATGGGAGCTTTTATTGCTTGTTATTTCCTCCAGACATCACACCAGCAGCACTAGGAAATGTTCTCCTTTCCACAGAACAATTCCCTGAATCCCAGGTAGCCACATACCTGAAGGCAACACTGAGTTCAGCAGCAGCAGGTCTTGTGGTACCTCTCAAAGCCAGTGCAGACTGAGAACATTTGTTCACTCCAGCAGTTTCAGGGACTGGCTTTTCTGTTGCACAAAGCAAATGGATTCAAGTAGTCCCAACTTTTGCTTGGATCAGAGGGCATGCATTTCCCCATCCTCTGCACAGAAAAAATGTTAAGGAAGAAGTAATGTGAAATATCCTGCAGAACGCGGAGTCATCCTCCTGTGGCTTCCCATGTTCCCATGACATCAATTTAGCCCATGCTCAAACACTGCCTTCTTTAGGGCCATCTATCAGACAAAAACAAATCCTTCTCTCAGCACTGCTGGGTCCAGTTCAGCGCTCTAAAACAGATCAGCTCCTCCTTACGGCACATCCTGCTTTACTCTGGAAAGTATTTTCCTTCCTAGTCTCCATATTTAAACTGGGTAGTTTTAAACCATAGAATTACAGAATGGTTTCGGTTGGAAGGAATCCCAAAAGTCATCCAAATCCAACCTATTCCACCACGGGCAGGGACACTTACACTATCCTAGGTTGCTCCAAGCCCTGTCCAGTCTGGCCTTGGACACTTCCAGGGATGGGGCAGCCACAGCTTCTCTGGGCACCCTGTGCCAAAGCCTGGCCACCCTCTCACAGAAGAATTTCTGCCTAATATCCCATCTAAACCTAATTTCTTTCAGTGTGAAGCCATTGCCCCTGTTCTGTCACTCCATGCTCTTGTCAAAAGTCCCTCTGCAGCTCTCATGTAGCCCCTTCAGGCACTGGAAGACCCTCTAAGTTCACCCTGAAGCTTCTCTTCTCTAGGCTGAACAGCCCCAACTCTCTCAGCCTTTTCTCACAGCAAAGTGGTTCCATCTCTCTGATAATCTTCATGGCCCTCTTTTGGACTCCCTCCAGCAGCTCCAGATCCTTCCTGTGCTGGGTCCCCAAGCTGTAGGCATCACCGCACATGGGGTTTTACCTGAGCTGGGCAGAGGGGCACAATACCCCTGTCCTCTGCTCCCCATGGGGCTTTTGATGCTTCCCAGGACATGTCTGGCTGGCAGCACATATTGCTGGATCGTGTCCAGCCGCTCATCCACCAGCATCCCCAAGTTCTTCTTGGCAGGGTTGCTCTCCATCTGTTCATCAGCCTGGGTTGATACCAGGGGCCGCCCTGATCCAGCACTTGGTCCTGCTAAATCTCATGAGATTCCTATGGGCCACTTCTGGAGCTTGCTCAGATCTCTCAGGGTATCCCATCCTCCATGCGTGTCTGGAATGTCCATCTCCGGAGGTCTCACCTTAGCTGGGAGCAGATCATGCCCTTCTGGCAAGCTGAACCTCAAGAGAAGAACACAAAATCATGAGAGATCACACAATTCTTTGTTCCATGGCTCAGAAATTCAATACACCCACAAGAAAAGAAACTATACAATGAAGTGTCAAAGGAAATAATGGTGTAAGTGAGCGCAAGAGACATGGCAGAACTGTCTCATTTCCTGAGGAGCCTGTCTTTGCTGCATAGATCAATAGAGCCAGTTGGATGTGAAAAGGCATATTAAGGGTACGGTGACATCATCTCTAAGCCCTCCACGCCTTAGGGGCTGCCCTGACACTGCCCCACAGAGCCCGTGGGCTGCAGCTCAGGGCACCTCTTGCTGCTGTGAGGCAAAGTTACAGGGCAAACTCTTGCATAAGTACAGCAGATAAAATTTGCCTTGATATGTCTCTTTCTCAGGCTATCAATTTCATCACAGCCAGGGAACACAGGAGCATGCACAATACTCCAAACTAATTTAATCTTACTTCATGTTTTGTGGCTGCCAATGTCCTTAAATCCAGTTAGAGGAACTGAGATGGTCCAGGGGAGAGAGTAATAAAAAGAAACATCAATTAAGTGCATGAGGGAAAGGCTAAGGGCAGTGATGATTATCCATGGGATTGGAACCAGAAGTGTTGCAAAGGCTCCTAAACATGAAATTGGCCATCACCAAACTGAGATTTCACCACCGCCTACAAAAATAAGAAAGCAATGATAGGATAAGTGTATATTCAGAAATAAGACAGTGAAAAGCATTTTTATGATGTTCCTAAAGTCTTTAAAAATACTATGGTCAAAACACATCACTTTATTATAAAGTCAGTGAGAAAAGAAAAACAAGACATTATTCTACTTAAATGAATGCACTCCAGAGTGCATATATCAATACTATCAAAAGTACTGCTAAACAAGATTGCAAATTTCTGTTGCAAAACTGTTTCTTTTTTTTTTTTTTTCTGGTAGACAAAAAAGTTATAATGAGTGCAGGTGTGTAGGATATACACAGGAATTGCAGTATATTTTATATTCAAAATTTCTTAAGATATGAAAGTGAAAAAATATTTTCAGTGTAGATATCTAATTTTTTATAAGCTTTGTGTAGTCCAAGATTATTCACTAAACCCATAGCTAATACACGGTTTTTAAGGTTTTGTGTTGTTCCCATTCCATTCATCTTAAAAAAAAAAAAAAACACTCCACCAAAACAAAAACCTACAAATGAAGAAAAAATTCTGAGCAACCTTAACTTGGATTCCAAAGTTTTAAGGAAAAGTGATACTATACTTAAAATGAAAAACATGAAAACAGCTCAATCCATACCACACTTAAGTGCCTGTGTTCCCTGTGTGACTTTGATGCAAGGTGTGATTGAGTGTGTTCATTTCCATAAGTGGAAACTTCTTGAAGCATCAGGCTTTTTGGTTACCAGGGGTTTTGTTGGCAGAGAGGGGGCTTTAGCCTGGAAATACTTTAAGTTATTGAACTTCCTTATTAAATATGATCCTTCATGATTTTTTTTAAGAGTTAAGGCAAAGAGAAAGGCAGATATCACACAGAAAAATTATGGTGAAATCAATGAAAAAAACTGAAGTTGATAACTTCAGAAACATTAGTACTGTCTGAATGTGTCAGAAACCTGCACTCTAAAAAATTCCAAAAAGACAGGTTTTACCACAGATTCTGGGCATTTAAAACTTGTTCCTATATTTTATTTCTGTTAAAAAATATATGTATTTCTTCAATGAAATACTTAAAAACCAATTTGAAATAGCAATTGCATGTCTGGTTTTCAGTGTCCAGTGCACTTTTGGAAACAAGCCACAATAAAGCTCTAGTGGGAATTGAATTTCAAGTCAGCCTTTGCTATACCTTTTCCACAATGATTTAAATCCATGTTGAAAAAGAATTCCTGTTAGGCAATTGTTCAGGTTCTGATGGCACAGGTAGGGGTGTGGCACAATGTCTGCAGAAGCTTTTGTTGTTGCAGTCCTGCTGAAGGAAGCAACATTTCTGAGCAAAAGCACAGCTTCAAGCTGATTATCAAACCAGAAGGTCAATATCACTGAATAATACAACATGCGCCCTAAGACAAATTTCTTCATCATCCCATCTAAATGCGCATTATCTAGACACTGATATAAAAAAATGTATCTGCCCAGGCCTGGTGATATTATTTCACAGTAGAATCATGCTCAAGTATTTTTAAAATTTCTGTTGGAGATTAAAAGAATAAAAGAAACAGACCCAAAAAAGTTACAGAGGAGCACTGGAACAGTACTCCCCTTTATCCTTAGAGTATAAAAAATAATGTAATTTTCGTGGCAAAAGAGCAACCATATATATGTACACATGTTATATAATGACATTTACATCAAATAGATGGGTATCTAGATAATTGGCTATATATATACATGTGTATATATAAATACATATAATTCTATATGCATGTAAACATGTAAACATATTAGTAATGTAGTAATTAACACAAATATCTGTATTTAGACATATGTAGGGACATAAATGCACATTTAAATTATTATTCATATCTAGGTATTTCTATACTTGGACAATATAGACATATAATTACCTGTTATTATTTCTTACCAATATACCTATGTCTGTATATAATAAACATACATTCAATTACTAATTGCAACAAAATTTCTCTGAGTAAATTCTGCTGTACTTTGGTACAACTTTGTCCAAAGTTCTGTACAACTCTGGTGTCCAGTTCATGCCCCCAGTTTTCAGCTGAGTGCGAGAGCGGTTCTCTATGGTAGATGTGAGTATCCACTGCCTTACATTCAAATGGAGCAAAATATCCACACATATGGATTGGAACAAACCTGTGTGAAAACAGCCAAAAAAAAATGCCACTGGTACCACATTTAGAGGGTTTGTTTTTTTGATGTGCAGGCAGTTCCAAGCCATTTGAAATCTAACTGCTGTATCCTTGAGCGGCTTCTTGAGTAGAATAAACTGCTGAGCCTGGCAAAGCTGGGCAGGGGATGATGTGAAGGGAACATTTGACAATTTTCATTCACCAGAAGGCAATTACCAGCTTGTTTTGTGTATGAACTGAGCATGCAGAACATCAGTACCAATGAACTGTGGATCACCCTAGCAAAGGCACCACCCAGGAACTGCACTTCCACTGAGGAGAAACACAGATGAGGAGCAGGGATGTTTGTCAGTAGCACTGGCAGAAGATTTAGCATTTAGTCCCAGCACAGACCACCTGGCCTTGAGTGCTATCCACAGCTTAGATCTCCTTCTATCATTCATCACTGGATGTCTCATTTTAGTGCATATTATGTTGCACTGAATTTACCAGTGCTGAATCACTCTGGTGATGGAGTTTCCCAGTGACCATTCTATGAACTCAGTCTTGGCTTTGTCTTGTCTTAGACAACATAAAGAACGTGGAGAAGTTCCCATCTTATCGATTCCTGGGGGTTTTGGGGTAGGGGAAGTGTTAATGTATTCAAGAAGAAAAGCCAGACCTGACACAGCCTTCAGCAGTGGCTGCTGCTCAGCTTTAACCAAGCTAAAAAACAGCCATCTATCTTCTTGTTTTGTTTCATGTCTCTTAGCTTTGAATCTATAAAAGCACTTTACATCTCATCTATACATCTTGTTAAACAGCCTTCTATGGCAAACTCTGACAGGAGCTTTGGAAACTGCTAATAAAAGTGCCAGCTTGCTTACCTTCACCCTCTGTGTTCTGATTGCAGTAATGAGCCGCAAGGGAATTCCTGCTGGAAAATGCACAAATCCACATGGTTTAAATGGCAAATTTTTAATTAGTTGAGGAGTTGGTAAATTATTTCAGAGAAAATTTTATTCAGAGAGAAGTTTTAGTTTCAGCTAGTCCTGAAGATCTCCCAAATTCCATTCAAATATTCTTGATAGATTCAGCTGGGGAAAAAAAAAAAAAAAAGGGAAATAAAAATAATTTAAAAAGAGAGGGGGTGGAAATAGTTTTTTTTCCTCTGAATTATCAGTAGAATTACAAAGGTCCTTTAAGCACTGGTCTGCACAGACCACAGCAAGATGTCCTCACCCAGAATTCCACAAGAAACACATCTAGTCAGGTAATTTCTGTAGTTCCTCCTTGCTGAATGCCTTGATTGCAGCATCATCATTTCTCCCTTCTATTAAACAGGGGAAATAAAAGCATTATTCAGAACACAGCAGAAACACTCACCTTTTTATCTCTAAACAAATCAGGCAGAATTCTGAAATGCCATGGTAGTTATTTCATCATGTGCATGATAAAGTCTTTAATACTTTTTCATGTAGTGCATCTTCAAAATTCAGGATTGTTTTTCAAATATGTGATTCTAGAAAGCTAATATATTGTTTCATATATATATAATATTTGCTAAAACAAATATATTTCACCATGATACTTAAGAACACTGTGTTAAAGTATGTTAATTTCTTACATTTGCCAGACATCACACACATTGCGGTTTAACCCCAGCCAGAAGCCCAGCCCCTCACAACTGCTCACTCACTGCCCCACCAATGGGATCATGGAGAGAATCAGAGAGGTAAAACTTGTGGGTTGGGGTAAAGACAGGTTAATAAGGGAAGCGAAAGCTGCTTGCACAGCAAAGGAGAACAAGGAACAAATTCCCCCTTCCCATGGCTGGGCAGGTGTTCAGCCGTTTCCAGAGTCCCACCGCATGTCACAGTGACTTGGGAGGACAAATGCCATCACTCCACATGTCCCCCCTTCCTTCCACCCCCCACCTGTTACACTGATCATGATGCCACATGGTCTGAACATCCCTTGGTCAGTTGGGGTCACCCATCCGGCTGGCTCTCCTCAGCATGAGGGGCAGCAAAGGCCTTGGCTCTGTTCAATCCCTGCCCAGGATTAACAAAAACATCTCTGTATCATCACCTCTGAGCTCAGCACAAATCCAAAACACAGTCCCACACCAGCCCTGGAAAGGAAATGAACTTTACCCCAGCCCAAACCAGCACACACATCAAAATGAATTCAATTTGCTGTAGTTGAACTAGGGAGCAAACCTGCCTGCAAACTATAAATTGACAGGCTATTTCACTTTTGATTGCAAACACTGGGTGAGCCTGAAAAAAAATCAACCTTTCTCAAATAGCCAGGTTTGAGGAAAATGTGAAAATACTATCCAGTTTCATAATCCTTACAAATATTCAGTTTCCAATTTCCTCTTTTTGAGGGAAAGGACTTTTCTTCGTAACTGCCACTCCAAAAAGTCAGTTTCATTCCAAATCTTGAAATAGAAAAAAATAAAGAGGATAAATACTAAATAAGATATTACTGTCATGAAAATACTTCACCTGAATTATCACTTCAAAGAAGATGCTTTTTCTAAAAATAGAAACACAAGTGTATTTGAGATAAAAACACAACACAAAAGAATGGTTATCACTTTTTCATATTAAAACACACCAGTGAATCTTGACATCAGAGAAGCCGGCAGGGAGAAAGTGAAAATACAGGTAAATCTAACAAGGAGGGCTATGTCACACTGAAATGCAAGAAAGATCAAAGTTCAGAAAGAGCTGCCAGTTTAGGAGAGTAAAAACGGGGTGGTATGGAGTCATCAGGAGTTAAGAGGCAAGAACCTGCAGAGTTACTCTGAGAGGAACATGCACATCAAAGGTGAACTAATGAAAAGAGAAAATTAAAATCTCTCAGCAAAGTGAGATGCCTGGACTTCAGGTGGGTTGGGCTGAACTTGTGGACTGGGGACCTGAAAGGGCACTCAGAGGCAAAGGAGCTCAGGAAAGCTAGCAGACCTTTAAAGAACAGCCCACTCGGGTGTGAAGGCAGACAAGCCATTCTGTCAGGACTTGGCTAAAAGGGCATGATGGCAGAACTCCAGCATAAAAACACAGCACACAAGGCTGGGAGCAAGGACAGAGTGCAAAGGAGGAATTCAGTAAAGCTGCCTTGGTGTGTAGGGCTGGTGTAGTTCAAGCCAGAACTCAGCCCAAGGACAGGAGAAGGGCCACTAATCACATACACCTTCAAAAAAGGACACAGGGGTGATCTGTAAATCAGTCAGCCTCGTCTTGACTCTTGGTAAAATCACAAATACAGTCCTCTCATAACACATTTCTGGGCATATGAAAAAGTAGAAGGGGACTGAGTACAGCATGGATTCAGCTGCATACAGCATACAGTCAGCATGGATTTATCACAGGTGGAACATGCCTGACCCAGCTTACCTCTTCTGACAAAAAAAACCTGGATTAGTCAGGAAGGGGAGCAATGGACTTAACTAGATTCATCCAAGGTTGGTCAACACTTTATGCCACAGTATGATTGTGTCCAAGTTTGGACAGTACAGCCTGGCAAGAAGTGGGCTGCTGTGATTTTATTGGGGGAAAAGTCATTTAACACCTCTCAGTGACCTGCAGGACACACTGGAGGGCACATTCATCAGCTTTGAAAGTGACAGCAAATTTGAATGACACTTGAGAATTCTCATCCAGATGGGCAGGACAGGGAAGGGGAAATTGGGCCAACAGGGTCTCCATAAAATTCAGGGAAGAGCAATGGGCAGCTTTTACCTGGGAATGCAGACCCAGCCAGGACAGCAACAGCCAACCATGCAAACGCCTTTTGAATGACATAATCTGGAGTTAAATAATGCTTTTTAATCCTGAAAATAGACAGGCATTGGAGCAAGTTGCTCAGAGATGTTGTATCACCTCCTTATTTGGAGATTTTCAAGAATCAGTTGGAAAAACCCTCAGCATCTTGGTCTGATCTCAGTTCTGACATTTCTTTGTACATGAGGTCATACTTGACACCTCCTGAGATCCCTTCCAGCCTGAATTATCCCTGTGACATTAATACAAAATACTCTCCCTATGTGCATGAGGGAAATGCAACAGATACATGAGAATGAACATCACTGGCAGTGCCAAAACAGAGTTAGCATATGAGCATTGGTGTTCCTCATGTTTCATTTGTTCTGCACAGAGTAGTTAAGAATAAAAGTAACTGCAAACATTTACACTTATTTCCTATCTTGTAGTTCTGATGAGCTGAACAAGAAAATAGACCCCTTAAATCCACAGAAAAAAGGAGTGGCTCTCTGAAAAACGGACATATAATTATTTTTAAAGTTAATAAGAATTATCTGAAGCAAATGGAAAATGCATTACACATAAAGGAAAGTTGGTTTCTAAACAGGCTGGGATGTTTTAGGAGAAATTTCTACTACACCAATGGAAATGCACACCAGAACAGTAACTGGGGCAATGTAGATGATACTGAATTACAAATTACACTCTTTTTCAAATGAAATTTTGCTATTTTAAGCAAAATCTTTTTGAATTTTTCAATATGACAGTCTGTGATTTTTTTACAACATCTCTACAGTGAATTGAAAGTTTTACCATTCTTATGAAATAGAACAGATAATTTTGCTGAAATCATGACAGGTAATTGAACACTGAATTTATTTTTTTTCTTTACTAATTCTTTCCACACAAGAAAGAACTGGAGAGACTGAAATTGTATTCCAGTGTGACGTCCATCTTGAAATATTTTATGCTTTCATAAGGAGTCAAGGGTCCTGTCCTAAGAACTGACTTGAACCTTCCATATCAAAGAACAAGGGTGAGCAGCAATATCATGGAGTAATAAATATAAAAGTAGCAGCAGGAGTATGTAACTTTATAATTACTCAGGCTTTCTTTCAAGTAATTACTCCATTAAGTTGGCATGAAAAAATATCTGCTACTGATGAAAACATGTTCCAGCTGTAACAACAAAATATTGCTACAGAGCAAGCTGGAAGACTGCAGTCAGGATCAGGCATACTCTGATTTGTCCTTGCCATAATACACTGTCTCAGAACCCACTATAATCATTTAAAAACACAACTTTGTGATATTGGTGCTTTATTTATTTTATTCCACAAAATGTGCTATAGTTCCAATGCGACTTTTCATGAGAAGCTCTAGCAATTTAGGTTTGTGACCTCATTTCAAAAATTACTATGCCGGCTTCTGTCCCACAAAATATCTTATTTTAATTGGATTTGGTGCCTTCAGCTATCTAGCTAGCCTAAACACATGGATCTGAACTTTACAGTGTTGCGTACAAATTAAGTCTGAGTTCTGAGTCAAAGCTCCTTTGAGATTTTGTCAAAAATATTTCAACTTTACAGGACCTTGCAATTCATAAATGAAAATAATTACTTCAAAAGACTTATTTTGAGCAAGTGCTACTTGAATTTTTCAAGTATGTCTAATAGCTGAGAAGAGTTAAAAGATGCATCATGTTTCACAGTTGAACTCCTTGCTATTTTCAAGACTTCAAGTCAGTTTCCAAAATGCTTTCAAAGCTCTGGCTGGTTTATACAGTGATATTTTTTGGAAAGGTGTCACAGGCGCACAACACCTTGAGTAAAACTTATGTGAGATCACCATGAATGCCATGGTATCACAATAACTAAAAAACAAAAGAGAGGAATCAAGAAAACAAGAATGGGGTTGTTCTAAAGCTAAAGGATGTGTTTTCCCACTAATTCTTCTTCACATGTTCTCAAACACTCCCGATTACCAATATCTAAATGGTTTAAATACCAAGTCAATTACATTAGTGTTTTGTATTAGAAATTTAGGAACGCTTGTGTTTATGGCCACACTAAAGCATTTTTATAAGCCTTCTCAGAGGTATTTTTTAAAGAAACTTTTCTTCCTTTCAATAATATTTCAAGTCATAGTCTCAAATCTATTTTGATTAGGCATATGTTTTCCATAGTCATTGCAAATAAGAGAGACAACAATTTTGAAATGTTTTCCTGTATATCCACAAAGGCAGACACCTCTGTGTTGGACTCACAAAATCATGCTGCTCAAAATGACAACTCATGAAAATACTTTCTGTCTTTCATTTATTATTTCCTGCCCTTCTCCTTGAGCCCCTGTCTTATGCTCCACCTTACCCTTCTCTCTCTGCACACACAGCTGAATTGGCAACTATGGAGCCAAAATTGACTCTTGAACCTGGTAGGAGTTTTGTTCCTGCCCCTGGTAGAAATATTTCAAAGGAAATGTGCTTTAGCTTGAGAAATTTATGAGAGTTTTTTAACCTGTCCTGAATACAGAAAAGGGGACTCTCTTTTGCTGGCTTACTTTCATCTTCCCAGAATAATAGCTCTGCTGAATATTCTTCCTCTTTCCATTATCATGGTGTACCTGAGATACCAAAGGCAGGAAAGAAAATGGAACATAATGGCTTTGAGGCAAAGCAGCTTTACATCCTGCTTCTTCAACATTGCCCACATTTGAGAAGTTAACTTTGTAGAGCTTCAGCTCTATATCACACATGAAACAATAATTGCTCTATGAATTAAACCATAATGAGAATCCATCTCTTCCAGGATGAGATTGCCTGTCTGGCAATATCACTGTGGTGTTCAGTGCAAGAGAATCATAAATGGGACTGAAAACTGCATCTGTTCTCACTGGGTGGTCCTTTTGATTTCCAAGAGACTGCTTTGTGCAGAATGCATTACACAGTGCATGCAAAAATGAAAGTACTTAGGCATTCATCAATGTGAGAGCATTGGGGGTTTTATGCCCAAACCAGCCACAGCATGTGCCACATATCCTGAAGAGCATAGCTTGTAGATTTAGTAGTTCTGAAGCTCTTTTTCTTTTCAATTCTTTGGATTTCCTCCCTGTGGCAGCTCAAAACTGTCCTTTGCACCAATTACATCATCACCAAGGAAGGTGGGGAGAGGTAGACAAGGACACTTTCACTCCTGAATCTCCCCTATACCCTCATATTCACTATTTATCTTTGTTTCAGTTACAAGGGAATCCGTAGCTGTGAGAAACATTCAGTAAAGCAGACAGCTTCCCCTTTTAGCTATCAAGATACGAGATGCTTGGTGACTCCTTCCCTGTGGTAGTGGAAATAAGGGTTCTTTGGATATCTTACTGCTAGACATGGCCCAGAATTATTTCAATCTAATATTACTGTGTTTATTAACATTTCACCTGCAAACTTTCTCATTCCTGTCCCCCTTGCAATCAGTCCCCACAGGTACAGTATTCAAAGTGTGTATGCCCAGCAGGGATACACTTTAAACATCCTGCAAGCATTTATGGAGAACTACCTTTATTCCACTCTCTTCAAATCACCATTGGAGAATTGGTCTGATTACCCAGTGTCTTCAACATTCAAACACTACAAAAATTTAAAGTATCCACAGTGAGAAGCCAGGCTAGGAAAATGCTGCTGCTAAAAAAGCCAAGGGAAACAAGCACACAAGCATCTCACAGGTTCACTTGCAAGAAGATGTTATACTGATATTAAGGTTATTTCAGTTTTAAAGGGAATTCCAGACTCTTGGACTTAGTCCTAATTATTTCAGGGAGAGAAAGAGAATCCCCTTTCAAGGAACTGCCACAAAGATAATTAGAGGGCAGGAACACATTTTCTTTTATGAAGACATGGGACTGTGAAAGTGCTGTTCAGACTGTAGAGGACAATGTTCTGGGGAGATCTTACAGCTCCTTCCAGGACCTAAAGGAGGTCCAGATGACGTGGAGATGAACTTCTGACAAGGGCCTGGAGTGTCAGGACATGAGACAATTATTTGTACAAAAATAGAACAGGGTTTAGACCAATATTAGAAAGAAATTCTTCCATGTGAGGGTGGTCAGCCCTGGCATAGGGTGTCCAGAGAAGCTGTGGCTGCCCCATCCCTGGAAGTGTCCAAGGCCAGGCTCGACAGGGCTTGGAGCAACCTGGGACAGTGGAAGGTGTCCTTGCCCACGGCAGAGGGTTTTAACAAAATGGGTCTTCCAATTTCCCTTCTAATCCAAACCATTCCATGATTTAAGTTCTGCCAAAAAAAGCGTAAGCATCACTAGACGAAGTTCCTCTATTTTGGATACCTCTAGAGAATTTGGACACCTCCATGCCCACCTATTAGTGAGTGACCTTAACTGGACCTATTCACAATTTACAGTTGGGCTGCAGGTGCAGATTTTTTTTAATACCTTTTATCACAATAACTCCCTCACTGACATAATTATTTACTGAGCTAGAAGGTCTCTGTGCAAAACAGCTCAATCTGTTCCAAAAGACAAGGCCACAGGAAGCCATCAAGCCTCAGAGCACAGAAGCTTCAATGTTCAGAGCAGGCAGTGTTCTTCTCACAGCCCCACCAGGACTCACTTGTAGGGCTGCACTCATAAGACCTCAGCTGCAATTCTAATTGTGACAGACTTCAGGACAGACCTGGAAAGTATCTCCAAATTCCAGCTCCTTCTTTCAAATTTTCTTACAGTTTATCATCCAGACTCCAAAGCAGGCTGATTAACCATACATAAAAGAGCGTCCTTTCTCTTTCATTTCATAGTGACCTCTTCTACTGCGTCCAACTTTCTACAAGCACACAAGACCCTGTATTGATTAAAAAAAAACACTGAGTATCAACAGGAATTGTAAGAAAATGCAACATAAGCAGAACAAGGTTATTCTCAAAATCTTTCAACATATGGCATACTGACATTATTGACAATGAATAGAGTAGTGGGTGCATGCACCACTGCGTTTTGGCAGAGCCAATTAGACCAACTTCAATATTTGTATCTAACTTGTCAAATTGGCTGTATAACTAGTAATAGTTAATAGGGGCCCTTCATTAGCCCAGGCAATCAAGCAGTGATTCATCAGAAGCCACACTTGCAATAAGCTCCATTAGCACCCTGTACCTCAAGGTTAGAGGATGTGCAGTGCCTGTAGTAAAAACAAGCAGAAGGATGTTAAAGGAAGAATGGAAACATGTTTCTCCTTTGCATTTAGAACGGACTGTTAAAAAAAGGGACTGAAAACATTTTCACCACTCTGCAAGAGTTCTTGACATTTTCACTGGCTTGAATCAAGCCTAAGTTTCAAACCTTAAGAAAGGCTTCAATAGCAAAAATCTCATTCAAATCAAATAAAAGGCAGTCAATCAAATTCTTTGTTTCAATAATTCTGAAGAGTTGTTACATTTCATCTATAGTACATACTATAGATCATGTTTAGTGTCCACATAAGCAAATTCTCAAAGCTGTTCTTTAAATTGAAATGTTTGCTGTTACACTTTTTTTTCTGGTACTGGTAGTCTCATTGAAAGGGACCTTTATGCTCAACCAGTTTGTGTTTTAATGACTCAAGTATTTTCCTCTGAAAAAGTAATTTGAAAACTATTCAGCCAGCTGTGCTTCTATTGATGTGACTGAAGGGTACCTTTTTGCAAGGCTGATCTTCTGAAACAGTCATCCCATAATCAAAGGATATTGAAGGAGATGTCATATATCAAGCAAAATGGGAGGAAATTGAAGTACCTTCTTTGTGGCACAGGCCTTACAATTACTTTACCGTATCCTGATTCCACTAGAAATAGAGTTTAAAATCATAGTACTATCAGGTACCCAAAAAAATATTGATTTACAGAGGTACATGTTTGCTCCAGTCATTGCATGTCTTTGCACTGTTAGCAATTGCTAGGGCACAGCTTCATTGAATTGTGGACATATAGCACATCCAGTGAGTGCCACAAAGGCTCTGAAATCAAATGCCATTCACAACAAAATTGCCCAATTATATCTTTGAAAAGCTGATTGGGTTTGAAAAATGTGCATTGTGCTTGAAAATAGCAAGAAGATTAACACAATGAGGATTATCACATTATTGATGGGACTATTTTGCTGTAAAGGGCAGAGTCAAGCATATTAGAGCCATTCCATTTTAAGAGAAACATGCTGAGATGATCCCACATCACCCACACTACAAAGTTACATTTCCCTCTTTGCTCTCTCTGACTCATTTCTTAAGGATTTTTATCAGGCTCCTTTCAATTTCCTTTTCATTTTCTTCAGGACTCAAAAAGGAAGACAATACAGTATAAATTAGTCGAGTTTTGTCCTCATGTAAATCTTTCTTCTTCTGAAAAACATTTATCTTCACAACCCAAGATTTTCTTTGTAGCAGAGTGAACAAAAAAACTAAACAAAACAAAACAAACAAAAAAAACCCAAACAACAATAATAACAAAAAAACCAAAAACATTTTAATGTAGCAAGGAAGGATACAGGCTCTTGAGGACTGGTAGGGAAGGTGAGGAGGGGTCACCTTCCATGTCAATGACCAGCTGGAGTGAAGGGAGCTCTCTTGGGGATAGATGAGGACCTGTCTGACAGATGATGGATCAGGATTTAAGGGAGGTGACTAGGATTAAGGGTGACTTTATTGTGTTGGGCTCCAAGCTCCAGGAAGACTGAGGAGATTATTCTCTCTACATGCAGACAAGAGCAGCCTCTCATTCTCAAGCCCTGTCTGTCACAGGGAGGGTTCAACCACTCTGAAATCTGTTGGAGGGGCAACACAGCAGGAATAAGCAAGACAGAAGTTCCTGGAATGCACTGATGATGCCTTTCTTCTCCAAAGAATAAAGGAGACAGAAGGAGGGTAGCCGTGCTGGATCTTGTTCTCATCAACAAGGAGCGGCCAGTGGAGAATGTGAAGCTCAAGGGCAGCCTGGGCTGAAGGGACCATGAAATGCTACAGTTTGAGATCCTTAGGGCAGAGAGGAGAGGGCATGGAAAGCTCCATGCCCTGGACTTAGAAGAACAGAATTTGGCCTCTTCAGGGACCTGCTGGGTAGACTGAGATAAAACCCTGGAAGAAAGAGCAGCCTAGTAAAACTGATTGATATTGCAGGATCACCTCCTCTGAGCTCAGGAGCAATGCATCTCAACAAAAAGGAAGGCAGGCATGAACACCAGGAGGCCTGTGTGGATGAACAAGAGGCTCCTGGACAAACTCAAGGCACTAAAAGGAAACCTACAGAGGGTGGAAGAAGAGACAGAATGTCTCAGAAGAACACAGAGAGACTGTCCAAGCAAACAGGAATCCGGTGAGGAAACCTAAGACCCAGAAAGAATTAAACCAGACCAGGGATGTTGAGGGCAACAAGAAAACCTTCTGTAGATGTATTGATGGTAAAAGGATGGCTGGCAAAAATGTGAGCCTTCTCTGGAAGGAAACAGGAGACCTGGTTAGTCACCACATGGAGAAGGCTGAGGTACTCCATGCCTTTTTTGTCTCAGTGCTCACCAGCGAGGTGTCCAGCCACACCACCCAAGTCACAGGAGGCACAGGCAGGGACTGGGGGAACGAAACTGGGGGAATGAACTGCCCACTGCAGGAAAATATCAGGTTCCAGAACATCTCTGGAACCTGAAGGTGCAAAAACCAATGGGACCAGATGAGATCCTGAGGGTACTGACACATGAAGTGGTTGAGCCACTCTCCATCACGTTTCAAAAGTTGTGGCAGCCCAGTGGACTTCTCACTGACTGGAGAAGGGAAAACATAACCCCCACTAGTAATAAGAGGGATAGGGAAGATACAGGGAGCTACAGACCAGTCAGTCTCCCCTGTGTGCCCAGCAAGATCCTGGGAACTGTGCTAAGACACAGGGACAGCCAACACGGCTTCACTGAGGGCAAACCATGCCTGATAAATTTGGTGGCCTTCTATGATGGGCTACAGCAGTGGTGGATGAGGGAAGAGCTGCTGACATCATCTACCTGGACTAGTGCAAAGCATCTGACAGTGAAATCCTTGACTCTCAAGGTGGTGAGGCCCTGGCACAGGTTGTCCAGAGAAGCTGTGACTGCCCTGGATCCCTGAAAGTGTCCAAGGCCAGGCTGGATGGGGCTTGGAGAAACCTGGGATAGTGGGAGATATCCTGAACCAGAGCAGGGTGTTAGTAACTAGATGACCTTTTAAATTCCCCTCCAACGCAAACCATTCTGTTACTTTATGAAATTCTGTTACTTCTTCAAAACTCTATCCTTCTGCTGAGATCCAAAAGGTGACAGAAAAGAAATGAATATAACAGTTAATTTTTTTCCTATCATTTGTTATAAATTAAAGTTCTGTTCTAGGAAAACAGCCTACTCAAAGCAAGGATTCTTAACAGTTTCACGTGTCTTCAATTACTATATCATTGTTATGTTTTTCCCTTAATCCAGGTGTAAACCAATAAACTATTAGAATATTAGTCGCCCAATTGAAACAAAAGAGTTCCATGACTAATCGTGTTTTGTCAGTTTTCTGTTTATTGTTTATATATATTTAAATAAATTGACATCAAACGAAGATGTCAAAAGATATTTTTCTTTTTCTATGGCTTCTGAAATTTCCTATCTACTTTAACTCTGAACAATTTCTCTCTGGTGTTCCTGACTCCCTCCCTGGAAAAAAACACAGGAGTTACACAATTCAGCATACAGCAAAGATATTCAATGGCAATTAGTACAGGCATATCAAAGGTTAATTCTACAGGAGGACTAGGTGAATGTGTTCCAGTTCTGCAAATCTTTGAATTAATAAAATGCCCAACCTATGTTTAATCAAAAAAGAAATGAGGAGATGATCAGAGAATCCCTGGAACACTGCTAATTAATGATCCCTTCCTGTACTTAGATCACTATTAATTTAATTCTCAGAAGTATTCATAGTTTAAACATATATTTGACTAAGCAATAATAGAAGGTAATAATAAGACTTGTGGATTCACTCATCAATCTTGTATACAACTCCTGATTAAGGGAGTTTAGGAAACCCATGGAATGATAGAGATGATTATGGAAAGAAGCATGTCTGATTAGACAGATCCAGACCACAGATATTTTACATTGAATAGTTATAATTAAGTATTTGTAGACCATATAATTCACGAGAATTTGAAACTCCAAGCTTATTCACTAGAAATATATCCAGAAATTAGGACACTGAAGTAATTTGGATAATCTTCTTGGTCCAATTTGGCTCACAATTCAGGAAATTTCTTCTGGAATCTTAAATCTTTACAATAATGAAGACTCACACAAAATAATTTCCCTCCTAAATGTAACAGGCAGGTTTGGACACTGCAGACACTTACAGAGCTCTCAGAAATGTAAGTCATATTTCCAGACTTAAGCAAGATTAACAGTATGAGAAGCCAGAATCCATACCATCCCTAAGGGTCAAAAACATTTGTCTTTTCAACAGGAGTTTTGGATTTCCTTAAAAAAAAAACAAAAAAAAAAAAAACAAAAAAAACAAAAACAAAAAAAAAAAAACAAACACTCCTTCAACTCTTAAATCTTAGAGAAGCTTTAGAATAAATAGAGGAAACCTCTTCTCATGAAAGCAGTATTTTTGCTAGTAAGGGGCACCCCTTTGCCACAGCATCAGTCCTATGAAATGTCTGCTTGAGGACACCTGCAAAAAAGACACCTGAGCAATTAGCAATGCTAAAGCTGTTTAATGCAAAACAAAATGTTGCTCCAATAAGAGTGTTCTGAAAGGTGCTACAACAGTCTCTATGAGCAAATCCACATACCCAGAGACAGTGATGATTTCCAAGGAGAGGACAAGAGGCAGCATTTAAATAGCCAGACTCTTTCCTACTTGGAAGTCAGTGGTAAAATTCTCAGAGGTATCAGTGAGGACAAGATCAGGCCACCAGCAAAGCCTTTTTTTAAACTGCATTCTACAATATCCCCTCTGCTGGCGTGACTATGCCACACATAAACGGTACCCAGGGAAATCCTTGGAAAAGCTCCAGGTAAGTTACAGAGGCGTAGGAAAAGAAACAAAACTGAAGAACAGAGAAACAAAGGGCTCCACACCTTCCAAGCACTGCCTTGGGCATTGCTTTCATGAGCATGTTATGAGTAAGGTGTGGAGGTCGGCTCATGCAAATGAGGAGGAGTTGTTGAGAGTGATGAGGAGAGGTTCTGTTGGGGTTGGCGGTCCTTTTGACGAGTACTTTTGTCGTTCCGCTGTGGTGGTGGACCCTTGTCTGAACTCCCTTCAATCCCCCGCGGTGCCGTGGCTGCCGTGCGGAGCAGGGCGGGCGCTGCCCCTGAGGGCGGCACGGGGGCACTCGCTGCTGGCCGGCCTGGCCGGGGAGCACCGCACCACCAATCAGGAGGCGAGACGAGCTCCACCAATGAACGGCACGGAACAACGCGTGAGGACTGTTCATGAATATGAATGAGGCTGGTGCTGCCTGTGAGCGCTCAGCCGGAGGCTGCAGAGCGGGGTGGTGGGCAATTGTGCGGGATTACTGCAAAGAGAGGGGGAGGGCATGCAGCAGGTGCAGGTATCACTTGAAAAGACTAATACTGCTCACTGTAAAACAAGGACCAAATGCACACAAATACTGATTACCAAGAGAAAAGGCCGGCTCGCAGCTGCCAGGACGCCGGCAGCCTGTGCCCTGAGGCCGGGGCCGTGGCCGTGGCGGGCGCTTTGCGGGCAGGGCTTTTCCGAGCCGGCCGCAATGTGCTGTCCCCCGTGTGGGCCCGGCTGCGGCAGAGGCAGGCGGGAGCAAGGCGGGGCCGGCAGCGGCGGGCAGAGGCCGCAGAGAGCAGCAGCCCGGCCGGGCCCGCTGCGGAGCGGCACGGAGCTGCCGGGCAGCCCTTGGCCGTGTCTGTGCACACAGGGCAGGAGCAGAGGCCGGAGCAGAGGCAGGAGCCGCAGCAGGAGCCGGCCGTAGCGGCAGCTCGCCGTGCCCGGGGCCGCAGCTCTCCCCTGCCGGCCACAGCAGTAGCCGCTCGCTACCGAGGCTCCGGCGCTTCCTGAAGACGAGGGGCCTGGCCCTCAGCACGCCCTGGAGCCCCGCAGCCAGAGGAGCCGCCGGCGCCACAAAGGGCAGCGCAGAGGGCGCAGGTTGAGGAGGAGAACATGAGGCTCTCTCTGGGCCGCGCTGGGGCAGTTCTGCCCTCTCAGCCTTCGCCTTGAACCCATTGCTTCTTTTCCATGAGCCCTGATCCCCATCCTTGGCCAAGGGCCCCCACAGCCCTTTCTAGGGCTGCAGGAAAAGCCCTATCAGTCATGACAGTTAAGAGAGATAAAAGAAATAGAGTCTGGTCTAAAAAACTTTACACGTTTATTCTACCTGTTTTCAAACTTGTCACAAATTCTTCAGTTTATTAAAACAAAAGAAAGGAATTCATTACAGACCAACAAAAATTTCATCCTATTTGTTAAACAGCATAAGTGGAATTTAGGAAAGAGAGGCGGCAGCTCTCTGGCCCACACGGTGCTGCTGGCAGAGCCGCTGCTGCCTACTCCAGGCTCAGGCAGGCCCCTGAGCAGCCTCGCTGCACGGCCAGAGCCATCTCGATGCTGCAGTGCAGGCCAGAGGCGCTGCTCAGCCGGAAGCTGCACGACTTGCCGCAGGGCAGCGCCGTGAGCTGGCAGTGGCGCGACTGCGGCAGGAGCAGCCAGGCCGACAGCACCAATGTTTGCACCCAGCCGGTGACTTTCCGTGTCAAAGGACATGCAGGGGATGTCCATCAGGTACCACTCCTGGTCCCTGGGCAGCTAGCTTGTGGCAGCTCCACCCAAGCCCACATCCCAGGCTTCAAGGGGCTCCACAGCCGCCCTCCTACTCGCCACAGCCTAGCCTCTCATGAAACTCTGCTCTGCTTTCACCTTCAAAGCTCTCATTTGAGTATTTGCTCCTGCCACCAAGATCTCTGCAGCTGCTCCAGCCAGGCCCACACCCCAGGCTTTGAGGCACACTGCAGCAGCCTGACACAGCCCACCAGAGCCTGGGCTAGCTCACTGGACACTCCAAAGCTGTGCCAGGAGTGGGGAACAGCTGTGGACTGGGTTCTGCCCACAGCTGAACTTAAAGAGCTACTGCTCAACGGTGCAAGATGTCAGGCGGCAGCAGGGACTGGGCAAAGGAGAAAGGATGCTCTCTGTTCTGAGGTTCCATAGGGACGAGTTTATTCTGGGCAAAAGGGGCAGCACAAAAGATCCCCAGCCACCGCAGTGCACGGATTAAATACACTAACAAATCAGGGGGTGGATCCAAAAGTGTGACCAATAGGGGGAGGTAAGGGAGGAGTGAGGGGGTTATGTCAACAGTCTAAAGCCAGTCAGGGTAGGTGGAAAGAGAGGGCAGGTCACAGGGGCAAATGGGGTGTTATGGTTTAGGGGATTTCCAAGGGCATGTTGCAATCAGGGATTGGCCCACGGGTGTTGCCCGATTGATAAATGACACAAAACTCGGATAAGTTTTGTGGGTGCTTTATTAAGGGCCCGGGGAACTGGGGGACTCACGTCCCAAAGTCCGAGCCCCCAAATTCACGTATGGGTGCTTCCCTCTTATACATGCGATTCATAACAAAGTCTCCAAGGAACAGTTTCCCCGTTCCCCTTGCCTGGTCACAGACCCTTGTGATACATTCCTTGGTTCACAAACAAGATCATTAATCCTCTGCTTATCTTATTCTAAGAGCATTGTATGCTGCCTCTAGACAGGTTAGCATTCTTACTTTCTTGCACTAGTTTAATTATTATTAAATCTCTAAGACTACCTGCTAGGTAACACACAAAACCCAACACACACTTTCAACGGCTACAAAACTACTTTTTAACAAACCAGTTCACACACAACTCACTATAATTAAATATTTTGCTAAATTTCATTTCTTTTCCAACATTTCCCCCCTTTTGAGCATCCTTCAGTCCTGCTGCAAGGATGCTCAATCAACAGTATTGACAGTAACATCTTCATAACGAGGTGGGGAATGTTCTTCATTCTGCCGCCCACGGGTCATCGCCTTCAGCAACAGGAGAGATCGCCTCTTTTCCTTTTCGATCACACCTAAGAGGCATCTCTATACAATCCATATAGTCACTAAAAATACTAAAAACATTAGTACTTACTGTATAGCAGACGCAATCCAGCCAGACAGGTGAAGCCCCAAAGAATCAAATACTGCTCCTATCCAATTATGCTGTGCTTCCCTTTCAATTTCCTTGGTTTTTGTTTCCACTTCTGCCAGTTGAGAAATATCTTTCTCAACTTCAAGTGTAACATTTGGAATGTGTACACAGCAATGATCTATTCTCCTACTCAGGTAACCACAAACTCCATGTTCCTTTAACAGTAGCAAATCCAATGCCATTCTGTTTTGTAGGGTCATTCTTGATGTAGCTTGCAATTGCAAATTTAGATCTTTAAATCCCTTCTTAGTAGCTGCTGCCAACCTTTCTGTCTGTCCTAACAAATCGTTGAGCATTTCCCTGTTTCGATATGTCGCTACCGGAGGGAATAATGACTCCAATATCCATCCAAATTGCACTCCTGAGCCAGGTTCATGCCACTGCTCCTCTAGGGATTCTTCCCTCTTTCTGAGTCCTTTCCTTTGGATCAATCTATTCTGTTTCCAGTATGGACACAATGTGGGAACCCCTAGGGTGATTTGTGTTACTGATCCATCTAGAGGTAAATGTGTGGTCCACTGTCCGTGTCCCAACACCCAGACTAGATTTCCAGGGCTATGCACAGTAGTATATCTGCAATCTATAGGCCCATCCATGGACTCTCTGCTAACCGTGTGATCATACCCCCTACACTCGCATCCCCACTTTAATGCCATTTTCACCGGTACCAATCCGATTCGGTCTTCCGGTGTATCACATGTAAAAACCTCAGTACAATTCCAATCCTCTTTCTGCGGTCTGAACTCTCGGTAAGATGTAGACGTGATAAGGGCCCTATAATGTGACTGATTCTTTACTCCTGACCATTGGATGCACCATTGTACTTCCCCAAGGTAATTATAGTGTTCCAAAACACTAGGTCCCCATAATGTCTTCCAACTATTCCAGGTGTCAAAATTCTGTGTGACATTCTGACAACTCATCTCGTTTTGTTGGGATTTCATTCTTATTCATACTGTATTGCATGGCTCATCTATTGGGGTTGCAATTAAACACCTCCTGGTATTTTGAATCCAACCATAATGATTGGATTTCTTTTCACATTCCTCTCTAGTCATAGCCCGAGTGGTCATACACAAATCCCTCCATACATCTACTGGTTTGGGAACTGACTGGCAGGACCATGAAACATTCTTGAATGTTTCAGGCATTTTGGTTACTGGTATTATTCCCCAGGGAATTGGTTCACCTGCAGCCTGTGGCAATGGCAGGCAAGCTGTTATTTTAGTCACATTCTGCATGATCCCAAAATCTCTGATTAATCCTACCACTAAATTTTCCTGCTCAGTATTTCGTTCTATTGTATCATTAACCTCCCGTCTACTCCTACCGTGTCTCTGTAAGGATAACATCATTCTGTCATGCCTCCACCATGCATTTCCTATTCTAGGATTAGTGACACTCGACCACCCACAACCTTTGCCTTCCTTTCCCCACCAATTGGTCCCGTCCTCTATTCTGTCCCAGGTCAGTTCCCTATTTTGCTTCCACCATTTGACCCAAAGGTTCCTTTGATATCTTGATCTTACTAGGAAGGAACAATTTATTCTGAGAGGTGGCCCATCCCACATGTCCACTGCCATTGATACTGGATTAACCTTTATGTTTTCAGCACGATCCCCTGTCCATGGCAAAACCCTCATACTCACTCTTTTGTAATCAAAACTATCCCGTATTTTGACCAAACATGTATATTCTCCCGTATCGTTTGTGGTTACCTTGGTAAGATTCAGTACCGTGTTTCCTTGTTGTTTATCCTGATCCCAACCGACTCCTATCTTGCCTCGGCTTCTTTCAGCCCCCCGTTGCCATATTGCAATAACTTCACCGGCCTCAACTTTCTGGCTGTCAAAGATAACACAAGTTAATTGAACATCCATCCCTTCCATGACTGTAACCTTTGTTTCTTCAACCTGTACAAGAGTAGACCCTTGAACGGGTACTAGTCTCATGATCACTAGAAGAATTATAATTAAGAAGGCGGCTTTGCGCGGAAGATCATCCGGGTTGGAGACACTATCTGGGTTTCCCACTGGACCGGTGCCTTCTTTACCCTGGTGTAATGGATCCAAGCATCCATCCCCTGGACCTTCACCGCCGTGTAGGTCGTCATCATCACCTGGTGGGGTCCGCTCCATGATTCCCGTAGCGGATCCGTGATCCACTTCTTGACGTACACCTGGTCCCCAGGCTGGATGTCGTGGACAGAATTCTCCAGCGTGAGCGGTCTATTCCACTGTAACGTATTTCTTAAAGAATTCAAGATCTTATTAAGTGACATAACATACTCTGCAATCGCCTGGTCCCCACTCACATGTACCTCCCCTTTTAATACAGTTGCATGATATGGTTTGCCATATAATATCTCATATGGACTTACGCCTACCTTTTCCCTTGGTTTAATTCGAATCCTGAGTAGGGCCAAAGGCAAAGCTTGAGGCCAGTGCAGTTTAGCTTCCTGGCAAATCTTTTTGATTTGTCCTTTCAGGGTTTGATTCATCCTTTCCACCTGCCCACTAGACTGAGGTCTCCAGGGGGTATGCAAATTCCAGGTTATATCTAACATTCGTGCTAATTCCTGCACTACCCCGGCTATAAAATGCGGACCCCTATCTGATGACAATCCTAAAGGTACTCCAAATCTTGGTATTATTTCTTTTAACAAGGTTTTTACCACCTCCTTAGCCTGATTAGTTCTACATGGAAAAGCTTCCGGCCACCCTGAGAACGTACATACGTACACTAACAAGTATCTGTATCCCTGTGCCCTAGGCAATTCAGAAAAATCAACTTGCCAGTAATCTCCTGGTTGTGGCCCGACTTGCAACTTTCCCATTTGTATTTGTCTCCTGACTACTGGATTATTTTTCAAACATACCGGGCACATTGCATTAACTCTTTTTGCCATTGTTAACATCTGATTAGAGATTATCTCATTCTTCAAAAATTTTACCAATACTTCTGCCCCCCAATGACATTTATTATGTTCTGATTCCAAAATAAATTTCATTATGCGGGTAGGTACCACTATTTGTCCCATTGGTGTAACGTACCACCCAAGTTGATTCTTCTGTGCCCCTAGCAAGTTAATTAGTTTTCCATCTTCTATTGAATATTTGGGCTCCTGATTCAGGTATGGGGTAGCCGGATTTGTTCTTACCGGTACCAATGCCATTTGAGTCCATACTTCCCGTGCCACTTGCCGAGCTGTAACATCAGCAAATTGATTTCCTCTGTAAACGTCTCCTTCCGCAGTCTGATGTCCTCTAACATGCATTACTGCAACTGCTTTGGGACTGTGTACCGCATCCAGTAGCTGTAGCACTTCTTCCCGGTGCTTGATGTTGGCTCCCTGTGAATTCAAAAGCCCCCTTTCCTTCCATAACGCCCCATGTACATGAACCACACCAAAGGCATATTTAGAATCTGTCCAGATATTAACCCTTTTGTCCTTGCTCAAATACAGGGCTCTGGTGAGTCCAATCACCTCTGCCTTCTGGGCCGAAGTTCCAGGTAACAAAGCCTTTGCCTCTATTACCCGATCCAATGTTACCACTGCATACCCGGCATAGCGAGTCCCATTCTCGACAAAACTGGATCCATCAGTGTATAGTTCCCATTCAGGTTCTTCCAATGGTTCATCCTTTAGGTCGGGTCTGCTGGCATATACTTGTTCAATTACCTCTACGCAATCATGCACCAGTCCCCCAGCTTCCTGGTCACTGCGTAAAAACTCTGCTGGATTAACATGATTAGTAGTCCTTATTTCAATATCATCCTGTTCTCTCAGGATGGCCTGGTATTGCAACATTCGACTGGATGATAGCCAGTGACCCCCCTTTTGCTCCAAAACGGCCATGACCATATGGGGAACAAACACTTTCATTTTTGCCCCCAAAGTCAATTTCCGGGCCTCTTGAATAAGAATTATTGTTGCCGCCACGGCTCGTAAACACGAGGGCCACCCGGAACTTACCGAATCCAGTTGTTTAGAGAAGTATCCCACTGGCCTCTTCCAGGATCCCACCTTCTGGGCGAGGACCCCCAATGCCAGTTTTTGCCTCTCATTCACGTACATCTGGAATTCCTTGGTCACGTCAGGGAGTCCTAGGGCTGGGGCCTCCTTTAGTGCCTGCTTCAATTCCTGGAAGGCCTTCTTTTGCTGTGTCGTCCACTCCAACCGATGCTGCTTCAAGGCCTCATATAGTGGCTTGGCTAGGAGACCGAAATTCATGATCCACAGTCGACACCATCCCACCATTCCTAGAAAAGATCTCAATTCCTGATGGTTACGAGGCAAAGGAATAGCACATATTGCCTCTATTCGGTTTACTCCCAAACGTCTCTGCCCTTGTGTGATCTCACAACCGAGGTAAATAACGCTATTTTTGACCAATTGAGCTTTTTCCTTAGAAACCCGATACCCTGCTTGGCCAAGCATGTTGAGTAATTTAATTGTTAATTCCACGCACATTTCCCTTTCCTTAGTAGCCAGAAAAGTGTCGTCCACGTACTGCAGGACTACATACAAGGATGGGGATATTGTTACCTGGGTTATCTTCCATTCCTCCAGCTCCTTGGCCAGTTGGTTTCCAAAAATAGTAGGGGAGCATTTAAATCCCTGTGGGAGTCTCGTCCACATAAGCTGCTTCTTTCTCCCAAAATCAGGACTCTCCCACTCGAAGGCAAAATATTTCCTACTCTCTATTGCCAGTGGGATGCAGAAGAAGGCATCTTTAAGGTCAATCACTGAGAACCATTTAAACTCCTCCGATACAGATGTTAACAAGGTATAAGGATTAGCAACAACTGGATGTATGTCTTTCACTATTTCATTAATAGCCCTTAAGTCCTGTACCAAACGGTACTTACCATTAGGTTTCTTTACTGGAAAAATTGGAGTATTATACTCCGATTCACATTCCTGTAATATTCCTTGAGCCAAAAATTGTTTAATTAATGGGGCTACTCCCCTCCTTGCCTCAAGCTTCAAGGGGTATTGCTTTATCCTCACTGGTCGGACCCCTTCCTTTAGTTCCACCTTTACTGGCTGCGCAGCTTTAGATTTTCCGGGGACCCCTGACTCCCATACCCAGGGTACTACAGCCTGCTCAATTTCTTCTGGAATAGGAGAGGCATCCACTTCCTTGATTACAAAAATGCCTGCTATTTGTTCCTCAGGTATTTCCAATTTCACCCTTCCCCCTTCAAATATTATTTTCACATTAAGTCGGGACAACAGATCTCTGCCAAGAAGGGGTGTGGGGCAGTTTGGCATATACAAAAATTGGTGATCTAATTCCTTCCCCCCAAACCTAAGATTTAGAGGTTGTAAAAATGGTTGTTCCTCTAGCTTCCCTGTTGCCCCCACCACCTGTACCGTTGTGTCACTCAAAGGTCCCAATCGTCTATTGAGTACAGAATAAGTAGCTCCAGTGTCTACCATAAATTCTTGATCCTTTCCATCTATTTCTAAAACTACCCTTAAATCCTTTTCTAGTCAGCTTTGATTCTGATAGTTTCCCAAAACTAGTGCTTGAGCGACTTCTGCTGGTCCTCCCGTGAATCCTCCCACAGGGGCATTTCCCATTGGGGCTGTCCTTAATCCCATGTTTCCCATGCCCATACCTCCTCTAACCGGGCATTCATTTTTCCAGTGTCCCAATTGTCGGCAAAACGCACACTGGTTTGGATCCAACCTCCCCATGTTAGGTGCAAACCCAAATCCTCCCTGACCTCTTGGCAACCCCCTCTGTCCGTGATTAGCTCCTCCCCGACCTCGACCCCTAATGGGTCTTCCTCCTGCCCCTGCCTGTTGCATTACAGCCAGAATACTAGCTTGTTGTCTTTTTGCAGTTTCTTTTTCCCTGTTGTTGTATACCTTCCACGCTACCTCCAGCATTTTATCCAAACTTCTAGTATCCTCTCCTTCCAGCTTTTGTAACTTTTTCCTAATATCCTCTTGTGATTGCCCCATAAACAACAATGTCAATTGAAGTTTTCCTGATTGATCTTCTACATCTAAATTAGTAAACTTCCGAGCCATGTCTTTTAATCGGTCTAAAAAGGCAGACGGAGACTCATTCTTGTCCTGCTTGACCGAATACAACTTAGACCAGTTCATAGTCTTAGGTATTCCTGTCCTAATTCCTTCCACCAACAATTCCTGATATCGTTTTACAGCCCTTATTCCTCCCGTAGAGTTTGGGTCCCACTTAGGTTCCTCACTTGGTACCAATTCATCAACTGTCTCATTTAGTTGTCTCAACCGAATTTCCTCACGAGCCTTTTCTCTAGTGGCTCTAATAACCATTTCCTTTTCAGTGGAATCCATTATAGTATCTAATAATACCTGTAAATCATTCCAGTCCGGATTCTGAGTCTTTATTACCATTTTAACCACCCTTGCCACCCTTTCAGGATCCTCCCGATAACTCCCCGCTGATTGCTTCCATATTACCAAATCCCCGGGGGAGAAAGGCATCTTTATAAGTATCCTTTCTCCCTGTGGTCCCACAGCTTCCCTCAATGGCGCAATTAAATGTGGCCCCTTCTGCCCCTTCCTTCCCTTGCGAGTCCGCCCTGCTAACGGAGTTCTTTTAACACTCTCATTCTTTTCACCATCACCACCATCACTATCACTCTCACTAGATCCCGTTTTTATAGCTATATCCGCAGGGGGAGCAGGCGGCACATTAGGAGCAACCGGAACCCTTGGAGGTGCTATACAATAAGACAAATCTTCCTCGATTGAAGGATACAAATTACGCTTCTTTCTTTCTTTACATCCCACACACTCCCTTTCATCATTCACTTCTAAAACCAAAATACCACATTCCTTTTGCCATTCCTCTTTCCGATATAAAACGAAAAACAAATCCAAATATGGTATTTCATCCCATTTCTCATTCCTCCTTAAAAATTGCATCAAAGATTCCATTATCCCCAATTCCAGTGTACCATTCACTGGCCATCCCGCTTCCCCAATCTCATATTCAGGCCACCAATGATTACAATAATCTATCATTTTACTTTTATCCAATTCTTGATAATACCCCTCACTTTTCCACCGTTTCAATATACAACCTAATGGTGTATTTCCAGGTATTTTACCATTGGCTTGCACTAAGGTTTTAAAAGTTTTAAAAGACATCATATTACAACCTTTAATTCCACTATTAATCCCAATAAACCAATATACCTTAAACCAATATACCTTCTCGCCGTCCTTCCCTAAAACAAAACAGGAGGCGAGTTCCGGTCCTGCGTCCTTAGACGTCTTATGGCCGGAGCCTAGGCTTTTTTACCAACCACCAAATCCAAATCCAATTATCACCTTTTTCCAATATAAAGCACCTTCGGGCTTACCTTAATGCAGTTTGTCCAACAGGCGCGGGGGGTCGGGCACGACCGATGACTCCCCGAGAAGTGCTCGGTGCCGGCTTGGAGTGGATTGGGACGCGAACCGCCCCAGCAGCCCTCGGAGTCCTGCCGCGGTCGCCAGAAAACTGTTGCCCGATTGATAAATGACACAAAACTCGGATAAGTTTTGTGGGTGCTTTATTAAGGGCCCGGGGAACTGGGGGACTCACGTCCCAAAGTCCGAGCCCCCAAATTCACGTATGGGTGCTTCCCTCTTATACATGCGATTCATAACAAAGTCTCCAAGGAACAGTTTCCCCGTTCCCCTTGCCTAGCCTCCAAGAAACAGTTCCCCGTTCCCCTTGCCTGGTCACAGACCCCTTGTGATACAATCCTTGGTTCACAAACAAGATCATTAATCCTCTGCTTATCTTATTCTAAGAGCATTGTATGCTGCCTCTAGACAGGTTAGCATTCTTACTTTCTTGCACTAGTTTAATTATTATTAAATCTCTAAGACTACCTGCTAGGTAACACACAAAACCCAACACACACTTTCAACGGCTACAAAACTACTTTTTAACAAACCAGTTCACACACAACTCACTATAATTAAATATTTTGCTAAATTTCATTTCTTTTCCAACACGGGGAGAGTGGCAGGAAAGTTTCAGGCAAAAGGGGCTGCGTTGCCATGACAGGCTGGGAAGGAACTGGAACAGAGGGTGGGGAATGACTTACAGCTTTGCCACTGCGCACCAGAACCCGGGCTATCTCTGTTTTGCTCGGGTGGAACAGCGAGCGCAGGGAACTGCCTTGCCTGGGGTGAAGCCAAAGGCAGAACCTTAGAGGCAGCACTGCTCTGTGCAGAGAGACAGTGTTCCTAAGCAGCAGGGCAGGGACTGAGCAAAGAAGGAAGAGGAGACTCTCCGGTTGTGAAGTTTCAACAGGCTTTCTTGGAGTTGGAGGGGTCAGGACAAGGAGACCCCCAAGCACCTCTGTGCAGGGGGTTTTAAGGCACAGCAAAACAGGGGGTGGACACAAAATGACAGCCGGTGGGGGTAGCACTAGAGGCAGAGTTTAGGGGCAGAAACCAACCAGGATAGGGGGAGGAGAAAGTCTTGATTGGGGATTGGTCCAGGTAATGAGTGCTAGGGAATGTTCTGGAAGAAGAGGCAGGGTTGCCTTGACAGGTATGGAAGAGTCTGGAATAAAGGAAGGGGGTACCTTGAGGGACAGGTGGAAGGGAGGGCACAACTTAGGAAGAAACCAACTTGGGGAAAACATGGGAGATAACAGAATGAACCATTTAACAATAACTTAATAAAATAAAACAAACCGTAACATCTCCCCCTTTTATTTTCAAAAAGAAGGATCTGGGCAGTACTTGGAATCTTGATATTGGTCATAAAACCACAAAGGGGGAAATGGAGGAGAGGGTGTCTCCAAAGGGATCTCTGTGACATTAACCTCGGGGGCTACAACTTAGTTCATGTCAGATAAACTAAATTTTTTCATAACTGAAAGCATAATGAATATGGTAACAATGATCAAAACAATCAAGAGAACTGACCATAAAATTGTAGAGAGCTATAGTATAGGTGGCCTTTGAGTCCTAGTAAAATATCAGTATTGTACTTGAATATCTGTATATAAGCTTTACCCCAGTAAGTCCCAGTTGTTCTTGATGGGCTGCAGCTGCGATGGCCTTCATTGGGCTGCAGCTGTGGCTAGTGAAGATAACTGGGATAAAAGGGGGTGAGTTGGCAAGTCAGGGAGAGCCTTGAAGGAGCCCTGACTGCGGCGGAGTGTATGCGGCCAACAGGGCAAAGTCCGGCTAGCAGAGGGCCAGTGGCTGACACCCAGCTGCATAAACTGCCAGCCCCCCTTGGCGTCTATAGGCCTCGGGCTGGGCTGGCTTGCGGACTGGTCTCACGGCTGAAGGGACGAGAAGAAGGAGTAGCACACTCGCTGGGGGTGAAGGTCGGTTTATTGATGGAACTGGAGCACCAACCAGGGAATGGCACCAACAAGTGAATGGCCCCAAGGGGTGGGAGAAGCAAGGTTTTAAAGAAAGGGGGTGTACAAGGGAGTGATTTACAGTGAGCCAATGGGGAAGGGTGAAGGGATGAGCTTAACATAACTGGCATAAAGGGGAACCCAATAAATACAAAGTAAAGGAGGGGCCCCGGGACCACAGCCAACCACAACCGCCAGAGAGGAGAAGATTCTCGAAAGCTAGGAGGAGTGGGGGGGTGATTGACTGGGCCCAAGGAGAAGGAAAAGTTTACTTATAAGGAGATAAGGGGGAGGAGAAATTACATAACTTAGGTAACTGACACAACCAAGGGTAGGGGTAACCATGGTAACATAACTGACAGAGCTATGGCGGGAAAACTGGGGAGGGCAGAACCATTTGCATTGAACAGGGGGAAACAATACATAAAATGGGGGAGTAATACAAGAAACTTAACAACACACTACAACACCTGACTAAGAAAGAACAACATGCAGAAGAAGGAGTCTGTGCTGTGAAGATCTGCAGCCATAAGAAAACACTGAGAGAAGGTATGGGACTCTAGACATATAACAACAACAATATGGGATTCTAGAAATATGAATACAACAGAGAGCCGTCCATTGAGTCCCAGGCTCTTGAAGATACTATTCACCCAGTCCTCGCAACCTTCCTTAATGTCTGAGATAAGGTCTTTCATTCTCTGGAGGCTGGCATGGACAACTGCCCTCTTTGATGTCAAGTTCATGCAGCAGAGGCCCTCAAACTTAGTGCATTTGTGGTTGTGGAACAGCATCAAGAAATCAGTTGCCGTCCAGTTTTGGAAGGTTGCCTGCTTAATTATCTTCTCTGATAGGAGGTCACTTATGGCATTTTATATTAAGTTGGCTTGCTTAGCTGCCCAACACTCTAGGCAGCCCAATTTTCCTAGAGCTTTTGCTGCAGCCACCCATGGCAAGAAAATGGAGACTGCAGTTCTCTTGAACTTTGACCAGTGGATAATTTCACTGTGTCACAATTTTCATCCAAATCTTTCAGACTTCTCTTTTGGATGGCCAAATTGTTCTTTCTTTGTCAATTTTCAATTTGGGTTTTATTGGGTGTAAGCAGCAACAGTCTACCAAGAGTACAGGAACCTCCAAGTAGGCCAGAGGGAATTCCAGTCCAGGAACAGTCACCACAAATTAGGAAAATACCTCAGTACAATTTGTGTGGGTGACTGTCAATGGAGGAGGCCATATAAGCTTGGCTGATGACCCCACACCATTGATTCACCTGGAATTTTTTTGTTGATTTGCCTGATTATGGTGGTTTTTATCATGGGGGTGATATTCAAAATGAATGCAAAAGGGGGCAGGGGAAGAACCTACGAGGTAGAATTTTTGGGGCTCTTTGCCACTGCTTTCCAGAGCCCAAGCTAGCTGAAGGATGATCCGGGGGCAATGGCAAGTGTGGGCAACTGACTTGGCTGGGGTGTTGCTGAAGTTGGAACCTTGAAACCAAATGTCCAGTGAACCAGAGACTCTTGGAGGTGCAACGGGGATCGGGCAAAGAAGGCAGGAGAGGCTCTTTCATGGTGAGAAGTCCAGCTCATTTATTAGATTAGGCAAGGGAGGGGGAACACAGGAAAGGAGAGCTGAAGGGAACACAGGCAAGAAGAGCCCCAAGCGCTCCTGTGCATGAGTTTTTAAACTTCTACAAAACGGGGCGGATACAAGAAGGCAACTAATGGGGATACACTCAAGGTGTGGCTTCCAGAACAATAGCTAATTAGGATAAAGGAAGGAGAGAGGGCTCGACTAGGGATTGGTCTTGGGTGTAATTGGCAAGGAAGATTCTAGAACAAAGGGATGGGTTTACTCTGACGGACAGGACAGCAGGGGCTTGACAGGCAAGGAAGGGTCTGGAACAAAGGGAGGAGACAGCTTGAGGGGCAGCTAGAAGGGAGGGCACAACTCAGGGAGGAGCCAGCTAGGGAAAACATGGGGGATAACAGAACACACTATAAAAAAAAGGAACAATCAACTTAATAAAATTAACATGCACCGCAGCAGTTCTTGGTCGGCCCATGGTGAGGCGCGGAGCCAGTCTCTCTAGAACAGGAAAGGGTTGGTGGTAGTTGGGTGTAGTTCCAGGAGAGCCTGGCACATGATCTGAGCCGGAGGTTTACCCTGTTTGGAGTTATCCCTGATTTCAATTAGTTTGGGAGGGTCGTCTTCTAATTTGAATGGAATCCCCACTAGGCAGGTGGACATTGGATTTCCTGTTGCTACTGTCAAGATGCAGAGATGATCTTGCTGCGGGTCTCTGCCAGTGACCCACACATTCTTGTGGGGCTGCGGGATGATCCATGCTTCCAGGGCTGGCCAGAAGGGGGCAGTGATGAGGAAAATCCACAAGATAGTTGACATTCTGGGATGGTTCTTCTTCTTCAAAAACAAAAATTAACAGGGATTACTCAGCTCATCAAATGGATCAATAAACATACATAACAGGGGAAAATCAGGGAAAAATGGGGAGTCTGGATCTCCTTCACCACTGGAATGCAGTCTCTTCCTGGTGTTAATGGATGACACTTCTCTGACCTGCTCAGGTGGATGGGTGGTATGTCTTGGGACGTACGGTTTCACCCACCTTTGTGGGATCCACCGTAATCCCAGGGGTAAGGCTATGCAGGCATACCCACGCCCCCACATCATGAGTTTGTATGGCTCCTCGACCTTACCACTCTCAGGGCCCCGAACCATCACAAGTGGATGTTCTTGGAGCCTGTGATTACCATGGGGGGAGAACTGCCTGAACTGACTACCGGGGGGTGCAGGTTCTCAAATCAGCAGTTTAAAATTTGATGGCAAAGAGGGCCTTGCATAATCTCCCCTATGCTGCCAGCCCTCTGCTGCTCTCCCACTGGTGCCTCAGAAAATTTTTGAGTATCTGGTGGGTATGCTCAACCACAGCTTGACCAGTGGAGGATGCCGTAATTGTGTTCCACTCCCCACTCCTGCAGAAATGCATTGAGGGCCTTGGAAATATAGGCAGGACCATTGTCAGTTTTAATTTCTTTATGGACCCCTTACACAGAAAAGGCCAATCAGAAAAAGCAGGACCCCTGACATCTGGGAAGAATGATGAGGAGGACTCCATTGATATCAAAAAGTTAATTAATTCCTTCATTATACTATGTTATTTTATACCATATTCACTACATCTAAACTGAAAACTGCACAAGCACTCAACTGAACAAAATCTTCCGACTGTCTACTGACCAACAGTCTGGACATGTGCTTTGCACTGATAGGCCAAGGAAACAAAACACCATTGGGTAAACAATCTCCATATTGCATTCTACTTTGGCACAACACAGGCGCAGCGAATGAGGTAAGAATTGTTTTGATCATTCTTTTTTCTGCTTCTCTCTCTGCTTCTCTCAGGTTCAGAGAATATGAATCCCACAAAGACCTGTAACAGATGTTGGATGACATGGTGGGCCTTTTCCCCTGTGTGGGCAGAGTCTTAGGTCATGCCAGAGAAGGTGCTGATGGAAACATGAACCTATTTTTGGCAGCCAAATTTGAGGATATGGGTGACATTGGTCTGCCACACCTCACAACTTCCCAACCCGCACAGATTGACCCCAGTGCCCAGTGATTGCATTGCTGAGCCCTGGCAATAGGAACATATGGCCACGATGGCTCTAGCCTGGTCATGCCTCAGTTTAAATTTTCTGACCAGGCCAGGTACGTTCTGGTGTAACATTTGATGGTTCAGCTTAGCTTGTTGGAAAAGGTCAGGAAGCCTCAATGGTTTGACAAGAGGCTGCTGCAAGGGAATCAGCTCATTGATTCCTCTTAGCAATCGGGCCAGGCAGATCTGTGTGCAGCCTCACATGCATCACACAAAACAGGTGCTCTCAGAGGGAGACAGCATGCATCGGTTTTCAGAACAGCTCAAAAAGTGCTTTGTTTGAGACCTCCATGAGCACTGCATTCTCCGCTCTGGAGACCACCCCTGCAGTGTAAGCTGAATCAGTTACCAAATTGAATGCTTCCAAAAACCTCTCAAAAGCTCTAACTGCTGTGGCCAATGCAACAATTTGAGGGAAACCCTCAACATACTCCACATCTGTCTCCCACTGCTGAGTTTGGGGGTCCTTCCAGGTCATCACTGACCTGCGAGAGGCCCCGGACACATCAGTGAAAACTGTTAGAGCTTTGAGCGGTGTTCAACTCCTTTTGTCCTTTGGCACCAATTGGAACTTGGAAACGAGTAATTTGTGAGTAGGGGTGTGGACAGAGAGCTGTCCGCTGTAATTTTCCAGAGCAAGTTGCAGTGCTCCGCTCTACTTCAAGAGATACTCAAACATCACTTTGGTTAACCTCTCCAGGGATGTCCCATCCCCCAAAAGGTCAACCGGCAATGGACGCACATGAAGTCACAACTGGCCAGTTCCCAAAGCCTCGTCCTAGCTTTCCTGATCAGCTGTGCCATCAGTTCTTGTGGCCTCATGATGTTTTTGGACCAATGGTGACTGAGGAAAACCCACTCTACTATCAAGAGAGGGTCCCTCTGGTCTTGGGTCCATTGAAATATCAACTTGTGACAGTGTGGCAATTTCCCCAACACAAAAAATTGAATGCCAATTCAAGTTTGCACCGGTATGATTGCCTTCGTTCCAGTGCTTTTTCCAACTTTTGTAGCGCAACATTTGCCTCTGGGGTCAGGGACCTTGGAGAATGCAGCTCCTCTCCCCACTTCAATAAATTGATGGAGCGGCCTAGATCATCAGTGGTAATGCCCAGCCAAGACCTGACCCAATTCAAGCTCCCACACAGGGAGTGCCAGTCTCCTAAATTTTTAGGGTTGATAAATGCCAATTTTTGAGGAACAGTGGTCCTTGCTTGCGGAGAATGTCCCTGAGCAGGTTCTGCCAAGTGCGGTCCCCTTTTGGTCCAAGAGACCAGTCCCCCAGCCCACCTTGCACTCTGGCCCGGACACTGTATTACATGTTCAACTAGTAGCTGAAGGAGGGCTCTTGACACAGAGTTAGTCCAACAGGGTTTATTGAGGATAGGTCTGAGGGTCCAGGTTGGGTGAGGGTGAGGAAAAGGTACAGGGACAGACAGAAGCACAACCACTATTAAAGGGGATCAGTGGCAGAGCTCAGAACAAGTGTGGGGCCAGGGTATATAACAGGGGGAAGGTAGGAGGTGGCAGGATACAAACTCTCCAATGGGGAAGGGAGTCAGGGGAGGAGTGGAGGTGGGGTGACATGGGATACACCAATGAGGGAGTGGAATGAGGGTGGTCTTTTGAGGGGAGCCAACAGGGGGACTCAAGGCATAGAACCTTCCAGAACAGGGGAGTGAACCACAGTAGACTGACAGCAGGGCATCTGCATATCTATCTCAGACAATGGTATCTTCCCATAGCATCTCCACCCTGTGTTCCCTGTGGCTCCCTGTCACATCTCCCCCTTTTTTGTTTACTAAAAATGCTTCACCTACCGTCTTCTGGATGGCATTTTTAAAACAAGCTATGGCTATCATAACAATAGCAATGATGATAAAAATTCAGGCAAGGCCTTTCAAAATGGGGCTGCCCACTTAGGAATTCCCCAGTGTCCAAAGAGCCTGTCAACCCAGTCAGCCACCTTTTTCTCCATCTGAATGTCCTTCACCTGCTCTTGGAGTCCTTTTGTGTTTGCCTGGATGGAAGTGCTGTGTGAGGACAGGTTGAAGCAGCAGAGTACCTTGAACTCTTCGTATCCATGGCCATGGGCAAGCAGCAGAAAGTCAATTGCTGCTCAGCTCTGCAGCGTGGCATGTCTGGTGGTCTCCTTATGTGCCTGCAGGTCTCATAACATGGCAGACGTAGCATTGGGCTGTTTACTAAGCCAGCACTCCAGGTAAGAAAGATCACCGTGGGCTTTCACAGCTGCGACCCATGGTAAAAAGACGGACACAGTGATCCTCTTAGTCCTTCCCCAGTTCTAAATTTGGTCGTCACAATTTGGGTTGAATTGAGAATATGATCCTTTTTGTCGTTCCAATTGGGTTTCTCATGGCCAATTTCTAATTTGGGTGGTTTTTGGGGTGAGGGTAGTGATCTGGCACTTACCAAGGATAGCAAGGTTAAAGGAGAGGAAGTGATCTACCCAGTGCACTTGGTGGGACTTCATGGCGGCAGCGACCTTTTCCAGGGCTCCACAAGTTTGTGGTGTCAGGGTGCATTGGGAAGCCAAGTCGCAGTCTCCTTGCAACAGCTTGAAGAGGGGCACAAGCTCCTCCATAGTGAGACCCAGGAGAGGCCGAATCCAGGTGATGATCCTGCACAATTGTTGGATGTTTCTTAGAGTTTGGGACTGTTCATTGATAGAAAGGCTTTGGGGCATGATGGTCCTCCCCCTGATCACAAACCCCAGATATTTCCACAGGCTGGAAAGCTGTATTTTGTCAGATGCAATTTGGAATCCAGCACCTTTGACAGCTGCCATGGTCTTTTCTAATGCGGCTTTGAGGTATGACTCCATAGGAGCGCACATGAGTATGTCATCCGTATAATGTAATAGCACTGCCTCAGGGAACAGTTTTCTCATGGGGGAAAGTACCTGGGCAATAAATGTCTGGCAGAGCGCAGGGCTGTTTTTCATTCCTTATGGCAAACTGACCCAATGGTAACACCTGTAAGGTTCACTTCAGCTGATAGAAGGTACTGCGATTGCGAATCTGGGGCCGTCTCCAGGGTACAGCGGGATGGTAAAAAAGCAGTCCTTAATATCAAGGACTGCAAGCTGCCAATCCATCTGGAGCATATAGGGCAAGGGGAGACCAAGTTGCAGGGGGTCCATATCGTCTATAATATCATTCACTTTGCACAAGTCTTGGAGCAGGCGCCACTTATCTTTGCCTGTTTTTCTAATTACAAAGATCGGGGTGTTCCAGGGACTATTGGATGGAACTATGTGCCCCAGGCACAGCTGCTCCTCTACTAAATCACTGAGCTCATTCAGCTTGTCTTCAGGGTGGGGCCACTGGTCCACCCAACCAGATCACTGGATTTCCAGGTAAGTGGTGGGGTGGTGCATTCCGCAGTGGTCCAAGCTAAAAATCCCAGGTGGCATTAGGGCTATCTAGTCGGGCCCCCCATTGAGACAGGACATCTCTGCCAAGTAAAGCAATATTGCAGGTGGTAACAAATGGTCTTACAGGTGCTATTTGCCCCTTGGGTCCCTCTATGCTCACCACGTACTTGCTCCAGAGGGAGTTGACAGCTCTACCGATGCTGAAGACTGTGCCACAAGGGGGCACCAACTCCCAGTCGTGGGGCACTTTGCTCTAGGGATGATGGCGACGTCAGGTCCATATCTGCCATCAGTATGAGATCAATGCATTTGTCCTTCCAAGAGATGATGGCTTGGATATTTGGTCTTTCCCTGCTTAGCGTCTGAGAAAAATAAACATTGTAGTTAGTAGAATCAGGATCCTGTCCAGGTAAAATATACATTTGTGCAAAAGGGGAGTGCTTGCACAAAGTGTATGGAGGGGTAGTACATGAAATGGTGACAGTAATTTCATTAAAAGGATCCACGGTGATGACTTCAGGGATAACAGTTATTTCATATGGTGTATGTTTATTGTCCCCTACAAGAAGCACTTGGGTGGGCCAGTCATGATACAGAGACCTTAAGTATCCTGTTGGGACTCTAACAAGATCTTCATCCGGCAACAGAAGGCACACGGAGCTGCAGAGAACCCAACACAGGCTTTGGTCTAGTTGCCCTGTCCTGTGGAAGTAGTTGAGTCCGTCCTCATGGCTCCGATCCTTGGAAATGATCCATCCAGGAACTGGGTCTCCCAGATGGTAGGGAGCTGCTGCCATTTGATGTCATGGCTCAGGGCTGGGGCGCGCTCTGTCACCCGTTTCCTGGGCAACCTGGTGGCTGCCAGTACCAAGGTGGATGGGGAGAAGTGACGAGAGGCAGCTCTCAGACAGGGGACAGGGATAGTTAACGTAAATGTGGCCAAATTGTTTGCAATTGAAGCACTGTGCATTATTTAATGTTACCATTGCTTCCCCCACTCCTTTACTCACGGCTGTTGCCACAGTCTGTTCAATTGAAGTGGTTTCGTGCAGGCAGTCACCATTTGAGTGATGGAAGGTTTGGGATCCTGAGGGAGAGCCCTAAGAATCTTTTTCATGTCGAGGTTTCGTGTTGGACATGGCTGTCTTTCTTAAAAGCTCGTCCCTGGCCTCAACATTATCAATCTGCCTTTCGATGGCCTCAAGAAGGTGGTCAATGAATCTTCCCCGTGGTGGATTGTGGAAAAGCTCTGGAGAGGGGTAGAACTGTAGGGGATCTTCAACAGAGCTGTCTTAGCAGCTAGTTTAATATTATTCAAGACATCCACTGGTAAAGTGGCTTGGTTCTCTGGCCTATCAAAGATCCCATCTCCAGAGAAAGCATTCAAGGCGTCATCTTCCAGCCTCTCTACCTGATGTTTTTCAACCAAAGGTTTTAATAGCTTTTTCCATTGCACTTCCCACAACAGAAATTCAGTAGGGGACAACAGCACAGTCATTATAAGTCATGCAGTATCAAAGTAGGTCAGATAAAGGTCAGATCTAATAAGTTCTTAAAATAAGGTGAGCTCTTCCCATAGTCTTTTGCTGATTTCCTCAGCTCCTTGATTTCTGTATAAGGGATTTGCTCCCACCGCGTGTCACCATTCCGGGTTAGGATAACAGGTGCAACCACTTGGTTGAGGTCCCTTGCCAGCTCCAGATCACTGTCCCTAATGGCCTCCTCCCTCATCCAAACCCAGGTACTACCCAGCCTGGTGTTATGACCAGGAATGTTGCAATCCTCATCCTCCTCTCATCCTCCTGAGAGGATGAGACCATGCAGGCTAGAGTGTGCGGTCTGCAACTGACTGGTGGTGCCCAGTGACTGGAGCCCCAGCAGGCCAAGATGGCCACCTTCCGGTCAGGCCTACTTCCAGTTCTGATGTCGTGGGAACTGGAAGGGGCAGGAGATGGAGAGGCATGGCCTGATGGGAGGCCGGGTTCATGCACCAGGGCATGGCTTTCCTGGAGGCTGGAACCACCCACGGAAGGTTCACCCGAGGGAGGAGTGGTAGGGACGGAAGGGGTGGAACCCGACACGGGGGCAGAGCTCGACGTGGTAGGAGGTGCTGGTGGAAGGGCAGGAGGACTATCAAAAGAAGAAGGGGCGCCATTTTGTGGACTAGGGTGGTCAGCTATGCAGTTGGCGCCATCTTGAATGACCATCTTGCATTTACATGAACTGGGATTCGAACTGGGGACAGGGGTCTTGGGATCAGGAGGGCAGGTAAGGTCTGGACTGGGGTGGCCAGGCTCAGGCTGGGAAGGAGACCGAGTGGGACAGGAGTCAGCAGGGAGCAGATGTCCTGCCCCACTCATCGGGGAAAGGGGTCTAGGATTGGATAGGGAGGAACACGGGTGAGGAGAACTGGGTGCCCCAACTTTCCCTCTTTCTTTTATGAAATGAAGAATAGGGTCAAACAAAGGATTAAATCTCCCCACTTTATAATTCCCTTTAACTTGTTCCAAATAAATCCATTTCCTGACTTTTCCCCAAAATGGAATAGAAAGGGTATCTTCCCAATTAATCTTGGGGAAGTGCCTAAACAGAAACCTAACAAAAGCCTTGACCTCCCTTTTAGAGAAAGAAACATTCCCCAACACTAGGATTGACTGAACTTGGATGTAAAACTCCTTCTGGGCAAGGGAAAGGCATCCCCCCCATTGCCCAAACTGTTCTTGCCCAACAAGGTAAAACAAGAACTAAAGCAAACGAGCCCGAGTGGGGTGCCTTCCCTTAGCACCCAAGTCACTCACCAACTATGAAGACTCAGGCGAAAAGAAAACGTCTTGTGGGGCTAGTTGGCTCCTGCCAGTCCTTCTGGTTCGCCAAAAGCCCCCTCTGTAGCTGCACACAGGTCTTCGCAGGTGAAGTGCAGAAGGCTGTCGGCAGGCCAGGCAGAGCAGTCCTTATGCAATTAAGGTTCAGCTCTCTCTGGAGCTGAGTCCAAACAGCGCTTCATTCCAGGAACAGTAGATCACTGAGCTGCTGTGCCGAGGAGCTGCTCTCGAGGATCTGGATGAGTGGACAACTGCCCAGGTCCCTGTTTGGGCACCAGCTGCAGGGAATGTCCCTGGGCAGGTGCTGTCAGGGTGGTTACCCTCCCAAGAGTGGTTCCCCCTCCGTCCGGAAGACCAGCTCCCCCAGCCCACCTTGCTCCCAGGCCCCAATGTTGTAATGCATGCTTAACCAGTAGCTGAAGGAGGACTCTTGACACAACGCTGATCCAACAGGGTTTATTGAAGTTAGGTCTGAGGGTCCAGGTTGGGTGAGGGTAAGGAGAGGGGCAGGAACAGACAGGAGCACAACCACTGTTGAAGGGGATCAGTGGCAGAGCACAGAACAAGGGAAGGGCCAGGGTACATAACTGAGGGAAAGTAGGAGGGGTCAGGATACAAATTAACCAATAGAGAAGGGACTCAGGGGAGGAATTGAGGTGGGGTGACATGGGCTACACCAGTGAGGGAGTAGAATGGGAATGGTCTCTCAGGGGGAACCAATCTGGGAACAGGAATCATAGAACTTTCTGGAAATAGGAGTGAACAATAGTTCATTGATAAGAGAACATTACCAAACAAGGACTCTGACTCAAATGACTGTGTCCTCCCATGGCATTCCTGCCCTGTTTTCCCCATGGCTACCTCCCACAGGAGACACCTGAGGGAAGTAAAGGAAAGCCATCTTATCAACTTTTTAGACACACCCTTAGAAAAAAAAATCCCCCCACTTTTCAGCATTTCCCCAGCATGGAAATAAATCCCCTTTTGTTGTGTGGACAGGCGGGCACACATCTCTTGTTCGCAGAACCCTTCACCCACATTCGCACTAAAAGGAAAACTCAAATCAAAAGAAGGATTCCAAGGAGCAGTCCGGGGAAGGACACCACCCATAGGCAGGGCCCCCCTTAGCCACACACTCACAATACCCCCACCTGGAGGATACTCGCCTGCTCCAAGGATGGTTGGAGTACGAGTACAGTCTCAATCCTGGAGACAATCCCTGGTGCCACAGAGGTGCCATGTCCTTCTCTGGGAGCACTGCCAACTAAGCTCAGCCAACTGCAACCAGCGTAGCCACCAACCAAAGACTTCTGCTGACCTCCAAGGGGGGCCATCCAGTCCTTCATGGGCTCTCAGACCCCAAGGGAGGCCTCACGTTGGGCACCAGCTTTCACTGTGCACCAGAACCTGGGCTAGCTCTGTTTTGCTCGGGTGGAGCAGCGAGTGCAGGGAACTGCCTTGCCTGGGGTGAAGCCAAAGGCAGAACCTTAGAGCCAGCGCTGCTCTGTGCAGAGACAGTGTTCCTAAGCAGCAGGGCAGGGACTAAGCAAAGAAGGAAGAGGAGACTCTCTGGTCATGAAGTTCCAACAGGCCTTACTGGAGTTGGAGGGGTCAGGATGAGGAGAGGAGACCCCCAAGCACCTCTGTGCAGGGGGTTTTAAGGCACAGCAAAACAGGGGGTGGACACGAAACGAAAGCCAATGGGGTACACTAGAGGCTGACCTTCAGTGACAGATGGAAGGGAAGGCACAACTTAGGAAGAAACCGGCTTGGGGAAAACATGGGAGATAGAATGAACCATTTAACAATAACTTAATAAAATAAAGCACAAACCACAACACAGCTTTAATGCAGAGTACCACTGAGGGATGAACCAACCTGGGGAAAACAAGGGGGGATAACAGAATAAACCATTTAATAGTGAACTAATAAAAATAAATATTAACTGTAACAGCGGCCCTCGTACTCATCACAGCTTAGCCCCACATGGAACTGTGCTCCACTTCAGCCTTCAAAGCTCTCATTTGAATATTTGCTACTACCACCAAGATCTGTGAACCAGCAGCAGCTCCACCTGGGCCCATGCCCCAGGATTCGAGGCACACCGCAGCAAGTCAACCCAGGGGCTGGTTAGTTTGCCTGTCAAAAACAAGCTGGTACGCAGTAACACCAGAGGTTTGGACAAAGCTCGTGTTCCCCAGCAGCTGCTCACCAGAGCACAGGCACTCCAGCGACACACAGATGTGCCTGGCTGGTGGCATGCAGAGGCCACAGAGTGCAGCAGCCTGGACAGCCATGCTGTGGAAGCACAGAAAAGCAGCCAGCCCCGCTGCGGCTCCCAGGCAGCCCTTGGCCGTGTCTGTGCACACAGGGCAGGAGCAGAGGCCGGAGCAGAGGCAGGAGCCGCAGCAGGAGCCAGCCATAGCGGCAGCTCGCCGTGCCCAGGGCCACAGCCGCAGCTCTCCCCTGCCGGCCACAGCAGCAGTCGCTCGCTACCGAGGCTCTGGCACTTCCTGAAGACGAGGGGCCTGGCCCTCAGCACGCCCTGGAGCCCCGCAGCGAGAGGAGCTGCCGGCGCCGCGAAGGGCAGCACAGAGGGCGCAGCTTGAGGAGGAGACGAGGTTCTTTCTGTGCCATGCTGTCACTGTGCCCCTCTGAGTGTCCACTCAGAGTCACCCCAGCTGGCTCTGACACAGCGAGTGACGAGGGACACTCTCACAATAGCAGGAGGAATGGACTTCTGTTGAGGGTTCAGTCTAGGTTTACTGAAGAAACACAGGAAAGAGATCTACAATCCAGGGGTCCGGTCAACCGAAGACACAGGACTGGGCAGTGTAACACGTTATAAAGATGGGAGTAAACAGCGGAGGGGATTGCCCATCTGCCAGTAGGTTTACAGGAGGGTGTGGGGAACAGGGGAACAGGCATTTAGTTACCCCAGTGGGGGTAATCCAGGGGAGGGGCTCCGGTGCCTGAAATTTATCACTCAACACCCTCGGTAGAAGTTTCTGTTGGGAGGGGATGGGCTGTCGAGTGACGGACAGGACACCCGGGGAGGGGTCAAGGGAATGACACAGCAATTTTTAGGGAACAAGAGGAGGAGGCAGGGTGACTGACAATGAAAGGGAGGGAGGAGGCAACAGGGCAGAGCCGTTACAACAGGGGAAAAACCGTAAAAAACCAAGGCATAATTTATTGCAACTATGACATACAAAACCACAATGCAACACTATGTTGTGGCAGCTCTGTCCTCTCAGCTTTCACCTTGAGCCATTTGGTTCCTTTTTCTGAGCCCTGATCCCCATCCTCGGGCAATGGCCCCCAGAACCCTTTCCGGGGCTGCCACAAAAGCTCTGTCAGCCATGAGAGTTAAAAGACAGAGCCCAGTCTAAAAAAAATTACAAACTATTCCACCTGTTTTCAAAAATTGCCATAAATTCTTCATTTTATTAAAACAAAACAAAACAAAAAAGTTCATTACAGAAGTACTGACATTTCACCCCATTTTTTGCACAGCTTGGGTGGAATTTAGGAAAGAGAGGCGGCAGCTCTCTGGCCCACACGGTGCTGCTGGCAGAGCCGCTGCTGCCTACTCCAGGCTCAGGCAGGCCCCTGAGCAGCCTTGCTGCACGGCCAGAGCCATCTCGATGCTGCAGTGCAGGCCAGAGGCGCCGCTCAGCCGGAAGGTGCAGGACTTGCCGCAGGGCAGCGCCGTGAGCTGGCAGTGGCGCGACTGCGGCAGGAGCAGCCAGGCCGACAGCACCAACGTTTGCACCCAGTGGGTCACTTTCTTGGCATCCAAGTAGGAGCCCGTGCAGAGGGTGTCCATCAGGTACCAGTCCTGATCCGTGGGCAGCTGGCCACCGGAGGCGTGCAGAAAGCACGTGTGCCCCAGCAGCTGCTCCCCGGAGCACAGGCACTCCAGCGCCACATGGATGCCCCTGGCTGGCGGCCACTTGGTGCTCTCCAGGATGAAGGAGTGGCCGGGGGGTGGCCGCAGGATGACCAGCGGGCGGTAGGTGCTGCTGTGCCCCTGGACACCGCAGGCTGCAGGGCTGGTGTCCACCTCAACAGCTGGGTGCAGCTCCGGCATGAAGCTCCTCCTGGAGAGCACTCGGCAGACACCGAGGAGCTCGTCCACCAGCTCCTGCAGCACCTTCGTGCTGGGCAGGCCCTGCTGCAGAGTCACAGAACAGCTGGGCTTGGGAGTGACCTTTATGGACCATCCAGTGTAACCCCACAGCAATGAGCAGGGACATTCCCAATGAGATCAGGTTGCTGACAGCCCACTCCAGCCTTATCCTGGATGTGCCCATTGGTGATGGGCTGCCAACGTGCAGCCAACATGCTGCACCTGCAGCCTTGTCCTTCTCATGCTCACTGACCTTCTCCTTGCTGCTGGATCCCTCCTGCCTCCTCCTGACCAGCCAGCAGGCCATAGCTAGAACCAGAAGCAGGGCTGCTGCACCAACCCAAAGAAGCCACTGCTTTTCCAGTGCAGAACAGAGCAGGGCTTCCATGGTCCCACTGCTCCCCTCAATCTCCTGCAGGAGCCGAGTCATCTCCTGATGTAAATATTCCTCGCGCTCCAGCATCCGTTTCACTTCATGTTTGTCAACTGGAAGTTCCACCTTCAGCCCACCGTGGGTGGCTAACAGGGCCAGGAGGAAGGCCACTGTTGGAAACATGGCCTAGTGGGAGAAAGGGGGCTCAGCTCATTTGGCTGGGAGGGAGCAGGGGGCAGGTGGTGCCTGGAATGTCCCCAGAGCTTCTCTGGGCACCAGCCATGCTGACAGCCCCAAGCCCCTCTTCCCCCAGCCCAGGGGACAGTGCCCTGCCCTGAGGATCCCAGCTCTCCCTCTGGCTTTAAACCCCCAGGGCCCCTTTCCCAGCCCCCAGCCAGCCCAGCTGTCCCCCTGTGTGTGCACTCACTGGCTGCCAGAATCCAACTGCCCGGTGCTGCCCCTGGACACAGGTGCCAGCGTGACCTGTCCTCTGTGATGTCACAGCCAGCAGAACCATGTCACTCAGCTGCCAAGCTGGCCGTGCCCCCGCTCCCAGCTCCCACTGTGACCCGTGCCCTGGCATGTCACAGCCCCCAGAGCTCTGGTCCCCACTGCCGGCCTCCTGGGCATCCTCACCCTGAGTGCAAAGGCAGCCACAGGAGCCCCCCAGGGCGCTCTGGATCCAGGCTGCAGACACCCTAAAGCCAGCACTGAAAGGGACATGGATGGGGACTGCAGCTGGATCTTCAGTGCTCACCACCCCTGACTGCCCTCTGAACCCAAACCTCACCTGCAGCACCTTGAGCACATTTCCTCTCCTCCTGTCCTTTGTTTCTTGGGAGAAGAGATCCATCCTCATCCAGCTACACCCTCATGTCTGAGAGTTGTAGAATTTGGCTGGAGCACCCAGCAGCAAACCAAAGGGCAAATCAACACTTTGTGAGTGTTGGGGAGTTCTCGCTAGTGCCCCACTGCTCTCTGCTGCAATGGCAGTGCCAGGCTCCTGGGAGAATGGGGACGTTTTCCTCAGAGCATTTCTTGTTTGTTTATCTGCACCAGCTCTGCACACTGATATTTGAGACTGCTGAGGTTCATTCTTCACAGCACACGTAATTCTGGGCTTGACACTCAAGTGGTTCTAGTCTTTGGACAGTCCTCACCTGACCTGAGTTAAAGCATAGGAATAGTACAATCCTGGGAAGAACACTCCCATTTTCCAAAAAAAATCCCCTCATTTCAGGCTTATTTATAATTAAAAGTTTCTTAAAATTCAGAATTATATTATTTCAGGAAAAAAAAAAAAAAAAACAAAGAAGAAAATTAAGCCCAATGATGGAACAATCACATAAAATCAAATTTCAAATACGTACAAATCTTGAAATTTGACTTTCTGTGAAATTTCACCTCTACTACCATAAACAAATCATAATAGCTTCAGTCCGACTCTTGCCACATTTAACAGTGTGCCATGTCTTATATTCTGACTGCCAAATGACCTTCTGAGTCAGACTGTGTATGTGAGTTCAATTCACCTGAGCATCATTCCCTGCTGCCATAGTGGATAGATGCCTTTGCAACTCCTGATTGGCATGATGTTGATAATTCAGCCTGGTTTCACAGAGCAGATCTGCGCTGGATTAAATACCTGTGCTTAGGTGATTTTAGGTTTGTCGCTTTATGGCCAGTAATTCTTCAAGGCCCAGGGCTGCCAATTTCATCCTTTAGGGAGGCAAACTCAGCCCTTTGCATAGTCACAAGTGAGTTGTGCCATGAAAAACATCTCCATGATCATATATAGAATTGGTTGGTTTGCCAAGCAGAATATTGATGAGGTATGGGCTGATCCAGGCTCTCATTAGATATCCCTCCCTCTATAATTTTTTATTTGCTATGGTTCCACTTAGAAAGGATGAGGAACATCAGCTCCCCATCCAGGGTTTCTCTCCTCTTTTCAGTGCTATGAAAATACTTCATAAAGCATTTCTTGCTTCTCAATTTTAATCTGATTTAATGCAATCAAGACTTCAGGACTTTAAGAGCTCAGAGAATCCTCTGGCAAAAAACAGTTAAGGGGACTGAATTCATATATAGCTTTTTAATGTTTCCTGTCCAGTGCAGCTTAAAACTTCCAGTAATTTGGAGAAATAAAGATGCAGTAGACAACCAACACCAAGAATGCAGGCACTTAGAAATACAGAGCACAGCAGAAGTCCTTGCAGATGGTTCAATAGAAAATGCCACCAGCAGTGGCCAGAGCCCAAAGCTGCTCGCTGCCACCACAGGGGCTCCTCAGTCCCCTGCTGGTTTGTGTCTGATCCCTGCTGGGCTCCCTCTGCCCCTTCAGCAGATGCAGCCCTGCCTGGAAAGGCAAGGGTGTTCCCAAGCTGGTGTTCCCAGCTTGCCCCAGGCTACATTCTTAGCAGCACTGAAAGAAGAAGTGAAACAAAGAGCCATTTTCTGTCCTGCCTGCAAACTCTTCTCCTTCAGTGCCACTGCCAGAGATCATCCCTCTGTCAGCTTGGCACTGTGCCTGCTGCATCCTCATCCCTGTCCCTTCCATCAGCTCCTGCACATCGGCACTTGCTGTCCCACATCATGAACAGAGAGCTGGATCAGAAAAACAATGCATTTTCTTGGCATTCATAACAGACACAAGAAACATGAGTCACAACAACTGCTTCTTGGACATGATAGAAATATTAGATTCATGTGAAATTCAGTTAAAAAGACTGCTGCTATCTAAGCTTCCAACTAAATGCAGTGGTATTGAGTTTTATGAGTGGCATCTGCGTTTCAACTAGAGTGTGTTTTGTGGTCCAGAAATTTGTTTAGTTTAAAAAGAACTAAAATTTATATCAGAAAAGCTTTTTGTGCAAGGGATAAAATTGCCTGAGGCACTGGTGATGGAATACAGAATACCTATTGCCATCTCAGGTTACATAGGTGTCCATGGTAAGTAATTAACTTCCAAATAAATGCATTGACCCAAAGAAGAGTATTAACTGGAGAATAATTTGGAATTTCTTGAGTTTAAAAAGAACCTCACTTTGTGTTAGAACAGCATTTTGTGCAAGGGATAAAATTGCCTGCAGTGTTGGAATACAGGATTCCTATTTTCATCTCATGTTCCATGGGTGACCCTGGTAAGTAATGTTGCTTTCATGCACAATGCCAATGTTTTCATATTCTAAAGAAATAAGCAGTTCCATTTTGAAGCTCTATAATGGCTTGTGAGATTTTGAAGGAGAAGCTTCATTGTTTTATGTCTCTTGGTGAACCATTGGCCTGGAGGATGAAAGGTGCCTTACACACAGCAAGTCCCCAATAGAAAGAGATACTCAGTTTACCTGAAATTATGGATTTCTAGAGTCAGTTTTGGATGGAAGGTATGTTGAAGGCCAGCCCAGGACACAGTTGGATTTCTGGGCTGCAACTGCAGCACTGTAGAACCTGGTGACATTCCCATGGCCCTCCATGTTGAGTTTGTCCAGGTCCCTCTGGATGGCATCTCAGCCCTCAGATGTGTCAACCACACCAGTCAGCCTGGTGTCTGTGTGTTTTTTCTTGGGTTTGGGGATTCTTTGATGGGTTGAATAGTTGGGTTTGGTTCTGTTCTTTAGTGATTATTTTTAAGCACAGCTGCCAGATCCCCATGTATGATCAGTGTCCATATGAACCCTGCTTCTGCTATTGCCTCCTCTTTCTCTGCCCAGTTTCATGCACCTTTCCCTTTCTTCCTGCCCTCCTTTTCCATCACACCTTCCTTTGCATTCATGCAAAAGTCTCTTTTTCATATCAATTCAATGATAAATCAATGAATGAACTGTAATTGACTGTAGTTTCAGGTTGTACGGCACAATTGTAATTTCCTCTGCTCTCTGATGAAGGTGTGGTCAATCTTCCATTTCTGACTTGGTTTAGTCATAATGGGCTGACCTCACTGGCCGACTCAACTGTTCCCAGGGGATGCATTGTGACACCAAGCCCCTCAGGGCTCAAAATCAGGGGAGAGTGGGCTCAGACGGCCTTGAGAAACAAGCTAGTGGGAACTGGATTTCACAAAGTATTATATTAATTTATATTAAATATTATAATATTGTTAATGTTAAGATCATAATATATGTTATGAATTATTTAATGTTGTTAATATTAAGGTAATAATATATGTTATAAAGTGGTTAATGTTGTTACAATAGCCTAGTTGTAAAATTGGCTTTCATGAGGGCAGTATGGTTTCGTGTGTTGTAATGGGGGTTTATGAGTTTCTATTGGACAGACTGTTCCTAGACAGACTTTTGAGACATGACCTTAAAAGGAGTAAAATTTCATCCACTGAGAACTGTGATGACCACAGCAACAAAACTATGTTGGTTGTAGAATCTGCTGGTTCAGATGCTGTTACATCTACAGAATGCTCTATCTCACCAAAAAGAGTGAGATAGGGCAGGACTATCTAAAACCAAAAATAAATATGCATGTAATAAAGCGATAGCGCCATGTTGGCTCTCACGAACATTAAATATATCTTATAAGGTTAAAAGAAGTTCTGTTGAGATCTGGTGGTTTTATATATGATGATGTTGAAAGGTGTAACGTTGTATATGTTATAATGTTAAAGGTTGATCTCCGACCATTGGGAAAGTTGAAGCAAAACTGCACAGACTGTGAGAGGTGGAAAGGTGGGATGGAGGAGGAGCTGGGTCAGAAGAGTGCCACATGCACCAGTGTGGGGAGGGTCGGTCACCAGGGGGTTGGTGGGGCAGTAATTGTATACAAGGATTGTTACAGGTGAGGGGGGTGTGCCTCTGGCTGCTAAGCACCCATTGCTGCCCCTTTTTCTTTATTATTCAGTCTCCTGTTGTGGTTCAAGAAACCTTTTAAAATTTTAAGAAGTGAGACGTCATTTCTCACAATGCCTAAAGCTGATGCAATTTCAAGGGTATAAAAGGCCATTTTGTGCACGAGCCTCTGGAATTTTGCCATGCACCCAGCGCTGTCTCTTTTGCTTGGCTGATTTTTTTATTTTTCTCAATAAAATATCTATAACTCATTCCCACTTGGGGTTTGGGTCATTTATAACATGCCTGGGCTCATGGAGAGCTGCTCCTGGTGCTCCTGGTGGTCGCTGTGCTCAGTGCTCTGCTCCAAGCAGTCATGGCCATGGAGACACTAGCGGGAGCTCTGCCCGAAGCCAGCTGCTGGCCAGGGCATACATAACATGTTTCTGGCACCTCTGTTTTCCCTGCATTGCCCTGTAGAAAAAAGAGAATCTGAATGGGAAGAAAGTGTCAGATTTTACTTTTTATAACAGATGCAGGTTTACATCCCACAGTGTCACCACAGGTAAGATTTAATTACATACAGAAACTATCAACTGAAAAGAAACAAGTGCTACATCTCATAGTCAGGGAGCCACATCTACCTACTTTTTTTAATATCACTCTTCAATAAAATATTCCAGATTGCAGTAAATTCTTATTTGACATTTCGTACTCCAGTTATTAATTTCACTACTTCTGTTTTCGTCTTTAGAGAAAAATAATGCACTCAATTGCTCAGAATTACCACAAACAATGCTCATCAACAGAACTGTTCCAGAAATACTTCGAATGTTCAAATTATAAACTGACTCTTAGGAAATGGACCATGTTTATTAAATATTCAGTTCTTTCCACTGTCACTTTGATTTCTGAACTGCATCATGACTGACTCTACTCTTTTCCATGGGGAAGTGTTAGAAGACTGACACTCAGGACCAAATTTTGAAGCACCTCTCTCAGTCTCCCTTGGAGTGTGGGGGCCTGAATATATGTATTGTTATGGAGAGAGTCCCTGTTAAGATCTATGTATTGTAAGATCTGTGTGGGTTCGAGTTGCTCCAAACGAGCTACAGCTGCAAAGTCCTTAGTTGGGCAGCAGCTGTAGCTCGTGAAGGTAACTGAAATAAATAGGGGTGAGTAAAGAGCCTAGGAGGAGCCCCCTGAGAAGACACGTGAAGAACTGTGCTGCAGAGAAGAGCAGCTTGGTACAGTATGGGACTTGAGAAATACTAATACAACAAGAATACAACAACTGGTGGCCCCGTGTGAGGAAGAACACGCAGCCAAACATCGAGAGAAGGTATGGAATCCCCCGGACAGCCGAGAGCTGTGGCAGCCAGACAGCTGAGACTTACGAATATCAGCCTGAGAGCTGGGGCTTTAGAATATAATGTGGCCTTTGAATTAAGGAGCTGTAACAGCAGAAAGCTGTAAGAATATGGCCTTTAAGGAAAAGAGCCTTGGAACATCTAGGGATTTGTATGTGTTCAAAGACAGCCGAGAGCTGTGGCAGCCTGAGAGCTAGGACTCATGTATGTATGTTGTATGTATATTGTAATTGTTTAATTGTTAAAAGAAAAGGGGGGAAATGTGGGGGCCTGAATATATGTATTGTTATGGAGAGAGTCCCTGTTAAGATCTATGTATTGTAAGATCTGTGTGGGTTCGAGTTGCTCCAAATGAGCTACAGCTGCGAAGTCCTTAGTTGGGCAGCAGCTGTAGCTTGTGAAGGTAACTGGAATAAATAGGGGTGGGTCAAGAGCCCAGGAGGAGCCCCCTGAGAAGACACATGAAGAACTGTGCTGCAGAGAAGAGCAGCTTGGTACAGTATGGGACTTGAGAAATACTAATACAACAAGAATACAACCATGGAGGATGTTTTTGTAGTTCACATTTAAAAAACATGAATTCAAATAACAGACACTCACAATAGCAGATATATACAACCTATATACTCACATACAGATATAACAGGTACTAAGATATTCCTCACCCTGGTAATAGTCATTCCCGCTTCAATGGAATTAACTGAATTGCACCTCACAAAGGGTGTCTTATGAAAATTCAGGAGCAGCACAACAGAAAGAAAGAAAGAAAAAAAGAGAGGGAAGGGAGGACAGGAGAAGGGGAAGCTGTAGTGCCTTCTCAGCAAGGTGAAAACAACCAAAGCTGAAGTGACCACATCCTTCATGCCTCCCAACCCATATGCCAAATATTACTGGAGCACTTCTACTTTTATCCACTTTTATGATTCTTTTCATTAACTTTTCAGAGATGTTTTTTGTTGTTTAATTCCACGCAGAAAAATGAACTCTAGATGATGCCAGGCAGTATAATTGATGCCTGTGCAGGATGAAGGGGCAGAAGGGTTGGATCATGGAAAGATTCTGTGACATTCCTGTAAACTTACTTCAGGTTTTCAGGCCTTGAGCTTCAAGTGTTGAGAATTTAAAGAGGATTCGCACTTCATGAAGAGACTACAGGGATACCAGCTACTCCAATTCTTCCTTTGTAGTGTGCGCACACAAGCACAGAGCACATCTTGGCTCTGGCAGTGCTAGTGAAAACCTGCCATTCATACAGGCAACTCCAAGGGAATATTACCACAACAATGCACCTACTTGCTGGCTTTGTACTGTGCTTGGTATTGATCCATGCCTGTAACACTGTACAAAATGCAGGACTGCTTCCCATATTTTCATCTTTTCTAATGGAGAAAATTACATCACGTATTGTTCATTCTTGTAGGCCCCAGGGTTTTTGTTTTGTTTTGTTGTTGTTTTTTAGTAAGAGCTGCATATTTCTTTAGTGTGACATCTTGAAATAAAAGTTATCCTCCAATTTCTTTGAAAAACAAAGAAAATACTATGGAGAAGAAAATGGAGGGGGGGAGCTTTTTGTTTTTTACAAGATAATAGATTTTAAATTAATTTTAAATTCAGCAGAACTGTGGCTGTTCAAAGAAATTTCTCTAAAATGACCTGTAAGTTTACAACTACCTGGCTGGTGTACTGAACATAGTGCAAACTGGCCCACACAGAATGATGCTGCAGATCCAAATGCATTCCTTTTTTTATCCAAATCTCCTCTTCTGTGGCTGATGTTTTTTCACACACTCATTTTGCAGGTGGAGCCACCATGCTTAAAAAAAAACTGGGAAGAGAAGAATTCCTAATTCTAGTTAAAGATTATAATGCCAGGAAGACTGCAGCCATTTTGCAGTCTGTGTGTTAAAAGGATAGCAGAGCTCTTACAAGTGATATATCAAATACTTTTCCTATCTGGTATGATAGTTCTTTATGATTTTAATCACCCTACATGTTAAATGAGACTCTTTTTTTCTATATTGGCAAACAGAATAATAAAATGTGAAAAGAGTCAGCAAGGCAGGGTCCTGAGGTCACTGATCCAGTTTGTAACTGCGCTGGGTGGAAGGAGACCTTGTGAGATACCTGAAGCTCCTCTACTACCCAGTACTGTTAAATTTCAGTTTGACACAATTTTAACTGGTGATGGTGAAACACCTGATGGAAATACGGAACACAGATTGCTCTGCAAAATGCACCTTCTGATGGAGGGATGACAGAGCAGCAGTAGTTTTGTGCAGAGAGAGAATACAAGTCTTCCAATCCACAGGAGGTAGACAAAGTAACAAACTTCCTTAAAGAGTATTGGCAAAGAAATCAGGAACTAAGACTGGATTAAGGAAGGTCTAGAAGAGAAATTAAGGAGAAATGTAAGGTGTACTTACTCAGAGAGTCTGTGGGATTGCTGTTTCCAGAGGAAAGTGAGGAGCCTCGCTTTATGACATCTTAAATACCCTCCAGCCTTCTCTGTCAGAATTGCAGTTTGTGAAGGTGCTATTATTTCTCTAAAATCAGGGAAATAACTAGTTACATAGTCTTCCATAAGGCTCAGTAGGCAGCTGTTTCAGCAGTTGTTTTTTTCTGCAAAAACTTGATCGTTTTGCTTATTAACAAAAGAGGTAAAATTTCAGTCCCACCTCACCACTTCACTGCAGGCCAAAGAAGAGTTAGCAAATAGACAAGCCTGTAGACATTCCAGTCTCTAGCACTGGGCCCAGTGTTGCTTCATCTGTTTCACACAAAAGTTCAGAGAAGAAGAGCGATGACTGGAAGTATTAAAAGAGATTTCTGGAGATCACATACTCTGCTCCTCAGGAAAGTGCTTCCCACCTTTGGGGCCTGGTCCTCTCTTTCCACACAGATGGAAATAAATCTGGGATGGGATACAGGTAAAGTGAGTGATTTCAAATCCCTGCATTGTATTCTGGCCAAGGGGGCAAAACATCACCTCCTGGGAGAGCCTGACAAAGTAACATTGCTGCTTCCTCATCCTGTAGACTCCAGAGCAGCTTAGAGATCTACATGAAACAGGTCCCTCCTGTGAGAAGTCAGCATGCTGTCAACATGGCATTTCTCTGCTGAGAAAAAAGAATCTGTAAATTTAGAGCTTTGCCTCAATACTAGCCCAAGAGGAAAGAAAATACGGAGCCCGAAGAAAACACAAGTCTGGTAAGCCTGCAAACCTAAATTTATAGCCTGTTTCTAAATCTGTCTAAGAGTGTATGCCCACCAACATGCCAGTCTGGGCTTTGTGCCTGGATTTCTTTTGCATGGAGACAGACATCTGGAAGAATCATACAGTAATATCTTGAGTCAGAAGGGATCCACATGGATCATCCAGTCCAACTCCTGGCCCTGCACAGGACGCCCCAACAATCCCAGCCTGTGTCTGGGAGTGGTGTCTGAATGCTGCTGGAGTTCTGTTAGCCTTGGGGCTGTGACCATTCCCTGGGGAGCCTCTTCAGCGCCCACCACTCTATGGGGGAGAACCTTTTCCTTATATCCAGCCTAAATCTCTCCTAGCACAGCTCCAGCCATTCCCATTCCTGTCACTGGTCACCACAGAGAAAAGATCAGTGCTGTCCCTCATGAAGAAGTTGTAGACTATGAGGTCTCCCCTCAGTCTCACAGAAGCTGATAAAAGCTCAGGCATTCTCTGGTTCAGATGCTCTCACATCTACAGAATGCATCTTTGATGAAGGATAAACCCCAGCATCCTGTCCCATAGCCATGAGTGTGTTCAGTCCGGAGCTAAATTACAGAAGCATTTGAAAACAAATTAATTTAAATACCCTGCAATCTAAGCTGTGTATCTGTTTTGATAGATACACTCTTGGTTTATTTTATGACCCTTTTTCTCCTGGTACAAACTCTGGGTGAAACAGCACCATTGACTGTATATAAATGAAACATTTGTCCAGGGCGAGTCACTTCAGGGAAAGCTCTTCAGAAACCACAGCACTGCTCTCATTGTGCAACCTTTATCATGCACCCCAAACAAATCATATAGAAATCATGGAAGTAGAGTGTGTGTTATCGAACTATTGATAGGAGGGAACAAAAAAAAGAGTCATTTAGCTGCACAGTTAACTTTCTGCCCCAATAGAAAGAGCATGAATTTCTGTTAACTTCTCCTGTTCCCAATTCTAGTGCATTCTACTGCTGTTCATTTATTGATTGAAGGCCCTCTTAAGAGACAGAGACGGCAGAATTGCAATGAATCTATGACAGTCTTGAGCAGATCCATCCATCATTGTCACTGACCTTGACTAGGTTATTCACTTTGTTCAGAAATCACAAATAACATGTCCATTTGTGCCTGTCATCATATACCCGAGACATTTGTCATGCTATAAAAACCTTACTTTTAAGCAGAAATCTCCTGTGCAATCTTATCAGATCTGGTCCTTGGTGCATATATGCCTTTCTCCTTTTTCTTCTCTCCAAATGTTTTGAAATGAGCACAAACTACAAATACAGTGAAACTGGCAGTTCAAAAAAAGGTTACTGTTCTCAAAACATAAAGAATATGATGACATTTCAGTAAACATTGTATTTTGTAGCTTAGAAACATCAGTTAGAAGTAATTCCTTCATAACATCTCATGTCAGGAAATCAGTTCAGCAAAAGCTATTTTCAGCTGATAACTCTGAAATAAGACATCAGAAATTACACTCTAAGTTCAAAAGCCCAATAATGGTAAAAAGATTCAAGTGGAGCTGGTCCAAACATTTTGGCTGTATGTGTGTTTTTTGTTGTTGCAAAATGCCACTGAGCAAAAGTTTTACTTTTTATTAGACCAAATTACTTCAAAGATAAATAAATAAATAGATTGTGCTTTTCTTTTTCTGCCAGACTAACAGCAGGCTAACTGGGCATGCAACCTTGCTTTTTTTTCTAGCCATCAGCATTGAATCTTTAGAAAGATAATCTTTTATTGTGAGCTATTTACCTCTTAAAGCTATATTAGCTTTGCAACCCTATGTCCTTCTTCGCAAAGCAAAAAATGGATTAAATGCTCTATTTGCTCTCCACATGAATAGGTCATAAGTGAATTACACTGACCCTGCTCCACCCCTCCTGCTCACTGTGCACAGGCAGACAAGCAGGAGCAGGTCAGTACTCATCCCCCATGACAATGTTCACCAAGTAACACTGATGTTAACTGGACCTTGCAAGCCCAAAATGATATTATTCTTCACTTTGTTTCCTGTTATCCTTGGCCTTCCCACTGTCCCCACTTAAACAGCATTAAAAATGTAACACTTAAGAAATGCAGCTTTTTGAAACCATGGAGTTTCCAGCAGCATATTTTGAGCAGGTGGCATTTAACATCACAAGGACTGAAATAACTATCTCTTTCACTGTATTTTTCCCTGGAAATGGCAAATCCTCGAGGACACATTACTCTCCACAGTTTTTTGATGGGGAGAATGAGGCACCAGTGGAAGTGGGACTCAGCAGCTCTGAAAAACAATGAAGTTGAAGGAAAACTGCAGCACCCCCAGCTCCTGCCCTAGCACTCTCTGCTCTGTCCTGGCTCCTCGTGCGCACACCAAAGGTGACTTTTCCTTCCTGAGGTGGAGCCTCACTGGAGTATTTGGTGTAAAAACAATGAAGAGCCCTGAGCAGCAGCCTTATTTGGAAGAAGCATAAGTGGTTCTCTCTCCAAACTACCAGTTTTTGGGGAAAATTACATGAGACTGAGACCACTTTCCTGAAGAAAATCCCTGCCTACCATAGGCAAAAAACCCATCAGAACTCTCCTGTGTTTTTCCCCTTTGTTCTGTTTCAGTGTGCCAAGCAAGGCGACTCTCCTCTGGGATCTCAGGGTCTGGTACAAAGCGATCTTGTTCCTTTTCATCAAACACAGCCATACAGCACCACAGCATACCACTTCCTCTGCTCTTTCCCACTCTGCAGACAGGAATGAAGCACTGTCAGATGCTACTCATTAACAGAAATACCAGCAGTGACAACAGCCACTGTTGATAGAACATCTCCAGTGGAAAAAATGCAGGGAGTTTTACCAATTCTCACCCTACACGTCCTCTGCTTGGGAAGAAGTTTCACATGCACAGGCCAAAACCTACTGACCTAAAAAAGGACAGCCCTTGAACTAAGAAAGCTCTTAGCCACCACCATGTTGCAACCATCAGCTGAGACTGTCTCCACATGCAGATCGGTCACCATGATATTTTCTGAAAAATTCCTTCACCAGGATTTTTCTCCCAGGAAGATGAGAAGCCTCAGAAAAGAAATGTAAACAATAATTATCTGATTGCTTGGAATGTGGTCTGGAGGTTGCTTACCAACAGGTGCATCTTTGATTGGTTCCATGTGAATTGTTTATACTTAATTATCAATCCCAGTCCAGCTGTGTCAGACTCTCTGGTGACTCATGAGTTTTTATTATTCTTCCTGTCTAGCTTTCTGATATCTTCTTTCTCTTTCTTTAGTATAGTTTTAATATATAATTTTCTTTTAATATAACATAATATAAAATAATAAATCAGCCTTCTGAGAACTTGGGAGTCAATTCTCACCTCTCACCTCGACCTGGGGACCCACAACACCACCACAATTAGTGACCACACAGATCAGGATTAGATTACGCATATTTGTTTCATAAAACCAGGAAAAATATCAGTTGTTGCAATGAAAAACTGCTTCTTGGCTGGGAAAAGAAGGCAAGTCTCCTTGTCAAGGTGCCTTGTTCCTAATGCACTTTCTAATGCACTCTGCTTTGGTGCAGGAGCTTGTGCCTCCAGCTTCCAAAGCACCAGCTACCCGGAGGTGGAATGCTGTGCAGCCTGGATAGTGCAGCTGCCCAATTCATCCCAAAAAAGCAATGGTTTGGATCACACCAAAGTCCTTACAAAGTCCTAACATGTCCATTGAAGTATCTGCTGTAAATTGGAGGTGTGATGAAACAGACAATTTTTATTTGGCCATGTTGTCATTAATTGGCTTAAGTTTTGTTAAAAGTCTCAGCTGTTTGTAGCCATGGATGTGGCAAGTTGGACAGAGTTGCAGAAATTACAAAAATTAAAAAAAAAAAATTTAAAAAATCAGTTCTGAGAAATGCAAAGCTGCTTGTCAAAGTCTGGATTGCCATCACATCTCAGTGAACTCCAGGTGTTTCAGCGAAGGTGACAGACTGAAGGTTTTGCAAAGCTACCTCTTAGGTGTACAGTGACTGCTGCCTAAGAAAAACATAAGAAAAGTATTATCTCTGTGAAACAACTTACAAAAAAAAAAAAAAACACCAAAGGTGACGTAATTGAACATATGGTGTGAATCAAGTACATGATCCACGCATGGTTAAGTACAAGCAGGGATGCTGATGAGCATCTGAGGGCAATGGTGGGAAGATACACACTATCCTGGAGATATTTACATTGCATCTGAGTAAGAGCTGTCAGTGAAAAAGATGTCACATGGAAATGATACTATTTTATGGAGCAAACAAAAAAATTTCTGAAGAACTGCATATAACCTAATGCTTAAAGGTCTGGATTTTTGAAAGACACTTCTGGCACCATGAACTAAGCCAATGCTGCAGGTCACAGAACAGAAGTGGCTAATTTCAGGGATAAGGAAAAAGCAAAGAGAAACCCTAACACACAGCTGGTAAAAACACACACACACTCAGAGTAAAATATTGTGAAATATTCTGTATGTAACTCAACCAAATTTTAAACTGTGAATTTTATTTTAAGATATTCATGCTTTTCAGAATGACATTTTTATTGCAGCTGTCACTGAAGCACAAGGTCTGGTCTTAAAGGTAACAGTTGGTGTCAGATCAAAGTAGCTGCCTTTCAGCAGAGCATAAATGTTCCCCTCCTTCTGTAACTTCTCCACAGCCTGACTTCAAAGCAGAAATCACACACATTTTCCAACACTCCCAAGAATATGCAAAAAACCGATTACCCAAATCAAATTATCTTTCTCCCCCTTCTGCAGGCTGGGGAATAGCTCTCAAGACAAGCTATTTTATTCCAGGATTGTTTCATTTCCTTGTCATCATTCCTCTTGTGGGATTTTGATCCCTGAACCTTTGGCTGCATTTGATATCAATATAACCATCTACATCACATCACTGCAATTTCCAGGATGATGACTGATACCATGAGTTCACACCAAGGGCTGGATTTGCCATTTAATCCAGCAAAATGCATCTGAGATTTATTTTTTCCCAATGCTATGCAAAGGTGCCTAATTAGCTTTCAATACTATGAAATGAAAAACAGAGCAAGGTATTTTGTTCTGCATTTTGTGTTAATGGTTTAACCTCCATAGCATATCTGTTCCGCAAAATCTTTGAAAAGCATACAAATTAATGACAGGATATGTACCACAAAAACCACAGCAACTTCACCATCTAATTAGCACAATGTGGCAACATCCACACTGATATCCTGTTCAGCACAATCATCTTTGCAAGACTTTATATTCTGTTTCCAAAGTAACATTAAGGAAGACAGCTGCTCTCACATTCCACACATCAAGCCATAAACATTCATCAAGGTGTCAACAGAGAGCAACACTTCTGGGTTGTCAATATTTAATCTGCAGTAAAATTAAATGACAGGTTATTAGACCCAGTTCATCAAGTCAGGAGTTCAGTGCAGATGCTGAGCTGGATGTCAGGAAGCTTCTGAGCAAAGCATATGGAATCTTCTGCCACGTTTGACCATGGAAACCTCACGCAGGACCTGTATATGCACCCTACAGACACACAGCCCACAGTACCCCTCTGTGTTTTTAGGAAGGGGCTACATCAGCACCATCACCCCTGAGGAATCGCCACATCGCAGCTGTGGACAGGCAGCCCTGACTCCTTCATTGATGGTGGCAGAGTCCAGCACAGAATGAAGGGCTGTCATTAGCTTTCAGTAATGGAATAATTTCCACAAGCTTTGTCCCAGGGAACTTCAGGTAATGTGCTAGTAAAAACCACACCTGCTAACCAAGAAGCTCTGTCCCTTTCTCCTCTTTCTCTTCTCTTTGAAGGGCACTGGAAGGCAGAAATTAAAGGATTTATGATCCTCTGTTAGAAACCTGATGTGGTAGTCCTCCTCTTCATTAAATGACTGAAAATAGCACATCACTGTGCAACCCTGTTTTCCCTGCGCACTCTTCCTTCCCAAAGGAGGACCACAACAATTTCTGGCTTATTATGAAGTCTCAGCCAACAGCAGTGCAGAGTAACAACACTCATTTGCCTGACTGTTAGAAGTTCTTCCATTTCAAAGACTTCTCCATGCTCTCTAAACTTTAACAAACTTGGCTTGATGGAAACTCCTTCCTCAGACCACCCTGGGAGAAGCACATAAAGAGAATACCTGTTCCTGGGCTATCAGCAGCCGTGCCTGCACACCCTTTGTGCAGCTCAAAAATGAGGCAAAGGAAGTGGTGAATGCTGAAGAAACTTGTCTGACCAGGTCTAAGGAGAGGACAAAAGCCCCTCTGCCTTATGGCTGTAGCCTTGCCACACGACTTCCTTTTACTCATTTAACCAGTAAGGGGTAAAATACTAATTACCTTCACTAAAGGAAAATTTCCCAACCTACAGCCAAGCAAATCCTTTTACTTCCTCCACACATTCTTTGCAAATAAGAAAAAGAGCACTGCAGTTCTTATACTAGCACAGACCTGAGGGCAGAATGTAGCTGCGTATGGCCTGTTCCTCATATTTCCCATTGCTTTATGTTTTTTCCAGTTCTCTCTTTAATGGGCAATTTTCTTCAAAAAATTTTCTCCTTCACAGCACATTACTGTTCTTAATTAGAACATTCCTAAACAATTCCCACTCAAACTTCTGTTCACCACAGATAAGTCGCAGGCAGGTATCACCCACCACTGTCATCATCAAAAAGGTGCTTGGGGAGCTGCTATGATCTTTGGAAAGCCCCCTTGTCAGAAGATCAGAATCAACTCTGCTCTTCAACTCTATCCTATTTCTTCTTTCTTGCAAGGTCAAAATTCTTCAAAGTAGTGTCACCAAAATAAAGTTTTTAAAACATAATTAGGTGACTTAATTATTTGTGGGTATATTTCTCTTTTGCAGTGTGCATGTGGTTGTATTGTAATTTTCACCCGCTATCACATGCAGTATGTGCCTTCCAATTTGATTTTTTTTTTTAACACATGAGAAAATGAAAGCCAGACCTGCTTTCTCTGCCTGTTCTGTTAATCTGCCCCTGCCGTACTTATTGCTCATGCGTCTAATTTGGCATAAGGTGGCAAACATCCCTGGCATAGGCATTTACATTTTTGCATTATTGTGGCTTGGAAGATTATTTTTTACTTAGATGTGTCCTTCCTAATTAGGCTAATAGAGGAAATTTATTAATTTCATCACTCATTTCATCTCATGAACCTCAATATGTTATCATTTGCTGTATCCATTTCCAACATCACACTCCTCATAGCAGGCATGTCCTCTCTGGAAGTGTTCTGTTCCTGAAACTTACTTTATTCTGATAATCTCTTTGAAACAGCCTCACATTTGTGATCAAGACTTCCACACAACTCCTAGCACTCAGAAGAAGCAGCAGAAATGTAATTGCTTACGAGTTGTGTAACTAGTTGATGTGATTAAGGCAGGGAGACAGCAGAAGGAGTATGGTGTGGGGAATGTAGATCTAATACCTTTAAGCATGATTCCTGTACTGTCTTGGAATTTCATAAAATTATTTATATAATGAATGCACCATTTAAAGAACCTTAAAATTACAGAGAACACTTGCAGTACAAAGTGAACCTCACTCACATAAGCACTCCAAGTATCATCATCTTCAAGGGGAATAGCTGGATTATTCTCTACAGTAGTTCTCAAAGCCTGGCAAATTCCACTGAAAAGCAATGAGGGAGGAGAAGCCAGTGCCTTCCACTGTTATTCAGTCAATGAGATCACAGAGTCTTTCACTTTTCAGAGACAAGTAAATCTGCTAAATACTGTATTCCTTAACAGGACGACAGAGAATGGAAACCAAAGTAATAAAACCACAAACAGATGTTCAAAGTATCTAGAAGGGAAAACGGGAATTTATACAGAAATGCAGTTTTATTACAAGTGCTCTGTTATTGCTACCATTTAAGTGTGCTAATGCAAAATGTATTTATTAAAGAAAGACCTAATTAAGAAAATTGTTTAAGTAACTCTCAGTAGTGCAAGCAACACAACTGTGAATGATGATGCAGCTTTAACGTACAAAAATTTAAAAAAATAAAACAAAAAAGATAGTATAAAAGCATATGAACTTGTAGGAAAAGATGAAGACCAGAAATGAAACAAAAATTACTATTGAAATTCTGTATGGGTATTTTTTAATTTAATGCTGGGGACCTGTGAAAACTTCTGTGACTTCTTAGTGTTGTTCAAGAGAATGATTTCATTAACTGTGGGTGCAGTCCTCCAGTGCTGAGGAATTGGGAATTTTGTCTCTGATTTGAGCAGACTGAGGCTTGCACATACAAGTTACAGCTGCTGAAAGCTGGGAGCAGCACAGAAGTGCAGTGCTTCAGGGAAAAAGGACAGAGAGGAACAGATTTGCTTTGATCTTTTCACTTTCAGGCAAATCAAGGCTCACGACTTTTTTTTTTTTTTTTCAGAATTATTGCTGTTTTATTGAATAAATCTCAATTTCAAGCATGTGTCACAGAGACTTCTACTTTAGGTAAGAAAAACAATAAAGACCTCTTGCTGGAATATTAACAATATGTCAATCTCTTGATAGAAAGAATTGAGTCTTCACACTCACAGGATGTCTACACAAAGAATTCCTGTAAAATATTTAAAAAGAAACAAATCTAAATTTTAATACAAATTTCAATGTCTTGATCACGATCAAGGCTCACAACTTTTTTTCTTTTTTCAGAATTATTGCTGTTTTATTGAATAAATCTCAATTTCAAGCATGTGTCACAGAGACTTCTACTTTAGGTAAGAAAAACAATAAAGACCTCTTGCTGGAATATTAACAATATGTCAATCTCTTGATAGAAAGAATTGAGTCTTCACACTCACAGGATGTCTACACAAAGAATTCCTGTAAAATATTTAAAAGGAAACAAATCTAAATTTTAATACAAATTTCAATGTCTTGATCACGATCAAGGCTCACAACTTTTTTTCTTTTTTCAGAATTATTGCTGTTTTATTGAATAAATCTCAATTTCAAGCATGTGTCACAGAGACTTCTACTTTAGGTAAGAAAAACAATAAAGACCTCTTGCTGGAATATTAACAATATGTCAATCTCTTGATAGAAAGAATTGAGTCTTCACACTCACAGGATGTCTACACAAAGAATTCCTGTAAAATATTTAAAAGGAAACAAATCTAAATTTTAATACAAATTTCAATGTCTTGATCACAATCAAGGCTCACAACTTTTTTTCTTTTTTCAGAATTATTGCTGTTTTATTGAATAAATCTCAATTTCAAGCATGTGTCACAGAGACTTCTACTTTAGGTAAGAAAAACAATAAAGACCTCTTGCTGGAATATTAGCAATATGTCAATCTCTTGATAGAAAGAATTGAGTCTTCACACTCACAGGATGTCTACACAAAGAATTCCTGTAAAATATTTAAAAGGAAACAAACCTAAATTTTAATACAAATTTCAATGTCTTGATCGTGATCATATAAAATATCATCAAACATAGCTAAGTTAAACTGGAATAGAGTACAATGGAGAATTCTGTTTGTCTGGAATTCCATCAATTTGCTAATAAACTGAGACACACTGGAATTAAGTCTTAAGGCCGTAATAATGCAATCTCTTGAAGAAACTGTGACAAATACACTCTAAGAGAGGAATTGGGGCTTCAAACTACGGCAGTGTGTGGGAGTTGCAGACCACACACTGGGGGGAAAGTGTGCACAGCACCGGCAGAAGGAGAAGGCATGTGGGTGACAGTGCGGGCAATGCCACATAAAGGGCTCGTAGTGAGAGACTAAGGCTTTCCACGCAGTTTTAAAATAGTTCTTGGGGTTGGTGATTTTGTTTTGCTTTGGTTTGGCTTCTTTACAAAATTACTTTACTCTGAACTAAAGCGAGATCCCCGCTGCTGTCCCGACCCCGTTTCTCCCGGGGTTGCCACAGCACTCTAGTTCCGCCGGCGGTAAGGCTTCTGGCGGCTCCCCCTCTCCTGCGCGCCGCCGCCTCTGCGCCCCCCGGCCCGCCGGGAGCCCCCGGGCCCGCGGCCGCCGCTCGGCCCGGCGCCCGAGGTTGCGGCCCTGGCCTGCCCCGGCCCCTCACGGCGCTCCTCCTGCGCCCCGCTGGTGCCCGGCAAGGCGACAGCGTCGGGGTCGGCCTGCTGGGGGACCGGCTGCTGGGGGCCAGTGCCCATGCGGAGCCGCGCCATCTCGCCGCAGAGCTCGGCGGCCGTGAGCATGAGCTGCCTGACGAAGGCGACCGTCTGCTCCTGCAGCAAGGGCTGAAGCCCCCGCACCAGGCTCTCCTCGTGCAGCCCGTACTGGCACAGGCTGGCCATGATCCTGCCCTTCGCGTAGGCCACGACCCACGAGGAGACCCCGCACACCACCTCGTTCAGCCACATCTCCAGCGGCCACAGGGTCTCGGTGTAGTTGCTAAACAAAAATGCCCAGGTCTCGGGAGGGAGCCCCGCCACGAGAGTCCGAGGCTGCGGCTCCGCGACGTTTGACTCCTCCGGGCCGGCGCTCCTGGACACCGAGGGCTCCGACACAACCATCTCCGCGAAGCCCTGGTCGTGCGGCGCCGGGCAGATGATGGCGTGCACCGTTTGCCTGCATAGCGGGCACGACGGGTTTTTCGTGGCCCAGCGCACGATGCAGGGCCGGCAGAATTGGTGCCGGCAGGAGCGCACGTAGGCGATGTTGTCCGAGGCTTCGCGGCAGATGGGGCAGTTCCACTCTGCCCCCGTGGCCATGCTGGCGGCGGTGGCAGGCTGGGGACAGCTCAGGAACGCAAGCTGCTCGCCCTCGCTGGTGTCGCACGCTGTCGAGAGGGAGAGGCTGTGGTCATTGCTGTCCCAGGGAGAGGAGGAAGGAATGGCCCGGCCCCTGGAGATGGCATCCTCCCGGCTCGCTGAGTCCCGCCACCCACCCAGAGGGACCCGGGGGACATAGCTCGCCTCAATTGCCTGTGCCAAAGCAGGGTGGGGAAACAGGAGTGGTGCCCCGGGACTGGCAATGGGAGCTTCCAATGGCAACCACCCAGCACCGGAGGAAGCCTCACCTTCAGTCCCTTTTCCCTCTCTTTTAACTCCAAATAACCGGCTTGAGGGTGGGGGAAGAGTGAGGATGATATTTTACCAGGGGGAAGGATATGTGTCTCGCGTGGTGAGAGGTCGAGTTTAGTGGGTTTTGATTTGGCAGTGTACTGAAACATACCGAAAAGCTTTTGCAGAACACTGGAACTAATGGCAAGTCCGCTCTTCAAAACAACAATAATTTAAAAGTTTCGGGGTAAACCACAGGCCTGCAACATAAACAATGATATTTTACTCATTTTGCTGTGGAGGTGTGCCTTTGAGACAAGAGCCTCAGGGACAGGTAACCTTTTGTGCATAGTGGTTTACAAAAGTTGCTAGTCCTAAAATGCATATATCTATAGCATATATCTAGATGTTGAATTTGTGCTTGAGTAAATAATTGCCAGAATTAGCTAATTCTACACTAACTTTGCTTCCTAAGCAGAAGTACTTATCAAGGGAAGTTCTTTCCTTCTTACTTTTGTTATCAAGCTGATCATTCTATGATTTCTAGTACATTAATTAGCCCTAATAACATGTAAATATGAGTTACAATGTAAGGATATGCTTGAGGCACAGTGAAGATTCTACTGCGATCAGGGAAGCCATTTCACAAGCATTAAATCAAGTGTCAAACTGCCAATCAGATCATGTCCAAAGTTTTGTTTCGGCAGCAGTTTTCTCTTGAGAAACGGCCGTAAGTATTTTATGCTTAGAAGTCTTAAATCAAGTGTCCATAGCTCTGCCCTGAAAGCTCCTGTTTTAACCTTCTGAGGTAATCAGATTACCTGGAATAGACCCAAACCCTCTGTGTGCAAGCCCTGAGAAAATACCAATTTAACTTCAGTCCTGGTTCTGTATCTCAGAGACATATTTGCACATTACTTCTGTAAGCCCTATGAAACACAGGATATAATTTTATTCCTCTTAAGAAAGGCAGTAAACAAGCCATGGCAATGACATTCTTGAATTCATATTCAGCTCTGCTCAACTAGAATCAGGAACTCAGTGTTGAATTAGGATTTTGAATTTAGTGTACAATTCTTCTGTTGCTGGCTTTCAGCAGTGGGACACGTTTCCCAGAGAAAGACCAGGACCTTCTGCTCCTACAGTCATGGGAGTAGTGGAAGTGTTGTCACACCCCTGACAGATCTCAGACTATATCATCATTATCATTATCGTAATAAATAATAGATGTCAAAGCTGTGTCTTTCATGAAGGGCTGCTACCTATTACAAGAGTAACTTTCCGTGTTCTGTTTAAAAACAAATCAAACATTGGCAGACTCAAACAGACTTACGTGAAAGCAGAAGTACAAGTCCAGTACACTCGGAGGCACAGTTGATTTATTCTGGGTGGGTGTGTTGGTGTGATGACCAGCCCGTAAGGGGAAAGAAGCACCTAAGAAAGAAGAAAAAACTACACAGCCTCAATTGCAGAAACAACATATAATGAACCCCCTTTCCCCATCCCCCTGTGACTGCTGAGGGACTGCTGATGAAGGTAGAGAAATTGGGTATAAAATTAAGCCTGGGAAGAAGGCAGGAAGTGGTGGGAGAACCTTTTAACCTTTCTTCTAATTCTTATTATCGTGCTCTGATTTGATTGGCAATAAATAAGCAAATTCCCCAAGCTGAGTCTGTTTTGCCCATGAGATAATTGGTGAGTGATTTCGCCTTGCCCTAATCTTGACCCACAAGCCTCTTCTGATATTTTCTTTCTCCAGACCAGCTGAAGAGGGAACTTGATAGAGTGGCTCTGGTGGGCATCTCTGATCCAGCCATGGTCAACCCACTGCAGGTTTTCACCAGTGAGCAGCATTTTGTCATTCCACATGGTATTGTACTGCACACAGCAGTAGGCACACCCACTACAATTGAAATATTATTTTTGCACCAGTCCATATCCTTTCTCTTCCCATGTGTCATGATCATTTCTGCCAGACACTGAAATGTAAGTGGTGTCTTATTGCCGTAAGGCAGCAAAGGCATTTAAGGAAACTGAAAAGACTAGAAATAGTTCTAAACTCAGAAACTTCCACAAAAGCTTTGTTATTCATGAGCTGTCCTGCAGAACCAGCAACAAGCCCATAGAATAGCTCCTTGACATTAAAGATTGTGTCAGGGACCATCTTCCTCAATCCCTGTGATCCTGACACAAATTCACCAGGGTACACCACAGTTCTCATAGCACCAGTGCCAAAACCTGCTGTTCTGCAGAAAATAAGGTAATTAAGATATCCCTGTTGGAGACAGACTGTGAGTAAAATACTTCTTATTTAACATTTTCAACATGATTTCCCTTGAGGGCTTTTTGATACACTGTAATGTCAGATTGTCAATAGAAACTTACTGATATCTTTGTAACAGGATTCAAGAGAATAAATTCTATCCTACAAATCAATCCTATATACTTACGCAGTCCCTATAAAAGCCAACAGAGAACTGCTTAACACAAGAATTGATTTGTCACTAGATAGTCTTTTGAAGGGATGTGTTAATACACAGACCAAGACACCTCTGAAAATTCCCTGCATTGTGAGAGAGGTGATAAGTGTAAAATGTACAGACAAAGCACAGTCAATGAAAAAAAGGTTTTGAAAGTTAGAATCTGTTGAAATCCCCTGAAATACAAATGTTAACAGGAAATACAGATGTTGGCAAGGACTGAAGGAAAAAAGAGTCTAAACACTATATGCAAAATTTATGCTATACTCACAAACTGAGGTTAAGGGAAATTCAACATTTTCCCATGGAACTGAGAAGTAACAAGGTATTAATGAGAATAAATATGTGAACTTAAAAGTTTTTCATTTAAAAAGCAATAGCAACTATTTCTAGAATAAAAATGCCAGTAAGTCTGCAAAAACAAAATCACTACACCTTTGCTTCTAATATCCCAAATAATAAAGAAATTCAAAGCTCATTTAGACTGACCAGATTTGAGTTTTATTCTTTTATCAAACACAATGTCCCAGCAGGACAGGAAAGATCTAGGTTCCAGTGCTTCCCCTTCCAAAATCATTCAAGTCAACAGAGTGTGAAGGTGGGGACTGGCGTCATGCTGGTTTGTTTCAGGGAGGAGGCAGGGGAGTGTTGCCTGCAGTCTCCACCTAGGATAACCCTGAGGCTGAGAAGAAGCCTTTCCCAAATAAAATCTCATTGAAACCTCTTATAAAACAAGGAATGTTTTATAAGAAGAAAAATACGAAAAAAAAGTTAAGAAAAATACCAAAAAAACAGACCAAAAGGCCATTTTTCATAAGTGTTTCTGAGGACTCCCAGCAAATTTTACCCTCAAGTCAGCTTTAATAACAGGCTGGTGAATTGCTGTGCCTTGCAGGGCTTCAGCCTGCAGTACTACAGCAGAAAAGAAAGCAGGACTGCTGAAGATATAATTCAAAGAGGACCCCTCCAAACTCTCTCTCAGCCTTTTTTTATAAGTCTTTCATCTCTACAGGAGAACTCAGCTATCAGGGGGATCCCTTTCATTATTTTTGTAATATGTTTGTCACTCAGCTCACTGGACACTTCCACAATGGACGCTTGTCCTGCTGTGTATAGTCCTTGAAAAAAAGTGTGTGACATTATGGGGACTGAAAGCTGAACTTCAATTTCATTTCTATGGGCTGTTTGCTCAAGAGTTGGACTCAATGATCTTTGTGGGTCCTTTCCAACTCAGAAAATTCTGTGATTCTTTCAAGTAGTAGTAGACTTGTAAGAAGATGCCCTAATGGTAAGAGGTAAATATCAAGTAACTGAAAAGGGACCAGTGTAATTATCTTTGGAGCTGGTCCTTCTTTGATCAGATTAGGAGAGCTCCAGTGGTGCCATTCAGCCTCAAGGGTTTTTTGATTCTATAAGAGATTTCAAACAAACATTATTACTCTGTCTTATTAGAGTGTAAGTGCAGGTTCTGTAGTATACAGTAACAGCTTTCAGAAACAAGGTTTCCTTAGTAAAATGCCTGAGCTCTTGCTCAGCTGCTGGCAAAACCAAAAAAACATTTGCTGAAGGTGCATTCTTAAACTGCATGAATAAGTGGCCTGAGGCTTTTCTGTCTAAAGCTCTCCTGCTGCTGGTGTAAAACCTGAGTCCTCAGCATGACCACTCACTAATGCCCCAGGCTAAGTCCTACCCACAAATCCAAAATCAGAGCATGGAAATATCTTCTCAGGCTTGAACATGATGTGCAATAAACTATATTAGATTGAGAGCACTCAACTGAAGGCAGCATAGATTCAAACTGTTTCTGAAAAGAATTTTTCCACATCTCTTCCTTTTCTCTTCCCTGCACCAACACTTGTACTACTGATCTGCTAGAACAAGGTGGGGTTTTTAATTTTTTTTTTAATTTATTTTAATGCTTTTTTCTTTTTTTAAATAGAGTTAATTTTTATGCCTGAGGATTTCTCTGACCTTGCTCAGCATGGGGTCATGAAAGGTGTATGGAAGGAAGATGGAATCAGTAGGAATGTTTTCCCAAGTCAAGCAGGGAACAGACCTCCTACCTACTGTGTAGTCCTCCACCAGCCAGGTGTCCTGTCTATGTATTCTCCCTCCACTGTTTTATGCCTCTCTGCCAGGAAGATGATCAGCAAAACACTAACTCCTCTACCTCACTCCTGTTTAAAATTCTCACTTGGAGTTTTTACTTTTTTTGTGTTGACATTTAATTGAAAACAGGTAATAAAGGGCCTTATAAGTGAAAGTGGGAATTAATATGTGCTAGTGAATTCTGGGTGTAAGTTACCCCTTTTGCCTTTCTTAAACCCATCCAAGCTGACCAGGTAACCTGTTGACCCTATAAACTCCATGTCCAGCCTCCTCAGGTAGCAATTAAATAAAGAGCAGATGATGGAAGAGTAATAAATTAACTGTGTCTAGAATCATGCTTCTCCACTCCCTTTTTTGATTATATCTTGTGTGTGCGCTTCTGTGGTAGTTACAGAGCAGATCAGCGACCTCAAGATTGCTGGAACTGCATACAATTCCCTACAAAAGTCACTGTAGGAGGGGTGGCCTCACTTTCACCTCAGGTAATCATTTTTAAGAAATAAATAAAACTACTTAACAAAGGTGGTTTTTCTCCAGAAGCCAGACACATCCTGCTCTCTTTGCCACCTCTTCCTGGACATCATGTTGCCTCCCTCCACCTTTTCTGCTGCAACTGCATTGCAGATACTTTCACAAAGACCAGGCATGGTATAAATAATTACATTGGGAAATTAGTTGTGCTTTTCAGATTTTGCTGATTTAATACCCTTGTTGTATACATAGAAGCCAGACTGAGAAATACATTAGAAAGCCTGTGAGATAAGTTTACATAGGGGGGGGCTAAAAGATTTAATGATAAACATCAAAGAAATCTCCCAACTAAAGACTCAGAACAAGAAATGAAACACAATCTTTCAGTTTTTGCAGCTGAAGGAAATCAGTGGCTAACTGCAAGTTTCTGTAGGCATTTCAAAATTAAAATACCAGGAATGACCAGGAGGAAGGATAGTGAGTCTTTCTTTGTACAGGCCCAGTAAGAGTCCATGGAAGTCACAGGGAATCTGTCCTTCACCCCAGAGCCTTTCTCTTTGCCCGACAATCGCCCTGAGCCACATGATTGAATCACATTACTTGTCTTCCTTTGTTACTGCTAGAGTAGATTGAGATATTCTTTTGCTTTCCTGCATCCAAAAAATAACAAAAATCAAAGAAACAAAACAAAACAAAACAAAACAAAAACAAAACAGTTGCTGCTTTAAGGCTGAGGACCAGATGCTTAAATACTGCCAGCCTTTCTTTGGTGAAAGAGAACTGTTTTGATGAAGTCTAACATTATGATTGTACTCTATTCACAGGATTGTTTAATAGCAGTATAAATCTGCAGCATAGCATTCAAATGTATTTGAAATGTATAGGTCCCTTTCAAAATGAAAACATTACCATTAAAAACAATAAGTAGGTTTATTAGCAACACCTCTAACACTTATTCTATGTACAAAACCAGGACAGCTGCAGGCTAAATTCTTCTCTCATTAGTATGCTGGCTGTTTGAATGTAAAATAAGTCAGTCTTTATGCTAAAATTCATTGTTCCACAGTGTTAAAAGACTACAAAGTTGTATTTCTCAGGTATTCAAAAACCTGAAAATATAAAATCCTGAAAATCAAAGTCTGTTTTTTAAATCATGAATCACAAGCATTTGAATTTAAAACATTTTTTATCTGTAATGCGAATAAATCAGATCTAGGAGAAACAATGATCATAACTGAGGATGAAACAATTTTCTTTCACCTGGAAGTGTACATCTTTTGTTAACAGTAAAGGTATCAGGATGGGAAAATATTTTGTTGAGTTTTTGGGGGAAGTTTGTTTGGGTTTTTTCCTAAAAGGATGAAATATTTTTCCTTTTTTTTTTTTCCACTGCATACTAGCACTGAAACAGTATTAATGCACTGAAGATTATTTTGAAGTGTTCTCCTTCAGGTATCATTAGATGGTACCATCTAATGGTACCAGTCACAGATTCCTTTCACTGAATAAAACAGTGATTTAAAGAGATTCTATTATTGTAGTAGAATTTTGTTCTGTTGCATTAGTCTGTGATGCTTATATTCTTGTCTGTGTTTTAAAGAGTCAGTGATCCAGGAGGAATATGAGGCTGGATGGAGATAGTGTATCACTGAGAAAGGGGATCTAAATCTAAGCCTTCATTTTGACTTAAGAGAGCAACATTCACTGGTTAAGGTAAACTTTGGACTCCAAACAGACACCAGTAATAAGGGAGTTGAGAACTCTTTTAGTGGACGTCTTCAGAAAATCAAACCAGCTGTAGTGAACCTAAAAAATACCTGCAGGGGAAGCACGTATAATCCAACTGTAACAATATTTTCATTATAGTAACATATTTTCATTATAGTCATGATGTCAACATGACATGAATAATTTTCTTTCTGCAGAAAGCAAACCCAAAACCTTATACAACTTGAACAAAAAATGAGAAAGTTTTAACCTGTTTAGAAGATCTGTGCTGCAGATTACTGACCTGACACACACAGTGTGTCTATGGTAAAGAAAGAACAGTAAGGATTCCATTTCAAGTCTCCTTGTGCAGAGAAATTGAAAGCTGACTATTTTGAGGCTAATATACACAGTCAAATTAATGATTTAGTGACAATCCAGAGGTGAGATGTTCTCTGTTTCTGTAGGCAGGGAGAGAAGTGAGCATGGAACATGTGTCAGTAAGTCAGGCTCACTGTCTCATACACCACAAGCCTCCTTGATCATTCAGCTCTTTCTGGTACTGCTGTCCTCCAAGACTGCCATGTAAGCATCCATCAAACATGGAAAAAATGCAATTTCTTTAAATACTTCATCACTACTTTACCACATTGTTACCACTTTGTAATACTTCGTTCATTTGTGCTCCAAAGTAATTTGTACTCATCTCTCACAAACATCTTGATGTCATTTTGACTGGAGTTCTGTAATCAAGAAAGGGACTGTCCTTGCTCTGCTGTTCATGCCTTCCAAGTTGTAGAAGAAATAGGCTTTGAATTAAGGTCTGCTGATTAAATTTAAAGACTTGTATGCTACTGTAACCAGTATGAATATTTGCTGAATCATAATTAGGTTTCAAAGTTCTGTTTACACTTGGATTTTCCATCAGATTTCTCTCCACTAGCATGGCATCTGCCATTAAATTTGCCCTCCCAACTGTGTGACAGCACATATGTCAATGCTTGAGGCTTTCCCCTCTACCCAGAATGTTTGCAAGGCAGACACCTGTTGAACTACTGTGGATGTAATTTTTATGTCCAGCTGTAACAGCAGCCATCAATTGACTGTAGATCACAGACTATAAACTCTATTTAGTGCTAGAAAAGTTATAAGCCTAAGCATCTTTTATCTAATCTCTCTAAATATTTCAACACAGAAAAAAAAATTAAGCTCCAAAGGAAACCCAGGCCCTGGAAGCACATCAGCTCCCTGACCTTACCAGAGAACTGTGTTAATTGTACCAGCCTTTCCTTTGTACAACACCAACTCTCTGTCTCCACAAGGCAGGACTGCACTATGCAGCATCTGAGCTCCTGTAAGAAAAAAGAGCTAAAGCCACAAGAGGCAACATAAGACCCCCCTTCTCTGGTTCTTGTTATATTAGATTTTGATGTCACTGTGGAAAAATCTTCGCAGAAGCTAGTGCTACCACGTGATTTTCTAAGTACCAATAAACTTTCCTGGCTACCGTCAGTCATTAGAAGAAGTTTACCCTCACAGCATTCAGGCCACTGCTGTAGTTGCTGAATCACTCCTCTTGGGACATATCTTGGTACCCTGGGATGTTCTGTGCAATGTGGAGGGAGGCAGGCAGGGTCCCACCATCCTGGCTGATTAAATTACTGTGCTGCTGTGTGAAGAATCTTGTGCTATTCAGTTTACTGTGAAATCATTCTTAGCTCAGGCCACATCACAGTAAAATGCAAGTAAAGTCATTAATTGCTTTCCATATAGAGGCAGCCACAGAGACTTAGATGAAGAATGAACAAAAAAGCACTTTTAAACTACTTATGGCTAAATTCAATCAGAAGTGGTATTGCTCCCCCACTGGCAGACTGACTTATCACTTTTCCTAACACTTTGCTAGAGAATCTCCTCTTACTCATTTTAATGAGTAAAAGTCTGTTTCTTATGGCACATTCTGGTTTGTACAACCTGGCCTTCTGAAGACCTAAGGCTGAAACAGACTGAATCCTTCTTTACCTTGGCCATTCTGTCATGTTCATGAAATTATCTGTCTTTTCCTCTGTGCTGAAATAGTTTCACTTCCTTCAGGGAAATGAGTTTTTTGAACCCAAGTAATCAGTTTCTGTGTTTGGTTAATTAACACTCTCACCTAACAAATTAAAATCTCTTCTTTTAGTAAGTATCTCCTAGATCTTTACTTAAAAAGTGTCTTTGCTGCTAAACCTCTTATGAATCTGTGAGATTCATAAGTCTGTGAGGACATTCATAGTTGGAGTAATCCCCCCCCAACGCCTCACATCTGAGCACACTGAATGCAACATCCACTCCATGTACAGAATTTCATGGTCCTTTTGTCATCTACGCCTGATTTTTCTTTAGAGAAGGGTCGTTCCTTCAGAAAAGGTGGCAGAATATCACTGATGAGGTGCACTAAAGGTTGCCTTCCAAATGGTTCAAATTCAGCCAGCCAGAATTTAAGCAGTCTTAGAGATATCATCTCCTTGTTATCTTCCATTTCTTCCTCTCCTTGTTTCTTACTAAATGGTACCTGTGCACCATCACAAATTGTTTTGATTTCTTGGCTTTTGTGTTACCTTTTCTCTTATGAGAGTTCCGAGCTTCAGGCGTGTTAAAGGATATTGTGCTTCTATGGAAATATGACAATTTTAGCTGTAAAAGGAGCAGTGCCTCTGTCTTGAAGAATGTCATCTCTTATGCCCTGTGGCTTACACCTAATTAGTGTTCTTTTCCTATATCCCTTTTCTTACTTTGAAAATTAATAGACTTCACAGTGCACTGGGTAGCTAGGAGGAAGCAGAGGGTCACTGAAGAGATGATCTGAAATAGTCCAGCATGCCCTTAGGACAAACTCCAGAGATATTAATAGTCCAGAGACTATTAGGCACCAGCACTTTAAGAGGAAGAAAAAACAACTCACCAAAACAAGAGTTGAGTAAGGAGCACAAAGGCATTAAAAATCAATGTGCTATAAATTCTGCTACCAACCAGCTTGGTCAACTCTGTACCAATGTGCTGGCTGGCTAACTCATAAGAGCTCACAATCACAAAAGGGAAGTTCTGTGCTAAAAGTAAGTTTTAAAAATTGGAATAATACAGAGTTTGTGACCAGGAGGTTAAGAGAAGTGAACAGCGAGCAGATCTACTCACTGCCTGTTCAGCCCTTAGGGAAAGTTAATTCCCTTGACAGGACACTTTGCCAGCTCTGACTTACCTGGCCGAGCTATTTTGGAGTAATTAGGAACATTTCCATTTCAGAGTAGTCCTGTCCCACTCTTGCTGCTGCTCATTGGAACAGGCAGCAGCTGAGAGTCTTGCAGAATGGATAATAAAAGTGCAAGTATGGTGGGTTCTACTGGTGCACATGCATGTTAAAACACATTGCTCTGTGGCAAAAATGGTGTTTTCAGACAACAAACACGGAGGTAACTACTGTGAGGGGAAAGGGTGGCACTGCTTAGAATTGCCTGGTAGGAGAATTTAGGTAGAAATTATTAGATGACAATTATTAAGTGAGGAAAGAATGCTTAATAATTCTAAAGATAAAAAGCATCTAAAGATGCTTAATAATTCTAAATTTCCCACTCAAAGCTGATAGGTATTTTCAAAACATTTTGGGAGGAAAAACATTTGAATGATATTTCATTAAGAATTTGATCTTATTTTCTTTGTTACAAAAGATCTGCAAGGTTGTTTTTAGTTTAACATACCTGAGCACCTGCGTCCACATTGATTGTCCCATTCAGAAGAATAATTGGGGGTGGGGGGGAACCTCAGCAATCAAGTTTTAGCAAATTGCTGTCTTTTTCCTCAGCACTTTCCTCTCCCACTCCCTATGTCCCTGATAAGAGCAAAGATCTTTTTATTCTCACAGCTGCTGCTCAGCACATCTTGACCTACCATGTGCTGCTACAAGTATTGGTATAGGTCATTAAAAAACTTAAATTAGAGATTTGGATAAAGCACAAAAATTCCCAGCCTGTGAATTCTAGATGAATTTTTGTAGTGTGATTGTTTTTTTCATTATGCCTTTAATCAATCTATTTGTATGCAACTTTACTCAGACATAACAATAGAACTGTGCTTATTATAGATTAACAGGAATTTCGTCAAAACTCAACAAAATGTGAAGCAGAAGTGTCATCAGGTACAGCATGACCAGTTTCAACTTCACTTTTAAATTAACTTGTATAACACTGTAACAAAAAGACACATATCTGCATCCAAAAGTGTTTTACAAGCATAGCAGTGCTTTTTCTCACAATTTTTTCATGCTTGTCACAAAAAACTTACACTGTCTGGAAAAGGAAATGTTCTAGGGCATATAATCCGTCATTAATTTTGAAAGCTTCCAAAATTCCGCAGTTCCTCCTCTTCTAGAACAAGCTTTTTACTTCAGTTATTCAGAGCTTTCCTTCGAGGGGGAAAAAAAAAAAAAAAAGGAGAAAAGAAATAGAACAGAACAAGAACAAAACCAAAAACATCTAATTCAGAATTACTAGATTTCACATATTTCATATCCATTTTACCAAAACATCCTAAGGAAATAATAGAATAGCAGAATTAGACAGAAGGAGGCACAGAACATGCAAAGATAACAAAAGGGGATTTTCACCTTTGAAAACATGACCAAAAAGAGCAAAAATTCATAGGAGTTCTAGATGGTTCCTATGGAGGGCCCAGAACTACAGCAAAATAGTGTTGCACAAAGGAGGGCAACGCAGCAGAAGTCACGCTGATGGAGGGATGGAAAGATAAAGGATGAAGGTTTTTACAGAGCACATTTGAATCAAGTACTTGGAGAGTCTTTATGCAGAAGCTGGGACTGGGGGGAATTTTGCTAAGTACCTGTTTTCCATCGTGATGGACTCCAACACTGCAGCTATTTGGGTCCCAAGATCTTCATGCGCAGATGATCATATCTTGGTGCCTAAAATCAGGGAATAGAGGGATGGCTTAAACACTGTGCAACTGGTTTGCAAAGGAAGGAGCAAACTGCAAACCTGATGTTAAAATGGTTTTCATGCCCTTACAACCCACGTAAGTTACAGTCCCCAGGCCGTGCTTTTCTAACTCAACATACAGAAAAAGGAATAAGTGCTGTGTTCGGCATGACTGTACGTACTTCTGATGACATTCTTCTGAAGACAACCTGGTACACTGAGTTCCAGTGAGGGCATTGACACATAATACAAAGAGATCCCAGTGGTTTCTAAAGGCAACAGGCAAGTGAATCTTATGAGCTCAGAAATGAACAGGGGAAAGCTTGAAAAACAATTCTTCAGCAAGTAAGGCAGGGGGTTTGTGCCAAATCTAAGGACTCTGGTCCTTTTTGCTGAAATTCACAACAGGAATGTTGTTGAGAGAATACTGAAGGAAATACTGAAACACAAAGTGCTGCAAGGAGAAGTGTCTGTGGGGGCAATAATTCACCAGAAACTAAAAGTCTGCAGCCCCAGGAGCAGGGACACTGAGGGAGCCTGGTGTGCTGCCCTGAGAGAGGCAGGAAACAAAGGATGGAGTGGCATGGAGGTGTTGTGGCCATGCTCTGTTTAAAGCAATGCAGCCAAAGGGAGCTAAGACAAGGAAGGGTCCAAACAGTGACCAAAAGTTGAACTTTGCTTCATTAACTCAAAAATACATATTGCTTTTAACACTCCCTTATATGCCAACAAAATAAAAGCTGCATATGCATGGCAAGTATGAATAAAGTCCCTCAGATTTCACCTGGTCATAAAATTACATCAGTTAGAACTTTACCTCTTTCCCACTCTCAAAGTAAACAGTAGACATGTGATTTAAGAGGGACAGGAGGTCAGAGGAGACTCCACCTTTCTGTTCTGGGGCTGTTGAAGGGCTGTGCCCATCTCTGCCCATTTCCTCCCCCATAAGAAGGCCTATGGAATAAGCTCCATTCTCTGGTGATATCACTGACTTACCTTTCTGATACCATGGCAATTTCTGACCCATATTCTGCCACAGCAATCAATAAATCGCATTGTTCATGAAGCACCATATTTACCATGACCAGACTTACAGCACTGATTTGGTTCTAATCAGAAATGGAATCCAGCCACAACCAGCCCCTCTGATCTCTGAGGCCCAGCTGGAGCACAGGGTAGATGGGGTATGTTCTGCCAAATTTCATACTTTAAAAACATTTTCTGTGAAAGTGTATGATTAAGTTCTTTCAGGTGTTTGGACAGACAGATTATATACAGCTAAGAAGGGGAAGATCTTGCTGCCTCTGGGCCCACTGTGTCTTCTTCAACTCTGCTCTGTAGTTTCCCTAGACAGTGGCTTTTTGGCTTCCCAAATGCTTCAGCTTTCCTTTCCACGTGAGACAGAAGGTGTATGTACAATCTGCATGTTTTCACTGTGGGCTCTGCCTCTTTCTGGAGGCAGGGCAAAGCAGAACCCTTTACAAAGGGAATATGTTTTTTCCTTCTCTCAGGTAGCAGCACAGCCCAACCAGGACAAAAGCACCACACTGCAAAACATGGCAGTGACATAAAAGAAAAAGGGAGTCACCATTCTGGGAACCTGCTGGTCAGATAAATAAAGCAGAACACTGTGTCAGGAAACCACAAACATACAGTCAGGCTTCATTAAAGAAGAGAAATCCATCTCCCTTGAACTACTGTGAGCTGCTAAAGGTTTACTGCAGCTCCCTCTCCTGAATTTGAGACTCTTCCAAAGACAGAGTGGGAAACTGAGATAGAAATTGCTCTCAGTTTTATGCTGATTTCATGACTAAAGAGTCTTCCTTTTTTTCACTAAGCAAATTGGAAGTCACACCTCATCCAGGACTTTTGGGTCAGTTCTAGAAAGACCTGGCTCACAATTGTCTCTAATCTGAAGTCCTATTGCTGCTGACTTTTGACTTCTGAATCTAATTCCTCTGGTACCAGACCTGAGAAGATCCTGGTATCTACTGGTTTTATTAGGACAGTGATGAGGCGTATATTGTTATACTTCTTTCAGACTTCATTTTCCAAAGGTCAGTTTTCTCATTCAAATGAAGACAATGACACTCACTGACAACACAGAACTCAAAGGAGCTAGAATGAAGGAAAAATGTGATTTTATGCTTTCTCTTTAAAAACTACCCCATCTGTATTAGCTCAGTAGATTGTAAAATACTCATTTTCAAATGCAAACTTTGGTTATATACCCTGCTGTCTGAATTCATGCCCCCAGGCATTCAAGTGTTCTTTTTGCCCAGATCTTAAACCTCACAGCCACAACTTAGAACTGCAGTGAATTTAACAATCCAAAACAATGATTGCACAGAATCAACTGACAATGGGTAATTGCATCAGGAAAAGGAAGTATGATACCAAAAGGTTTTGTTGCACCCACAAATGAACTACCTTTATAAGAATTCCTTAATCTACTAAACATTTCTAAATGGGTTTACTCTAATTCTCCTTCAAATCTTGAATTTATGACTTTAGTTTTAATGGACTTATTCACTGAATTCTGAGTGTTCTGAACAGGTTCAACTGAAACATTTATTTTAAATAAGTGTAAATTATACACTGCGAGCATGCACTTTGTTTTCTTTATATTATACTGTTTCAGTTTATTACAAAATAGACTTTTCCCCCTTGCTCTGCTATTTCAGTTTGTCTTTTATGGATATAGCTGATTAAACTTCAATAACTTAAGGATGGGGTTTATATTCTCCCTGTTGAGCCTTTATGTGTGATACATTTCACACTTGGATTTACTTCCACTCTGCAGACAAATGCAATGTGTACTTCAGAATTGTCTTTAGTGTTTTCTGTGCTCTTTACTTTCACACTACCCCTACTAGTTATTAACAGCTTTTAAAAAGAGGAATTAAATGTTCTCCATTTTTTATTTTCTTGATTGTAGGGCTCATAAAAATCTGGTTTATTGCTCTTTGAAAGAGCATCTTTTCTCTATGGCTATATGAGCTCTGAGCTAACCAATTCCTTTGGTCAAGAAGAAAAAGATAATTATATTTTTGTATTAGCATATTATACATTATTAATGCTAAGTTGACAACCTGCAGGTCTTCTCAGTTTTTTTCCAAACAATTCAGCAAACAATCAGTGTCTGAGGGCCAGTGACAACCTGTCAAGTCAGCACTTTTTAAAGATCAAAACTTTCCATGTTGCCCAGATCAAAGCTGGGACTTTCAGCACTGAACTACACAGGTTTTGTTTTCAAACAGAGGCATCAATGTCCTAAGTATCTGTGGATAAACTAGTAAGGACTGACTCCATCCCTCCTGCTGCCTGGACGGTCCAAGAAGCTGTGGAGCTCCTCGGGGAAGAGACTTTTTGGCTTGTAAATCAAAGAGGTGTTCAGACACCACGGCTGCTTTCTCAATTGCTCTGTGCTCAGCAGCTTCTAGCCCAGTCTGGCAAGATCCCAGATGTAGCTTATGATTGATGAAGCCCAAATTTCAGGAAAGCATCCAGGATTTTTCACCTATACCAACATTTTGGAAACAGAGACGTATTAGCAGAGCACAGCTACCTGAAACTTTGGCTGTTTCTTTGACATTTTATGTCCTGGGAGCCAGAGAACACTAGACAGAGCAAAACAAAAATTATCTTGTTTCTGAATGAAAGCTGAAAGTAGAATATATCACTGCAGGGGAGTCAGTTATGGTATCTACATGTTCCATTCATGAAATCAGAATAACCTGGAGAAAGAAGGAGGAAAACTGGGGAATTACCACAGGAGGATGAAGAAACTCCTTTCTCCTGTGTTCCTAATTAACCCAACATGGATCACTAGCTGCAGGCTGTGTTTGTCACCTTTGAATTATTTATCATTCGTTTAAAAAAAATATGGTTACTATTTGACAAAATGGCTTCTGGACAGGGACTGCTTAATCTCTGCATGCTCAGAAGTTTCCATAGCAACAGGCAAATCCTTGGCAAAACTCAAAAGAACAATTAAAAGTAAAGAGTTTTTTATATGTATGGGATGCTTCCATTGACGGAGAGCTTCAAAAGAAAAGGTGGATCCCTCTCAATTACCCATCCTTCATAAAAGTCTCATAAGAAACAATAAAAAGACAGAAAAAAAGAGCTTTATGTTCAGAATTTCCAGCCAGTTTTACATCTTAGGTTTAAGCCCAGAGAAAAACAAGTGTTCACACAAGCCAGAACCCCACGATCTTAAGAACTGTTTCTAAAACAGGCCCAGAAGAGGATGAATATCTTGCAAAATGGAGGAGTTAAATGCCTTTCACTTAATTCTGAAAGCAGTATACACGCTCTTAGTAAGCTGTGACAATGGCAAGGTTCTAAATGTCCCACTGAAGAACTGGAAAAGAGACTATTTTTTTTCCTCCTTGTAGTCCTAACAAGTGCAGAAATTAAATTCTGAAAAGGGGAAAGAGATGAAATCTTGGTCTTGCAGCAACTAATTCCTGACGTAAATTGAACTGGTTGAATTCTCTGTCTCTGCTCCCCACCCAACCTATTATCTGTGTTCAGTGTGTCCAAGCTGTCAGACCTCCTCTCCAGGCAGCATTCCTGCAATGTGTGTATGCAGTACCTCATCACCGGACTCAGGGCTGCCTGGAGACTGAGACAGCACAAGGATATTGTTAATAATGTGCAGAAAAGCTCTTCAGATACATTGTTCAAAGCCTTTTTTAAAATGACCTGGTGTTGCATGCTCTGAGTCGCATCTGACAAAGACTTCTTCCTGATGCACACAAAACCTGATCAATCAATGCAAGGAGAGAGGAGCACTTTTGCAAAACAAATCATAAAACCAGGTATCCTAGAGCAGGAATGCCCTGGGAAGGTCTCTAGATCAGCTAAGCAGCTGACAAACTGTGAAAAAAGTCATGAAGGAGCATGAGAAGAAACACGTGATAAAAAATGAGAGAAGCTAGCATGACTGGAGGAAGATCTGTTGTTCTCGGTGGCTCCTAAACATCATTAAAACAAAAATCATAAATGATCACAGCAAGAGAAAGACCTGCTCCATTATCTTGGGCAGTTCCAGCCCTGGAGGAATGGGTGTCTCATCTCAGCAGAGACAATTGCTACTGCAGTTTGAGTGATCTTTAGTAATGCCCTTTAGAGGACCGTGGAAAGGCAGCAATTTCTACTGCACTTTGTTAAGGATTGTTCCATGTTTGTTTATGACAAACACGTACACAAAATCTTCTGGAGACATCCCAGAAGAGGGGAACTTTCTTTATTTCAAACAAAATTTAAAATCCTAGTGAACTTCCAGTGCCTGCTGTCAGTTAAATTTGTCAGGCATTCTGAGGGATCTGAAACTATATAGTCAGAACAAATTGACACTTGCTTTCCCTCTCTATCAATATATGTATTTTAGGTAGTCTTTTATGGCCCAAACAAAATGCATTTAACTTTCTCCTGTGAGTTAAAACCTTTATTGCTAAGTTGGTCTGTCTTTCTTGCTCCTCACAGGACATGTGACTATTTTCTTTTTGTCCTCCAGTTAGAGGCAATCAAAAAGACACGAGAATTAAGGAAAAAATTTCTTCCACAGTGGACCCTCATCACTGTCTTGGTTGAATACAGACTATCATATTGCCTGAATTTGATTTATCAATAAATCCTAAATCTCTAGCTTATGAGTGCCAAAATCCTTGGAAGAGAAAGGCATAAAGATAAACAATGTCATTGAAATCAGGCTGTTGACTCCAAGTAGGTCTTTAAGAGTGATTATTTATCACTAAATCAAATATCAAGGAAAATATTAAAAGGTTACTGAGTCAATAAGATGTAAGTGCAATAAATTGAAGCTGTAGGAACTGAAGATTTTGATCATTCAGCGCACCAATCTTACCGTGGCTCTCCAGTTTTTATGTTTGCACCTCACATTGCCTAAGAAAAATAATCCTCATCAAAGGCATTTACAAATTTCACTGTGAACTTAAATGTCTCCCCCCCATAATAATTTCTCTTACATTACTTGAGCTGAAGCATTTACACCGGTAGCATCAGCTGCCAATTACTTGTGTGCCCTGTGGCAGTGCATCAAGGAATTGAGGCCGCCATTGATTCCTCACACTCAGCCCCATTCAAACCTGAATAAAATTGCAGTGCCTACTCCAAAGGTTGTACATTTCAAATCATGAGAACTTTTTCCATTACTTTCAGTGATCTTTGTAGCTGATCCTTGAACTTCTTTTCACATATTTTCAGGTTTATACCAGCACAAAGCAAGGGTCTGATTGACCAAAGTGACTGGAGAGAGGAAGAGGGATATGTTTTAATTAATTTTAATATTTTATCCACAACACACTTTTCAAAGGGCTGTTCTGCCCACTTGAGATTGTAACCTCATAGACAGTTACTGATTGATGCAGCTGCAACAAAGTCATTCAGTCAAAACCAGGGGTGGTACTACAGACATAAAAGACTGTCCCACCCTACAAACTAATCTACAAGGTATGGTCACACAGCTGAAAAGGTTTTCCTGTGAGGCACCCAAAAAAGAATGAAAGTTTTTTAACTGACCTTGACCTCAGACCATGACACTTAGCAAATTGGCCAGGAGACACTGGCTTGTAAAGATGCAGCCTCAGTGATTAGCCTGCAGAAAACATCAACCTACTGCAAGTTCTTTATGAAAAGATTTGCCACAAACCATCTGATTGTTTGCCAGTTCTAAGGGTGAGTTAAAAAGCATTCATGTAGCAACACCAGGCATTTCACTCATATTCAGTAACATGCAGTGTCAGTCAAAATTTTTCAATAAAGAAAAGCTGGAGAAGTCAGAGATCACCTGTGCTGAAGTCAAGAAACATTGGTGAAGTCTGGGAAAAAGCTGCAATCACGTCAAGATATTAGGAGAATACCAAAGCAGATAAAAGAGAGAGAAAAAAACACCTAATTCAAATGTGATTATTACAAATTGGTTTTTACTAATGAGCTGTTTTCCTAATCTTTTTGTTGGGGGTGGGGGTGTTTGTTTTTCTGGGGCTTCTTTTTGGGTTTGTTTTTTTTTTTTTTTTTGGTTGGGGGTTTTGTAAACTAAATGATTTTTACTAGTACAGTTTCAAGAAAGCGTGAAAGATATTAAAGTAAAAAAAAAAATATCAGCCAGTAAAATTGAACAGTTTTAGGGTAACTGAAACCAGGTCAGAGAAACCTTGGGGAAGGTTATCAAACTGAGAGCAAAAAAAACAAGCAAATGATTCTGAGGACATGATGACAAACCAGTAACTAGAGCCATTTCTTCTGAAATGACTTGAGGAGCTGTTTTTAAAAGCCCTGACCTGTACACCCCCACAAGCTTTATTAGCAGAGGCATGCTAAACTCTGCTACTACCAAAACTATTGGAAGAGTCAGTGGCATCACAACAGGGTTTTCTCTTCTGAGCACTTGATTTGAGCCAAAAAACCTCCCCCCCATATGTTTGTTCACAGTAAGGAACAAACTCACCTCAGATGCAACTTGGACCTTCAATAATTCACATTGAGCCCACAAGCAACTACACAGGACCATTTCTTAAGCAGTAGAATGCACTTGTTAAGGGTTCAAATCATGTTAAGGAACAAAACGTAATCAAAGATTTGCACACTACAAAATGCAAAGGGGACACAAAGTACGATTTTCAGAACAAAGCACTGCAGTGAAGGCAGCAGAGTCATTCCTCAGAGCCAAAATCTACAAATACAGAGGTCAGGCTCTGAAAGTTTTCTTTTCCCAAATGTGAAAATGCCTGAAATTTGAACAACTGACAAAAGAGTCAAGAGAGAGACATGTGTGCAAATTGAAAGTGGAAAAGGTAATTGTTAGGTGGTGCTAACAACAGGATTGGTTTTCACAGCGTTGTGACCCAAGTGCAATGGGTGGTGAGGCTGAGGATGCATTCCCAGGGGGTACACATGTGGAAGCACAGCTGTATAACACCTGCATTAATGGATGCACAAGCCAGACAGGCAGACTAACAGGGACAGAGGGCAGCCAGTCTGAGGAACAAGGGCAGACTCTCACAGGGAGTATCAGCATCCTTTCATATAAAGGGGGTAAAAAGCACAGCATCAGTAAAGATGCTTTGCAGGTATTTAGTAGACAAAACCAAAGGGAAATACTGCCTTTATAGGCTTTCAAATCATTACTGTGCTGATTTTAGGTAGGATGGAGTGAATTTTCTTCACAGTAACTAATATGGGGCGTGCTTAGGATTTGTGCTAAAAACAGTGCTGGTAACACAGGGATGCTTTCCCTACCCAATGTTTCCTGTAGAGTTTCATTTACAAATTAAAAATCTTTATGGGGCACTGGGATACAGGTTGTAAATACTGTAGGGGACATCACAATGCTTTGCTTGTTATTGTCACTTTTGACTTACTAGACTCACAGATATTTGCTCTGGCAGAGGAGCAGAGCAAGTGAAAGATTCCCGGTGCATCAGGGTGCTCAGAAAACCTGGAGCAATGGGCATGAACAGCACAGCCCTGGTTCTTCTGAAAATGACCAGTGGCTCAGACTGGCTGCAGGGTTTCATGTCCTTAAATGCTGGTTTCATGAAACATAGATCCTACAGCTGGTCCCAGTGTAAGTACTAATTAAATTTCTGATTTTCCAACAAGTCAGTTGAAACTTCCAACTTATTTCTAGTGGGGACTAATTAAGTTTCTAAATTCCTCAGCAAGCTTGATAAGTAATGTTCAGGGAGTGTGAAAGCTGTTAAAATACCCAGCTCTTCTCTCTAGCCCAGAAAAATATTATCTGATGATGATACAACAGACTTCATATGGAGACAGTGAATTGTGCATGAAAACCATCCTGTAACACTGAAGAGGGCATTACCTCCCTCCCTGAGCTCTGGCTTCAGCTTCCCTCACTGAGGGCTGAGGGAAAAGATCCTGATCAGGACTGTGAGAAATGGAAAATAATTCTTCTTCGCGTGAATCTTACTACAGCCAGTGGATGGCACAGGCACCAGAGGCAAGCCATCACGGAGTTGTGTGTTTCTGCAAAACAGTACAGAGCAGTTTATGAATGTTTCTCACAGCTCATTAATGAAATGCTGGCAATCACATTGATGTCTCTCTCCCTTTTTTCACAGTCAAGGCTGAAACTTCACCTGTACAAATCACAAGAGCAGGCTCAGTCCTCATGCAGCCAAGGGAGGTGTGTGTTCTCAAACACAACCTGACTTTGCCTCATCTTCTCCTCCTATTTTTTGATTTATATCACATCATCCTTGTAGGGAACTACTCGTGATTTTTCTCTGGCTGGACTTTCAGGGGCTGCCGAGCAGTGTCCTGTCAGGTATGCTGGTGGTGACAGGGAGCATGTGTCAGAGAAATTATGAGAAACATTAATCAAAAAGTCAGGCAATAACAGACCTATCACAGAAAATGTTATCCCAGTTATTGCTGGGACTTAAAATCAGGTTTTTCCAGACTGGCCATGTCCTCTCTGACACACAGACTCCCAAATGGTCATTTTTCATTGGATTTGCCAAATCCAGTGCAGGAAAGGCTTCTCAACAATGCCCAGTCTCTTGATTACTATTAAGTCATAACAGACAAAGAGCCAATTCAAAATGACAGTCTGGCATCCTTTTCTTGCACCATGGAGATCATTTGGAGGGGGGAGAGGACACTGCAGAACCTTCTATGTCTTATGGCAGTTTCAACTTTGTTGTCTTACATATTACAACAGTTCTACAATCATTACGGTGCAAGGATTCCCTATCCTCAGAGTTTCATGCCTCGTCAATGTTTCTCGCAGACACCTCCTCTAAGCCCTGACTCTTCCTGATCCTTGCAGTAGCTATCATCTGACTCCTCTTGTTCTTATGGGTTACAGGTGTTGCCTGTTATCATCCAGCCTGCTCCTAATCTTTAGTAATAGGTCCAGCTGCAACTCGTTGGGGGATAAGATTACATTCTACATTACCCGTACTGTGTCTTCCTACACAACTTCAAGTAAACATGATCCTAAAATACCAGAGTGACAAAAAATACTGCTGAAGGAAACACAAATAAGTCACCATGTCATAGTATGTAGTCATCACTTTGTGCAATGTTCATTGACTTGAACAAAATGATGAAACTTTATTCCCTGGTGAGAAGTTGAAGTAGTGCAAGCATATTTATAGCCCACAAACACACAAAGAAAACCTGTCAATCTCTACAGTGCAACTCCCATCTCGCCTTTCAGTCGTCGTGAATATTTTTGGTTGCAGAAGGCAGAAATAGATGGCAAACTAATTAACTCATTGACTTGATTCTCCCATTCAAAATGCTGCCATCTTTAGGAAATAGCAGAGGACACAAAGGGTCATCCCTTATTGCAGAGCTCAGTGTACTGCACGTATTTTGGGTTACACTTTGGTTGCACAGGCTGGCTTTTCCTTTTACAAAAATATCCCTATAAATGCAATAAAAAAAAAATCTTTGACTCCAGAAAGTTTATGCTCAACTCATGCAAATATTTAATCCTCTATTACATAAAACATGAGCTGACACTGCACTTATTGTCATAAGCATTTCATTAAACACACTGTTGGCCATGTATAATGTAGTAGAAATTGTTTGCTAAAGGAGCAGATCAGTTGGCATGTATTGGCTTACACTTTGCCAGGCCATGAAAATAATTTTCAGTCTGATGGTCAGACATAAAAATGGGAGAAAAAATTTGGAGATATAGCAGAGTTACTCTTGAACAAATTCTTGAGCAAATTTTAACAAGCTATGATGAAATATCAATTTTAAGATGTACTTGTAGATAATTAATTCATCCAATTTGATTAATTGTATGCATAAAAATGGCAATAGCAATTTAATACAGCTTAATAAACTAATATTTTCCACTTTGCCTCAAGACAGCTAAACAGTTACAGAACTCTCCTAAGGGTTTCACTAGAGTAATTCTTTTTCCTTTAGACTGCAAAAACATAATTTCCCAACTGCTCCCTCTCCTTAAATTACTCAGGAATGAACCTCTGGATTCTGAAGAAAATCTGCTGCCCTCTCTGCACTCCTCCAGCTGTGTGAGGAAAGAGTGGATATTCACAGGTGTGTCGACACTCCAGCCAGAGCAGAGGCTCACCTACAAATCACAAAAGTACCAATCTGCATAAAATTAATGTCATTTTGGCTTGAACTTGGATATAGGTGTACCAAAGTGGAATAACAACAGGATGCAAGGTTTCTGTAATCCTGGAAGCCAGGCACAGTTTTGGATAAGGATGTGACTGGTGTGATCATGCCAAAAGGCAACAAAAGTGGGGAAATTTACACAAGAAGGATGAGTGTGAAGAAAAAATCCAAATAAATGGAACAGTGAGCAGAAGAGAAACCCTCCACCTGTGGACAAGGTAAATACAGTCATGAGGAGGGAGGACCTGAGAAGGAGGAAATCAAATTGAGCTTAGCTCTCACTTTTCTCCCTGAGGCTCTCTCACCCACACTCACCTTGATTTCAGGGCAAGCACCAATTTGGGACTACAGCCCTCTGGACTACCTGTTTGGCATCAGCTGTAAAAGCCCCACAGCTAATTTAGAACGCAATTGTTTAATTAATGGTTGAGCGTTTAACAAGTGCTGATTAACGTGGTGTGAGAACTGGCCACCAGCAACAAGGGCATTGTTAACAAATTAATTGAATAAAGCTTAAAAGTGGCCTGGTTTTCAGTCTTCTAAACACTCCCATCATAGCAATCCCAAATTCCCTGAGATAGGTAGGTAGGTAGGTAGGTAGGTAGGTAGGTAGGTAGATAGATAGATAGATAGATAGATAGATAGATAGATAGATAGATAGATAGATAGATAGATAGATAGATAGATAGATAGATAGATAGATAGATAGATAGATAGATAGATAGATAGATAGATAATGTACACATATATTTTGTTGCAACACTGTACATACATATAGGTGTTTTAGAGTGCACACAGGGTCTCCCAAAAGAAAAAAGGAACCAGTATGAAAAGTCTTGCATTCCATCTGCCTAATGCAAAGCTGTTTTTCTGATAAATCTCTAATGAGAGAAGACCCAGTGATATTCTTCTACCAATAGATCTTTATCTGGAATAAGGGTTGGATTTCTCTCTTGTCTAAATGCGTGGAAAGTGATCCTTCTAATTGTTACACACTATTATACCATACTGTTGATTTAAAATTGTCTGTGAAAACAAAGAAAACAGACACAGATCTCTCAAGAACACTTGAGCTAGTTAAAACTGGGCAAAAATGTTGCAGCTTCCAGATACATTCCTCATCTAATAATTTGGCATCCTAGAGAGAGTTAAGACTGCAAGTGATTGTGTAAAGACAGATCATGTCAAACTTTCTACAGTAATCTCACTTGCATATTTCCTTTCATTTGTTCAGGTTTCTAGACACAAGGAGAAAAAGAAATCTAATCCTCAAATAACTTCTAGCAACAGGGCTTGAAAAGAAAAGAAATAATGTTCAGGAACTGACATTTCAAGAGGTAGACCTCAACACTTCTACTCACAATAAACAGATCCTAATGAAGCTTGAACAATATTTTAAACAAAGGTGTAAAATAAAATCTGCTCTGAATTGGGTTTGGTCATTTTTCAAATATAATTAGAGCAAATGTTTTGCTGTATGTGGATTTATTGCCATGGGTTTTTTTCAGGACATGTAATTCACTCATGGATCTTCTGAAGTCTTTTCTATTCCAGTCTGTAAATAGATGTACAGGCTACCATCCAAGCATGACCATCTCTCAGAAAAAAAAAAATGGTGACAACAGTTTTCCCTCAGGACTTCTCACTAATGTGAAATAACAAGGTCCAGAGACTCTGAGGTTGGCAGGCTGGTTTACTGAACTTTAGGATTTGGTCCTGTTGGCCATGACAAGGTGCAGTTAGTGAAGCTGTTAGATAACAATTTCAGTATGTCCCATTTCAGAAATCAAGGAGTAACCCTGCATTTTCTCACCTAATATGCCATTAGAAAGAACCATTTTTTCCAGAAGTCTCTGACTGTACAGGAAGCTAACCCACCTGGATCTCCCCATGATTTCACAGGAAAACCTCTGGGGCCTTGGGTTGTTTTTCCTCTTCCCCAGCAGCTGAGCCTGCAGCCACTTCTGACCTGGGGGCCGACCCCTGGCTGTTCCTCACCAGCAGAATGGTGAGAAAATGGCACAGCTTCACCTTAATCACAAGATCAAGCTATCAACTACAGAAAGTTCCTATTCCACTCACCTCCAACCGAGAAATTCTATTGAATTTCACTCAGCATTCAGCCTTTGTTTTTTGGCAAGCAATGCCCATTCTGACACAGCCTTGCTGTGTGAGTATACAAGTGAATATATATTTGCTTTAAAGCAAAGCCTTGGCTTAGAACAATATATAGTGGGCTGGGCATGTAACCTGTGGGAATAAGATTCAATGTCTTTTTAATAAAATCTGTATGTTCAGGGAGTATGTTTTTCTTACAAAATCTGTTGTGAGAGGAGGAAGTCTCCAGAAAAACTATGTACTTCAGTAAGAGGCAACAATTCTTCCTTACCTTGTTCCATCCTTCCATCTCCTCCTTGATAAATGAATCTAATTTACTTTCACTAACTGAAAAGAAGGAAGTAATTTAATTTACTATCAATAGAAAATGTTGTATTTCTTAATGCTACATAAGTTCCTCTTAACATTGACAAACTCCTTGCCTATGAAATACAGTTACCAAATACCCACTACCTACTTTGATGTGCCCCTCTCAATTTCATAACTGGGAGCTCTAAACTTAACTATTGCTGGAAGAATAAGCAGGAAGTAATACACATCAGTAAATGTCTGTACACACCCCCAGAAAAGTTGGTTTTGCTTGTGAAACCCTAGACACAAAACTCTGATATTCAGATTTAACAGCAACAATAACTGAGCAGCTGAGACTCAAGTATGACTATTGCTACATGGTACCCCCACATGCCATTAATATGTGCCAGCCCTGTGAAGCCTCTATTAAGTTTCAAGTTAATTTAAAAATTAACATTACAGTATACTAGGAATACACATCAGAAAAATATCCTGAACCCACTGCTGTGTTGGACTTGAACAAGATGACTTAACAGTTACCTAATGGAAGCCAAACAGGTCCTGAGCAATGCAGTTTTCCACTCCATTACCAACTCAGAGTCATTGAGAACCCCTAAACTGGTTATTCATCTAAGTGGTTTTTTATTGGCAATAAAACTTTCAAGCTATGACTTATGTATTAGTGCATATTTTCTTCTCATTTGTTTCTTGCTCAGTCCTTGAGTCCAAACAGATGGAGCAACAACAAAAAAAAAAAGTGATTCTAATGCTCTGTATTCCCACTGTCAATTACTAGAATACACAATCTCAGTCTTTTAGAATACTAGCAGCTCTGCAGAAGAGGTCAGATTTCATAAAAACCCCAGGGGTTTAGTGACAGTAATTTAGAAAAGCAAAAAAAGGTAAGTGTCCTCTTCCACACATCAATTCAAACAGCCTAAAGTGAAACACAAATGATGCAGAAGGCTTGGCATCAAGAGATGCTCTGTTTGAAGAGGTGTTTCCAACTCATCATAAGGTGACAGTGAGAGGAATAGTGGATTTGTCTTTATGAAAAAGCTGTGGGTCTGCTGGTAGATAAAACTAGCACTGGGAGATAAAAGAAACAATGGGAAGGATTCCACTGATTGATGAATGGAAAAAGATATTTGCTTTTACAAATAAACTTTAGGTTTGCTGATAAATGAAATTAGATATTGAAAGAAACAATGGGAAGAAAAACCCCTAAATTCCATAAGAATTAAAAATGAAAAGGGAGGGTTATACATCAGAGGGAAACCTTTGGTATCAGGCATATCAGGAAGTCTGTAGCTCTCAAGTACCTCAGCCAATGGGGAAAGAAAGAAGGGAAATGCAGCTGGGAAATTGGGATAAAAAGGAGGCTGCGTCCTCCAAAAATTCAAGAGATCCCAGGGGAATGCCCCATGGCCTCTCCCTTTATTCGAATAAACCCCAAAAGGACTCCTCTGTCTCATTTTTGGACATAAACCTCTGGTGTTTGTGGATTAATTTTCCTAACAACTGTAATAAGTAGAGTAAATTTTTTGACAAATAGATTTTGTTATGAAATGGCTGCTTCTAAAACTGGTCAATCTGGCAGGCAGCCCAAGGAATGGAAATTCAGCTCTCTGGACAGTTAGTGGAGGCAGGTAAGCAATTTCAGAAGGATGAATCTTCTGAACAGCACAGAAGAGAGCAGCACCTGTCTGCTGGCAGCTTCACAGCTCTGAATATGCACTTTGTTCAGAAGCACTACCGTGATCCAGAAGGATGTGTTTTCAAAGAGGCTTCTCATCTCAGGCATTCAAAATCTGTTCTTCTCTCCAAGTGCTTAAATACCCTTGAAAAAGAGGAACTTAGGTGAAAACAGAACTTACAGATATGAAATTACTTTTAACTTCTATTTTACTCTCATCTTCTGTTTAAAATCACAGGTAGAAGCTACAGATTAATATTACAGGACCCTTTCTGACATGAAGTATGTTTTGCAGACTCATAGTCAGCATGACACCTTGATGCTCACAGGAACAAGGGACACAGAGAGGAGTTCAGCAGAAAGGAGGAGTGCAAACTGTCATCACGTCCTTCTTGTCAGGACTGACTAAAGAAACTTCACAGGATCTGCTGTATCAGAAAATTCAGTTTCCTGAGAATCTTGCTGTTTCCTGTGAACTGCCTCACTTTGATAAGATGTTGTCAGCATATTGAGCCCACTTTGAATCACAACAAAGCATTTCATTCTGACTCCTCTGACAGCAGTTATGAGCCAGACATTCCAAACAATGCTTGGGTAAGGCCATTATGTGTTTATTTACCCTTGAAATTGTTGAATTTTAAACTTCCACTCCATAAGGCTCTTCCAGCTTGTTTGTGCTTTGGACTCTTACAGAGTGCAGAAGCTGCTTATGCCTGTCTGCTTTTTTACTCAAAACTGGTTTTCTAATCAAAGAAGAGGACAGCAACTCATTAAATAAGGTGCTTACATATGTAGCATTTCTCCACAGCATGCATATTATCTCAGTGCTTTAAGGAAGAGAACTTTCTATATGGCAGGTTTGCCACTGACTGTACAACTGGCCGATAAGGCAATAAGTATTTAGAATTATTATTATTATTATTATTATTATTATTATTATTATTATTATTATTATTATTATTATTATTATTATACTCCTAGTACTACTACTACTACTACTACTACTAAAATTACTATTTAGAATCAGAAAGGGGTTGCAGGTTTACTAAAACATTGCAGCAAACAACATTCAAAATCCATTTTTGCAAGAGATTGGCAACATCAGGTCTCTTTTTGCTCAAAATAATCAATAAGCTTTGAGTTCACAGTTCTTTTTTATCTGCATCTAATGCACCTCTTGCACTACTAAATGTTTTCACTTATATCCTGCGTGCTTAATTAAACCTCAGTGACTGCTCTACCAGCAAAGTAGGAGTAATTTAGAGGGTAGCTGTAAAATGAATTAGTAGAACAGTTTTAGCTTGGCCACAGTTTTCTCTAAACCACTGCTGCTGTTACAGCAGCTCTGTCATAACACCGGTTCTGACAAAACAATAATGTTTCAGGACATCAATAATAAGCTGCTCAAAGCTGGTGATTTTGTACTTTATACTGATTTCCTCTGTTTTACACTCCCTTTTCTTCCCTCTCCCTTTTCCTACCCATCTTCCTTTCCCCTCCCCTCTCACCACTACCTTACCCTTCCCTCCCTTCCTCCTTTTCCCTTACTTCCTCTCTCTCTCCCTCCTGGCTCATGAAATCTGAAAAATCGTTAAACAGAATCTGAGAAACAAATTCCAAGGCAGTAAAAATAATTTTAAAAGCCTGGATGCTTAACAACGTATTGAATTTTCACACCTGCATGCCAGGTGGGTGAATCACTTTGTTCTTTCAGAGGAGACTCACAGATCCAAGCCCGTCCTGCAGGAGGATTTGGTGCTGTGACTACCCTTTAACCCAGTTTACTCATCCCAAATTCTCCATCAGCTGTTCATGGACTGAGTCAACCCTCCCATGTGCAGGATCAGGAAACACCCGCACCTGAGTCCATCTCTGAAATGCCCTGGGGGAGTTCAGTGTCTCTGCTAACTCTGAGTGGGAATGCAGCTTCTTAATTTGTCCTCCTAAGAAACCTGCTTGATGTAGATCCTTCCCTTTCTGGCCTTTTTTCCCTTTTCCCTCACTGGACTGAGCAGGCTGGGACTGGGCACATCTTTAATCTCCAGGGTGGAAGTTTGTAACATTCCACCTCACAAATTAGGATTTGCTCCAGCAAGACCTCATGCTGCTGTTTCTAAAATAAAGCTTCCTATTTCATGGATGGCAAATGCTCAGGTAACGTGAAATTGGAAGCATTGATGGGTAGTTTATGGGGTGGGTTCTCTTTAATATCTTTAGTGAAACCAGGTCAACTTAATAGGTTCTCTTGAATGGGATAGAACTTTTTTTTTACTAAAATTTTCTCCATTGCCAGGGACTCTGCAAGAAGACCAGAATCTTCTTTTTCTTCTATAGATTTATCTGACTCATGCACATTGCAGGTCTGCTTTTGATCAGAAATAGTTTGTTGATTTTTATTGTATTTTCATTTGATAATATAAATGCAAATTATTCTATATGTGCCCAAAGAGGAGAAAAACATTATTTATATTTTAAAAAGCTCCTTGGGGAAAACATTAAAATTTATCATTGCAGGAGAAAAGTACAAGTTTTCATGCAGGGGTAAAGGTTGCTGTTGAGCTAATTATTTTAAAACTGGACAGCTATTTTCTAGTGCATTGTTTCATGGTGTTTAATACACTGAGCTCACCCATGGCTAAAATTAATTATTGTCCTTTGATAATCTACAAAACATTACAGTGGATACTAATCTTGTCTGCAAAGGGAAGTTGGAAGCATAATGTTGAGTCATATGTGTTTAGTTTATTCAAAGCCAAAACAGACAATAACTCATAGAATCAAATGAGATTGGAAAAGTCTTTTAAGACCACTCAGTCCAACTTGAGCATCTAACACTGAAAATTTAATAGTTCAGATCTTTGGTTAACATATGAGTTAATACTGAAAGAAACCATGGAAATACTACAGCTAACATTCTGCTAAAATAGTAATGGAGCAATATTACCTGCAAGGTTTAAGCTTTTTAAAATAATCTAAAATCCTTCTACCAGATTTCCTAACTTCATTTTAAAAATGCTTTCCCAACCATTGAAGTAAAGTGATTATTAAAATGTTTAAAAAGCAGAGCACTGACATACTTCTTGATATCATAGCTTTGAGGAGTAAAAATTGTTGATTAAACCTAAAAAAGGCTAATGCCAGAATATTGAAAAATCTGCAGGATTTAGCAGGGGATTGATAATAATAATATTGTAATAATTTTCTCAGCTGCTCAGTGATTATTCATGAGGAAAAAGACTGCAGATATCTACTTAAAGCTTGTACTACCTACAAGAGAGATTTTCTGCTTCACTAATTTTGAGAGCTGCAATCAATCCATGGATACTTTTTTCATACAGGTACATAATTTTACTTATATGCAAGACTTTTCCTCCTGCAAATACATGTTGGACCTGGATTTTCTCCTTACCCAAAAATCGGACAAAAAAAACCCAGTTACATTCTAACTGTCCAGGTAAATTAAAGAGTACAAAACTGGATTCACTAGGATGAGACCCAGTGAAGCTGTCTGGGTATGGCTAGGATATACCACATATCCAAAGATATTTCATGTTTCAGAAGTTAGGTTTTTTTCATTCTTGAATAAAATCCAGAGGTTTTGATTTTATCTAAAATTAATCAGAAACAGGCTGGCACAGCTGCAAGGTTTTCACTGTTGATACAATCACAAGTTTAAGCTTAAATGTGGGTATTTTTAGAATATGATTAAAGTAATAAAAGAGGCAGTTTACACATCCCAGTAACTAAAGCAGGTTCTCAACACTCACTTCGAATTTGGAATTCTAGGTTCCCTGTCCCCCACCAATGTTTGGTTTTGATAAACTGAATCAAAATTGCAGAAGAATTTTGCCTTGCCCTGAGGTGCCTGATAATTACGAGATGAAGAACAATCCAATCCATGTGCTAATGAGAATAAAACAAATGAGTAGGAAAAGCAGTTTTTTTCCAAAAATGGTCTAGCGATTTTATGGCAAAACATTCTACTGCTTTCACTGAGCTCCTTCCTGTAACCCACATGGTTACCAAAACAAAGCTCTTAAGGGTGCCACTAGTGCACAACGACTGCACAATATGTTTTCTGCTTTTAGTGGGATGTGGAGCTGCAGAGAACCAAGATCTGTCAAAGATAACAAGGAAAGGAAACCTGTTAGCATGTTGTGATAAAGTGCTGTGAAATAGTCAACATAATGTCTGTATTTGAAAGTGTTAGGGCAGTGCAAAGACAATGTATCTGGCAAAAGATGAAAATTGTTCTTTTTTTGTGAATAAATATCATCCAAATTAACAAAAAAATATAAATAGGAGTAATTAGAGGGAATACATTGTTTTCAGAAACACAACTTAAAAAAAAATAGTTTATAAAAAGGATGGGTGTTTATAAGCCTTTAATGCATCACTACAAGGGACTAATGAGAATCTCTATGCAGCAAAATACATGGAAAGTTTATGCTATTTACACTGAGTTTTTCTTCAAGGTAAAGTTTCAAGCAAATGTAGAACATTAAGTGCTACAAATTTACCAACAGAAAACTCTGAGGAAAAACACAAGACCATTTTTAGAAGGCTTGATGATGTCCACAGTTAGAAAAGTCTTTAAGGGCATACTTGTGCTTCTAACACTGCTACTAACAAACTATTTCTCTCCTTGACAGAATATCAGATTTGTTCATCTCCCGGTGCAGGGTCAATAGCTGTTAGTGTGAGATGTGGCACAGAAAAAGGAGAAAAGTCAGAAAAGCGTGTTTCTGTCCCCCTTTGCCACACAGATCATCAGGCTGCCCCTGCAGGGAGCATCTCCTCCCACAGCCCTGTGAGCTCTCTTGGGTTACCTGTGAGACACCTGGTGGGTGCTCTGTTCAGACAGCTCCACAAGTGCACAGGCCATGAGAGAGAAAAACTTCTCCAAAACTATAATTATGGCTTCATTTTTGTTTTTCTATGAGTACTGACTAACTCAGTTTGAATCACTCACTTTACTCTGGATTTATCCAGGGGCAACAGGAGCAGAATTTTACCATGGGCACCCTTGACTTCTTGGCAAATTCAAATTCAAAACAAAATACATCTCAAAAACCACGCAGATGAGAACGAAAACTTAAACACCTTTCATTATAAAGAACCATTTAACCAGAATCTTTAGGTTACAGCTAAGGGCAGCCTTCAGAAATGCAACCACAGCTGTGTGCTCCCTGTCTGTGGCTGGGAACAGCTCCCATTTTTAAGTTTGCTTAAATCAAACAGTAAATTAAAATCTAACATATCTCCAGGCACTGGACTGTGCTGCTCCATCTCCAAGCTCTTCTCCATTTCATAGCTCCCATCCTCCATTCCTTTCCTTTCTGGGATTTGTTACCCTCTAATTTTTTTATACAAAGAGCTTCTTCTGCCTCGGGAGTCCTTGGGAGCCACCAGTCAGCTGCCTGAGGAAATCCCCAAGTTTCTTGATGAAATCACTCTCCTCTAGTTTGTGTCAAGACATCCAGTCCCCAAGGCTTCCTCCTCCTCGAGCAAGTAAATTTGCTGCTTACAAAGCTACCTTGGGGAACAAACCTGCCCTCTTGCCATGAGCCTTGTCCCCCTCAGCACTCTTTTAACTCCATGACTCTGGTCCTGAATCCAAGTCCTCCAAGATGTTTTTTGCAGACATTTACAAAACAGAAAGAGAGAGACCATGAAATGCAACAGCATTTTTGTAATATCGCCCTTTCAGAGTGAAGACAGTTTGAAATTAAACCAGCTGGAGCTTGGCTTGTCAGTCAGACCAGCTTGTGAAGAGCTGTGCTCTTGACTGGCACATATCTCTGCCGTGGGTCAGTACCAAGGTACATGAGCTGTCAGGGAAGTGTGGAGCTCATGAGGCTCTCAGATAAACTCGCTGCTGAAATCAGTCCACACAATCCACATGTCAGGTCTCATTTCCACCTACACAGTTAATGGTGTGTGGTTTGGGGCTTGCCTTCTTAACAGGCATAAGTTTTACTTCTTTTAATGTGTTTTTTACTTCTCTTAATGTATATTTAGCATTTCTTAAGACACAACAGGCCAGCTTCTTAGCTGTTATGAAATGTGTGCAATGCCAGCAGGGACTAGACCCTGAGCTGGCTATGTAAGAAAACCTTGAATAATTATCTGGTTGACGAAAGCACATGGAAAACAGTGGCTTCAGATGTTGAAAATTTAAGCTGCTTATCACACACATCTTTTATTAGAAAAGTGTTATCAACCCCTAGAACACTAGCTAGGAGGAATGGCAGTGAAGATTACCCCATTTCCTGATCCTTTGAATAAAACAGGTATTTTTCTGTAATGTGCTCCAGCTCCAGTAAAGGTCATCAGACTTGACATAGGAATAATCTGCTGAAATTCTGATGTTCATTTTACATGGGAAGAGAGGCACACTGATTGCAATAATGGCTCCTTCTGTCCCTAAAATCTATGAAACTATTAAGTCCATGGAACAATGCCAGCTCACAGCCAGCTGCTAATGTGAATTTGAAGAAGACAGGCCTACAGTGGGGCTGTGCCTCATCAGCTATAGGAGTCTCTGTAGTGTGTTCCTCATTTGATGGATACAAACACAAACTCAGCTGTTCAGGTCACTGCACGGGGAGTAGCATTTTTTAAAGGAATGACTCAGGAAAAAAAAAATGTGCTATTCTAAAATCAGATCTGAAAAACATTAAAGAAAGAGCCTCACAAAAAGCGCAAAGACTACTTAGGTAGAAGACACATGGGAAAGAAAACAGGATTTTCTTGTGCCCTTGTGTCCACAGGTTTAGAAGAGTTCTTTCAGAAGAAACTCCTCCAAAAGTCATCCCTCACACCACGCTGTGATGTGCCAGAAACCTCACTTCATCATGTGTGAGCAGAACATGGTGACACACCTTGCACAGCAAGGAACAACCCTGTTCTGCTTCACACTGAAGCTCACAAACCCCGGGCTGCTGGTCTTTGCTAGAAAGCCAAGTGTAATGTTCTAATAACTTTAATTTCTCCAGCTTGTGCAAGCTGATTATACCACACAAATTCATGGACCACTGCAATAAAATAACACTCAATGGCAGCGCAGTTTTTAACCTGTATTTGCTGATTAGGAAGCACAGCAAATAAAAATTGCATTCAGAGGTGTATTGTTACATAATTTTTGTGACACTTGATGGTGCCTTTAGTGCTATTCATGTCCATGAAGTGTTCATAAAAGGAACCTGTTGTAAAGTAGTTTCATGGTAACCTGACTTCAGTCAGCATTGAATGATAAATTGGAGCATTGTTAAATGCAAATAACATTTCGTAACATCTTCTCTTAAGATGTAAAGTAAAAACTAGGAAGCTCTGTACAGTGCACAGGAATTGTAACACAGTGTTCTTTTGCTTAAAGTCAAAGCAACTCCTGATATTCTCAAAACTATTTTGACCCTTTGCTTTCAGTAAGAAAGACTTCTCTCCCACCCTTTTATCCCTAATGATTTCACAAGAAGTCCTGATCTGCTGCCACTCTGAATAGATTTGAGCTACACAACTCTCTGTTTTCTCATAGCCACTGAGCCTTTTATTGTGCTGGAAACAAAACCTGACCTGTTCTTAGCACTCTGATGCAAACACACAGAATATTTAAACATTATTTCATTCCTTCTTTTTTTTAGCCATGTGGCAGCTCTACACATAACAGCCAGTCCCATGCACACACTGCACTCAATTCCTGAAAATAAAGGAGACACTGAAGTTCCTTCTTGTCAGAGCTCATGGAAGCTCTTGGTCTGTGACTCTGCATGTCTTTGAACCACGTAAGGCAAATATCTTCCCACAGTAATTTTACATATAATGATTTAATAATAAAATCCATCAGTTGAAAGAGGATATGACTTATCTGCTGCAAAGGTCATAAATGAGGATTTTCATGATGTGAAGTGTAACATCTGAGCTTGCAGGCATCAGAAGGAACATTTAATTGATGAAGTATTTATGAAGTATCAAGCATTACTTACTGGAAATGCTTTAATTTATGACTGATATAAAATCCAACTTCCTAAATAGGTTAACAACAACAGCAATTCTGTAGGAGATACTGCTGCCATCAGCCCCTCTCCACAGATTCAGCTGCAGGGTTTGCAATCTGCTATTTCATCTTTTCTGGCGGAAAATACGAATTATGTACTGACCCTCTCTTAAATCTGAGGGGTGCCAAGGCTAACTAAAAATGCAATAATGTGCAATGATATGCCATGAAGAGACCATCTCCCAAGGTATTCACACACTGTCATGTCCCCAGTCTCTGAGAAGATAGGAGTGAAGGCACTCACTTGGGCCTCCAATTCCAGTTCTTCCCAATCAGAGGCAGCAGGACAGAACATCTCACAGGGCACGTTCTAAGAACAAGCCTCCAGCATCAGCTTCTTTCAGCTTTAAAGCTGTGGAGGGTGAGAGAACATCCATCCATCCATCCATCCATCCATCCATCCATCCATCCATCCATCCATCCATCCATCCATCCATCCATCCATCCATCCATCCATCCCTGCCAGTCACCCTCAGCACGATGAAGGGAAGTGGGATGGGAAGCTCTGTGGGCCCAGAGGGCTGCAGGGATTTTGCTGCCAGCTGCTGCTGCAGGCAAGTCCAGCTCGACTTGGTGGAGAGAAGTTTAATTTGTACTTGTTAAAACCCATGCAGGTTTTAACAAAGACAAAACATACTCCAGCACCCAGCACCTTTCCCCGGGGTCTGATTTCACCCCAGTCCTCTCACCTGGAGCCCTGCTGGGACAGGTTACCCTCTGCCCTGTCCTGTGCAGCTCCAGGCTGCCTGGCAGCACCTGCCCCTCTGTGCTCTTTCCCCCTCTGCCCTGTGCTTGCTTTCCTCACTCCTTTACTCACCCAGAGATTCCCACTTCCATTCAGCCCCACCTGTGCCTGAAGGGCTCAGCCAGGCTTGGCTGTAGCTCCTTGGCACAGATGGAATTGTCTGAAACAGACCCTGGTAAAAAAAGTTGACTTCCCACCTGCTCCCTCTCCTTAAATTACTCAGGAATGAACCTCTGGATTCTGAAGAAAATCTGCTGCCCTCTCTGCACTCCTCCAGCTCTGTGAGGAAAGAGTGGATATTCACAGGTGTGTCGACACTCCAGCCAGAGCAGAGGCTCACCTACAAATCACAAAAGTACCAATCTGCATAAAATTAATGTCATTTTGGCTTGAACTTGGATATAGGTGTACCAAAGTGGAATAACAACAGGATGCAAGGTTTCTGTAATCCTGGAAGCCAGGCACAGTTTTGGATAAGGATGTGACTGGTGTGATCATGCCAAAAGGCAACAAAAGTGGGGAAATTTACACAAGAAGGATGAGTGTGAAGAAAAAATCCAAATAAATGGAACAGTGAGCAGAAGAGAAACCCTCCACCTGTGGACAAGGTAAATACAGTCATGAGGAGGGAGGACCTGAGAAGGAGGAAATCAAATTGAGCTTAGCTCTCACTTTTCTCCCTGAGGCTCTCTCACCCACACTCACCTTGATTTCAGGGCAAGCACCAATTTGGGACTACAGCCCTCTGGACTACCTGTTTGGCATCAGCTGTAAAAGCCCCACAGCTAATTTAGAACGCAATTGTTTAATTAATGGTTGAGCGTTTAACAAGTGCTGATTAACGTGGTGTGAGAACTGGCCACCAGCAACAAGGGCATTGTTAACGAATTAATTGAATAAAGCTTAAAAGTGGCTTGATTTTCAGTCTTCTAAACACTCCCATCATAGCAAGCCAGAATTTCTCAAGCCCACAGGGAGGAACCTGGTGAGCCCAATGGTGTTTGGAGGAAATTGGAGTCACACGTAGGAATGTGGCATCTTAACACACTGCCCAGGACATCCCATAAAGGACATGGACCCTCTCAAGAGACTCATGAAAATTTAGGAATTTGAATTGTTATAGAATCACACAATCACTAAAGTTGGAAAATATCTTTGGGATAATTGAGTCCATGGGCTGCTGTAAGAGACATAATTGGTATATTAAACTGCAACAGTGTGAAAGGGTTTTGACAGGAGGAAATAAGGTGGAAATAAGGTGGAAATGTAGCATAGCTGAACTAAGAAAGGGGGGGAAATCAGATGAAGGGGAGGTAAAAATGAAGTAGTATTTCCAAAACAAAACTTTCTCCAGTTTCAGAAATAATTCAAACACACGAATGACCAAAGTGTCTAGGTGGAGAAATAAAGTAAAAATAGAGCTTATGGGATTTATTGTTACCAAAACCAACTGCAAACCCTCTTATTTTTATATACATGAGATAAAGGCAAATATGCAGAACATCTGCATATCCACAGGGAGTGGGAAGAAATGTGACCAAGAAACAATGTTCAAAGAGGAATTTTTCAGGGGAAAAGAATCTTGTCCATGTGATGAAGACTTCCCTCTTACCTCCTTTTCTATTTATAATATACCAAGGCATAATAAATCCGCCCTGGAGAATTTTGTTGGGATGATTTCAGAAGTAGCCACCTACAGCTGGACACGTAACCCTTTGCTGAACTCCTACAGGCTCCTGGCCTACAGCCACATCCTCTCTTTTGTGACCCAGCCTCTCAGCTCAGGAGCAGTGGTCAGAGCCCTGCAGGTTACTTGGGTAGCACTTCCCCATCCACACCAGCAAGTCTGGACCCAGCTCCTCGGACACAGCAGAGCAGAAGTCACTGCTGTAAGCAGGAAAATCAGTGATGTGGATGGCAACCCCTGCTGACACCAAAAGTGTGGCATTTTGAAACACATCACCGCTTACTTTTCATTATTAGCCCAGAGAGTTGCTCAGTTGTCTTCTGAGCGCTTCTTCAGTGAAACCTGGTGACTTCTGTGACACAATCCTGGTTTGTGGAAGAGGCAAAGACTTGGGGTGCTCCTGTTTCTTCCTACATGCTCTCATCAGGAATTTCCCTTTCTAGGGAATGAGTCTGAACTATAATTTAGGATCTATCTCAAAAATTAGGCCTACATCCTTAACATTCTTCTCTCATTGCAGGGAAAAAAAAACCAGATATAAGAACTCAGTCGGACCCCTTTTTTTTTTGCAAAGAGGATGAAAGGGAAAGAGTCAGAGCAGTAAAAGGCTTCTTCTAGCTGGCTCAAAGTGGCAGCATGCAATTTGTAAAAGTTACTAAAAAATTGCAAAACTATTATGTAGTATGAAAAGCACTCACATGTTAAATTTACCTCACTTGCTAAGCAGCAAAGGCTTGCAGGAAGCAGAAGAAACCAGCCCTAGCAAAAGATCACATTTTTCCCTTGACTCAACATTTTGTTGCACTGAAGGCCAAACTCTAGTTTGAATTCAGCTCCCAAGTCCAGAGCAGGCCAATAAAGTTTGTGGCTGGAAACATTTTGCCATTTCAGCACACTGAGTGTTCCTGCAGCTACTGGCTGTGTAGAGAGGAACAGGAGGGAGAGGAGCAAAGATGTATAATGGGAAAATCCAGAAATCCTGGAATCAGGGGCAATAAAATCAGGTAAAATTTTTCTTATACCATAGTGCAAGAGAAAAAAAAAAAAGGTGGTGGGGGGGGATGACTGAGGAGTTCAGATAAAGGAATAGCTTGAGTGGCTTAGATAGACTAAATCAGAATGGCTGGGGTGACATTCAGGTATTCAGACAGATTAACAAGCTAAAAAAATCCTGTTTTAAAAGGAAAGGAAAGAACATACAAAATGGGAAAGATTGGGCACATTTCTCTGTTATTTAAATACTTACATGTCCCTTCAACCTATTCTTAGCATAATGTCAAAGAAAAATATCTCTGTCACCAATTGCAAGGACAGCAGCGGCAACATTCCCCTTCCTGCCCCTGATCCTCCAATTCCCAGTCACTGGCAAATTCTGATTTGTGTTTTGTGCAGCAGTTGGGGTGCCCTCTTTTGCAGTTTTCTATGAATGTCAAGATCCCCTGAAAATACATACCAATGCACATTTGTATTACCTAACTATTGATTTATTCTAACTGCCACAATGTTAATCTGTATTTTGAAATGGAGAGTTTCCCAGTTCGTTTCTGTTTGTCAAAAACAAAGCTTTTTTCTCTTTTTGTTTTATTTTTACATCCAAAAGTCCAAGCATCTCTTTTCTCTTAACTGCTGCATCTTTTTTTGTTCTCTTCACATCCTATTTTCCTTCACATCAAAAGCTTTGGTCATGCCTGTGTTTGAATTAATTCTGAAAACAGAGGAATTTCTTGTTTGCAAACACCATTTCATATTTTACCTTCCCCTCACCTGTTTTTCCCTCTTTCCTTGTTCAACTATTCTACACTCCACCTTACTCCCTCCTCTCCAGGAGCAAAGTAGGGAATGTTGTTTATAATAAGCTAAATCATGAACCTGACCTCCAAAGAGATGTGTCTGTCCCCTCTCTGACTTTTAGAGGTTTGCCAGGGGTGAGAAAAGTTGGTCACCTGGGAACTTGTGTTCTGAAATCATTTCGTAAGCACAGGAATGCAGCAGAGGGAAAGAAAATTAGAACTAAAGCTGACTGACTATTCAATTATTAATCCTATTCATAAAGAATTTAGCCTCTGTTTTGTTTAGCAAATAGTTTGGAAATGTGTCCGTTCCTCCCCTGTGAAGTGTTTGGTATTTGAAAGGTCTGGAAAGCATTTTTCAGCTTGAATGTTTGTCTATGCTTCCATCCTTTACCATTTGCTTTTGGTAGCACGGTGTGTATACACTTGGTTCAGGCAACAATCAAGACACCACGGCTGGAAAATTTTAAATGGAATTGCATCACTGAGGGTAAAGACAATACACCAAAAAATTTTTCAAGATCATTTTTGCAAATTGCCAGCCATGGTGGAAAATACCAGCTGACTGAATTCACCCACATTTTACTCAGGTAGATAAATTCAGAGTGACAGCTCAGGATCACACAACATCCAGATGTGCCTTGAAAACCTCCTGAGACAGGAGGGAAAATTTTGCCAATTGTTTCTCACAGCTGCCTTGGGCCCCTGCCCCTCTGTCAGATCCACTACACTGTAGTTCCTTCTAGCTTTTTTTGAATCAGATTCTTCCCCTTTTCAGATTACAACCATTGTTGCTTGGCACAAACCAAACCAAATAAGATTTTCCTAGCATCAGGTATGACAGAGCCACAGGGTGGGCCAGGCTGGAAGGGACCACAGTGGTCAGCTGGTCCCACCTCCCTGCCCCAGCAGGGCCTTCCCAGAGCACGGGGCACAGGATTTTGTCCTGGTGCTTCAGGAATATCCCCACTGAGGGAGACTCCACAGCCTCTCAGGGCAACCCTATCCTTGACCCTGATCTCATCTCCAGGTGTCCTTTAAGGAACTAGGCCTCTTGAGAAATCTGGTTTGTGTTTTTGCTCTTTACAATTTAAGACACTGGGTCAGTTAAGCTTCACTTAAAATTATTTAGATATGGGATGCACGCTAACTCCCCTCCATTCTGGCAGTTTTAAGAAGTAATTTAAAAAAAACTAATAAGGAGGAAGACCTCACATGATGATGAGTTGTTCCAAAATATTTGTCATTACTTGATTTCCTGACCCCAAGACAGAACCCTTGCTCTGACTTCTCCCCAAAAGTGCACACACACACAGACACAGACACAGACACACACACACACACACACACACACACTGTAAATCCACATATCCACAAGCTTTTCCACAAAGAAAATAATAAATGAGCAGCAGAAAGGAAGAGCAAGTAAATCACCAATGTGATACAATTAACCTCTTTGCGTGAGCAGAGATAATCAACTCCATAAATTAATTTAAGGAATTATTGACCAGACAATAGCTCTTTAAAAAGGGACTTAATTTGTCTGAGAATGTATCAGCAAAGCTCTGCTGCTCCAAAACAAAGAAGCAAAACAGTGGATGACACAAATCAAACTGGTCACACCAAACCAGAGAAAACTATATCTTGAACTCCTTGAAGGAGTTCAGGAAAAAATAAAACCCCTGGTACTCACTAGATAAAAACTGAAAAAAACCACGGTCACTTAGACTAGAGAACAGAATAACAGTCTTAAAACATGAGGAAATTGCTCCAGAGTTGTATAGAGTGAGCAATTACCTTAAACTGCATCATGATGTTGATTTTTTTTTTCTCTTGAACTCAGATAATTAGCTTTTGTCCTGGAACATGAGAAGCATCTTGTCTCATGGCCTTGCCCTCCTTGTTAATGATCTTTAGCTAATTAGAAGTTGGGAAAGTAGAAGCTGACTTTGTACTCAGAGACCAATTGACACAGAAGTCATTTGCATGAGTGAGAAAATAAGCCCAGGCTGGTCATAGCCTGTAAATCATCCCCTTGCTGCAGTGCTCCAGCAGCAATGAAAATAAACAATTACACTTTGCAAAACAAGAGCTACTTTGCTCCTCCATTTGTCAGGGTGCTCTATTTTGTAAGCCTGGTATTAAAACTTAAAGCTCAGCTTATCTCAGTGCAGAGCGAACCCTCATTGCTGCTCCCAGCATCTGTGCAGAGCCATGTCTCTGTTTGGATGCATGCTCTGAAAAGCTGTCTTAAAGCCATAAATATATTTTTTTCCGCTATTGAGCATACTGTTTTCTCCAGAAAATGTCTTATATCTAAGTTTTTGTCAGTAGTCCTATTAAAACCAATTCTCAACATTTATCTGTTGAATCTATTTTCATTTTCTTGCTCTCAGTCTCATCCTTGGCCACTTTTTTTTTCTTCCTGTATTTTAAAATACTAAACAAATAACCTGCTAGTGACAAGGCATCCTAATAATATCATACTGGATGTCAAGAGCAAGATAAAAGTTATGAGGAAAATGGAATGACAAAAGGTATTCTCAGCCAACTAATTCACTTAAAAAGCAAAATGTGGACATCTTTTATAGCAAGTGATAGTGATAAAGATCCTTCTGGACTGTAGTCTCTAAAAGCTGATTTCCACAAATGCTGTTTCCATAAGTGCTGTCATAAAGTTATACCCAAAAGTCAAATTCAGCTGCTGCACACTCTGCAGCTCATTTAACAGTACACAAGGAAACTAATCACTAATTTGTCTGAACAGAGCAAAACTCTGGTGCAGAAAGTGCCTTCACACAATCTGCCTTTAGGCAGATTTAAAATCAGAAAGTCAGATAAGTGGGTAACGAAACCATTAACTCAGATAGGATGGGAAGCAGGGCTCCTCTCCTGGTGAAAGGAAACTCCCAGTCATGGAGTTTTCCCCTTCCCACTTGGACACTGAGCATCAAAGCACTCTGAGAAAATTTCTGAACTCTGCAGAACTGAAAAGCAACAAAATCTTCTGTTCTGCCTTCAAGCACTATGGTCAAAAACGCACACACACGCACAAAAAAAAAAAAAACCCAACCCAAACAAACAAACGAAAAAAGCCTCAGGACCCAAATTACTAGTTTTTCACCCAAGGGCCTCCTACTTTCACCTCTGAGGCAACACTGACGTAAACAAAAAATACAGGAAAGTGGCTATTACTGTTGACTGTGTGTCATATTTTTTCCCAGGGATTTTGTGTCCAGTTTTGCAAGCCTTTGTAGAAGTGGTGACTGTTTATTTTAACAGTACTGCTGTTGAGTTGCTGACCCTCCCCATTGTTCCTGTTCTGGTAATGCAAACTGAAGAATCCTCTGGTGAGACTGAGCTTCATCTTGTACTTGTGTTCAGCATCAGAAATACAGAACCTGTAATTTCAAACACCTATCAAAGCAAACAGTGGATAAGGAGAGAAAATGTATTTTAAATAGTGGATACCAATTTTCGTTGCCTGTTTTGTTTCAAGCCCATCAGACTTTATCCTGTCTCAGCTGTACATATATTTAACAAATGACTATGTCAGAACTGTTTATTGTTAAAGAACAGCATAAAAAGATGTCATGCCCTATACATCATGATAGATAAAAATGAGCTAAGTAGTTGTGGCATCAAATGAAAATTTTTAAGGCTGTCTCAATTTCTCCTAATCCAAATTAATTTGTAAAGCTTATAAAACCAAAATTGCACCTCAGCTAAATCCTACCACAGTGCTGTTTCTAAGCAAACAGTTCCTTTTCCCTTGGCTTGGTAAAGCTGAGATACAGCCAGCGTGTTTGAGTGGTGCATGTTGAAGTCAGTGGGACCTGAAACAACAATAATGTGTATTCCCAAGCATGGGCAACAGTGATTTAATGCTTTGAATAAAGCACAGTAAAAACATTAATAAAAGATCTATAAAACTTTCCTGTCACGTGATCACAATTGATCAAAATTTTTGCAGCCTGGTGTAGTCCTGGGAAGACTTTACAGGCTCTTGCACATAAAAATCTCTCTTTTTCAAGGCTATTCTGAAACCATCACTAGAGCAGAGGCTTGTGCTGGGGAGCTGGGTAGCAAGAGGCATCCCAGATGCCAACATTTCTTAATAAAGCTGACCTAAGTCCATTAATAAAGCAATTCCTGGATGGCAGGAGGCACATAAAACTCTAGTACCTTCCTTACTCTGGGAAACAGCTCCTGATGAGGAAGAAGAAAAGCAATTACACCTTCAAGAAGTCCCTGTTATCACTAACATGATAAAAGCTGCCTTATTTTCTCCAAAGAAGCTGCAAATAGCCAAGAAAAAACAGACAGAAAAATTAAAACCTTCTCTTAGAATATGCCCTAAAGGTGAGAAATACCATGTTATTTATTTGCTTTAAGTAACTTACCGTGCAAATTCATTAGTCTGAAATTGTCAGGACACAATGAGAGATTCAAACAAGAGAAATTTGCTTTCTTTTCTGTAAACTATCTGGTTTTTGAGTTAACATGTAATTTATGAACATACTTTATGCAGAGGGCCACAAATGCAGGAACTTGTTCAGCTATGTCATTCTAATAAATTTAAAAATAAAATGATCCTCGTTTTCATGGCTTCTATATTCAGCTCAGTTCAAGCTAATATAAACTACACTATCTCTGATATTTGACTTTCTAATTGCTCTACTAAAAACTGGATTAATATTGATCTCATGAATGATAGTCTGCCAAAGGCATGACAGCTTTTCTGTCAATCTTTAAAAGAGAAGACAACATAAGGCCTCTCCAGAAAAAAACATTATAGATTCTGAATGAGAGGAAAAAAATCTATAGTTAGAATTACTGAAAAACTCAAAATTATTCCACCAGCTTTTTAGCTAAGAATACTTTTGCTTGTGATACTGGAAAGAACATTTCTAAAATGCAAAGTTAAGATGATCTGCATGCTTCCTGTAATCACATTTTTTGAGAGATGAAAGTAATACCTTTTTCATCATTTTCATTTTGCATAGTACAGGTGAAAAGACTTTAAATCTGAGTCACTAATTCTTGCCATGGGCTCTCAAGGGAGGAGGCACACAGTTAGATACAAAAAAAAAAAAAAAAAAAAAAAAAAGAGAGAGAGAGAAGTGGGGTAAAAAACCCTGCTGTGGTTGACTGCAACGATTTACTTCATCTCCTTCCACATATATCTCCTGTGATCCTGATTCACCACTCACCAGTTGTTTTATTGTATGATTAGAGTCAAGCTTATCAAAGCCAGAATTTTGTTTTAACTAGAGCTAAATGGCTGATTCAGTGATCCAGGGAAGAAACTATTTAAAAAAAAAAAGCTTTTTCTTCCAGGTCATGCTGTGAAGGATTGCAGACAGAGGCAAGGGCATCTGAAAGGTGTTAAAACTGCTTACAACAATGTATTGATGGCATGCCAGTCAGCAATGGTCCCTGAATGGAAATAATTAGTACCTGGGCTTCAAATTCAATCTTTGTGCAATTATTTCACAGTTGCTTAGGTGGCAATTCTGCCAGGCATGTTATCCTGAATGTAGCTTGCTGTTAATGCTTCAGGGAACCCAAATTTCATGCTCATTCACCCAGTAATTTTTCAGTGGGCTGGCGTAGGTCCCTTCAAGGAACGCCCTAAATCCAGGCCTTGCTGAGGCTGGGAGGGTAAGAGGGTTATCCCAGACACTGGGCAGAGGTGACCTGGCCACACAACAACCTGGGGAGTTTGGCAAAGCCCCAACTCACCAAACTCCTCTGCACTGAAAGTCTGTGAGTAATTTTCAGCAAAACTACCCTGTATCCCAGTTTATGGTTTGTTTCATACACCTTCCCCTTCTTCTGTAAAATACGTCCTTTATATGTGAGAGAGGTTTTTAATTACTGGTGTAACATTATCACATACGTTCATGTGCCCTAGTTAGTAAAGCTCTCAGTTTTCCAAGAAAATAATTGCCTTTTTCCTCTCCTGTTGCTTTTCAAAATCTTGTTGAATGGGGAAAAAGTGGAAGAAAGACAGGAAAAATTCTGCAGGTTTTGATGGATTTTTTTTTCTTTTCTGTAAGGGACCCTCTTCCATTTCTTTGGATCAATCATCAACCACCTGGTAAGTCTGTGAGGTTTTAACGCTGGACTGAATAAATAACCCAGGAAATAATGAGGTTGTTTAATTAGATGATGCATGTATAGTCCCTCTTCTTTAATTTCTAGATTTTAATTTTCTTTTCATTTTCTAGCTGTCCAACAGGACACAGTTAGTGCTGAATGTAAAGCATTGATGCCACTTGACCTGCTATTAGGCACATCTAATACTCAATGTTAAAATTACCTACATGATATAGACAAGCATATATTAGGCTTCCCAACAATTAGTATTTTTCTCTCAAAGAGAAATCTGTCTTTTAAAGACTCTTATATAACAAAATATGGTTTAACTGCTCAATATTATCTCTAGCAAAAGAAGTGATTCTCAACTGTTTGCAGATTACTTGGTTATGAAATAGAAATTTTTCTTTGCTCTCCAAATTTTAATCTTGGGGAAGTGTGTACAGTACTCCTAAGGTATTGTGTCTCTGTGGTGTTCTCCAAGAGCACAAAAGAAAATAAATAGTTATTAGAATGGTTATTTATAAAGAAAGTGAAAACTATTTCTGACAAAATAATCTGTATTGTATTCTAGCTGGTAGGGCTGTTAACTGTACCACAAGAAGAACAGAGAACAAGATCCCATCACAAAAACAGATTTATGTAATTCTTCAGAAAAAAAATTATGCCTTTGCAATGCTATGGTTGTTTTTAATCTAAAGCTACTTTGGAGTTTCATTCAACTTGTGTAACTTGATTTAGGAGTGCTGCTCTAGGTCAAAGAAGACTAACAGTATCCAAGCAACAAGTGATTAAATAAATTATACTTTTCAAGTTGTCTTGCAGAAGAAGAAGGTTTACCTAGCAAAAGTGAAAATAAGGGGGGGAGAACACAACATCTCAACCCAAATTCTATATATATATCACATTCCATCTAAACATACAGTGTCTTTCTGAAGAAACTTTGAAACCTGAAAGCACAGACTGTCAGCAATGAGCCACAATTTTTCTGTGAGGGAGATTATTTGCACACACCTTATGTAACAGGATTCTTCTTCTTAGACCTTATCCTACTGAATGTTTTGCCATGGGGGAGAAAAACAGAAAGAAAGCATCAGTCATGGCTTACTTTGCTCTCTCTGGAGCGACCCTCCATTACAATCCTAGGGAAAAGGATGAAGTTAATGTATTTTTGTGACTCAGGACACCATAATATTAAAGTTGCACAATCATCAAAGCTGTAGCTGAACTTTATGTATTTAATGTCACAGATTCTTGTCATTGTTTCTTGGTGGTGGTTTGGTTTGGGGGGGGGGGGGGGTGTTTGTTTTTTCTTTTGTTTTTCACATGTCTTTCCAAATGTTTTAATGGTCCAAAACACCAAGTGTCCCAAAGTATTCAGAGGATGAGTTAATCAGAAGTTTTTAAAGTACTGCACAGAATCATATGGAGGGAAAGAGTACAGAGTTCTTGTTATTATTCAAATTCTAATATCATTTCCAGAAGTTGTCATCACATCATCATCTTCTTATCTGCCCGTGGCATACTATAGCAATGCATTTGATCAATATACCAACCTGTTTTTAACATTCTGCACATCCAAAAAACATTAAGCCAAAGTAGGATTTAATTTATCATCATTTAACATATTTTCCATTTACCTTTTGTCTCACCTGAATTCTGTAAGAGAGAGGACTCCTAAATCTCAGAAATGTCTTTTAACAGGAGCTTTCTTTTTTCTGGCTAACAAATTCATTTCTGTTTGAAATGAAAATATTTTTTTTTAATTTCCAGTGACATGAAAATTCCACAGTTAATTTCTGATGTAAATACCAGCAGAAAACACTTCCATTTCTGCAGCAATATACTTAGATTCTGGAAGCATAAAAAGATTGGGAATCCTTCATAAGGTAAGAAAATTGTTTACATTGAATCAAGCAATAAACAATTATATGGGGGGAAAAGAACCATAAAAGGGAGAAATTAATAGAAATTAGCAGTTACTTCAGTTCTGTGTCTTTTGAGTTACAGCTGGGCACCCTAACCTCTGAATTAAGTGCTATGGGAAGAAAATGACGATTCATAAACACAGATTCTCCTTGCATCATGTTCCAGCATTTTTGGGGGGGTTTTTTTGGTGGGTTTTTTTTTTTTTTGTTTTGTTTTTGTTTTTGTTTTTTGGGGGTTTTTTTGGTTTTTTTGTTTGTTTGTTTGTTTGGCTGGTTGGTTTGTTTGTTTTTGGTTTTGTTTTTTGTTTTTGTTTTTTGTTGTTGTTGTTTTGGGTTTTTTTGTTTTTAATTTTGTTTGTTTGGGGGGTTTTTTGGTTGGTTTTTTGGGCTTTTTTTGGGGGGGGGGGTCATTTAGTTTTATTTGTTTGTTTGTTGTCTGGTTTTTGTTGTTGTTGTTTTGGTTTGGGGGGTTTTTCAGAACACAGCTCTCTTGCATGCACACGCACAGAACTGAAACAGGCCAGCCCTGCTTTTGCGCAGCTGGTCTGCTGAGTGCTGTCAGCTCCACACAGACAATTTTCACTTCTCATTCAGCCAGTTTACTGGAGTTGAAGCCACTTCACAAGATAATTTTGGACACTCCTCTTTCCTTGGCAAATCTACAGGGGGGAAGAAAGAGTGCTTGGTTGAATGGGCATGACAGAAGTTTAAGAAGCTGCCTGCCTGGAGTTTAGAAACAGCACCTGTTTGCAATAAAAAGAAAGTGCAAAGCAAAACCAGATCATGTCTATAACATCATGCAGAACCTAGGAATTAAGCTCAAGGAAAAAAAAGCCACACACCTGATCCCTGAAGTAATCAAGGAAGAAGGACAAAGGCAGATGAGTGTGAGAAGCAAAGAACATTTTCCTTTGAGACCAGCCAGGTGCTCAGAAAATACCTGCATTAGGCATCACTGCCTGTTCTTTCAGCACAGTGACATCTAAGGGTGCCTGTGCTAATGACTAGGGAGAAATCCTTCCTCATCTTAAACCCCCTGCGAGTCACAGGAGAACAAGGGAACTGCTACACTTTTATCATTTAACTTGTGTGCTCCAGTAAGGACCCTTTGCTGGTTTGACACCAGTTATCTCTGTGACTGGAGACTGATACTCTCATCTGAACCAGACAGTACAGAAAACTGACAGTTTTGTAGTGCAATGTGATTTATTGTGATTTTTTTACTTCCCCCCATCCCTGCCGTGCAGTAAGTAAATCCAGCCCTGGTTATTTTCATCATGGTATAGCATGCAGGGGCTACAGTCTTGGCTAAAATATGTAAATTAATATTATTGTTTTCTTCAATCAGAATAAGCTGTCTTACAGATAAAATTAACTTCTGAGGGTGACTGCTAGTTACCCTATTTATTGGAATGTAATTAAACTATAAACAGCATTGCAGTAAAATCTGGCATTTTGTCTCGTGTCATGGTGCCAACTCACAGTGTATTGGGAAATAGCTTAATAGAAATCAGATTCTTCTAAGCAGCATTATTTTATCCTTCTGTAATAGGTAAGAGGAGTACTTGGAATGTAAAAATACTCTCTTTAATAACATGTAGGTATTTGTAATCTTTGGATATTGTAGGTATTCCCTCATCTGAAATTTACAGCATGGTATCACAAAATTCTACATAATTAGGCAAAGTGTAACCATTTTCCCACTATCATAAAAAGCCCTCAAAGTCAAATTTTAACTGACACCCTCTCTTTTCAAGGGTTCCTTTGAATAATAGCTCTTCACTTCAGACAGCATATATTTAGGGGCCAGGGAGAATTTCGTGCACCTCTCTACCAATCTTCCGCATAAATTTTGAGAAATATTTCTTGTCTGTGAGCCCTCCCAGCTGACAAAGAACACTGTAAGCCCTACTGCCAATATTCTGCAGCTCCCAAACATGGAATAAAGTATTACCACTCCCCTCTTACGGGAAAGAAGATTTTGGGGTTTTTTCCTCCCATTTTTGTCCTCTTTTCTGCAAATCTCTGAACAAAGTTATTTTCAGTAGCTTCTCATTTTTTGTGTATGTGATAATAATCAGTTTCTTTAAGGAAACTGCAACTTAGTTGTCACTGGACAGCAAATGTTACTACTAGGCAAGTATTTATCCAAGAGATTTTGCCTGTGAGCAGAGGGACGTCAAATTTTAGTGTGAGCTGTGTATTCTACTCCCTTGAAAATTCAGTACTATGTGCAACTTAAGGACATTGAAAACTTCACATCAAAATGGATGTGGAATTCTGTCAAAGAGCCAGCTGTCTTCAAGAGACAGAATTCCTGGCTGTACGCAGACAAATTTCATGATTCCAGTAAAGCTCAAATGATGCAAAGTAGGCCAGGCTTGCACAGCTTCAAAGGAAATTTAAGCAGAGCCTAAAAGATGTCCGCTCAAAGTTTTTGCAACAAAAACTGTAATTTTAATAACTAATATTTCCCTGTATTAGGCAAAATCTCTGCATATGAAATGTTCTGTAACAGAAGAAAATTCTCCAAGCAGGAGACTAACTAAAGTTATTGTTAGAGGTAGGGGAGTAAAGTGGACAAAAGGTTTCTTCTGCGCTCCGCATCACCCAAAAGGTATGTTTGCTTCTCCTGTTCTTTGAAACCAGCGCTGTGATAAGGGAACAGAACTTTGGCAGGGAAAGAACGCAACAGCCCTCTGTTCCAGCTGGTTCTCAGAGATCAGAGGGCTGGGACCAGCTGGGCTCCCTTTCTCTTTTCAGCTAATTTGGCACCGTCAGCCTGGTCACGTTCAGTGGGAACTTTGTGATCGCAGACTCACGGAGGGTGCAGTTCACCCTCTCCTGAGGCCGTGGCCGAGTTCATGAACAACCTGCACAACCCAGAATCACAAACTTGCATGTGAATTGACCTGAGTTTCATAAAAAATTCATGGATCAGTTCATTGGAACAACAGAGGGATGATTCACTAGCTACAGAGTATCAGGGTGCAGTAATGGAGATCTGTTAGAGGTGTACAGATGATATGACAAATATGTATCATATTTTATACATGCATATATTTATCGGTGTGTGTATATATATGTAATATATATATACATATATATATCTATAGATACATATATTAAAAAAATACATATATATAAAATATAATCTATCTAGAGACACAGATATATAAATATTCCCACATCTGCCCCAACACATCTCGAAGCGCAGAACTTACCCGAAGTGGCCCGTCAGGAAAAAAGGAGAAGAGGCAGAACCTACGGACCCATCCAAAGCAAGAAGAGATGTTTCTCCCCCCCCCCCCCCCAACTTTGCCACCAACACTACCCTTCTTTTATACTATATTTTTTGCCCTTCCCAAAGGGGTGGAACAGTCGCCTGTTATAGGTTGGGGTGTTGGTGACCACTGTCATACGTGTAAGGCATGTTTTCTTTTTTTCTTCATTTGCGTTCTTAGGGGGGTGAAAACTACTATGTAAATCAGAGCCTAGATTGGTTTTGGTCAGAATTTATAGTTGATACCAAAGGAAAAATAAACACTTGGGTCCTCCTCCACCCTCTGAGGCAGCAGCAGAGGCTCTCTGACCTTCAACAGAGATTTTTCTCGTTATCTCCTTAACAAACCAGATTTATAACAAGGCTTGTTTCCCACAGGGAAGGGGGAGTGAGGCCAGTGGCTGGTGCAGAGATGCAAATGTTGTCCTGCTCCTCACTGAAACAACATCAGCTGAGAGGACTCGCTTCACTCCAGATATGTTTCAGTCTTCAGGCCTAAGCCAGGTGCAAGATAAGCACAGGGCCCAGCTCATGTTATTCTTCATCAATTCTTCACCAACTTAAGGCAACTCTGGGGCAAATCCGAAAATTTACCACAATCTGCCAGCTATTATGAAGCACAGACATACCAGATTACTTGATTAAGTAAATTTTTTACTTAATTACTTGATTATATTCAAGCCTACTTAAAAATATTTACCCTTAAAATAAATCTTTCTCAAAGTGGGGTAAACTTATACAATATTTGCCCCAAGGAAGGATAATTTGCACAGTATAAAAAAATTTTAAGGTTTTAGACTAAAGATATCAAAGGAGTCTCCATGCATTAAAAGAAAGCAGTGACTTGAAAATGCAATAAAAATTAACAGTTCTACAGGAAAGTTATGAAACTTATATTACTAAAATCATTTAGGAACATGTTTAACTAACAGATTTTAAAGCACACTTATTTTTGTTCATGCCTCAGAAAAGGCAGACAGCTTAGATCAATGTGAGATAATGTGTTGATATGTAGCAGTCAGTGTTTTCTAGGATTCAATAAAAAACAGGATTATCATCCTTCTAGCTATGCAAACTAGAGTATCTTGGTAGATTGTCAAAACACAAGACATCCAAAATACTCGGACTGGAAAGATAGTCACATTTCCAATTTTCTTTTGCAAAGGGTTTTCAAACATGTGACTTTGATTAGAAATATGCAGGACATGAATAAAGGAGGTGCAGAGTATCCCCAGCTGAGACTTAAGAAGGAAAGCACCTTTTGCACCACTCTCATCACTAAATTCCTGTGAGAAAAGAATACCCAGTTAGAAGAAAAAAAAAAAAATGCTCCTGGATGAAATGTGGCACAAAAAGAGATTTTAGGAACTGAAATTGGTATCTGTGTGGTGTCAGGGAGGCCTGACATCCACTTGACATTCTGCAGAGCCCTGTGAGGAGACTGGCACCCCACCCAGTGCCTGTGTGAGCTCAGCACCGGAGGAGTCAGAAAAAAATAGATACTTATGCAGGAAAGACTTGTGGCTACGCAGAGACATAGTTATGACAACAAGAGCCTATATCCTTTTCAAGCAGGTGAGCTGCATGCAAATGTAATTCTTAGTCCTAGGAAAGATTCCTGTGTGAAAATGCAACTGCCTTTCTGCAGCCTCCCTTGTAACCCATCCAAAAAGAGAGACAGAGGTCCCAAAAATGCTGCAATTTGCAAGTGTTCTACAAGGGGCAGTGAGAAGCTGACTGACTCCTCTAATGAGGAGAGCAGGGGGGACCAGAGGAGACAGCCCCGTGGGACACTGCAGAGCCCTCACAGAGGTGCACGTCTGTGGCCTTGCTCCTCAGGAAGAAAACATCACTGTTTGCTCCTAAAGCAGCTCATATCCTCGTCTTTTCCTACAAATAGGGAGGACTGAGGACTGATTATCTGCAGGCACACCAGCTGCAGAAAACAATCCCTGTCTGCTCTCAGATGTTTCCAGCTCCCCATGAAGATGCAGCAGGACAGGTCTTGTTTTCTAGACAAAGCAGAATAGCATGGTACTCTTTTCGTAATCCTGTGGAAAGGGAAAAATAAAACATACTTTTCCCATTGAACAGCTTAAACTCTTGAATTTTGTTACCTGATGAAATCTGCCTTTCAAATATATGCTGTTCAAATTTTTCCAGAGAATCATAAGAGAGAAGAAGAGGAAAAGAAGGAAAATGGAAAAGGAAAAAAAAGCCAGAATGATAAAATAAAATAAAAATTTAAAAAGACTGTTCCTTATACTGGGAAAAAAGGGGACAACCAAAAACTTGGGAATAACAGAAGTTCAATAAAAAATTTAAAAATTACAAAATAAAAATCTTTCTATCTAAAAGCTTGTGCTTACACCCTGAACAAATCATGGTTTTAATTCAAATTCATGAGAGTCCACCTGGGTATTTGCCTTTTCTACCAGATGCTTCTAACTACCTGGTAAGTGAGGAATGCCTGTCTCCTAACTAGTGTTGTGCATAAATAACTGGAAGACAATCAAACTTATGTGAAGAAAGGTCTTGTGTCTTTCTTTTAAATAATTTAACAAAAGGGATTCTAATTCTTGCATTTAGAATATACCCATTTCTGCTTTCATCAGTGTAATTCCATCATAGATGTGAACTGAAATACAGAAAATTCAATTTTTAAATTTTAAGGGGAAAAAACCCTACACTTTTATTACAAGGAGAGTGGACACACAGTCAAACAGGGTTTGTAGAGTTTCCATCCTTGGAGATGATGAAAACCCAGCCAGACATGACTCTGGGGAATCTGCTCCTCCTCTCTCAGGTTTGTAGGGTTGAGCAGATGATCTGCAGTGCTGCCTTCCCACCTCCATTACTCTACGATACAGGAAAAGGAAAGAATGTACCAGAAAGGGAAGGAGATTCTGAAATAGATGCAGCTGCTCATGAACAAATCCCCTTGTTTCAGAAGGAGAGAAGAACAGTGGTGAAACACAGTGTATTTTGAAACCATCTGGTACTTTCTGAAGTTTTTATGTGTGCTGCCTGTCCTGATTGTAATTCCCTGTAAAGACTCCAATAGTCTGAGGCATGAGATGAGCAGACCAGCTTTACACTGGGTAGGCTATGTGAAGGAAAGTCAAGAGTACAGGAAAAGACTAAAAGGATAGAAGAAGGATAAAGTGTTTGAACAAATAGTAAGTTCTCGTAGTGGTAAATGTATATCTTTGTGGCCAAAGTTCCTTCCCACTATCCTGTTTCAGGTATGTTTGTGCACGCTAAGATGTGAAAACCTTTTTGTTTGTTGGTTTTCAGCTCAGCTTGTGTGCAACAAGAATTTAAATAATTACCACAGGAAAAGAATTCTTTTAAATTGACAAAAAATGTTCAGTCTGAGCTGGCAAAAATTTTAACCCAATAACTTCCTGGAAGTAAAGCAGTTGCATTCTTGCTTAATGAGTGTTCCCCATAGCTTTTGTGCATGTTTCTGTGAAGTTTTTGTGTGCTTTTGAGAAAGTGGCACTTTCTAAACGGACCTCCCAGATCACAGGGACCACTTCCCACATCCACCTTTCTGGCAAATGACTTTTCTCATGGTGAAGATGCTTGGAGACTGAACACAAGGTGATTCCTATTAGCCATGGCCACAAGTACAGCTGATGCAGGTGACAGGATGACACCTGGGATGGGGATGGCCAGAAACCATTCCACCCTCCCTCCTCCTCCTATTTTCTGAAGATCAGCTGGGTTACTCAAGTGCTTCAGTCTTGAATCACCATCTGTTAACGGCATCCACACGAATGCCTCTGAGAAATTCATAATGTTAGACTCAGTTACCCTGGAAATGTCCTTCAGTTTCACACTAAATGAGGAGCTGTAAAAGCTAAGCCATAGTGCTGGAAAGTTTAAAACCCAAAACAATGCAGGGCCTCTGCAGTCCAGCAGAAGGAATATTTAGGCTTTGCAAACATCTGTCTTTTTCTGTAGTTTGTCTTTAATGACCTCTCAGAAAGACTAAGGTTTCTCACTATTCAGAAAATCATTCTTTAAGGAGCTATTAAGAGAAAAGGAAGATAATTTGGTCCTAGATAATTAGAAACTCTCCTGACTATGTTAAGGATAGGTTTGTGTACATTTGTAAGAATACCTAAGTATTCTAGGGAGGTGTAGGAACTTAGGTCTGCTTAAAAATTAATGGTCTTGGAAGGAGACTATTTAAACCAGGAAGGGCAACACACTGAAGGGTGTAAGTGCTAGAGTTTAAAAAAATATTTGAAAATTGAAAATCTTTGAAAAACAATATTCTCAGGTTGAAGATATAAGCTTGTCCTAACCTGCCAAGAATATGGTGTGGTCTCCCTGCTGTGCTCTAGAAGAAATATGAACAGTAACAGAGAAGCAGAGAAGTTACTGATATCTATAGGACTTCAGTATTATCCCCTGGGATGTTAACTGTACAGGTAAATTCATAAACTTGTAAATAAAACCTTTCAGATTTATTTTATTTTAAATCTAGCTGGGAGAAACAAAATAAAACACAACTTTAGTCCTAAGCTATCTCTGTTCTCCCAGCTAGCAAACACAAATTTTATGTTTGACCTGAACAACATACTGGCTAGCTAGTCAGGAATGTTCAGTGAGTTATGAGCACAATTAAAAGCTCATCTTGAATACTGTGATGACTTTTAGTTTTATGACTGCTATGTCGTAAAGATATATAAGACCCATCATTACCTGTAATATCAGAGCCATAAAGACTTCTGTATGTGCAAACTGAAAATTTTAGAGCCTCTTAGTTCTTAACTGATCTGGTTGGGAAAATAAAACACGGGGGGTCCAAGTATGAGAAAGCAGCTACAAAATACTTTAGTTAAAACTGTAAGTTTTTGTCTCAGGATGAGAATGTCTTAGAGAAATTAAATCTGAGGAATGACTAGAAGATAGTGAGTGTACCAGAGTCAGTAAATAACAGTAAAAGTTAAGATAGCAAGAGACATATTCAGTAATAGCTGTAAGTGCAGTATTTCCCCATAACTGGGAGAGATAGAAGTGGCAATTGTTCTTGTCACTTTTTTCTTCTTCAGCCTTTCGTTTTTTTAAATATGTCAAGAACAAAAATCCCATTTTGACCAATATAATTGTGCCCCACATACAGTAAAGAAGCTGTGACCTTCAGCTGGCAGAAGGATACTTCTAACCAGAACCGTCAAAAACCCCCATTTCAAGGGTAGCTGTTGTTAAGTGCTGGCAATTTGGGGCAGAAAAATTATATGTGCCACTTCAGTCTGTGGAGAAACACTGAAAGACAAAGCACTGCAAGAAGAAGTGCCTGTGGGGGCAATAATTCACCAGAAACAAAAAGTCTGCAGCCCCAGGAGCAGGGACATTGAGGGAGCCTGGTGTGCTGCCCTTAGAGAGGCGGGAAACAAAGGATGGAGTGGCATGGAGGTGTTGTGGCCATGCTCTGTTTAAAGCAATGCAGCCAAAGGGAGCTAAGACAAGGAAGGGTCCAACCAAGAAAAAAAGCTTAACTTTGCTTCATTAACTCAAAAATACATATTGCTTTTCATGCTCTGCATACTCTAATGAAGTACAATCTGTAAGTACTTTGCACATATGACTGAAGTCACTCAAACCCTGATCATGAAATGGCATCAACTTTACCTTTCCCTCACCCTCAAAGGAAATAAGTGTAACTTCAGAGAGGAGGTGTGTTACCTTTCTGTACTCAGACAGCTGACAGGCTGCACCCATCTCTTCTCACAAGGATGCCTACACTTAAACTTTACTCCAGTGGTAACCAGTGTGCTCATGAATAGTAATTTCTGAATCCTGTCCTGTTATAGCAATCAATAAACAGCACTACTTGTGAGTCTGTGATTATCAGTGTTCTCAGATTTAGTCTAAAGCACACTGTGAACCTGTGGTTGTGAAAGTTCATCTTGAAAAAAGGTTTATTGTGTCAAATTGGCTACTCTCTAAGATTATCTGTGACTCTGCATCACAAGGGTCCTGCAAGGACTAGGAAGGCAGACAACATTCAGACTAAAAAGGGCAAGGTCTAGTCGGCCCTGGGCCCACTAACCTGTGGATAATCTGGAAAGCATGTGGCTCTCTCTTTCCTATATTCTTACATGGCATGGCCCAATCGTGCCTTACACTACAAACAGCAGAGCCCCTTGCTTGTGTCACATTAATTTCTTCCTATCAGCTGCAAGATTCAGATTCTTTCTGGAAACAACGCAAGCTGTAGATCTATCTCAAAATGTTCTGCCACAGATTTTGCAGGTACTGCTCCTTTGCCGAGGGCAACGTGGGAACACAGAGAGGGCCTTCACTGGCTCTCTCCACTCTCCTTCAATGACTTTGAAGATTCTATGGTAAAGAAACAAAAAGCTTATAAAGTGAATTTCCAATGGCAACAAGTTTAGAAACATTTCTCTTTTTCTCTACCCCTACCCTGACTTCACCTTGTTCTCTACTGAGCAGGAGGGATTCTTTTTGAAGTGGACATTCCTGATTAAAAAAGGGTAAATATATCAGTGATCTGCTGCATCAGTTTTATCTTTCAGCAACATTTTTCAAGTTCTATGTATCTTTGAACAATAGTATCATGGGAGACATCTTTCTCTCCTCTCCTTGTTACCCATAAGTTTGTGGAGAAACATGCAGCAATCGATACCTATCTCTACTGGGCAATATAAATTCTGTTAAGCTAGCCTGAATCAATCATCCATAAGGCCTGATTTAATTTATCTCAAACTTCTTACAACAGAGAGGGTAGTCTCAAGATTAATTTGGGTAGAGAAGAGCAGAAATCAGGGTACAAAATCCCCTTTTCTTTTTTTGTACAGCATGCTGACAATAAGTGTCAAGGCTATCAAAAGGAAAACAAATTTTCTGTCTCTCCTTGGAATTTCCTGTCTCTCCATTAAGCCACTCTCTGACTTTAGGGAGAAGATTGAGACACACAACAGACAATCAGAATGAGAAGAAGTATAGTTATCAGAAAAGGTAGGGCTGACTCATGCTGCATAGACTTTTCATCAAATACTCCAAGAATCCTGTTGAGACACTGAATCTTGGGTTGATGGAAGCATGGAAATGCAGTCCACCAGGAGCTGCAGTTCAGTGAAACTCAAACTTTAGAAAATAGTCCCTGTGCTGAACAGCCTGCACTAATAAACAGCAATTAATATTGTAGGATGCACAAATATTGAAATTTACCTTGTCGATTACAGCTTCAGTTCTTCCACCAAGTCTGGGTATTTTCCCATGCCCGAATGTACTACCTTGGGCAAATATTGATACTCCATTAATTGATCTCTTGCAGTGCATTTTAATGAAAAGCTAATGCAATAGATCACATTCATTTCACACCAGGTACTGATGGAAAGCTGATGGGTAGAAATATGCACTTCTGAAATATTACCCAAAGAACAAGATGTAATGGACCTAGAAAATGTATGGAAATGTGAGTCATTGACGCAGAGAAGATCACAGCTTCTGCCAGGCATGGAAGCAAAGGTTTCTGTAACTGAAATGATGGAAATTCTGGAGAGGGTGTTGAGAACAAGCAAAGACCACCAAATCAGTTGCCACGGTATCTGGGTGCAGATCCAGAAGCAAACATGGGCCAGAAAGCTGTTGTCAGTTTTGACACCCTGCTAATACCATCGGAGGAGCACCAAGAGCTGATGGGAGTCTGAGCAAGTATTTTGTATTAACTCTTCTGGAAACATGACTGAGGGCCTGCAATAAATCAGTTTGATGGTACCTGGGTCTGTGAGTCATTTGATATGGGATTATGCAACATCTGCAAAAAACACCAATGTCCTTCTTCCTCGTGTGCGTAAGTGAGACTGGAACTCTTGGCTGGAATAAAGCAGAACGAACCTTCTACTTCTTTCTTGGCCAAATGCTTGACTGTGATCAACCAGGGAATCGTCAGAAGGTTGTAAAAGTTAAGGAGTGCTTTGCAAATGTAGTGAAGGTGCTTCTGCTAAGCATGTGTTGTTGACAACAAACTGGCATACTAAATATTCACATTAGAATGCGGCCCGTGTTTGATGAAATTTAGTGGAATCATTATTAAGTAAGATCCCATGTCTTACCTCAGTCGTTCCAGACAGAAAGATCTTGTGTCTTCTCCACCTTGTCCGGCAAAACTCCAAATTGACCACTGAGGAATTTCCAGGTTTTGTCATCCAACAAATCATACCCTAAAATACAGGTTTTAGTGGCACCAACCAGTATTTCAGCACTGGTTAATTTATTATCACCAGGGAGCCATTAGGATGTGTTTGCAGTGAGACATTCTTTAAAATTCTGTCAATTCCTGCAGTTTTCACTTTTTGGTGACCAGCCTTTTTATTTAGGTTATCTGCTGCTTTATAGTAATTACTGCATCTGTGCCCTTGTGTCAACAAGGGAGTTTAAAAAAGCTTGCTTCAGCCTCATAAGGATGGAAATGATGGGTACTGAGGCAATAAAAACCTTCCTCCATCTCATCATTATCATCACCATGCCAGATGTCCCTGTGCCATATTTTGGGGTCTTGCACAGTTTTCCACTTTTTGGCTTTCTTTAGCTAAACCAAGAATGGCAACAGGTTCAGTGAGAGGCCTAATTTTTCCTGCAGCTATTTTTCTCAGTTTTCAGCTGCAGAAAATACTTTTTCAAGTTCCTTATTCCCGGTTTTTAGGTTTTGGGTTTCACTTGTGAGGAGCTCTACTCATGTACTTTTCTTAGTGCTTTCCTTCAAAAGTCAGTAATGTCTTCAGAACCTCATTTTTGGATTTCAAAGTAGTATATTCTAAATCTGGAATTTTTGAGGGGAGACAGTACACTTAGGTTTTCTTTTGTACACAAAATAATTTAATCTCTAATACTGTGCAAATAATTTTTTGTCATATTTTTAAAACTTTTTACACACTTCTCTAGTTTTTTATCTACCACTTTATGCTCATTTTCCCAAAAATTTTAGGCCCATTCTATTCCCTCTCAGAATTATAACTGTTATATTTTTGCTGTAGTTCATTCATGGCAATCCTGCTGACTACACTTTTTTTTTCTGTTGCACTAGAGGATGAAAATTGGCAGAAAATAAACCAAATTGCATTCCAGCTGGTACTCAGAGATCAGAGTGGCTGGGTACGGCTGGGCTGCATTTCTGATTATGACCAATTTGGCACTGTAAGTCTGATTTCTCTCAGTAAGGACTTGCACAATTGCTGATTCAAGAGTAGTGTGGTTTACTGGAGCAACAGATTATGCAGGTTCTGAATTGCTGTTGTTAAATGCACTTACTCTGTTAGCACTAAACATGCTGAGGCCAATGATTAACTAAACTCTGTTCACTCGGCTTAACTTCACCCTTCATTAAGTTTAGTTTACCTGGGTGTGCTCTGATGCTGTCAGAGGCACAAATCATAGGAAAGAGTCATAAAGGATAAAGTTCCAGCAAGTGCTAGCCCATGATCAGGTGGAGCTTGAGTGACTTTGGTCACATTTGTGAAGCATGCACAGGTTTGCCTTCATTAATGTATGACAGGGCAGCAAATGCCACCTGGTTGGAAAAGCAATGCCAATTTTCAAGTTAATAAAGCAAAGTTCAGGTTTCAAGCACCAGTTGGGTTCTTCCTTTGGCTTAGTTCCCATGTATTAAACAGAGCATAGCCACAACACCTCCATGCCACTCCATCCTTTGTGTCCTGCCTCTCTCAGGGCAGCACACCAGGCTCCCTCAGTCTCCCTGCTCCTAGGCCTGCAGACTTTTTGTTTCTGGTGAATTACTGCTCACACAGACATTTGTCCCTGCTGAGTTTTTCTTTGAGTATTTCTCCACAGGAGCCCACCAGAGTTCCATGGTGAAAATTAAATGAGTCGGGAACAGCATAAGAGAAGCCTTCTCCCAGCTTCACCAATTTCCCAAGTAAGAAACCATGTAAGATTTTCAAACACTCTTGAAGTTCAAGCCTTGTGGTTCCAGCTTAACCAGAACAGATAATAATTTCAGGAATTCCTAGGTCTGCCTGTATATGGATTGTACTTGGATAATTGAGTGGCTGACACTCTGCTTGCTAATGAACGTTTTTCCAAATTTGGCATAAAAAATAATTCCTGTTCCACCACATCCATACCCACCACCAAGGGCTAGTTTGATCAATTAAAGAAATTTGTCATAAGTAAACAGATTACAATGCCTTTGACACCTTTGGAGGAGGAGGAGGAGGAAGGTGGTGGTTAGATACCATCAACTAACAGCATTTGGACTTGATAATGCAAAATATTAATCATGCTCCTACTCTGTAGAGCATCAGGAATAGTCAGAAGAGCCAAATATAAATTCTTTTCTTAGCTTACGTGGAAGTGACTGGCTCATGACTAGTTTAGCACACCTAGAAATTATCTAGGAGATAAACCAACATTTTTATGCAAGACTGTTTTCCTTGCCTGAGGCCTAAACTCTGACACTCATTAAGCTGCGGATACCTTTGTGACAAGATTGATACAGAGATAAAAAGGTAAGAGGGAAGAGTTTGACTTCCATGCTTCAGCATGGAGTGCATGAGTTCCTGCAGTTTGAGGAAAATCATATCTGCAGTTTTTAGATTTTCTTCCTCTATTCTAAAACTTTTTCATTATAAAAAGATTTATGTTTGTGATCTAACACCTATTTATATACTGCCTAGATAAACAGGCTAAATCTGTGCTGTCAGTAAACACAACACTAAGCACCCAAAATGAGATTACTCTAACCTTTCTGTTACAAATTATTTATTGATCTTTTGGAACAGATCCCATAACTCGCCTTAAAACATGCTAATTTTGAAATGTTCTGGATAACAGTCTTGCTTCAGAATAAATACCCATTGCATTCCCAAATGTCTGCCTGTAACAACAGTTCCCTTTCTTCTTGAGGAAAGGCTGTAGATCTCCAAAAAAGCTTCCAAGTTTCTGCTCGTTCCTGCATTAACAGGATGACCATCTCTAGACAGCCCTTAATGTGTCTCATTGTCTCAGCCCATTGTCCAATAAAATGGCAGCCTTGGGCTATTCCTGTTACCTTACCTGTTTGAGATCAGAAGCATCCACTTCTAAGAGCAGCAACCTTCTCCTCTGCCCCACATCCAATACCAGGTTAAGAACTGGGGAGAAAAAACATAAAACTTGTGGCAGGAAAGGGAATGGTATTTCTACTTTTGCTTTCTCTCTTGCTTGCAATTGCAGCTGACTTGGTAATATGTGTATGGAAAATGGAAAAAATTCCCTTTGCCCCTCATTTATTTTCCTGAGAGCAATCTGTAAAGTCTTTGTGTGGTACGGTGTATTAAGGGCTTGAGAGAGAAAAGAAAACCACCTGAGGGGCTGCTCCAGCAGGAACAGTGCACACCTGGGGTCCTATAACCCGTGGTGGGAGAGGGCCTGCATCTCCCCTCCATAAGGAATATGCCTTTCCAGGAACAAAGTTCTGAGTTGAAAGACAGGCAGGTCTGACTAATGTCTCAGTTTGGTTTTCTTTGAAAAAGAGTACTTAATTGTAAACTGAGCTGGTCTTTCATTCCATTGTTTGAACCTTTGCTCATTTCTGATTTCTTCTCATTTTCATTTTTTTGCTGTTTGACCTTATCTTTTATTCCCTTCCACAAAACAAGGTTAACGTGATGCCTCTCAGTTAATGCTTCTGTTATGCTGCCACAGGCTCAGTGCCTGTCTTCTGCAGAGTCAGTCATCCCTCTGGATGCAGGAGCCTCCAAAGACTGCTTGGTACAAAGTATATCTATGCTGAGAACAACTCTTTTCTCAAACATCCATCCATAATGGATTATGTTATGTTCCACTTTCAGCTTCTAACAGGAGTCATCCTAGCTGAACACAGAAATGTCAACTTTGCTGTTTTAAGAGGCTGCTGACTGCTTAAACAGAACCTCCTCTCATCAGCTTGTGTGCCATCACTGGCTGTCAAAAAGGGTCAGTTGTGCTTGCCCTTTATTGTTCCTATCTGCATTTCTACATAAAATATCCCCAAGACTAAACTGTACTACTACAGAAAAAGAAGTGATGGGACAAAGGGCAGTGATACCCTCCTGCATGCCTGTCTCTAACATCTGTTTGCTATGACAGATCCTGACTGAACACAAAAACCCTTCCCCAAGTTTGGCTCTTTCTGTTTTGCAACCTCTGTGTTTATGGCACTGCTCATACATGGCTGGAGCACGTCTAAAGAGCCCAGGCACATTACTGTTGTGAAAGCTGCCCACAAAATGCTTTTTCTTTTACTGCAATAATATCTTGGTAATAGTTGACATTCGTTCTTTTCTGATTCCCTGAAGTGCAGTGTGTGTGGTGTATCCTTGAAATATTCTTATCTACTGATAACTGCATGGGAGCATCTAGTCCTGTAATAGAAAACACCAGAATTTGTCTGTTAGGGATTCTTCTTGAAAGTTTGTTCTGGTCTTTTGATTTTTTGTTAGTTGTTTTTTTGTTGTTGTTTTGGGGGTTGTTTGTGCAATTGTTTATTGTTGTTTCTTTGGGGTTTGGGTTGTTGGGTGTTTTTGGTTGGTTGGTTGGTTGGTTGGGTGGGTGGGTGGTAGGTTGGTTGGTTTTCTACAAACTTTGCTCCAATATTGCTATCTAGTGTTTTACCTAGATTTGAATTATTAGATAGTACAGCTCAGGGGGGACACACATTCTTTAATTAACAGCAAAGCTTGCACTATCAGATATGGCTATGAAGTGTCAGAATGTTAATATATTCCCTCTCCATGTATGGAAGTTATTCTGGTTTTAATCAAAAGATCATCACTTTTGTATAAACTCTTCCCTGTCAGCTTCTGTGCAATCACTAGCTGACTTTCCAAAATTAGGAATAGTAGCAGTGTTACATAAAGATAAGTGCAGTCACTTTCATTTACTGCAGAGGTCAGCACTACAGGTTATCACAAAACTGTGAGACACATGGATCCAATGGGGAAAAAACTCTCAAATTTATATTGGGCTTTCTCTTTTTTGTTTGTTTTTTGGTTTTCATGGGTTTGTTTGTTTGTTTGTTTGTTTGTTTTGTGAACTGATGGATGTTGCCTCACATTGTGGCTCATAACCCTGACTGACCAAGAATCTATTTTTAATACTCTCCAGTTTTGATCCTGTTATGTCTCGCCTCTAAAATGAAGATACTAAAATTAGAATGTGCTGAACATCGTGGAAGCTAAACACTTTAGTATTTCATGATACACAGACTCCTCTGACACAGCATCACAAAGCAGCCTAAGGGAATCAAGACTATTTTCAGAAAGAGTTTATAAAAGATGTAAAATGAAATGAATTGTTTTCCATAAATTCCAAGTCCTCAAGCTCCTCATTGCAGTCCATGACCTCCTGTGAAGAGAGACCTCCAGATGCAGCTTTGTGCTCACTACTCCTTCAAACAATTCTACAATTCCTTTTGCATGCCTGAGAAAAATCTTTTCTGCTGTGGCCTGGAGCCTTTCAGAGCATCTGTTCAGGTTCTGAGGGAGACCCAGAAAAGATTTATGAAGCTTTGCATTGCCTATAGGGCAAGTTCAGAGGTTATCTGATTTCACCCCATGTGACAACTCAGCTTCAGCCCACTCACTCCCTCCTCACCAGTGGGGGTGGTGGGGAGAGAATTAGAAAGGTGAAAGTGAGAAAAATCATGGTCTGAGATAAAAACAGTTAAATAAGTACAGCAAAAGCTGTGTGCACAAGCAAAGCAGGGCAAGGGGTTCATTCACCACTTTATACGGACAGGCAGGTGCTCAGTCACCACCAGGAAAGCAGGGCTCTGGTAACAAGGATTTGGGAAGACAAATGCTGCCTCTCTGAACATAAACCCCTTCCTTCTCCTCCCCATGCTGAGCATGATGCCTTCTGGAATATCTCCTTGTTCAGCTGGGATCAGGTGTCCCAGCTGTGCTCCCCAGCTCCGTGTCCACCCCCAGCCTCCTGTCTGAAGGGAAAACATGAGGAACAGGAGAGGCCCTGGACTGTGTAAACACTGCTGGGCAATAACAAAAACATTCCTGTGTTTTCAGTGCTGTGTGCAGCACAAATCCAAAACACAACCCACACCAGACCCTGGGAAGAAAACGAACGTGATTCCAGATAAAACCAGTGCAGAGAACCTGCATCTGTAACAGCATGGATTCAGGGAGCAGCTGAAAGGGTGAAAATGTTGGGGGCCGCTCCACTCCTATCCCTTCAACAGCTCCTGTTCTGCTCTGTAAAGCAGTGGAAAGCAGCAGTGTGTTTCAGTAAAACCACCAGCTGCTCAAAACCACTTATCAATACCTATCAATATAAAAGACCTGGAGTGTGAGCTTCCTTCAGACACTTTTCCAAGAAAAAGTTGTATTCCTGATTTCTGTACAGGGATTACTAGCATAGGATATTATTATTCTGGCTCTAAAAGGAGTGAAAGACCAAAGTCAGAGAGAAATTGAGATATTTTATTTTTTTCAAAAGAGAAACAAAAAATCCAATATTTTTACTGCTGAAATCTGTAAGTAAGGTTTATCATTATATTTGTGGACATCTCCATTCTTCTTTATGTCTGATATCTGTCCATGAATACTCTGACTTGAAGTTCACAGCACCTTTGCAGAATTGCACATTCTGACACTTTCAATTGGGCCATCACCTTCTCAGAAGCCATTCAATGCCACAAAAATTTAGATACCTGCTAGCATTCAGCAAAATACTAACTGCTTCTGGAAACTTACATCGTTTTCAGTCTTTACTAAAGAAATGGAACCTGCTTAATGTTCACATTGTGTGGCACCTGCTGTGTTAATTCTAACACATAACATCAAAAATCCCTTATGTGTTCTTTGTTTAGATCTGCTTCCCTGTGTCTAAACAGGGCCACACACAGCAGGATTTTGATTGTGATAGCAGCATCTCAAAGCATCACATCATGTATGTAATATTCATAACATTAAAATTTTATTCCAAGTATAGTCAAAGTCCAGAATTCATACTGCATGTAAGAAGACAGCAGAATTGCTTAAAACAATGCGCTGGGAAAGGGAAGAGCCTGACCTTCAAAAGCACAAAGCCTCCAACAGCTACTGAATTATTTGCTGAAAACACCTAATTTTTAAATAGCTGCAGTTTGCAAGAGCTGTGCTCAAACAATTCAGAATGTTTTTGGAACGTTAGGAAAAACAACTGAAGTACAGCAAACACCATAGTTCATGATTTACCAAAATACACTCCTGGAGAAATCAAGACTTGTAATGAAATAAAAGGACTTTTTTGGAGGCAGCAAATAAAAAGAAAAAAGAAATTTAAAATAAAGTATAACCCACCCCAAATGTTACAAGGTCCATTCAAATTAACCTTTCATTGAGTTTTAAAAATGTGCAACACATCCTTTGTTTCATATTTTCTCTCTTACAAGTGGCATGTTCAGAGTGACTCATGCCTGCATTTCCCAGAGCATTACTCAATCAAGCATAAACCTGCAAATCTATAAATTCCTGCTCTCAGATCAAGAGCTAATGGCTTCAGTCCAACATATCCATATCCTGGATAGGGATATTCCCTTACATGGGCAGCCTTGGTGGCAAACGAATGAAACTGTCATGAATTCAGGTTTATGGAATATGTGTAGAGAAGATTTGGGAAGACTGGGGAAAATTTTAGGAAAGAAACACCAGTTCATATGTGATGCAGTCTTTGTAACAGTGAGGTGTGGACTCGGATGGATGCTGGGGATTTCTGTCAGCCCTGCTGAGGCTTCCAGAGCTCTCAGAAGGACTGGTCCCACTCTGCGGGGCTCCTGCTATCCACCACCCTCACTGGATTTTTGAGGAATCAGCAGAAGGATTAGAGGTAAGTATGGGCCCTGGTAAATACAGTTTCACCTGCCGCATTTCTCGCCAGGTGCATTTCTCATCAGCCTAGGCAATCTTTTTTTTTCTGAAAGTACCTACTTATTACCAGACTTTAAATTCTAATGGCACAAAGAACTTTGCTCCTCTTGTTATAAGTAGGTGAGTACTGGAATCAAAAAATATATGCTGAAGAATGAAGCTGTGTTTTTCAGCAAGTGTAAATTTGATTAGCCCCTTTGGCCATGTGCTAATGGTGAATAGGGCACAAAGAATTCTGTGTCTCATTGCACACCCTCTGCAGGTCCTCCATGGATTAGGTACACCTGATGGTTGAACTCCTGAAGGTCTCTAATAAAAACATTTTCAGGATACTGGGTCAGGATAACAGCCCCTAGAAGTGATACACAAAATGGTCCAGGGGACTTTTGAGTTCCTTTTGGTGGGCCCTGCTGTGCACAAATACTTTTCACCAATTCAACTAGGTAATGTGAAACACTCTAGGAATAATCTCCACATCACTAGGACTTTGATTAGATTAGGATTATTTTATTTCAGCCTAGATGCATTATTTTCTTATATGATTGGCAGTTAATTTCTCTGCATAAAAAGATTTAAAAATACTCACCATTCAGCCTAAAATTAACTGACTGTAAGAAAAACAGGGGAAGTAAAAATTCAAGTAAATATTCAAGGAAGTAAATATTCTCATGCTGCACTGTAGTAGAGATGTTGGTGTGCAGGGGGACACCACTCCCTCACATCAGCCGATCCATCTGTAGCGCATCCATCACCCTGGACACTGATAGGGGACATAGATTTCTGCTGGCACTGGTTCAGCCCAAGGTCAGATCTGCAAGCACAGTTTTCAAGGGAATAAGTGGAGTAAAACTGGACAATGAGAAACCATCCTGAGCTTTCCACTGTGACAGGAGAGGAAATACACTCTCGTCCCACATAAATCAGTGACCCTGAAACTCCCTTTGCACCCAGGCTCAACATATCCTCCTGAAACTGCTCCCAGAAAGGCAGCTATGGTGAGAGATAAGGATGCCAATGTCCAAATATTTTGTTTTGCTCTTTTCAGCTGAGTGAAACTGTATCTCACGAGAAAAACCCCCACACCAACCCGACAAAAATTTCCACCTGCACACTCTGAAAACAATTGCAACTATACCCTCGCTACACGACAGACTTCCTAGGTTAAAATCCACAGTCTTCTCTTTGCCAAGCCATCTGTGATTACTGATGTTCCAGTATTCTTTACTGGTTTTGGTCTGAAAGTGATGGTCTCTGGAAGAGGGCAGAGAAAAGAGCTGAAGGAAGAAACCTCTCAATTTGCTGCTGCAAATCTGTGGGAAGTCTTTTCTTAGAGTCCTTGAAGACTTCTGCATTGTGATCAGAACTTACCTAGTGAATCAACATAACCTGAAACAAAAGACTGCTCTTTCTCCCCTGGGAAGGTTTCACTTCCTGGTAATATTCAGAAATGCTTTACTTCAAATCTACCTCAGCAAAAATCTACCTACACTGAACTGGACTTGGTCCCCTCACAGCAGGCAGCCCTTTCCTGACCTGATGTAATATTTCAGTCAGTTTTAACTGTTCTTCTCAATAAATTTTTTACTCTTCAGTTCTGAGGAGAGCAGCCAGGAACACACCAAACACCAGACCATGACAAATTCAATCAGTGCTGAACTGCTGTTCTGGCATGTCTGAGGGCAAGTCATCCTTTTCACGTGTGGTCAAGCCTGGCAATTACCTTAACAAGGACAGCACAGGAAAACCATGAAGAGCTGGATACCAGCAGGATCTAAGCTTATCAGGGACCAATTCAGCACAGCATGCTAAATAACTCCACTGATTAAACCTTCTGAAATCAGAGATGGACTAGGCTCGTGGCAAAGAAAAGAGAAAGGCAAAAAGAAGAAAATAGGAAGAGATACTCAGAAATCACTAGGGGTAATTCAGCACTTTATACAGGAACATTTTCCCTAACAAACAAAAATTATCCCAATGTTTTGAAGTGCATCCAGACGCATATGCCAATTTATAAGTCTTATATAGGACAATCATTTCAAAAGCAAATATGAAATCAGTGACCGAGTTTGAATTGAGAAAAAGTGTTGCATGAAATAGCAGCAAATAAGTCCACTAGAATTCCTTGCAATTATCCTCATGCCATGTCTCACTCAATTTCCTAGCTCATTAGACGTATTTCCTACAAGACACAGTTTTCACAGAAGTCTTTAGAAAATACCTGTTTGCCTCAGATGCCTTTTCCCTGTAGAAATCTGCAATGATTCATTGGTTAACTTGCTTTTTCTCACTTCTATGAAGAGATACCATATGTAAGATTAAAGAATTTGTGTTCTCCTTGCATTTTTATCGAATTTAGAGATACTTTAAATCTAGAGATCTAGAGATACTGTGCTGGGACAGGGTAGATTCTTGTCACCCAGGTATCTGCAGGCGGAAAAAAAAGGAGATACAGCAAAGGCAACAAAACTGGCAAGATTTCACTCTTTTCTGTATACAACAACAAGGTTTAAAATTCTTCAACTGACAGCCATACAGCAAAGATGCTCAGATGTTACATTTTAATCTTTCATATTCTCTGATCTTTCACATGGATGTACAGCAGCAATTACATTCTTTATTTCTAAGTCATTAACATTGTTCCGTTTATGATAACACATAAGGTGCTTACAGGGAAAATGCTTAGCAAATGCAAACAAATTTTTTGGAGATACACAATGCAAAATCTATTGCACTTGTATGAGTAAAAATATGGTAAAAATCATGCACTGATGCACATCAATGTGCATGTCTTCAATTAATTGTGTGAAGGCATTAGTTGTCTTGAGACACTTAAATTTTGTTAATTAAAATTTGATTAATTTTTTCAGAAATAAAAAACACTCAAGTAAAAAATAAAATTATTTTTAATATTTTAGAAGTAAAAGACCAGATTTATAAAATCAGAGAAGGATGGAGTAACCCTGTAAACACTGAACATTAGGACTAATATGGAAAATAAAGAAACCAAGTCCTGCAAGTTGCTCTAAAAGCAAAGAACTTTCCTTGCATAATTTTTTCAGCCTCCTAGAAGAGTAAGATTATAAACCTAATTTACAATTCTCTGCAAATAACTCATTTCAGTTTGTCCTGCTGAAGTGTTACACACCTGCTAGACCTGAAACTGAAAAATAATTCAGTAGCCAGTAGGATTCTTCCATGAGAATTGAAAAACTAGTTTGCAATTATACTTCTAATGTCTGTTTGATCTATCCTTGTGGAACAGCCTTGCCCTGAGATATTTGGAAAGTTTTGCTCCAGAGTTCTTCACATGCCACTTAAGGCAGTCACTAATGGTGTGTGACACTTTGGAGCCAGCCCTGCTGAATCAGGCAAAAGAGGATTTGTACCAAGACTCCCACATCCCAGGGGAGTGTGTACCTGTTATGCTGTGACACTTCTGCCTCTGCTTTAAAGGAGGTCACTGAAGCAGCTCAGTGTTCATTTGGATCAGTGATGCAGTTACTGCTCATAACTGTACAGATGATTGCTTGCCCAAATCCTGTATAAGCCATTCACCAGAATATTTTCCCTGTCTTAGTTTCAATAAAATTAAGAATCAAGACATTTACTGGGAACATCCTAACTCTATCTGATATTGATGTTATGTCAAATAAGTGAATGGGACGTGCAAGATCAGCCTGAGGTACCCAGCTGGAGTTCTGCAGTATTTGTAAATCTCAGAGGCACAGCAGAGTACCAGAATCACACTCTTAATGAAATATTCTGGACAAGTAAATTTTCCTGGTAAATATTAAAACAAAAACCAGAGTGGGGATAGGCAACATATCAATACTATGTATATCACAAATATAGACAAAATGTGACTTTCTTCAGCCTTAAAATGAGATTCTGGCTCTCTTTTCCTAAACACATGTTTATTTCAGTCAGTGAAGTTTGGCTATGTACAAATTTTCCAAACAGGTAACCTCCATTTACTATTGTTTACTGAAATTCAACAGCCATTTCAAGATATCATCAGCAACAAGGGCTTTGTTAACACTCCTCCAGGTACAAACAGCTGCTAAAGTGCGAAATCAGAAACATGTGTTTGAGCAAGTAGGACAGAGCCCTGAGGGCAAAAATCCACTGCAGCTTCCAAGCCCTGTATTGAACCCAAAAGCCACAGGTTTGTCTTATTAAAGGTTAAAATTGCTTGGCATTTTTCCAGGCCTTCTCTGGCCAGAAGGCAATACAGCTGGCACCAGGGGTGACTGGCTGTGCACACAGCTGCTCCCTTCCCAGATCACTGCAGGAATACCCACCATCAAACCAGTGAGAACCTGCACTGGGGTGAGGCAGAGAATACACAGAGCCACGGAGAAACTCCTCACTGCCCTGGAAGAGTCACAAACAAAGGGTGCATCAGTGCAGAGACCAACACATCAGCAGAGACACCACTATGATGGGCAGTAATTAATAGGAAAAAGGCCTCTCTTCCTCAAGTATTTAGGTGGTCTGCAGTCCTCTTGTATTCTTGCCCAGTCTGTGATGGAGACACTCAACCACATCCATGAAACAATGAAGAAAGGAGTAGCACACATAAAAACTGCTTCTCCTGTACTCATGGGCAAAATGGAGCCCACTGCCTCTGCATTTTAAAGGTTAAAACCAAATTAAGATTAGAGAATGAATGCAAGACAATTGTTGAAATTGTGTACTCTTTTTCCAAGCCAAAGGTGCTAAAATATGGCCCCTGAACCACACATGATGGTAATGTGTTGTACACAAGACCCATAGGTGAGATATCTGTGAGCACAGTGAGATTAGAGCATGAAGAGCAGGAAGTGGAAAAGAGTCCCAAGAAGCATAAATACATCACTTTACAGGGAAACCACAGAAGGACCTCATGTCCACAATCTGTGGATTGAGATAACAATAGCTTAATAACTGGGGGGGGAAAAAAGAATATGGTGGTAAAAAGAACCAAAATTAAAAACAACCACAAAAATAATAACAACTATTTTTAAAATCTAATAAATAAATAAATAAATTAATAAATAAAAGCTGGAGAGAAAGGGAAAGAGAGAGGGAGACAAAATCCCAGAGAAAAAAGTGCTGCACAATACAATTGCTCACCACCCACTAACCAATGCCCAGAATATCTTCAAGCAGTGATCAGCAGTTCCTAGCCAACTCCCTCCAGTTTGTACCCTGAACATGACATTCTGTGGTGTGCAATATCCCTATGGCCATTTCAGCTCTCCTGGCCACTTTCCCTCACAGCTTTTTGTGCACTTCTTCACTGGCAGGGGTGGGAACCTGAAATGATGGTGATTTAAGGTGAGCACTTCTTATCAACAACCAAAACAGTGTGTTATCAACATTATTCTTGTATGAAATCCAACACCAGCATTGCACCAGATACTAATAAGAAAATTAACTCTATCCCAGACAGAACCATGACACCATCTATTTCAAATCACCATGGCCCTGTTGATTTCTGTATGATTAATCTGGTATTCATTGATGGTGGATTGGATTCAAAGAACAAAATGGATTCAAAGAAAAGCTTCATTTGGGAAGGGAGATTCAAAATTCACCTGGGAAATAAGTTATAATGAAGAAATAGAGAAGTGTCATGAAAATGAAGTACCCATTACACTGATTGTCCACTGTTGTACACTGTTCCCAAAATACAAGATGGAGAAAGTTCAATTCCAGCTTTTAAACAGGCACTCGTTTCCCTAAGAGAAAATCTAGTATAGTTTTCACAAGAAAACCCCTGGGTTTGATCTATTGATTATTGAAATATCTGATAATGCAAGAAAGAAAGGGAGGAGGGGAAACAGTGGCAAAGGAGGCAAGGAGGGAGGCAGGAAGAGGAGAATGATGTAGGAATAAAAGGAAGGAATAAAGAGCCAGCATCAAAAGAGATGAGGGCCTTCGCAAATCAAAAACACCTTCCAACAAAGACATTTCTCAAACCAGAGCAGAGTATCTACACAAGGAAAGCTTGACTTTAACATGTGCAAAACCAACACTCTTTGTGGAGGTGGAAAACCAAACCTGTTCAAAGATATCACACATTTTCTCATAGTTTTACTTTCATGACCAGCAAGTTTGGTTTCCTGGTCTTAATGAGGAAAGCAGGAAAGGCTGCTGTTTCAGAACATACCTGAAAACTCTAAAAGAGGGAAATCTTACCCATCCATACATAGTGTGGGAAAGTCTGTCTTACTAAGGATACCACTCTGAGTCCAGTTTCCTCCAGTGGGGAGGAAACCTTGTGCAAGAACAGAATCTTAAGTAGAGCTCTGCTTCTACACAAAAACCAGAGAAATAGCCCTGCAGGTAAAAAAGCCCTGTATCCTTCTCCCCTCCTCTCATTATGCAGATGGTGAAACATCTGACTGTCCATATAACTGTCCTCAGGCTCTTCAAGTAAAAAGGAAAGAATTAAGACAAAGAAGCCATCATGGAAAAACTCTATTTCTTCCACTTCAAGGACTGTGATTTGAAATGAGTCATAGCTCTCTTCCATGAGTGTATAGAGCAAGACAGCAATTTCCCTGCCTGCATGCAGAGGGAAAGACAGCAGCTTCATCTCTTCTCCCCATTTCTGCCCCACCAGAGGGAGAAAGGGTACAGATCTCCTCCCAGCACCACCAGCAGCACCAGCAGAAGGATGAGCTGGGCTGACAGACACACGGAGTAGTGCAATGGACTCAGTCCCACAGCTGGAGCACAGTGAGGTGAGGAGGAGGGCAGCACCAGCACCAGCAGTGTGAGTCCCACAGGCACTCACTCCTTGGACCCCTGCCCAGCTGGCACCTCTCGACAGCATGACACTTGGCAGAGACATCATGTGCCCCTCCAGAGCACTCAGAGTGCCCTCCCTTCCTCACCCTCCTTCGGCTTTCAAGAGCCATTATGTAGCTTAAAGTGTTTTGTGAATGCAGCTTCCTTTCCATCTGCTGGTGTTGCAAAAACATCAACACCACCAAAAAATCCTCTCTTGCGCAGATTGCAGCAGCAGCAGCCAGAAACTGCTACACCCTGTCAGAGCAAGGAGCATTTCTAAGATGCACCACAAACAGTAGCAAAAGAAATCCGTTTGGATGGGAGGAGAGTATAAGGGAATAAAAACAAGGACTTGATTGTCCCAAGGACAAAGATAAGCTTCGCTTACAGGAAAAACAAGCAAGTTGTTAGCAACAAAGGATTTTGAAATGTTAGGGGTTAAGTTCCCACGATAAAGTCATAGCTTAAACTTTTACTTAATTACACCCTCAATTTACTTAATTACTTGTAAAAATATCTTGTGTGTTCTTACATCTACATCTGAGGTCACTAGCACCTTGCAGGTACTGAAGGATATCTTGCAAATCATCAAATATCTGAGAAATCATCTGTTCCTCTCCCTCTGTGAAAAGAGGAGAGTTTTCTATTTTGAGAAAAGAGATCTCTTTGGTCTATACAGAGAGAAAATTGGCTTCTTCAAACCTAAGTGAAAGAGGAAAAATGCATTTTATAAAAATGTCCTTGAAAAGAAGAATAAAAAGACATAACGAATGAATGAAGAAGAAATTCTGTGAGATAAATTGTGCAGGTGAAAACAGATGTGGCCTGTGAGAACAAGCAACATGAGGGAGTCTTTGTCCTGTGAAGTCTGTAGGTGAGTGCTGGATAACTTTCTGCTTCAAATCAAGAGAAACGTGATGGCACTGCAAACGATTCTCTGAAAAAAAAAAAAAAGATATAATAAAAGAAAAATTTCAACAGTTATTGCATTTTGCAATTGTGTTAGCTGGACAAAGTTATTCTTCTACACTTGATAGGCAGAGCATACCAGATGTCTAATAAGACTTTGGAAAGGTCAAGAGCAAATGAAAAATTGTTTGTGTTTTAATTCTTAACATCTGGAAACTATAACTCCAGAAACATAAACGTTAAAAGTCATTCTGTGTACCTTGAAAGGATTGCAGTTTAGTATAGGGAGGAGAGCAACTTCATCATTTACTCAGCTTAATGTTCTTCTGTTCATGACTTTCAAACAATCTTCAGTCTCCCGGTTGGTTCTGTAAAACATATTTGTCACCATCTCAATACTGCAGCAGAAATGACACATTGGAGCCTCACTTTCCTGAATCCCAGTCATCCTGCTGCAGGTTTCAGCAAAGCAGAGGTGGAGCAGACTTCAGAGCTGTGACACCTGCTGTCAGAGGATGCTGCAGGTCCAAGTCACCCTGCATGTCACGCAGGTTCCTGAAGATGCCCTCCCACCGGGAGTTGACTCCACATTCTGGCATAGCTGACCTATTGCCCCGTGACACAGAAAGATATCTCAGCAGTTTTTAACCCTCTCCTTTTTTCACCATCTTATTTTAACCACTGGACCAAAAATAACTTAATAATTACCTGGTACAGAGTGGGGCTGCTTGATGGGGAAATCCTTGTAGCCAGTTAGGCTTTGGGGCATGAGTTTCTCAGGCAATTTCAAGCTGAGGCTGCTCTGCAGATTCTCTGCAGAATTTCCTTTTCAGGTTCATTATTCCTCATTACTTTGAAGGCAGATTAGACAAAATCCAGCTCATCTGTTATCTCACCCTTTTGATGGTATGAGACTAATGGCTGTGATAATAGCCTACAATGCAAGTCAAAGAAATTTTGGACAGATCACTGTCTTCCATAAATCCCCATATGGCTGTTTTTTTCTGTAATGAATGCAAAGGTTGAACACCAGGATGAAGTTATAGTGTCCTTGGGGACCCATCCATCCCCAGCCCTCAGCTGAGAAGGCGGAACCAACTGGAGATCAGCAGGTGAGGAGCAGGTGCCACCCCAGAGTGCTGGGGTATGGAGCTGTAAACCCTTTGGTGAGGGAAGGAGAGGGCTGGAGAAAGGTTCCATTTTCAGCTCTGGCCAGGTCACACCTCACAGGCGTGGCCCAGCATGGAAACCAACTGCATGCCTTTGTCCTGCACAAACAAGGCAGTGAGATTCAGGACAGTCAGAGCCCTTTGGTATCCAGTCATGCTGAATTTTAATCCAGTTCTAAAGCACTGCTTTGTGGAATTATTCAGAAGATCTCTCCAAGAGGAACTGATCAGGAGGTCCGATGCTCCCTCCTCACCTGTGGCCCTCCATAGAACATTCTGGCTTATATTATTTTTGAGACCTAGATAGAAAAAGAATTGTTGCTTTAATCACTGTCCTGAAGAAACACATATGGCACTCATACATTGTGTTTTCACATAATGCTTTATTCTTTGTTCTTGTCTAAACATGGTACAGTGGTCAGAAAAATGAGCTGTTACCTTAAAAGCAGTTGAATTTGAATTATCACACTGTTTTGCCATGTCTTCCAAGTACAGTATGCAGCTTATTCAGATTAAACACAAAGAGTCTCAAATATCTAAGCACACTGCCTCTGACACCAAAACAACAACAGCAAAAAGAAAGACAAACAGAAAGTAATTTTTGATGATTGCTCTTGCAAAATATAGTCCATCAGAATATAAACAAAGAAAACTCTATAAACAGTGCATCAATTACAATGTCAGAATTAATAGCATCATCTACCTAGAAGATACAAACTATTAATGCTAATTCCTTTTTTTTCTTCAGCTGTGTTTTCTCATAATTTTCAAATCGCAAAAGTAATATTATTTCTTTATTTTCAGCCCCTGACCTCAAGTCTTTTACCATATTTTAAGAGGCTAAACCACATTGCATACATAAAGCAGGGATGATTATTCCCAGCAGCAGTTCTGGCAAAGACAGGTTACAAAGTGTTCAGTCTGGATTTATCCATTTATTCAATTAGACAGGTAAACAGACTATGAAAATTCTATTATACATGCCTATTCTAGTGATTTGCTATATTAGCTCTTTTGACATCTGCATAAAACAAAGAGCAGTTTCTACTCATTAGAGCCCTGGGGAAGGCTCATTTATGATTACTATGGATTGTTTTTTACGTTTTTTATGCTTCCCACACAGAAGGAAAGAAATGTGTTAAATTTGTACCCTCAAGGTTGGTGGGGCCCACTGGCTTACACGTGTGACAAAACTCCTATCTATATGGACTGGTAGAACTAATCTTACAACATATAAGATTATATCTTTTGAAACTGAAAAAACAAGCCGGTTCTGTTTGTTTGTTTGTTTGTTTGTTTGTTTCAAAAAACAGCAGCTGTGAAGTGAAGGAAAGAACAGGAAGCTAGGAAGGCAGGTACCTTGTCCATCATGAATCTGCCCTGAGAATGTGTTCACCCATGTAAATTCAAGGGGTCACGGAAAGATTAGTCTCCTAATTGGTCCCGAGGACATCTCAGGCCAGTAGCTATTGTTAAAAAATCAGGCCCCGGGCAGGTGTCCTTATTTTCCCTCAATTAGGTGCAGCATTCAAGAGCCAACTGATTTCAGGGCACTGTGTGTGCAGCTTCAGTCCCAAATGTGGGGGATAACAGTTACTACATCTTTCAGGCATGCCACATATCTTCTTGCTTTCACATGGGTGCTTCACTCTACAAAAGAAAGGAAATCAGAATGAAACCATAAACCACTACTAAATCTGGTATCTCAAAGTGTCACTGAAACTCGGGAAGAAAAAAAAAACCCCTGTAACCCAGTATTTGAAGTGCTAGAAAGCCAGGCATTAATTTATTCTGGACAGAATGTGCCACAGAAAACATACCATACACACAAAAGTTGTACTAGATTTTTCCCAAAATTTATTCAGTCGCAGAAAATCATTGGTTTAATGTTCATTGGTCCCAAGATGAGGGTTTTTTGGTATTTGGTTTCCTGTTGGACCCGTATTTCTTCACCTCTGATATTAATTAGTCCACACTACTTGATTTCCTTATCAGCCTTTTCCAGACCGCGTGCCTCCAGCCATGCCAGGGGGCAGCGTGGATGGGGTAGATATTCACTGATGTTTTCTCATAGTCGTTGATGTTTTGCTGATTGTCGTTATCTCTTCTGATATCTTTTGGGCTATTCCCAGTCTGTTGAGATGTTAAGGTCATCTCCATTGAGTGGTGCAACATCCCTTTAAAAAACACACTTAGATTCCTTTCCCCGAGGCAAAGGCAAACCAAGCCTGACTAGAGAAATTTAATTTTTATTTTTAAAGTTATATTATTTCCAACAAAAAGACGAAATTTTAGTCCTCTAATTAGGTCAGATACAGCCGGGTTTTATCCTGACAGGGGTTTGGATGCCAGGGCAGGAGCATCTGGGCTCCTGAGAGGCCTTTAATCTTTTCTGAAGGTCACTGCCAGGGCTGAAGTTCTTCCAGCTCTACCTGCTGGTGTCGCTGGCGCAGCTGCTTTGGGAGCTGCTGGCTCCTGGACGGGACAGGAAAACTCCCTTTGTGTTTGTGCTGCCTTTGGGGTGAAACACTGGGCTGGCAGCCGCGCCATGGAATTCACTGCTGCAGTGCCCAGAATTCCTGCCAGCAGAGCGGCAGCTGCTGCTTGCACTCCAAGAGAGCGGAAGAAACACCATTAATTGCATGAATTCTTTAGCGTCTTGCTAATATTGTCAGCAGACCCTTTATGTTCCCTCCAGGATATCTTTTGGGAAAGCCCCAGCTTTTTTCTTTTTCTTTTTTTCTTTTTCTTTTTTTTTTTTTTTCTTTTTTTTTTTTTTTTTCTTTGTGACAGATCAGTGGCCTACTTGTCTAATAATCCTTGTCTCAGCAGAATTCACTCATAATTTCCTGAACACAGGTAGATCATGGATCTTTAAAGTTCTGCACAAGACAATAAAGGGACTGATTGCTTTCATTATTATGGTACAGATTTATGGCATCTGATTCTCCAAAAAGGATATCTAGCATAAAAAGAGGGATGTGAAATTCAGTCACTGGTTTATGAGAATAACAAAATACCCAGATTTATTTCTGTGTATACCAAAGCAAGCACAGTAGTGTACTCATGAGAGCAACCTCCTTTCTCTCTCTTAAGCATGGATCCATGGCCAGACCAGACCTTCACTTTGTCTTACTACTTTCCACCTCATATGATGCCTTCGTAACAACAGCTCTAAAGAGGAATTTTCACTTTTAAATGCACCTTTCAAATTATGATGATTTAAACTTCTCATCCAATGTGATCTGCAGTGTCAGTGTGTGAATACTGCTTTGCTGTACCTATTATTAACAGGCATTTTGCTAGTTTATATCCAACACTTGCTGTAGTAAAGTTTAGTTAGGAGAAAAATCAGAAATCAGACCAAAATAAGCAAAATATTTCCCTTTATTAAAAGACCATTTTGAACTGAATTTTCTGTTGTATTTCTTTCACTGTCACAATCAGAAAAAATGTTCTCATAGTTATATCTCTGGATTTATGTTTTCACTTATTTTTTTTAATTTTAGGTTTTCAGGGTAGAGTGTATCAACTAAACACCGTTCTTCTCTTCATCCAAAGTATATTTGGGGCAGATGAAGGTCTAACTGCTGAATTTTTATCTGATGCTTCTTTTTGCATGTCACACTTAAATTACTCAACCACCCCCCACATACCCACTACTTAAACAACTGAAGAAACATTTACCTTTTATTAAAACTGTCAAGAAAAGTGCTTGGTGTTCTTAAAAACATGAAGAGATTGATGGGATAAGGCAAACTTATTTTTTTGCTTTGTTTGACAATGAACCAGAAAAACCAGACTTTTGACTAAAGCTTTGTGATGTGCAAGTATAAAAAAAAAAAAAAAACAAGCAAGCAAACAAAAACAGAGGAAAATAGCTAAAAATTATCAAAGATAAAAAAAGCTACTACAGACCATCTGTAGGTGAACCTCAGAAAAGAATGCGTTTGTTACTAATTTATTTTTGTCTTTCCCATCCTCCTTAAACACAACTTCTAAGATTCCTGCATCTCTTGCAACAATGTCCCTTGCTGTATTAATAAATGTATCTGCACGACCTTGTAAATAGAATAATTTATGAATGTGTGTTTCTCTGTTGCTCAGCTACTCAGCAACACACCTCCTCAGTCTGAGCCCTAATAGCAAAGACTGGAATTAATAAATCCTGATCCTGTGCTCCATTTTACCTTCTAAGAGCCTGCCGTGTATGCACAGCTATGTCTGAACTTGTTGCAAACAGAGGGGTTTGTTATTTTAATTATGTAATTAGATTTGCCTTGGCCTGGCTGGGACTGAGGATAGTAACTCAGGAAGATAAGGAAGTGCTCTGGGTCTTGGCATATCATAAAGCAGAGAGCACAAAAAAACCCAAATTCTTCTCTGTGTCAGCTCAGATTTATGGGCTGCAGGAGTGACTGCTGGGCACAGACACCCTTAGACAAAGGTGGAAACCTCTTATTATCCCCCCAGACAATTCTGTTCTCAGCTGCTTTATTCATGGTAAATAAATTAAATTCTCTTTTTACCATATAAAATCCCTATGCTAAGGGAACCATCCACATAAAAATATCTTTCCAAAAACTTGATACAATTATCTGCAGAAAATCTCTGGTTAGGAAAAAGGTGCAGAGACCAGCGAGATAATTTCACTTTCTGTAATTACCACTTTCCTATCTGTATTCCAGGTACTCCCCCAGAAAGGTGTACATTTGCCACCACAATGCTAATTTCTTGTTGTATACGAAAGTGTAAAGGTCCATGAGCTCCTCCCTGCCTGAAAGAGTAAGAAAGGCTACTTAACTCCATTAAAGGAACAAAAAAGGTTTTGTTTTCAAGGAGGTTGCCAAGAGCTAAAATTCCTCTTTTTCACAGCTCTTTCCTATTTCACAAAATACATGATCTTTTAAATCTGCCTTTAGAAGAAGATGAAAAGGTCTGATTTAACTAATAGAAGATCAAAAATTTCCTTTGTCAGTGCGGTACAAATCTGGAGTTCTTCTGAAATTAGAGCTTTTGCCTGGAAAGTTCACAGAGGAAATTCAGGTTACAAAAAAAGCAGAGCAGAAACCATTTCTGACACCTTGTCTCTTCGCTGTCACTACCAAGTTAAATAAGAAAATTGAACAACTGTACATTTAAAGAGATCCAAAATCTGATTTTTTAAAAACTAGTTGAACCATACACTCTTCTACTGAAAGAGGAGCCCTACATGGAAGCAGTGCTCAAGGAGTTCATGTAGTTTACTCCTTCTGATTAACAGTTAATATTCTTTTGAAAAATGAAAAAAGAAAAAAGAAAAGCTTCAGTGAAAACGGGTCTCTCCAGCCCCCTCTGTGACCTGAGGTACTGTTGGAGAAGTAATTTTCCTCTCCTCTATAGTGTAAACCTTAATAGAGCTGCTTTACTTTCTCTTTCTCCAGTCAGCTTTTTTTTTCTTTGACAAGGGAGTTGTAATCAGAAGAAAAGCAATATTTCCCCTATGTTTTTCTCTATTTAAGCTTAAAATCCCACCATGTTGTACATGAAAATACCAATACATTCCCCATGCTCAGGAATATTCTCTGAATTTCTTATACTGGAGTCATGAAAAGATAAACATAGAATCAGTAAAACAGTAGGGCTGGAAGGGATTTCAGAGAAGTTATCCAACTGCAACCCTTTGCCTCAAGTCAAGAACATCTTTCAGGGTTTTAAAATCCATATATTAATTGTGATCTATTAAAGCAGACTTCTAAGCCACCAAAAGGGAAAAGTTAAGCTTTTTCTGCATGAAAATATTGCAGATAATGCAGAGTACAGAAGAACACAGCTGCCAAAAGATTGAATACATCTTATTTTGACAAGTCTTTGGTGAAGAAATGCAAGAATATAAAAAATGTGATGGATATAAACTGCTGTTTACAGGCTGTCTTGCCTACTACCCTCATTGTAAACATCAGCAATTTCCTAATGAAAAAGAAAATAATTGACTTTTAAAGCTATATTTATCATTTTTATCTATCTACATTTTCATTACTGTATTACTTCTGAACACCTCTACTATGTGTTTCTTACTGCCTGAATACACACTTAATACAGGAAAATATTCCTTAGAATGTAACTGATACACTCTGTCTCCAGAGAAGCTAGAAGATTTCTTGAAAGCAGGTGTCCTTTCAGAAGGACAGAGGCTATGGATCTGTACACTCAGCTTCTACTTCCCAGATCCCTAGATTTCTGCAGGAGAGTATTACTATTTCCAGGTAGTCCCTTCTCCCTCTCTCCTGAGGTATAATCTGGTAATTTTAGACTCTAAATTTAATCTACAAAATATTACTCTTATTTCTCCTTAAAGCATCCAGAAAAATATATTTCTTAACTTCCCTAGGTAGCTCCTTTTATTGATCACCCATCCTTAGTATAAAAAGTTTCACCCAGCCTTTTACCTGATCTTTTTTTTCTTTTAAACTGGAAGTTTCTTTTAACTTTCCCCAAGTAGAGGTCATGCAGAATGGTTTATTGCTGTCCCTTTTGTGAGTATTTCAGTTCTAAAAAACAGCTACCCTTCTTCTCCCTTCAGCCTCATATTGCTAAGGTGAACAGAGCTAATTCATTCAACCTTCCCTCACAGGCCCTCTTCCATAAATCTCTCCTCACTCCTTGAGTTCCCTCCTTCAGTTTACAAAAAACATCCCTGCACTCCTGTGCCTGCCCTGGGACACAGAGCCTGGCCCTGGCCTCACTGGTGCCCAGGCCTTATTTCCTTCTACATCCAACATTTGATCTTCCTTTGAAGAGGTATTTTAATTAAAAGTGCTGTCCCCTCCTCCATTGTCCCCAACAACACAGCTGCTGCAGGCTCAGTCTGTGATCTCTGCTCCTCTGTCACCCAACTTTTCTTTGTTCACTTTTTTTTCTTTTAATTTAGAAAAGTACACTGCATTTGCTCTTACTAGATTTCATCTTGCTGATACCATGCACTTTCTGCAATTAATCAAAATCATATTTAATTTTAAACCTATTACCCATCATGCTTGCAGCCTTTCCCAGCCCCACGCCATCTGGATAGGCACAACATTTCCATTTTATCATTTAAGTCTTTAAACAAGACATTATCTCCCTGCTACAATTGACCCTCATGACATCACTTGCAACATCTTTCCAGAATAAGACAGCAAATAGGTTGGCAGGCCCTAATTTTGCATCATGCTTGACTATGCAGTTCATGTGAATGCCCCACAGCACTGTGTCAGGAATAAATCACATTTTCTGTTTCTCTTGCACACAGCAAACTGCGTACCCTGTCAAGAAAAAGCTTTAGATTAGACCTGGTATTGTCATTTATGGGGCACATTTGGGGCTTCAGCCGCAGTCTATGGAAGGCTGCAGAGAGTTTTGGAGTGACCAAACTAGCAGGGTCTGAAGTTATTGGCTTGGTCTCTGGAATGGCTTTTGTTTCTTTGGTTCTTTGTGGTCCTGTACACTCAACTCCAATTTTTTTCTGCAGTTGAATTCAGAAAACTGAAACATTCTTTGCAGCTGAGACTCAAAAGGAAAGCTCAAGACAAAACTTCAGGCAGGTTCCCCAGGAGCAGGAATTTCAGTCCTTACCTCTCTTCCTCTTCACTCTTCAAAATCCTACTGAAGCTGTCAATACCAACCTCATGTTGTTGCTATGCTGAGTTCAGCTCCACTTTTCTACCTTCTGCTCACACATCCTTCCCACTGGATGGCAATGCAAACCTCAGCCACCTGTATTAGTGTGCACACAGACACACAAGCAGATCCAGAGAGTGAAGACAAATTTGAGAGGGAGGAAATGATCAAAGATGTCGTTTACCAGCCCAGCTTCCTGAGTTGTACCACTGAGAGTAAAATTAACCTTCCAACCATTGCATCTGAAACACTCTCAGGCTTCTAAATTCTCCTAGAAATTCTCCTAGGACCTGGATTTAAAAAGCCACAGCACTAGAGTAATGATGTCCTGATCTTGCACCACCAAAACCAGCATGAGAAGTGTCTGGAGTACATTTTGTGGGTTGATACTGTCACTTTCAGAGACAGGTAGCCAAACACTCATCCTGCAGCCTCTCTGTGCTGCACAAAGTGCAGGAAAAAAGGTAAATAAATGTCCAATCCAAAAACAAGCAGGAATTGGTGATTTTTTACACAGTGATGCTCCTGTGCTACTGAAGCAGAAGGACACTTGGTCTCTGCCTGAAAATTCTCTGTTCATCCCTGTCTTCTCCTGGTCTTCCTCATTCCAGTCACCTTAACACAGACCCAGACTCAGCATCTGTCACAAAATTGTGTATCCCTTTCCCCTCATCACTTTGATCCAATTACACTTTGGTGCATAGATAAGAAGCATCAGCAGGAATTGGTTTCTAATTCTGTCACTTGTGACAGAACTGCTATTTACTGCATTGCGTGCAGTAAACAGCTTTGCTTTGTTGCAGCTCCTTTTTATGATGATCTAGAGCTTTATCAACAGAACAACTAAATTCCTGTTCTGTGGCCTTTCTTCATGATCTGAAAGAAAATTGGCGCTTGATATGTCTAAAATAAGTTCCATAATGGCAGGAAAACTGCCATTCACATTCAGCGTGCTGAAAATATCAGATAAATGGCAGGCTTGGCTCATGTTAACAAGCTCTGCACTTCTTGTGTTCGTTTCATCTGTGACAAAATTCAGCACTTAGAAGTCATTAAAGCTGCATTGTGCAAGTCAGAAATGCAGACAGATATTCTGAGAGAATTTTAATCATGTAATCACTGTACAAGACATTCAGATGTTGTATGTTCAGATTTATTTATTTATTTGTTATTTATTTATTTATTTATTTATTTATTGTCCCCCTTAGAAAACATGTACACAGACAAAATAACCAATTCTAAGAGACCAGCTTTTATTTATGCACCTCGAAGCAGCTGTTTTGAGGGTGGCAGGATTGATGCTGCTATCAGGGACCACATCATGCCAAAAGGTCATGTCCTAAAGCAGAGAGGAAAAGACACGTTCTGATGGGATATTTTCAAGCTCCAGAAATTTACAAACAGTGCCAGAGGCCTTTGGAGCAGCAGGAGCCTGCATGGCTGTCCCTGGATAAGTCACTCTAGTTGATGGCACTCAGAACAAAGCCTACCTGAGGTGAATGCGGCCATTGTCCTCTCTTGCTTTTACTGTTCCTGTTTATCTGCTCAGTGTGGTGATAGGAAGCACCAGCACTTTATTCCCCTGGACCTGGGGAACAGGGCAGTAGTTCAACATTTCAGGGCATTTCACAGGAGAACAACAAAGCAGAAACTTTAAAACTGCTCACAGAGCCAAAATACAGGGAAAACAGCAGAGGGGCAGCTGCAGGAGGTCAGGAGGAGCTACACACAAGGTTGCTCAGCACATCTCAGCCTCTCAGCTGCCTGCCCCTCGGTGAACCCTTCAGCTCTTCAATACTGCACCCACAAAAACCATGGGAAGGCAGAGAGGAGTGCAAGGTGAGTAGAAAAATGCCTTGTCTCCTGACATCCAACTCCAGTCTTGTAAAATTTTACCTTTACAAAGAGCAAGGCTTCACTTCTGTTTTAATCTGTCTGTCACCATACAGAAGACATGGAGGTGACATCCCCGGGTGCACAATGAAGGGATGTAAATTAAAGAAGAAGGGATCATGGCTTCCTGCTGGTATCACTTCTGCCACTTCAAGTTTTCTGTGGGTTTCTGAACCTGCCAGTTCAAGGCGAAGTTATTTCTGAAAATTTGATTTCTGAAAGACAAAAACAAAAGGAACACTTTTTCCACGGTAGCCATATATGAAATTCAGAGCAAACAGAAACTACATTTAGGCGTGGTGAAACATAAGAGAAAAAGAGAGAATCTTTCATGCTGTCTGCATTTTTATGCTGCAGAAACTGAAAAGACTAAACCCTCTCTGAAAAAGCAAACTCAAAAAGTTCTCAAAATCCACAGCTTAACTTCTCAATAAGCCAAAAAAACCCCAAACAAACAAAAAACCAAAAAAATCCCCAAAAATAAACAAATGAACCAGAAAACACCAACGCTAGAAAGCTCACAAATTAGGCTACTTTTCATATCCTTTTCATTTGAACAAAAAAAAGGTAAGTAAGCTTCAGAAAAATCTTGGTTTTCAGAGCTCTCAATCTCCTGCCCCAAAGAAAGGAAGGAGCCCCAACACCAAAAAATTTCTCAGAGAATGGGTAACTTGCAGCTTTTCTTTTAAGCAGTTAAAAGGCCAGCCACTGTATCTGTTTTGAGAGCAGAGCTCCTCAGAAAGGCTTTCTAGCAAAGCTTTGGCTGCTTGCTGAGCCAAAATATGTGGCTTTAACAAAATGGCAGCTGCAACAAAAGCAAGAGCTACCTTGTGTTATAAAAATTACATTTATGAGACAAATTCCTGCTAGGGATCAGAAGGACAGAAAACCAGAACTGGACCCCGGTTCTGGTGGTGAGTTTATTTGGTTTCAGGATTATGGGTGCTTTTCATCCTGAGGTCTGAGTATTTATGAACCTTAACTGATCATTACAACAATTACAACATCCCAATACTATGACAAGGTAATATTATGAGACTCTGAAATATTGCAGGTAAAGCAGAAGTGGTGAAAAATTCCTTTTCTCCTGTGATTTCAGAAGTTATCTTTGGCTCCTGGTTGATATGAGCAGTAAGACAAAGAGACATATTATGTCTGTCGTGGGAGTGTATATCTTTTTTTTATCCCTGTCAAAGCACTGCAGAATTTCCTTATAGGACTGCATTTAGCCAATGGCATGGGTTATAGCAGGTGTTAGTTCCATCTTCATTTTCTTTAAACTGGATGATTTTTTACCATAAGGATTCCTAAGAAGTCTGTTCACATTGTGACAAATGTCAGTGAACATCCATGAGTCACTGCTCATTTGCTCAGGCCAGTGGCCTCTGGCTGTCTCAGCTCCTGACATATTAGCCACATGAGAATATATGTTCCCATTCCTAGTGCATTTCTAGAAACACATCTTTGCCTGACTCTTGTGGTTAACAATCCCACATCTCGTTCAGGAGCTTCATGAAAATCATGGGAATTGAAGGAGGAAAGTTTTTAATGTGGAAGGTGTATTTCAACCCTCCAACTTTGTCCAGAAAAAAGCCTAACGATGAATCTAGCCAAGATCTACAAAAAGCATATCTGAAATGAACAGTATGATGTTTTTTTTGTGTCTATAGCCAAAAGGGTGAGGAAATAAAGGCAGTAAATCTGTGTATTTACTTAAAATCTTATTCAAGAGATAGGGGCTCTGAAACAAAGGAAACAAACTGCACCACATTTTTTAGTTTTCATTTTGCATTAAAATCCTGTCTTAAGGATCAGGCTGAAAGAATCCAGGAAGTTCTATCTAGCATGCAAAAATGTGTTGTAAATTGACAGTCCAGCTTTTCCACTTAAGTCAGGCATGTGCAGGGCGTTTGTTTAAATAGACTCTAAGAAAGGAGATGCTTCTATTGTGTCTTTGCCTCAGCATGAAATCCCAATGAAGTGTCACATCAGTGGTCAGAAGTTGGTGAACCAAAGCATCTGCCTTGGAAAACTTCCAATAAATACCACCAGAAAACTCCCTAAACCACCATGACCTTAGTTAGCTTTACCAGGATATCAGCTCAATCACAATCTTTCCTTTCCTTGATTCTTCAGAGTTTTCAACTTGCAGGTCATGAAAACATAAGGTCACATTCTCTTCTTGGTTTCCTTCAAATAACAACCAGTCTCTCTCTTGAGCCCAGTCTGGCATTTGACCTTTCACAACATGGAAAAGGTGACAAATAATTTCCACTGTTTTCTCTCTGAATGTCAGAATTTAATGTTTTCTGGTTTATTCTTTCGTGTATTGCCATCATACTTTGTTTTGCCTGATCCTGACTGAGTATATACTGCATTGCTGTTTTCCCATTTGATTTGTTATGAACCCAGAAGAGTTTTCTTCAGTCCAGGTACACTTAATATATTAGGTATATGAAAGCATTTTAAAGTGTAAGAAAGGCATTTGATTCTAATAATAGATGTCCCAAACACACAGGATTTATTGTTTAGTTTCATTTTACTTTGGTTCACTATGAAGAAAATAGGACAGGGAAACAGCAGACACAAAATTTAAGTCCAAATCTGGATGTGAATTGAGGTTCCTCGTTAACTTTTGCTGTGATTCCTGATTTCTAAGTAAAATTCTGACACAAAAGCTGTCACCATATGCTTCCAATTGCTCATAGCAAGCAGGACCCAGAATTACCCACACAGGCATGATGTGCATCATTTCCACCAGTTTAGAGACTGCCATGGAACTTCAAACAAGTCATATTTAATTTGCATTAGAATATATTTTCCAAGCAGATCCTGGATTTACCTGCCCCCACAAAAGGAGATATTTGATTAGCAATGGCAAGCAGGGTGGCAGAGCCCACTTTCCTGCCAGCCTGGATCAGGTGGTGGAGCAGGATCATGACAGAGAACACATGGAAACAAAAGAGTTCCCTGTCATACCAGAAGTGCACAGTTCTCATTTCCAAATCCTTACAGCTGCCCAAGTCAGATCAAGAGCCTAAAGGAAGTAACAAGACCTCAGCACCGTGGCAATCTTTTTTGTAGTCAAAGAAGACGCATCCATGTGGCTAAAATACTGTATAGGAAGCATATTTCACATGTAGATTTACTGCTTTATTGTGAGGAATTCACTTTTTTTCTAACCATGATGTTCTCAGCCAGTTCAGACATCAGGAACAAATATGTAACTGGTTATTTCATGCCCCACTTATTTAGATTTTACTAAAATTGATCAGGATAATGGTATGCTATTCAAGCAAGGAGGAAAAGAAATGCACCTTTTTACTTTAATAGTAAAGCAGGTTTGTCCCCAGATCTGTGCAAGATGCAAAAACAATATTGGATTACTGCACATCCAGATAAATACTTTTTCGTGGAGACAGAATGGAATTATTAGGTTAGCTTCATTATTCAAGAATGAAAAAGAAACAAGAAAAGTAAAACTGGAATTATAGGCAAATTTTCAAAACTGCTGTTGTTTTAGTATTGCAAAGTGTAATATAACAAGAGAAGTCAGGTTTTCCTGGCATGGATGGTGTGCCAGCTGTATGAGGCATCAGCTAAACCAGAGCAGAGTGGCAGTTACCTACAGGTCATTTATTCCATGTTTTCCTTAGCCTGCTGCTGGTGTTGACACAGTTACAAGACTGGAAATATCTCCTTGCTTTCCCGTTCAAGGATCTGTATGGATCTGCTAGGAATAGTCTCAGACAGTTCCTCACTAATGCCAGTTTTGATCCTTTTATTTCTTTTACTTGGCCAGCCCAGATCCACTGATCACCTGGGACTTGGGGAAGCTCAACCACCTGTGAGAGCTTCCAGCATGCAGCTCTTCCTGCTCTTCTGTGCTGCATGGCAGGAGCAATTTGAATAGACTCTGAGAACTCAGGGAATCCTGGAATCACAGATCTTGGAAAAGACCTTTCAGATCACTGAGTCCAACTATGAACACAGCAACGCCCAGCCTGCCACCAAACCATGCCCCCAAGAGCCACATCCATCTGCCTTTTAAATCCCTCCAGTACAATTAAAGCCCTCCCCAGGACTCTATTCATTTTGGTCTCACCTTCTCCAGGTGCCAGCATCAGAGCTGGGGTTTATGCAGTTCAGCTCTTCATTTTTCTCGCCTGCAACCTCTTCCTACACTTGGCATAGCACAAGGCTGCAGCACTAACAAGGACTCATGTTTGCATGTGGTTCTGCCTTTCTCATCTCAAAAATTCTTCCTGGGTGTGCTTCAGAGAAAGTATCTTATGAGTGAGAATCATTCTATTTACTCTTAAATCTTACTCTTAAAGCTCACTGCTTGCTAAGAGCTGAACAGACACAAATGTTTGACATTAAAAAACTGCACTCAATGACAGCATAGATTTTTCTTATGTGTACTAGTTTTTGTCTGCTTTGCAAATTAGCATCCTGGGCAATTGTGCCTAGGCAAGTACAGGAATATTTAGTAGTAATGTTACTAAGCCTTGAGTACCTGATATGGTTTAAAATGTATTTGGCTGGCTATTGGCTGTCTTATCTGACCAGCAGCTCAGGAAAAATGGTAATGCATCATCACATAGGTCAATGCATTTAGGTGCATCTTATTCTTTAACGTCCTTGCCTGTTTAACTAAGGACTAACTAAGGAATTTCAGTCTTTTGCTATAAAAATGCATGGAATTGTCCCATTATATTCCAGGAAAGTTTAATTATTATTAATCGCCTCTCCATCTCCAATCTGTGAGGCCTTCCATAAATTGCTACAATTCACTAATCTTCACACATTCTGAATACTCTGGCTTTTGGAGGCACAATCTGGGTGCAGTCAGCACTGACTGATCATAGAGGGCTCCTGCAGCCACAGCTTTCAACATGCTGCCCACTGCCCACCTTTGTGAGGTGATGAGAGAAACCCTTCATTTGGCCCAAAAAGCCAAAACCCTGTCCTCACAGTGCTCTCAAGTAACAAAGAGCAGGAAACTTGTGCCAGGGAGAAAGTACAGAAGTGGAGCATCTTCCAAAAAATAAACTCATGGCACTGGGCAGTGCTGGAAGATTAGGAGGGAGGAAAACAGAACCCATTGTGATAACTTACTGCTCATTTTTAGTACAGGAACTGCTAATTTAAAAGATGTTTTGTCCTCTGAAACAAGTCCTTCCTAATCCGAACATATTTATAGTAGCCATTACTATCATATTAGTAATATTTTCAAGCCCCTTTTCTTTTCATTGTTTAAACATCTGACTCCTCTTGAATATCAAGCCAAACACAAAATACCCAGCATCCTTCATGAAATATCCCTGTAATGGATTAGAAGAGACAAAAAAAAAAAAACCCCAAAACTATTGTAGGAGAGACATTATGAGCCTGAGTTTATAACCACATTCTAACCAACTCAAGGAAGAATAAATGGGTCAGTAGAGAAACAACAACAAAACCTCTCAAAGGAAAGAGGGCAAACCTTGAGCTCATGTAAACTTCAGCTTCATTAGAGTCAGTGTATCCAGGCCTGTGTACACCAGGAGAAAATATGGCTCTGGATCTGCTTCTTCTGGTGGGGACCATATGGCAAACCTTCACATGACTGAGCTCTCTTCATAAATGAACGCCTGTGTCGAGCTGACTTTATACACGAGTTTCCTGTTTGTGACTTGAGTAACAGCCATGAATAATTCATAATGGAAAAATACAGATTTACAGTGCTTTTCCATCATTTTGCCACCAGGCTTGTGCTCAGCACACTCAGGCAGTACCACTTCTGGAGACTTTAGTAGGCAAGGCAGCATACTTCTTGTGGAAGAAGTACCTGTTTGGGTAGCACCTGATGTCTGCAATGCCTTTCTCACATAATTCCATGAATTGTGGCAACACAGTAAAGGACGAAATACTGAGAATGAAAACAAGGATGCCAGACCATTAAATCTACTCTGGGGGCAATTTTATTTACAAGCAGTTTTTAGCATGGTGGATGCAACAGGTCACCATCCTCTAAATTATCTGAGAGGTATTTTTCACCTGCTGTCTCACATTCAAGATCACCTATGGCACAGGGCAAACCTCAGCACTGCCCAGAGGGCTTCTCCTCTGCAACAGAACCACTTATTTCACTCAGTTAATCACAGCAGACAGAGCAATTCTCAGTCCACAGACTTGGAATAAAAAAGCAGGAGTGCCCTCCCTGCCTCTCCAGTTGCAGAGAACGGCATTCCCCTGGTGTCCATCCCTTTTGCACTGCTAGCACAGCCAAGCAGTCAACACCATCTCTGGCTACAACAACTCCACATGCTTATTCTGAATTTTTAATTGCAGTTGTTTTGGTGCTTGTCTGTTTGCAAAAAAAAAATAAATTATCAAGATTTGTCAGTGTGCTATATAATGGGAAAGTTTAAATCTTATTTTTCTTTTTTCTTTTCTTTTTTTCTTTTTTAAATTTTTTTTCTTTTGCTTTGCTTTTGGCTTTGTGGAGTTTTGTTTGTTTATGGTTTTGTTTGTTTGTTTGGGGGTCTTTTTGCTTGGTTGTGTGGTTTTAGGCCTTTTTTGGTGTATAGGTGTTTTTGTTTGATGGTTTAGTTTGGTTTTTTGGGTTTGGGATTTTTTTGGGGTTTTGGTGGGTTGTTTGGGGTTTTTTTTTTGGTGGTTGGATGGTTTTGTTTGTTTGGTGTGGTTTTTTTGTTTGGTTGGTTCTTGTTGTTTTTTTTAGGCCCTAAGATACTGGCCTTTTCAGCAAAGATCCAATTCTTCAAAATCAATTAGTAATTTTGGTCTCTCCATTTTAGTGTGTCCAACATCAGATACATCAATATTACCTCATTTTCTGAAATAGCTCAGTATTCAGACTTGGAAAATTGGACCTTCAGGTTAACCAGTCACTAATCCTCAGTTCTTATTTTACTCCCTAGCCCCTCGGCCACAAATCTCTTTTTCGATGAGAGAGAGAGAGAGACTGGATTTGTTTCTTCAATGACATATTCATTTACCCATCAAAGGAAAAAAAGTGGTGAATCAAGACACAAGAGAAAGAAAAAACCAAGAAGCAGCAATGAACCATGAGTCAGACTTGAGTCTGCAAGGAATGACTGTCTGGAGTTAGGGCTCCACTAAATCCAACCCATCACAGATTGATGAAGAACACCCTCATTTATTGCCTACAGGAATTTTTCTAAAAGGATTTCAATCCAAAATTCAGTTTTGAGAAGGAAAAGGAAGCTGGTGAGTCATAGGGTTGTAATGCATCAACTTCAGCCGTGTGTTTGCAGGATGATCCTACTTTCTCTTGCTGTGGATTAATAAAAGGAACTGAACTGTCCTTAACAACAGCATGTCAGGATGCTGTCACCTTTTTCACCTTCAAAAATTTCCTTAAAGTTATCTTTAAATAATGCTTTGCATTAGACAAATTAAACTAACATAGATGATTAAAAAAAAAAAAAAAAAACAAAAAAACAAAACAAAACAAAACAAAAAAAAACCCAAAAAAAAAAAAACCTTTCAGATCCTGTTTTATGTCTGGCTCTGTATGATAGACATCCTGAAACATGATCCATCACAAAAAGCAAATGTGTCTGCCTGAGTCCGACCTTGAGGGAAGAGCTGATGCTCAGAGATCAGCATCCTTTCCCTCCATTTGCCAATGTTCCACAAGGCAAAATATCAGAGAAAAAACCAGATTACATGAGACACATGGATATTAGAAGAATTCTGTGCAGTAGCCGTGAGGATTTCCTCCCCCAAAACAGACCTGGGAAATCACCACCTGGCAGATCCTCCCCAGAGGAAGCAATAGAGTGCAGACAGAGTTTGAAGCAGTTGATCTGAATATTAATAGGCAGACTCCTCCTGCAGTGCCAAATCCAGACCCAATGTGGAGGAAAGAAGGGTGGGGAAAAGAATCTGAGATAAGACTTCCTTAGAACAGGGCAGGGTATGGAGGAAATGGAAAACACAGAAAAGTGAAAGAGATTTGGGGTTTATCCTACAAGCTGGAGCTGTTGGAAGAACAAGGAATGAATGAACTTTCTTCAGAGTTCTCAAGAAGAAGGAAAATTATACTGATTACCTCTGAAGGCATTATAACAGCTTATGGACCGAAATTCATGGTGAATATTATATTCTCAAAACACTTTCTGATTCTCCTTGAAGACCCTGGTGTCTCTAGGGTACAATCATTGTCATAGTTCTTCAAAAGGTTAAGGCCAATTATAAGTGTTCTGAAAGAGCTCCATGTTTATGTAATCCACTAAAGCACGGTTAAATGATCCTCACATTTTGTTTGCATCTGTTGCAAGTGAGTGGTTCAGGTGACTTAAAGAAGGACAAGCAAGGGATCAGCAATAGTAGGTTTAATATAATTTGCAAAAGCACAAAAAACTTGGATGGCAAAGTTCATTCCGTTACTTAATATATATGGAGAGCCCAAAGAAAAACTAGAATGAAAGCAATCTACAATGATTTATATGGATACAACACCACAAGAAATTAGTGTCAGGAGACCCAAATAAAATTAGATCTTCAGGTAATTACCACAGACCATGCTAAGTACCTTTTTTTCACTATGAACTTTCTAAGCATCAAACTCCAGCTTTAAAACAAGTTCAGTTCTTCCCACAAAAGTGTTTCTGTCAGCAGATTAAAAGGACTCCATGCAAAGAAGCATGAACCAGCTTCCCTTATTCAGAAAGTTTTATTCAGAAGGAAGTTCTGTTCAGGATCTCTTGTATCTGTCACAAACAAATAAAACAATTTATTAGTTTTCATCATCTGATAGTTTATAGTATTGAACTAGCAGAAGCTAGAGGATTACAATGATTTCCACACCTACAGGTGGAAGAAATTACTACAATAGGGATGACAAAAGGAAATAGGAGTCCATATCCTGGTTATTTACTATTCCCAAGAGAACTGAGTTCAGATAAAGGCCAAATAGTTAGATAAAGCTCCATGCAAATTACAACATAATAAATTTCCAAACTTCCTTGTTTTGTTGTTTAGAAGAGAAGAATTCAGCAATCCTCACATATTATAAAAAAAGAGAGAAATAAAAATCAACACAAATTACATGAGTGTCTCTTTAAAAGTTCCCCTCAGACTGGAAAAGAAATCCCACTTCATAAGGCATTATCATGATGATTAAAATAGCTGAAACAATTTTATAAGGGGATAAAACCCTATACCCTATACAGAGGATTAGGTCATGGTTCAAAACCCAAGGTTTTGAAAACTCTTCCTCTGAACACCTCCTCCCTTGGGGTGGGATTAGAGGGTGATTGAAGCCCACAGGACTATTCATTTTCCAGCTTGTTACAGGGAAAATCACCTGAGTGAGCTGAGGCTTCGGGTCCTGGCTATGATCAAATCAGCTTTGATGGTATTTCTTGCCTATGAAATAGATACAATCCTGTCTATTTCAGGCCCTGTAAGAGCTAAATTTACTCAAATAACAAAGGAGAACCTAATTCTCAAAAAGCCCTAAATTTATACAAGGTGTATATTTAGAAGATTTCTGACTCCAGTGCTGAGCAAATCGAATCCACCCTTTGATTCTGCCAGCAGTGCCTGTGCAGGTGGCTAGAGAAGGACTAAAGCATACGGGTTGGACAGGAGGAGAACACAAGACAAATGCAAACAAAAAAAAAAAAGAAACCCCAGATAAAAAAAAAACCCAAACCAACCAAAACATGTCTTGGGGATTTGCAAGTTTCCTGGGTTTTTTTCTCAGAAGAGGAACAGTTTTGCCCTCCTTTCACTCGTTCAGCTCCAAGAGATACAAATTCTGGTCTTCACATGGTCACTGTGCCCTTCACCAGTACTTGCTTCATTCCTGAAGTCAGAAATGCAGCATCTGCTGCTCTTTCCTTGTCACTAGAACCAAACATCTCAGCTAAAAAAAAGGAATCAGGGTGGTCTAGATAAAATTGCTTTGCATTTCACAGTTTTCTGTTGCCCACAAGTATTTGCTGTCTTCAAGCTTAGGATAAAAAATATCAGTATTGCAGCTTTCTTAACTGGTTATATGAGGATATATACCTTTTTTTCTCACACTCATTTGTTTTGTATTTCATTTCCTTTTTGATTACAAACTTCTGTTTTCTCAGTATTGCCCCTTGATTCTTGAACTCCGGGGGGGATTCCCCTTTTTAGATTAGATGCTGAATGTTATCCCTTAGCCACACTGACACTAAACTTGAAGAGAGGAAAGTGAAATCATCAGGTCTGGAATATAAAAAGGTTGGGAAAAAGTATTATAATATGAATCCGCTACAAACCTTTCATAAGGGGGAAATCCTTCCACAAAGTGCCATAAATTAAATAGAAAACTTTTTAGTAAAAAAAAAAAAAAAAAAAAAAGCCAACAAAAAAACTTCCAGACTAAAAATCTTAACTCTTCTGGGTACTAAATCAAGAAGCTCTGATGTTCTGATGTTTTAAAACATTTATCTGTTATGAAATTCCAGACATTAATATTGACATTTTTTCATCTGAGTGTCTGAAAGCTGACTTTTAAGCAAAAATCTTTTAGCTCTTTGGAAGAGGTTTTATCCAATTCAGAAGCTGTTGTGAAAAGATGTGAAGTTTTCTTAGGGTTTATGTACTTAACAGTAAATTCAAAGTGTTGCCTCGTCACACTCCCAGGCATGTAAATTCTGATTCTAGTCTCGTGGCTCAAGGCTTCCTGTTCCTATGATAAACCCTAAACTCATAAAGTAAGAACAATGCCTAATGTTAACATTTGCAGCTCTTTTCTTGCTACCAAAGCATGAACCTTCTAAGTCATATTCCTGCAGAGTCATCATTCCTCTAATTAATTTGCCTATTAAATAGGCCTGCTCCTATTAAATAACCCAATATCCACTATTGCTTCTCTACAATGAAGGAAAATATCTTCATCGCCCCAATACTGACACACATCAGTCATTGGTTGTTGTCATGAAAATGAGGGGGAAAATGTCTTCTGGGGACATTAGAAAAGCGTTTTTGAGAATGTCATTTCAGTCCTGGCAATCATGAATAGGTGACAGTCTCTTGGTATGTGAGAGCTGCATAAGTAACTCGAGGCACCTTTGGGAATTTGATCCTCAGTCCCTTGAATAATCCAGCACAAGGAATTCTCTCTCAAGCAGTTTCTGCTTGAAAATAACGAGTGAGAGAAATACATTCAAGGCATGCAATTTTCCCATTGGTTTCTATGTTGTGAAGATCATTAAATAAAAAGAGAAGCGGTGAGGCAAAGGAAAAGCACTGGAGTTTTAAAGAAAACTCTGAGACAGCATGGGGAAAATTGCTTAGATAAGCCTAACCAGGTCCCAGAATAGGCTAGAAAATAAATAATATTTACATCAGGAATCCAATCTTTTGCCATTTTGTGAAGCAATAAGCTTGGGATCGATTTTGCTCATATATCTTTTATGGCTAACACAATGTGTTAGTAGACTGCAAATATAATTTGTGTGGTGTATTTCAGACACAGAAATACTCCAGAACTTTTCAGGCATACCTCATAGAGCTGCAAAAATCCACTGTGCACATATTCATCTGTGCAACTTCACTCTCATATCACTTGGAGTAGAATTACTAGCTCGCTCAAGGTTTGCGGAGTGGTATAAAATGGATGTATGAATTACAGAAAGGACAGAAAAAGAAACATTACTATCTGAGGGGTGACTGCTGATGGTGCTTGGAGGGGGCAGAAAATTTTAAGGCAAAACACTGAAAGATCTCAGGCAGTAGATGTAGACAGTGACAGAACAAGGCAAGAGTGAGAAAGAAACAAGGAAAGGACACAACTCTCTGGCAAGCTCAGCTGCAGCAGGCCTCTACTGTGCGTTGACATACTTTCTATTACGTGAGAAAATAATTGCCCACCACCAGGGAGTTACTGAGCTCATCTGAGTTGGGGTAAAAATAAGGCAATATTCTGAAATGCCTCTGAAACCAGAGATTGATTGATTGATTGATTGACTCACTCATATCACTGTTGTTATTTCCACCACTGAACTGCAAAATCTACATGCCACATTCAGATATCTAGATGCAAAAAACTGTCAACACAAAGGAATTATAGAAGAGTTTTGGCTGGAAGGGACCTTTAATGGCCATCTAGCCCAAGCCCTCTGCCATGGGTAAGCACATCTACAAGCAGACCAGGTTGCTCAGACCCCCGTCCAACCTGACAGACCAGAAGGTTTCCAGGCATGGAATCAGCTCTCTGGGCAACTTTTGCCAGTGTTTCTCCATTCTCTTCAGAAACAATCTAGCCTGGCTTAGATCAAAAACATTAGCCTTTGTCCTAGCACTACAGGCCCTACTAAAAAGTCAGCGTTCATCTTTCTCACAGATCCTCTTATGTATTAAATGGCCTCAATAAAGCCTCTCTGGAGCTTTCTCTTCTCCTGTAGGACTTAGCAGCAGGAGAAAAAGGCACAACCACCAGCAGGGAGCAAAACTACCTATTCTATTTCTGTGTGAAGAAAAACAGACAGATTAGGGGATGAGTAAATTTTTTACTCTTTCATATTTGTGGGATTTTCACGTGACCTTTCTCTGAGCCACAGGAGCACATATCAAAGCACCAGGCTGAATCAACCAGAAAGCTGTGCATTTACCAGGTACTGCATGGCCCTTCCTCAAGGAAGCCATTCCAATTAGAAAAGGGCTGACCTAAGAGCAAATTTTCCTTTAGTTTGCCATCATAGGTTTGATTCAAGGTCATCATGGTTTGCAGCATTTGCAAACTCTTGCCCTCTAAAATCTTTATCCCCATCACTGTGAGTTTTCAAATGCAATAGCAGCCCCCAGCAGAGTCAAAGAGCCTCCCCCCCGAAAATGCCATCTGTTTTCTACAACAGTAATGTCTGCTCCAGGAAAACCTGCAGTCTTTTGGAAGCAAGTTGCTTCCAAAGCTTTTGAGAATCTTCTGAATCCCTAACAAAAGATTATTATATTTTCTAAACTCCTGATCCTCACGTGAACATAAAAATAAATCTCCACCTTATTTATAATTGTTGATTGAGTTAGAAACCTGCCCCTTATCTAACAAAAAGAAAAATGGCATTTAAATCACTCTTAATTCATTTGGCTTTATGTTCATTCATTAGCTGAATACACTTTTCACCTGTATTTTTCATTATTCACAGTAAGTCTATTTTTACAAGAGTATTTTGACAACTTTTTAGCAGCAAATGCTCACTGATTTTATGGCAGTCCTCTGCAGAATGTTCAACATTATATGCTTCCCTGGCATGGTACCAGCAGAACTCAGTGTTTGCTCTTCCTTCTTAATTCAGTGTATGAATACCATTTGGAGGGTTCTAATATTTAAAACTACCCAGTCCTCAGCAGATGCCATGAATCTGTGGACAACATGGACCACAGGAGAGCAGCAAATAAACCATCGTGGACTCTCCCCACTTTGCCTAATTCTGCCAGGACCCTGCTGCTAGTACAAGTTATGTGGTTGGATGACAAGGCCTTCAGCTGGGATAATTTAATGTGTTCCGTGTGATTAAAGCATTACTACACTCATATGCTTATTCCTCCCACAGCTGATGACTTCTTGCTGGAATAGTCAAAGGGAACCTGGTTTCTACTGAATGCTCATTGGCTTTATATTCAAAAACTCATTTAGGTCTAGTATTACATTAACATATGATTCATCTGTATCCAAGCTAACTTTAAATACACAGAATAAGCTCAGTCACACTCTTTGCTTTCCTTGACTCTTCAGAATTTAACCTGCAGTTCACAAAGACACAATGATCACACACTCTGCTTGGTTTCCTTTGAGTAACACCATGGACAGCAATCTCTGGCTCATGACCAGCCTAGAATTTGACCTTTTTCCACACAGAAAATGCAATATATAACTTGCCCTAAAAATGTATTTCTGTCTTTGTTAAAAATGCTGTCAACGTGACCATTTTCATCACAACCTCAAATTTTGTGGATTAGCTCACAAAAGAATATAACTATTGAACAAGGAACAAATAGTACTGTTTTAAACAAAAATGTGGGTTTTTTTCCCCTAAAGGACTTTTTAAAGCCAGTCTGGAGCACTGCATAAAAGCATTCATATTTTAGTATGAATAGTGCTTATTTTGGATTATGATTGTTTCCGTGGGTGTTTGGCACCACTGTACCTAACTAACGATTCCTATATTAGGCTAGAGAGATTCAACTTCTTCCTGCAGACAGGTTTAGCTCCTTGACACACTTGCAGTGCTCCCTATCAGCTGTGGGTTGTTACCAAGGCAGGGACAGCACATTCAGACAAATAATTCTGAGAGTTTTCAATTATTATTAGTCATCAGCGAATAACTCATGGCAGCCTTAGTGAATCTTGTTTCTTTCATTTTCTGCAATCAGCTTATATTTCTTTCTGGAATATTTGTTGTTGCCCAAAAAAAATTGTCAGATGCAGTCTCAGATTGAAGATCTATCAAAAGGAGCTTCTTGTAAGTAGCTGCTGGACAGAATTCAAACTCATGGTAGGTTTCATCAGGCACACAGGGCTCAGGACAACTTTCTTATTCTATTAATTGCAAAACTGTGACTGGAAGACACGGGTTTGGGTTAGAACTTATTCATTTAATTAACCAGGGGGGGATTTAGCAGGGAGACTAAGAGAATGTTAGCTTCTTCTTCCACTCTAAGAACACAGGACGCAATTGTGCAGCTTCCAGCTAATCAATATTGTTTAGGACTCTGATCACATCTGAAGCGATTAAATACTTACTTTTTAAAAATGTATTCAAAGAAGTCTAGTGTCCTTATGGAACTTTCTCTTCTTAATTTGGTAGGATATCTGCAGAACAAAGCAAACTCAAGACAAATAAACTTACATTTGTAAGTCATTTCAAGGGACAAAATATGCATAATTCACTCAGTTGGAGTACAAGAACTCTGTTACACACAACTGAAACCATATTTGTAAACAAACCACTAGCTTAGTTTAAAAAAGTCCCAACAAACAAACAAATGCTTTCTCAAAATACTAGCTGCAGAAACCACCTGTTATTTTTGGTAGATTCAGATCATGTCAATTTGTCTTGAGGCAGTTGAATATTGGGTTTCCTGTGCTCACTTTTCTCCACCCCAAAATACATATGATTCCTTATTAGACCAATATTTGATCCAAGTCACATCAGATACTTCTTTTTTAATTATTATTTCTTTAGTGGGTAAATTCCTGCATTTGTCTTCTCCCTTACTTTGACTCCTAGCCAAACCAAGCAGCTGTGTACTCCCAGCTTACAGATCCATAAGAGCTATCCCCAACAGCTGGGGACTTTGGGACATTTAACTAATCTGTGTGGCTATATTATATCTCTGCTGTCATCCTTACATATTTATTCAGGTTCAGTTCATGAACAACTTGTGTGCACGTGGGAAATAATTCAGCCTGCAATTAAAGATGCCTCCTCCACAGCAAAAATGCCTCTAAGAATCTAGAACATCTTTCCCATTCATATTGAAATTCAGCAGCTAAAATAATATCTCCCCCAGTGATGTTCCTAAGGAGTTTCCTGCTGCCTGCAGAAAAAGTCTGAGGTAGGAGACCCTGAGCACTTAAATATGATCAGCATTCTGAACAGACTCCAAAATTTTTCTTTCACTTCAGCCTTTGTCAGCTATAAAAATGCTTCTGCCATTAATTTAGGAGCCAATGCCCAGGTGGCCAGCTGTTAATGTCACTGACAAACTGCTTGCTCCTGTTGAGTGGTGCCTCACTCCACGCCTGCTCCCACTGAGGTCAATTTGCTGGGGGCAAGCAGTGCACAAATTCAGCAGGATTTGGCCTTCGTTGGGAATCTTTTTATGAAAACTGAGTAAAGGACTCTTCTGGTTTCCTGCCCAGTCAAAACTTTTATGTAAGGTAGAAAGGGATAAAGTTCCTGCAGCACACATTAAAAATATGCTGGGGAAAGCAGCCTGGGTGATTCCTGCCTCAGGCAAAGACAAACCATCTGTGAGATTGATTTTGCTCAAGGACCTGGCTGTACTTGGCAGGTAACTGGGGAGGACAGGGAATCCTGGTGTCTGTCTCAGTGGGGTTGATTCTGGGTGAGAATTGTCTCCTGCCAGGTCTCCAGACCTGGCACCTGGCAGTGCCCATCTCTGCTACTCCACATTTGGGGACCTGAGCGCAACCACGCTGATCAGGAATGAGCTACCAAAGCATACCATGAGGAATGAGCTGTGGCCAAACTGGACACATGCTGCAGCAGTGGAATTGGGGCTGGCTTCAGCAGGTGACAATCCACCACCACACACCACCTCTCCCGCCCTGAAAGACTGCTGGACCCTCCCAAGGGCAAGGTCTAAATCACAGAGTGTCCTGAGTTGGAAGGGACCCACGGGGATCAGGGGGGCCAACACCTCGGTGAATCCCCCACAAAGGGATCAAACCTTGGTGTTATCAGCACGAGACAATCTCAACTCATTGCCTTCCCTCCTGAGTAAAATAATTTTTATTTCTTGCTCTAACAGCAGCCTCAGACAGAAGCAACAGCCTAAAAAGTGCATGGGGGAGGGCTGACTGTGTGAAATGTTTCCTTCTCTGAAATTAAATGCTGGCTACATTGGGACCCACAGGCAGTTTTTAAATGCCCTTTGCAGACATATTTTGAAGTTTCTAGATTTTTTTTCTATAATTGTGGAGATGGAGGTGGCTCAGAACTGCACTAATGGGATGTTTGCATGTACCTTCCCCACTCTAGGTCCTGGTTGCGTTTCCATCCTCCAACTCTTCCTGAGACCCCCAAGTACTACTTAAAATCAGCCTTCTCCCACCCACTGGCACCTGTTGGGTCACAACCTGGCCAAGAGAACCCCAGGTCTGGGGTTTTGAATGCGTTTTGTGAGTGTCTCTGCAGGTACACACATTTTTAAATTAATTTTAAATTAAATTAAATGCCAACTATGGTACAACTTAAATTGGAAAACATGGAGCAGCCTAGCCTTGCCTCCTGTAATTTTTTTGGCACTGTACTGCAGCAAAAATCCTGTGGTTTTTGATTTTGAAACCGAAATAAGCAACACATAACCTTTGTGTTCAGGGAATATCACAGAAATGGGCACTGGTAGATTTTTGAGGGTTATTGAAGATGAGAAGGATTTAACAACTACACCAAGTGAAGTAATAAAGTACAGGGGGGGTTTTACAGTGCTTTATTTATTGTGCCTATGTCATTGTCATGCTAAAACTGCACACTGCTCTGGGCATAAAGGAGGGTTTTAAAAATAATTGGAAAGCTGTATAATTTCATTGCTGTGGCTGATAAGAGTTGTGAAAGTGTTGTCTTAGCCTGGAAAGCTAAAAATTTCATCATATTGCATATATTTAAACCCTGATGTTTGTCACTTTTTCCATGATTTACTGTGGTTCGGACTTGTTTTCAGCCTGAAAATTACAAGATATTGCATTCAGTCTGCCATAGATTGACTTCCCCTAATCTGAAATAAGTGTGCTAAGTGTGAATTTTGCTTTGTGTAAAATAGCATTAAATGTGCTACAAACAAAAATTTACACAGGAATAACACCAAACTGGGGCCACTAAGAGAAAAAAGAAGCCTCTGATTATCCTCTTACTGTGCAAACTCTGCACCTTACTCTTGGATTTTCAGGCAGGAATGGCAATATTTTAATTACAGTAGATTAAATAAATTTGAGTAGGAATTAAATATTCTGAGCATTTTAAAAATAAACTCAGTGGACTTTTATAGAGATGGCCCATAAACTAAGGGAAAGATAGTTGTGAGAAAGTCTATCAAAAGATCAGAAAGTTAATGGTGCATTAGGAAGTGTGAGACCTGGTGTGACCTAAGTGGTGCATAAGGGATGGGAATTGTCCTGGTTTCCATAATGAAATAGGTCTCATCTCAGTCCATGAGGTGTTGGGGGATTTCCCTCCCCTGACTCTCCTTCCCATCCTACAGGGCTGGGAGTGAGCAAGGAGCTGTGTGGCCCTGGCTGCCAGCTGGGGATAAAACAGAGCAAGGACAGACCATAATTTTGCTTCTCTATAAGTGAGAGAAGCAGCTAAACTAATCCAGAGTACTGGATCATCAGTAGCCTGCAATCACTTTATTCCTGGAGGCATGTAGCAGATTCACTCTCAGCTCAGTTGCAGAAGCTGTGGAAATGACCAGGAAAACTTCTTTCTTCTGGGGGCCTGGCATCTAAACTCTCCACGGTCTTATCAACCCAACCAACTTCTCATATAAAAAACTTTTTAAAATACAGAAGACAAAAGAGTGAGCTCACTGAAGAGTCTTTTTTTAATAATTACAGAACCTAGGATTAGTTTGGGTTGGAAAGGACCTTTAAAAGTCATGTGGTTCAATCTCCCTGCAATGAGCAGGGACTGCTTTATCTTCCTATTCAGTACCTTTAATGAAAAGCAAAAATGCAGGTTTTTTTTCACAGCCCTTTGTCAAGGGATAGGGACACCTAAGCTTCTGATAAACACACACAAAACCATAAGTTCAATATGTTATGATTACGCCTTCATTTCTGATGCTTTGGGGGTTTCTCTGGAGGTTCACACATTAGCATCTCCATCTATAAGAGTTACAACTGACATTTAGCTTTTCTCCAGGTTTGCAAACAAGAGAGGAAAACCTTGACTTCCTTCCTCTTCATCAAAGAGCTCTCAGGTGCCTAAAGCAAATTACCAAGAGGATATTGGATTCAAGATTCTCTGGTGCTGCAAAAGTGGTGCGCTTTTTCTCAGAGGTGTTTGATTCCCAGGGTCACCCATGTGATGAGCCAGAGGAGTGCTGAGCTCTGTGTTTGAGAGCAAGAAATGGAAACTCATAAAAGACTCACAGAGTGTATAAGAGAGCTGAAAAGCCCAGGATTACATCATAAAGCCTAAGCTGTCTCTATTCTTTCTTTTTACATGATATATCTATCCTCTGCTATCCAGCACCGCTTTAAAAATACCTGAGCTTGCTCTGAGAGCACACACTTGCACAACAGGAATAATTTGACACCAGCATTTGTGCTTGGAAATTCTGTGAGTGTGTTGTTAAAGGGGACTTGTGTTATCCAAAACAGACTTTATAAAGATCGGGCTCTGTTTTCATCAGGCAGCCTGTGTAAATTCTTCAGTTCTTAGGTTGCTTCTGGAGTATGACAAAAACCATTTGTCATATTTACATGTCTAGTTGCTTCTCCTGCACCACCTTACCAGGAGAGCATCCAGCCTCACATTATTTAAAGGCTCCTTGGAACAAAAGCCACATATCCAGTTCATTTATTTCCTTCTAAAACCACAACCTTGGGTGAGTGCCGTTCTCACTTGTACTTTATCTCATGTGTCAGCATTTTACAGACACTTTCCTTCTGCCAGCATAATCTCCTATGTGAGCCTAATCCTGCCAAATTTCAGAATTATTTGCCCTTCTTAGACATTTTCTTTGTCACATATGTTTTTCTGATACCACTTTGAAGGGGATTTAATTGTAATCTAGACCACAGCAGACAAAACAAATTATTGAAGTGATCAGCAGCCTGCTCCTCAATACCACAACCAATACAGGACTCAATCCACAGGTGTGGGTACCACGTTTGGCTGGAGGCTAGAATGGACATATTGGAATCAAGGAGGTATCTTCTGCCGTTGGGAGGCTGGGAGGGAGCTCTGCACGAGGTCTGGATCCTCACAGGGACTCACATTTGTTTCAAGGTGGCACTCCTGGCAAGCCGCATTTTCTGCTGCGCAGCTCCAGACAGCGCCCAGAGGCACGAGCGAGCCCACAGACTTCCAAGAATGTGGCTGACTCCTGCCCAAATCCACTTTTGCTTGTACCAGATATCCTCATTAAAGCCAGTAATTTAGGTAAAGGCACCCCAGCTGATTTGAGGAAGGGTTTACAAAGCCAGTTTCTAAAGCAGCAAACAGAAGGGTTAAACCCACCTTGCCTCTACGCTTCTCCGAGGAGACGAGGCAATTTGCCAATTTTGCAGCCCTCAGTAAACTCAACAGAATTGTTTAGCTGGACAAATTGGGTAAATTATTTCTTAAATACGTGCTGTTGTGGCCTTTCCCTTAGCTTGCTTGTTCTGTCTTTTCCTGGGTTTTTTTTCACCACTCTTATAATTCAACTTTGATAAGCCCTTGTGATTTCTTACTATTTCCCCCCTCGTTTACCCCACCTCTAAGCCAAAGGGAGCAGAAGGGGACAAACAGTAAGAAGCCTGTGATCCTGCCAGAGTGATGCAGCAGTGGGGTGCCCTCCCAACCTTGTGGAAATTGAAGCCTTCCCCTGAAAGTTAAACAGTCTTTATTCATCTTTATTGAGTGTTTACACCAAGTGGCCTTTTGAAGCCAACCAGAGCAGTGCAAGGGCTGCACACAGCCTGTAATAATTTTATATTTGCTGCAGAATTCAGAGCAGGGGGGAGATATAATGCAGAGGCACCATGGTGCCAGCAAAGCAGTATTGATATTTTTTTCAAAATTCTGTGTATGCTCTGTGAGCTGTTTGTCTGACCTCACTACTCAAATGACATTGATGCCAGTAACAATTTTGACATTGACTTCAAACAGATTTTTTATTTTTCTCTTCCCACCTCCCTGAATTTTCACAAGCACTAAAAGTGTCATCTTGAAATAAAGAAGTAAAACATACAGGGAAAGTTGCATCTGGTCCTACAAAGTCTGTGGAATGGCATCCTGTTTTCATGAGGGATGTCCTGAGCAGAGCCATTATAGGGGATCTCTTACTAGAACAAAAATTGGGGGAGCAACCTTTATTTTGGGAGCCTGTCTGCTGAAAAAAAATCAGGTAAAAACCTGATGTGCTCGCAGCAAAGACACAATCACATGAGCACACCAGAACCAGCCCCATGCCCTGGGCCAGGGCGTGCCAGCTCAGGGAATGAGCAGTGGAGATGACTTTTCATCTTCAACAACTCACTGTGGATACTGGGGATAGCATCTTCCTGGCATAAAGCTGGTTCTTCTTTGGCAGGGCTCTGGCCTGGTCTTTGCTTTACCTTCAGGTCTGGAATATCCAGACAGCTCTTCCTGTACAGTTGGTTCCGCAAGACTTCAAGACCCAAGACAGAGCTTTTATATCCAAGCATCTCCTGGTTCCCAGATCATCACCTGCCTAAGACCAGAATCTTCTAAAGACTCTCTGTGCCACCCACCACGACACTGCAAACTGTGCTGTGACCAATCCTGTCCACTGGAGCTGCTTCCATCACTGTCACATGAATAAACAAGACAGAAATTTTGACAGAATGGAATAGATTCACAAGTAAAAATAACTAAAGGCACTGACAGAAACTTCACATAGAGGATCAAGGTACTAGCCAGATGTTTACTAATCAACCAAGTCACTATAGTGTTTTCTCTTCCAGTTGTCCCTCTGCCTGGGATTAATTCATCTCCAAGATAAGAACAACAGGGACTATTAAAAACAACGGGCAAGGAGGAAAACATGACTAAGCATCAAACTCAAAGCACACAGCACGAACAAAATATGTGGCAAGTGGGGATCTCAAGAAGGTTTTACAGCTAGTTGTTTAGAAAAATATACACTGCCACCTCGGAGAGGGAGCAATAGAAACAATCGACTGGATCACTCACACTGACAGAGAGAGCGATGCTGTCATGTGCAGCTGAACACTTCCTCCCTCATCCTGGCAGTGGAAACAGGGCTCACAGAGTATTTGTGAGTATTTGTGTCTCCTTTAGGCATCTTCAGTCAGTCCCAGTGGTAGAATGAAGCTGTGACTGAGTACTGGCGACATTCGGGGGTTTGGGGATTTTTTTGTTTTGGGGTTTTTTGTTTTTGTTTTGTTTTTTGATTGTTTTGTTTGTTTGGTTGGTTTTTGTTTTATTTATGGGTACTTGGAATGTACTGAGGTCTTTCCATGGTAGCATTAGATTTAGAGAGGAGACTATCAAAGCCAGAGGGGTGGTGAGCTCTGTGACCCTTCCTGTCAATGTTACAAGGTTCCCTGCTGCTCTTGTAGCCAAAAGGGACCATAGAGACAGTGTGGTTGACTGCCTGTTTTCCTCACCCACTTCTTGAGCACCCTCTGACAGGATCAGCCTGTCTGGATTTATACTGCCAAAAGAAACAAAGTGGAAGTTTTGTTCAGGTAACAAAAACTGCCTCGGCCTCTCCTGCAAGGCAGTAAAGTAGCACACAGCCCTCATTGGTGAAAATCCATTTGGCTTCAAAGCAGTTGTTAGGATTTGACATCAGGCCTGCCCACCAAAGGATTTTTGCAGGCATTAAGTGTTAATACATTGATTTTGGCAGAAAATAAACCCTCTTGCAGATCAGAGGGGCTGGGTGTGCTTGGGCTTCAGTTCTGGTTAAAAGCAATTCCACACCATCAGCCTGGTCACGTTCAATAGGAACAGTCCTGATCACAGATTCACAAATAGTGCAGTTTATTGAAAGAACAGAAATAACAGACTCAGAACTACCATGGATGAACATACCAGCTATGAGAGAACTCTAATAAAAACCATAATATTGTACTAACCTGGGTAATAGTAATCCTACACAGAAGCTTACCAAGAAGGTGTCCTGAGAGAAGGAAGAACAGAGTATCCACTCATCTGTCTCCATCTGGTTTGTTTTGGGGCTCCCTCCTAGCTAGGTGAAATTTCTACCCTCCTGACAGACAGCCCAAACTTAACCCCCTCCTCCAGCTTCAAACAGCAGGATCAGGGTGGACAGTTGAGTACTTCAGTCACATATGAGGTAGCACTTACCTCATGAAGATTATTAGAGAATGCAGGTATGAGAACTTTAAAAGACAGGCAAAACTCACTTTTTGCCTGTGCTGTCCTTCAAATTTTCAGTCACACAGCCTTGTTCTGTTTTTCACATCTTATCTTCACGGGACCTCCCCCCAGAGCCAGCTCAGCCTTTCGTGATGTCAGCCATGCAGATCTCCATCTGCAAAGATAACACAGAACGAGCACAGCATGTGCTGCACACAGGAAGCCTCAGCCCTTCCCTGACTCCTTCAGGATCAGCATCCATCCCACAGTAAGGCTGGAGCAGCCAGCGCACTGATGGTCCACCACAGCAACGTGAAGGTTTTCAAACATAAGACTCAACATCCTTAATGCAATTTTAGATATCTGAAAGTCTTTGCAAATTTATTTTTCCTGGCTGGTGAAAGACTGTGGAGGACAGAAAGTAAGGAACACCCAGAGGACTATTTTTTTTTCCCCTTCAAGTGACAATTCAAATGAAAAACATAGCATTTTGAAATCTTGGAAACTGTGTTTAGATAAATTGGAGCATCTTAATAGAAACAAAATAGTCCATTCCTAGTAAATGAAAGGCTTAACTTTATTTGAACAGTTTATTTTTCCCTCTCATTTCTCATTTTCTAACTATGATTATGAAAATGGTGGGGGGGGAATCATCCCAGGCTGACCCAAAATAAGTCTCTCACCCACTCCAAGGCTAAAGAGACAGTGAGAGGAGTCCTGCAGCTCAGCTCGTGACTTGAGCCTTTCAGAAGATGTGAGCAGCCAAAAAGGAGGGAGATGAGCATGAATTTAAGTAATATCACACTCTGCAAGGCCTTGGGGTTTTTTCTCAGCAATGGGAGCAGAAGAACACAGAGCTGGACAGAAGGACTGTGATAACCTATTTCCAAGCAAGCCCAGTTGCTCAGAGGAAAAAAGCTCTGTAGAAGGTCACTGTGATATACACAGGACAAATGTTCTGCAGCTCAGAAAGCAAACAAACGAACCCTACTTCAAAGAAATGACAGTGAGCCAAGCAAGCGGAAAGAGCAGCAAGAGAAATACGAGTGGTGATTTTAATCACATTTCCCTGCTGCATTTTTCGTTGCTTTCACCAACTGTAGCTGTGATGCTCAGACACAGATCAAGGAGGAATAAATTTTGTGGCCACAGCTCTCCAGCAATCAATGCCACCAGCACTGCTCTGCTCATGGTTACACAGGGTGACAACCAGCTCAGAGGAGGCGAATCCATTTGCCTGGGTCTGCCTGGTCTTGTTTCAGTTGAATAACTAACACACACACACACACACACACACACACAAAAAAAAAAAAAAAAAAATAGAGCAGAATGGACATTTCTATGGCACCGTGAGAAGGTGAAAATGAGGGAGGAGTGTTGAAGGCAGCCAGTCCTCAGCATGAAGTTGAAAAGTCAACAACTCTGTCAAAAATTATATTCTGTATTTTATTCAGCTCTGGAAGAGGGACTGCAGTACTTCTGAAAAGCACGGTGCAACTGATAGCAGTCTCCAAGTATTTTATTAGACTAAAACAATTGTGCTCTTTTGCACATGAATATTTATGAAAAAAAAAGGCAGAAAAAATAATGACACAATTTTCCAAATATATAAACTTTGGTTGCATTTATATCCTTTCTCAGGGCACTTTCTGGAAATATTCCAGCCTTTCACAGAGCACTACTTAAGGAGTACTTAATGTCCTCTGAAAAACAAAGCCTGTGTTCAAGGAATTTTTATATCAGGGACATTGCAGAGAATTTTATTAGCAGAAATATTTGAGCAAAGAGTAAAAATAAACACAAATGTCAGAGAAGACAAATCCGTAATTTATTTATTGCTATAAATAATGAAGCTGAAAAGATACTTTCAAGATGAAGAGCCATTTGAGTCACAAGCATTACCAACAAAAGTTTGACCACTCTGTACAGTTCAGGTTTCTAACAGTGACAACTTGCTATGACTTGCTCAAAACTGAATCCAGAGCACAAATTCTTTACAGCCATAATCCCCAGAGTAGCACTGATGACCAAAAAAAATCATATCACAAGCTGGTCATAAATTATCCACAAATTAAAAACAAACAAGCAAACAAAAACCCCAATAAACAAAACAAAACCCAAACAAATTAAAAACTGACTAGAAAAATGGCAAGCAAACAAGAAGAAAAAAAAATATACTGAATGATTTCATTTTTCTAATTGGTTTCTAGTGTAATTTTCAGAGTTCTTTCAATAATAAGGCTGATTAGCTTTTCTGAAGCATGTGCTTTTTTAAATTAGTGTCACCTGTGCCCAAAAGCCAGAGGAAGATTTTCTCATATAACAAAGCTTTAAATGAATGACAATTTAGGACACAGAAGAGTCACCATTTCTTATAAAAATAATTCCCACATGAAAACTAGTAATTATCTAGCTACAGAACAGAAAATTTTTGTGCTTACCAGTTATTTTTTTTCCAACCTGACAAGCAGGATGCAGATAAAGACAAGACCTCTGGAGCTGTACAAATCTCAAATGATCTCCTTCTCACTACCTAAAGGTAACTCCTGCGGCTCAGGAAAAAAGAAAAGTTTTCTACACACTGTGTGTGAGATTTACTATACCCAAAGCCAATTCTCCCAGCCAATAATTCCTTATTGCTAACAGAGGAGACTTGAAACACCTGTGTTAACACAATCCATCCATTCCTTCAAAGAAAATGAGGAAAAGTGACAGGAAGAAGCCAGGCTGACCAGACAAGAAAGAAAAATGTGATTACAAGGCTAAAAGAAAAAAGGAAAAAGAAAAGGGGAAATAGGAAATTGTTGCTAACTCAGACAAACTATCAGCTCACCCCTACGCGTGGAACACGGTGCACTCTCGCCCTGCAGACCACCATGCTCTCCTCTGTACTTTTCCACGCTGGGAACCAATTTTGAAACCTTGTACCAATTTAGAGAGAGCAGCGTGAGAGAAGCACGAGCCTTGCAGGGCGCTGGGAAGGTAGCAACAGGCAGGGGTGAAGTCAGTGTGCTGGGGATGAGGCCACGAAGGGGGAAAAGACTTAGAGACAGAGAAACAGCAGCACGACTGCCCAAGACCTGGGTAAGACCTTGCTTTGAAGACTTTGTACACCTCTGGTGACCCCTGCTGAAGAAAGATGAATTTAAATCAGGAAACACACAGTTCAGACCTATAGGGAGGCAGTGACTTCCTCTTTCATGTAGCATGATGGGAAGTGTTTATTTCGATGCAGATTTTGTGTATATCAGTGGAAGAAAAACCAAGGGGGGACAACAGAGTTTTTTCAGCAAGGGTAGTAAAACATTTTCAGAGTTTGTCCAGAGATGTGGTGACTGCCCCATCCCTGGGAGCAGTCAAGGTCAGGCTGAATGGGGCTTTGAGCAACCCCATCTACTTGAAAATGTTCCCCTTATACCAGGAGGGTTTGAGTAGATGGCCTTTTAAGGTCCTTTACAACCCCAACCATTCTGTGATTCTATTGTTTTCTTTTTCTTCATAAATAGCTCTGAAGATACACCTCAAAGAAAGGGGAAAGAAAGTTAATATCCAAAGAAGGTCTTAAGTTAAAACACTGGGTCAGGGTAAACTGCTGGAGGAGGCGCCGAAAGACCTCTAAACACTCCAGGAGTGAATGTCTCAAACCATCCTCCCATGCAGGACGCTGCACTGCACCCAGGACTCAAACGGGGAGAGAAGACAGCAGTCCCACGGGCAGAAAATGCACCCAGGTGTACTCAAGCTGGCAGCCTCCGCCTCGCTGCCGAGGAGAGCCGTGAGGTGATTTCCACCGCGTGGCCGAGGAGAGGGATTCCTCTGAGATCCCTGCGATCCAGCACAGGAGTGGAACGTGTCAGTGCCCCAAGCACAGGATCAGAGTCTCAGCCCTGGGGTCTGCACGGCTCCGACAGCCCAGGATTAAACCCATCTACCAGAACTAAAACAAGGACGGGGACTTGCCCTGATCCTTTCAGACACGCACACAAACGCCCATCTCAGCTCTGCCCTGTTTTCCTTTAGGTCAAGGGTGTCCTGTCCTAAAAGCCATGTCAGGCAGAGCCCCGGGTTTGCGGAATCACGATCTCGGGTCCCACATGTCGGAAATCGGTTCCGTTTGAAGCAGCAGCGCACGGGAAGGCACCGGGCACTGCCAGCGCCGCTTTCCACAACAAGCGGCAGCGGCAAACACGGCTCCCCCTCCATCCGAGGGGGGACCGAAGCCGCATTTTCAGTTCGCAGCCCTTGGGACACGAAAAACAGCTCCGCCGCTCCGGCGGGGAGAGGGGGCGCCCCGCGGCAGCACCGAGGGCTCCGGAGGGGCCGTCCCAGGACGCTCCCCGGGGGTGCAGAGGGGCGGCCCCCCAAGCCCCTTCCTCCCCTGGGCGGCCCGGGGAGGAGCCGAGCGGGGCCGGCGCTCGCCGTCCCTCCCGGCGGGAGCGCAGCGCAGCCCAGCGACCGCCCGCAGCCGCACCGGCAACTTTGCCCGGCTCCGGAGCCGGCGGGGAGCGCTCCGAGGGCTGCGGGGGGACAAGGGCAGGGGGCTGGCGGAGGGAGCCGGGCCGGGATTACGGGGCGGAGACGCTGCGAGGCGGGGAGCGGAGCCGGGAGCGCGGAGCAGCGCGGGGAGCCGGGCAGGGGCGCGCCGGGGGGCGCGGAGCGGGGAGCGCGGAACGGAGCGGCGCAGAGCCCGCCCGGACTGCGGAGGGGAGAGCCGGGCAGGGCAGCGTCCCGCTCCCGGCGGGGCAGCGGGCGGGGGTCGGGTGCCTGCCGGCCCCGCGGAACCGAGGGGGGCGGGCCGGGGGCTGAGCCTCCCCGCAGCCCCGGGGCGGGGGCGAGGCGGCGGCGGCCCCATGGGCGGCGGCGGGGGCGGCTCTGCGCGGGGCTCGCCCGCCGCGGCTGATGCCGCTGTCGCCCGCCCGCGGGGCGCTTGATGCGGGCGGCGGGGCCGGGGGAGGCGGCGGCGGCGGGGGGCTCCCGGCCATGTGTCGGCCGGGGGTGCGCGGGGTCCTGGGCCGGGCGTGCCTGCTGCTGCTGCCGCCCTGCGCCCTGGTGCTGGCGGCGGTGCCCGGCTCCGCGTCCCACCCGCAGCCCTGCCAGATCCTGCGGCGCATCGGGCACACGGTGCGGGTGGGGGCCACCCACCTGCAGCCCCGGGCCGCCCCCGCCGCCGCCGCCTGGCCCGGGGAGGCGTCGGGCGGGCGCCCCGAGGGGCCGCGGGGCCGGCGGGCGGGGGGCGGCGGGGCACAGCGGCGGGCGCCCCCCTCGCCGCGGGACGCGCTGCTGCTGGCCGTGGCCAACCTGAACGGCGTGCCCGGGCTGCTGCCCTACAACCTGTCCCTGGAGGTGGTGATGGCGATCGAGGCGGGGCTGGGCGACCTGCCCCTCTTCCCCTTCTCTTCAGCCAGCGCCTCCTGGAGCAACGACCCCGTCTCCTTCCTGCAGAGTCTCTGCCACACCGTGGTGGTGCAGGGGGTCTCAGCCATCCTCGCCTTCCCGCAGAGCCGTGGGGAGATGCTGGAGCTGGACTTCATCTCGGCGGCGCTGCGCATCCCGGTGGTCAGCATCGTGCTGGGCGAGTTCCCCCGGCGGAGCCTGGTAAGCCGCCGGGGACACGGGGAGAAAGCGGGGGCAGGGGAAGGGGACGGGCGTCGGGGCCGGGCAGGGGTCTCGGCAGGAGGATTCTGACCGAGGGAGAAGCGCTCGGACCCCGGGGCCGGCATCGCTCTTCGGTCCCTCCCTCCTTTCGCACCCTGCTCCGCTTTAGCCCCGGGTGGCCGGGGAGAAGCGTCCTCTCCGTGGAAAGGCAGGCAAGAGCTCGGTGGCACAAGCAAAGTTGCTAGCCCGAAGCCACACACTGCGATTAGTTGCAGAGCCGAGAGCAGAAGAGGGGTCCGGGACATGCTTTGCATATCAAGAAAAGGTTGTTAAGGGGGAAAGGAAAAAAAAAAAAGTCAAACCGAAAAAACCCCGGACGGCTTTCAGAGTGTTTGTTTTGGGTCTTAATGCTGTGGTCTGTGTACGGGCACTGCAGTTTGGGCACCAGGTGACACTTCTCTGGGAAGTTGTTCAGTGTAACTTGACTTTGCATCGAGCTGAGCTAAAGTGCCAGGAATTTCTGTAGTCCAGTTTCACCTCTAGTTCATGCGTTGGTACTAGATCAGATTTTTGCCAATTCGAGTTGCCTAACTAAAGTAGTGGAAACTGCAGCCCCTCCTGTTTGCTTGATTTTGTAGCACAAATAGTATAAATGGAATTCTTTGTGTTTGACAAAACTCTTAGGCACAAGCAGAAGTAGCATCAGGAGCTAAACTTTCTATCGTACAAAGACATGTAACTTAGTGTCATACACTCTGGAGGAAGGTGATAGATACAGTATTTTGGAACTGCACTTGATGTCAGGAATCATCTTCAGGTAAAAGAGCTGGAAGAAAATGCTCTGTTCTGTAAAGCCTGTGCAAAGGAAGTCATAAGTAAAATGGTACAGCTGCCTTTTAAGTACAGGATAAATAGCTGTTTGATGTAAAAAGAGGTAGCTCAACTTTGCTTTCAAAATATAATTCGAAAACACAAGTGAATTTGCTTTGCAAAAACAAATACAAACCACAGTCTGGATCTAATTTCTATGATTTTGGGGGGTTTTTCAGCTTTTGTGTGTTTGATTTTTGACAAAAAAGGTAGAAAAAGTCTGCGTTAGGTAGTTCCTAGTCTGTAACTGAAGATGTGACTGCTGTATCCTGGTCTGAATCAGAATTGTTGGAGTCAGAAGGGACCTTAAAGAGAATCTCATTCCATCCCCTTCCACACCTTCTGCCAGACCAGGCTGCTCCGAGCCTTATCCAGCATGGCCTTGAGCATCTCCAGGGATGGGGCAGCCACAGCCTCTCTGGGCAACCTGTGCCAGGCCTTCATCACCCTCACAGTCAAGGATTTCCTCCCAATATCCCATCCAGCCCTGCCCTCTGGTATTTTGAAGCTTCTGCCCCTCCTCCTGTCACTCTGTGTCCTTGTCAAAATCTCCTCTCCAGCTCTTTTGCTGCCCTTTAATTCAGCTAGGCTTCTCTACCTCAGCAAAACCCACATAACTCAGATCTCACTAGGTTTAAGTAGAAACTCGGGGGTAATCAGTGCTGCTGAATTCTGCTGTTGATGGTGCCAGTAGCATCCAAGTTTGCTGTTGCATCTACCAGCCTTGCAGCTGCAGGCACAATGGTGCTGGAGGCAACAGCCAAAGCTCCCTGAGGGCCAAATCCTGAGCGCAGGATTTGCTCTGGCTGTTAGCATTATTTTATCTTCCATCTCAGAGAAGGGTCTAAGTTCACCCAAAGCTGCCTGAGTTCACAGGATGTGTTCAACACATGCAGCACAGGGTTAGATTTCATTGCTGCTTTCCACAGATTTCAAAGGTCCTGCTTAACTTTCAGATTGTTCTCAGTGTGGAGCCTGAAGGATCAGTCTGTCCAAATCAAGGCTTTGTTCTTAAGCAGACTTTAACTGGCATCGTCTTCAGTGACAGTGCAACCAGTGCCTGGCACTGCACCTGTGCTGCACGGACTCCGTTTTTCTTTTGGGCTGAGTTTTAAAAGAATTAATTTTCAAGGATCTATGGCTTTAAAAAAACAACTCAGCCTTGCTCAAAGGCCAGCAGGCACTTGCATTCAAGTGTGCTGGTCTATCATGGTTGTCTTGGAAGGGCTGACATCTTTCTGAACACTGTTTTTTTCGTATTTTCACTTATTACATACCATTCTTAGGCTAATGCTGGAGGCAGTGCTACAGCAGCCTTGCCTTGCATACTTCTAGAGTTACAGGATTTCCAAGAGCATTTTGGACCCAGAAGTCCCTGGAGTTGTTGGCAGTCTCTGTGGCAGCCAGGAGTTTTGTGTTGCTCACGGTCCCACACCAGCACTGACATGAGATGAACACGCCACAGACCTGTCACCTTCCTCTCTCTCTAGAGCTGGAGCTGCAGATTGGTTCTTCTACTGACTGGCCATCTTGGAGGAGGCAGTTATACATGACATCGTTGTGGACAGGGCAGATTTGATAGGCCCAACATGCAGATATCCAGAGAAGAAGAGAAGACTGATTTCTAACCCTGCTTCTGACTTGGCATCCCTGGGATCACCCCTCCTGCTGATGCTTGGACAGAGCATCTTCCCTCCCACAAAATCACTGCAGCATGCCCTTAGGAGTGCCTGCAGATATCTTCCTTCCACAAAGTCACAGGAGCAGACCCAAAACTTGTTTTGCCCTTGGAGGGCATTTTGTACTGTGTTCACGTGAAGACCATGGCAAACATAACAAACCCAGTATTCACTAGATGCTGTGTCATTCTGCTTCTCCTTAATATTGAAATCCTTTATTAGGGTGATCTTAAGGTAGTAATGTCTAGCAAAGTCTCATTTTCCACACTACAACAGGACAGAGCATACACATGCAATGTCTTGTACTGCTGCTGAATGTTAATGTCATTATTTCATGCAGAAGTTTATAACAGGCAAATGTTCACTGTAATTGAAAAGCAAGTTGATCTTAGAGCAAATCTCCTCTAACATGGAAAAAAGCAATAGAATAAAAGGGAAGGTAAAGATCCAGAAATTAAATACATTTCAACAATACTGCCTCTTGTCTCTGTGGTGTTTGATGACAGTAATATTTCAGACGTGTAACATCAGAGGAAATACACAGCACCGCAGATGGGCAGATACAGTCACATAAGATACCTAGACAATGTTTTCAAAAGTTCTGTCGTTGCTCAAACATATTTAAAAATCAATTTCTCATTAAATTCTACCACTCTGAGGATAAAAAAAGAGAGCAAAGTCTTTCCCCATGCCATGAACGATCACAAGACAACAGGCACCACAAGGTGTGGTACTGCACTCCTTCTCCCACAAAGCAACAGCGTATTCTAAAGGTTCAGGAGTGTGTTGGTTTCAAGGGAGGCTACACTGAGTAAAATGTGACACGCTTTTTTCATTTTATATCTGTGATTTAATTGTTAATGTACACTAACAATATATCCAAGTGCTTTTGTGACCTGAAAAAATGCTGTTTACTTTTCCGACTTTACTGTCATTTCAGTAAATTTTCACACTCAGTGAGCAAAAGTAACAATTTAACACTGTCATTCAGCAAGGGGAAAAAAATAGTGCTGGATTTCTTCACTACTAACACAGATGCAAATTGCAATGAAACTTTGACAGCTCATTATTTTGGAGAAGGCATCTTCACAAGCACTGATGCCACTGAGGCAAGGCGTGTCACCTTATGTATGTTTGTATCAAGAGAAGCACTTTATCTTTTGTTTCCAAGATTGCCAATGTCATTAATAATTTTCCCATGGATGGAACAGGGAAAAGATCCTGAGAACATGAAGCATAAATAAATTCAGTGATATTGCTTCTAGTAGTACAGCTCAGAGCTGAGTCTGGGAAGAATAGCCCGTAATATCCATTTTGTTGGTGATAGTATCAGAAACACAGGGGAGGTCATTTTTGCAGCAGTGTTCTCTGAATTCAAAGGAGTATTTTTAGTGGGTTTCAGATAAATCAGGACCTCTGATGTCTGTTAACATGAAAAGGAATCTTCTCAGAGTAACTAAACTGAATAAAGTAATTGCAGATCATCAGTCCCTGCCAGTCTGTGCTTTACCTAGTTTCTTAAAGGAACTGAAACTGCAGTGCTACTGATTACTGCTATGACTTCAGAAGGGGCCAAAAGAATAAATAAACCAAATCAAAGTTCCAGATTAAACTGAATTTTCCAGTAAAAAGCAAGCTCAGCCTCAGAACAGATGCTGTCAAAAGATACTGCCTATAATATTTAATTTTTTGTTTTTAAAGGAATTAAGTGGTTTTTTTTAACAGCTTCCTTATTTATAGATATATCAGACCAGCCTGGATGAGGAATTGCAGGCCTTTTTGGAAACAGACAGGAGTACCACTGTGAATACAGTGTCCTCAGAAGTCATACTGACTGCAAGACACAGACTATGCATTGCAGTGAGGGCAAGCAGAAATTACAGCAAAGGGACAGAGATGTGGGAAAGCTTCTGCCCAACTAAATGCCCAGAGCCACTTTTTTTCTTTCCTTCTCAGAGACAGAATTTCATTTTTGCAGAAAAGTGGGTTTGATTTTGGAGAAAGTTTTAATAATTCCATTTTCAAGGGAGAGAATGCAACACACACATTTGGCTGCAGGCTCTGGTCATTCAAACTGCCATAGCTAATCTGTCTTAGTCCAGATATTGGGAGCTTGTGCTAGTTTCTGTGTAGATGAAGAATTTCTGTGTTCAGTCTTTCTCTGTGGCCAGCGACCCTCCTGACCCGACACTGAGTAAATAGTGTGTGGCACTTGCCTTTTGTGTACTTCAGGAGGGTTTATGAGAGGGGTCTTGAGAGGAATCGAGGACAGAAATTGAGAGGATGTGCAAACAAATGCCCAGTTGCTTCTCTTTCAGCCAGAGACCCCAGTGATATTTCCTCTATCAAAAATCTTTGCATGGAACAAAGAAAGGGAGAAAACACCCAAACTAGTCTCTTTATTGGAGTTAAAGAGTTTAAGATACAGTTAATCAAACCTGTAGAAAAAATCCCTTTTCAGAATGCAGGGAAGTGGTGAGAATGTTTAATTTCAGTTCTCCTCAGGTTTCTTAATTTTAAAGCCCTTGGCGACAGAAAGAGCCAGAAGTCTGCTGGGATAGCACTCATTCAGAGCTGGCCAGTAACAAGATTTCTCATTCCTTATCTCATGCTGATTCTTTGATGCAGAATAGCTGAGTTAACATCAAATTCAGTGCCATACATGATATTTATTTTGGGTTTGGCTCTTTTTTTCTATTCTGGATGTTCACAAAACAATGTCTTCCTTGCTGCTAGGTCTTTCATAACACACTGCACAAACTCCTGTCAGTGATGAGTGACTAAATTGTGACAGCGTTAAATCATTGATTGTTACTTAGCTGAAGGACAGGCATTATCAGAAGAAACATCAAAGAATACTTGGCTTAATCCACTAAGTAAAAATTATAATTTTGCCTAGAATAGACAAATTTAAAGACAACCTGTTGTCAGATTCTATATGAGTACATAAATTACTGTACTGAACAGATTGTTAACAAAGAAAAGTAAGTTGGAGTATTTAATATAATTTCCCCCAAGTATTCGTTCATGAAAGCCAGTGAAAGTAGAGCTCCAGAAACTAGAAATCAATAAAAGATCTTGTGATGTGTTATTAAATTTATTTATTGTGATTAAATTCACACACTACCTTAAAAAGTTCTCCTTTAGGGTATATTTAAGAAATTGTTTACTATTTAAACCCATGAAATATTGAAAATACATAATTTTAGGACTTAAGACTGTGCTGGATCTAGTTACTGCTGGATCTGAGTTTTAAGCCCTCAAATAAAGTGTTTATATTGTGTTGTATTATTTTCCTCTCTGGATTCCCAATCAACTTTTAAATGTGAAAGAAAACCAGGCATAACGCATTGAGAATTTAACGTATTTATTGTAATCAGCAGAAAACTAGAAAAAGCAGTTTCCTTTAAAAAAACCTAAATTTACCTTCCAACAAAGACTCAGACTATAAAGGCATGTTTCTGTAGCCTTTCACTGAAGGGCTTTTAAAGAGTGGAAGGGTTGTCTTCTCAATTTGATGAAATGAGAGTGCATCAAATCTCACTCCAATACAAATAGCTGTGCATTGCAGAGTTTGTTCTGAAGAGCTGAAAGCACCCAGAGAAAAGAGGAGGAAGAAAACAAGAAAAGGAAGCAAGAAAACTGGAAACGTCACATGTCAGTGATGCAGGGGAAGAGAAGGAGAAAAAAAGCTGAACTGAGAAGAGAAAGATGTGCCCTTCCCTATGTCTTTACATTTTGTGGTTCTAGCAGCAAAAAACAAGGGAACTGAATTTTGTAGGAAAGCACTGGATAAAAAGCTGGAATCACCAAGCACAGAGAAGAATGGCTTGCCCAAATCAGAGTTGAATTCACTGGGCTGGCTTGATCCCTGGCTAAGAATAGTTACTTCCAGTGAGTAATGCTTGCCCAAAAAAGCATTCCCACCCCCCCAAAATGCATTGTCTCTCTTGCAGATTTCTCAGGAAACTGATTAATCCGGCATCTAGGATGCAGTGATGGGAACAGGAATTAATGTCAAATGTAGATAATGGTTTATTGCCGTTGCCAGAGGGATGTCTTGCAAAAGGTGTGAGGCCTTGGTGTATTTGGGTGTGATTAATGGAAGCCTTTTTGCAAACTTCATGCTGAGAGTTATGATTAGAGTCCCTCATGATGGTCTGGGACCCAGGGTCAGACCAGTTAGGATTTCAAAGCACCAGGTTACTGGGATGCATGCAGCATTATACCAGTAGGTACCCAACAGGGATTTCCTAATAAATGGGAGCAGGTTCAGGCACAGGGATTTAAGGATTGGAGCTCTGGACATTAGTGACTGTACTTTACTTCTGCTCTGGCCCTGAAAGACTCCACATTTTCCCCAAAACCCTGTCAGTCAGCCAAATTGGTTCTCACCACCACAGGGAAAGGATGTGCAGATGGTGGAAGTAGCAGGAGAACTGGGAGAAGGATTTAAGCTTGAGTAGGCAGTGCTGATGGATGATTCATTTATTAAGGGAGTCACACTCGAGCAAAGCTGCTTGTTCAAGGAGCTCCTCATCAGTGTGACTCAGAAGTTCACAGCCTGGCCCCAAGTGCTTCACAGCTGTCACAGCAAGCTGATAACACTGCTCTTGGTAATATTCTTCATGGAGGACTGAGACAGACATACCACAGCCATTGTAACATTGCATGCTGCACTTGTGGGGCATTGCAACCAAAAGTTTGTGTGCAGTTGGCCTTGAGACTTGAACTGGGCTGCAGACAGAGTTCCAGAGCATCTCTGTGTTCAGCCTTGATGTTCACCCCTCAGACCTGAGCTCTGTGTGTCATTTCCCTGCAGTGTGGGTCCATGCAGGCACTGATGAGCATCTTGCATCCCTGGTGCACAGGAATGCCCTGCTGGTACAAGCAGAAAGCAGGTGCCATCCCCCGTGCCAGGCTGCCATCCTGTGCCTCTGCAAGCTCTGAGTGCCTTGTCAGTGAGTGGGGAGATGATGCTGAACCTGTCATACGCTCCCTGCTGCAAGAATGGTGAGGTGGGAGAGCCCTCAGAAGCTGATGGGAAGGTTTCCAGTTGGCAGCAGTTTGGAAAGGTCTGGTGTGCAGTTTAGTGCTGGATAATTAACTTTTATCTGAAATGTTTCGTCCTGGGTGGCTACAGGCTGCAGATGAGGGGGTGGAGGAGGAGGGCACAGGTGGGCACAGGTGCACCCTCAGCTGACACTGAATCAGAGGAAATGGGGAAATTACTGTGATCACTCAGTTCTTATTATTATACAGGAAAAATCAAACATTGGGGAGCTCAGAAGAAGCAGCCACCATTTTTTCCTTTTCTTTCTACGGTATTTTTATTACTCTTTTTTCAATCACTTTCATCTATGATGATCATTTCCGGAGCCTGTTTTACAATGTGGAAAGTATTTGAAGTGGATTATAAAAATCTATGAATGTGCTGCACAGGCATATTTTAAACTCTTAGTATTTCCCTGAAGGCATGCTATCCCACTTCCAGCTTCTTTAAGACTGTGAAGGAAATTATTGCCCATGCTGTCTATATGACATTTTACAAGACTTTCTAACTCGAGACAGAGTCAAAAGACAAGACAGATCTTCAAGCATCAACTGAGATTTTAAAATGAAGTTTTGCATTTTTTGCAAAGAAAGAGCTATTAGACATAGCAAATAATAACCAGAAAGAGCAGCTGAATTATGCACCAGCCTCTCTCAATGATGATACTGATAAAGCAGTTGCATTACACTGATTTTAATGGCATACTCACTCAAACTGGCTTAAAAAGATCTTTTTATTTTGCAAATCAGATGAAAAGTTGGTATCATAGAGTTCACAGTTTGATAATTTTCCGGTGCTATTTAAGGTGAAAGCATAATTATTTATCACTTTCTGAGTGTGTAAGGCTCACTCATACATAACTGCTTTCTGTAAGGCAGCAGTTGTTTTTAAGAATTTTCTGTACTCAATGTAAGTGTCAAAAGAGAAAAAAACAAATCTGACCTCTGTTTGGAGCTGCCCTCCTTTGAGAATACACTGAAAGTGTTTTAGCTGTGATTTACATTGTTTTAGTGTGCTAATACTATAGAGCTGATTTTACCCCGCCTTAGATGGGCAACAAGATGAAAGGTTTATGTGCCTGGGTTTCTTCTCCTTAAGTTTTGTGTGTGATAGGTGATGAACTACAGAAGCAACAAATGGATGCCCACTGACAGCCTTGAGGCAAACACAGGTAAATAGTTACAGCAGAAAACAGTGGTATTTTTGGTGAAGTGTCAAGGCATGACAATTTCAGATATCTCATCCTCTGTCCCTAGAAGTGTTGAAGGCCAGGTTGGATGGAGCTCTGAGCAACCTGGCCTGGTGGAATGTGTCCCTGCCCATGGCAGAGGATTGGAATGGAATGCTGTCCAAGGTCACTCCCAATCCTAATTATTCTGTGGTCTGTGAAAGTGTCTGCTGCAGAGTTCATGACCGGGGAAATGGTAAAACATAGCATAAGTGTTTCTTCCTCTGAGATAATGGGGAGAGAAAAAACACCTATTAATCACCTCTATAAAAGTTCCTATCTCAATGTGGCAGTACAGAAATATCCTGGGTAGCTGGTATGGTTAACAATACTCCTGTGGCATCTGATTAGGAATCTTACATCAGCAGTCAACACAGGGAAGGCAAAATTATGATTATTCAGTCATCCTTATGATCATCTTTTTATATACATGAATTATTTACAGAGTACAGGGTGCTTACAAGCTTGTTAATTAAAACCTCCTTTTTCACTTCAGTAATACCCCTAAGATTTCTTCCAAGCATGTCATTCTTCTAAAGACTTTTATTTCATGTTCATTAAGCCATATTTTGTTTAATGTTTTCTTCCATTATCTAAACTGAAAATCCCTTAGTGTGGAGTACTCTTGAGAAAGGATTCCTTCACAATGAGAGTTAGTTTTTTGAGAGATAGATGGGTGGTGGGTCTGTTTTGGATATTGATGCCCAGAATCCCCAGGAATGCTCAAATATTTTTTTCAGGTGCTCTGTTATCTATCTACTCTTCCATTTTCAGTGTGGCATGCTCATTTCATCCTCTCTTTATCTTGCCCACTGGTCTTTGTTCTGAGGTCCTGTTTTACTCTGTAGGATACTACAGATCCTGAACTTACAGAGTCTATGAACTGCAGGAAAAGACTGCAAGGCTCTATTGTGATACAAATGATCAGCAACATAAATTGCTCATCACTCACTGTTCATCTGCACTGAAGAGCACCAAAAATAAGGCACTTATTTATAAATAGCTCAGCCTGCTGGATTCCAGTGAAACACAATTTTGTATCTTCCCACCATTTTGACAGTGCATATAAATATGTAACATGCAGTTATGTGGAAGTGAGCTGTGCCACGATGTCCTCCTGGGGTGTTCACAACCCTTACAGGTTTATAAGTGGCAAATTTAGACCCATGGTGGGATGCAGCAGTGCCACATGATTAGCAGAAGAAAGATGCTCTGTTTGACAGGGAATAGGAGCTTGTTGACCAGCTCATACTGCCCTTGCATTTCTGCCCAGAACTGTACTTTAAGAGGAAAATGAAGTGAGAATTCACAGTGAATAATACATCTGATATAATCACAGACATTTTATTTCTCTGTCTGAAAACCACCTGAAATTTCTGGAACAAGCCAGAACAAAGGAATGGCAGTATCCCAGAGCCTTACAAAACATCTATGGGAGTACTACCTTTCACTTCACTAGCTTTGAGTAAGGACCAGTTTGAGATACAGTTTTGGTTGTCTAACTAAGCCCATGATTTTTTTTCCCAGTCCAATAAACACAGGAATTGGTGATATACATGGAATCTGGAACTTGCAAATATGTCAAGTGTTTGGTTTTGCTGTGCATTTTCTATAAGCATTTGTCCTAGTGTAATTTGATTACTGAAGTGTTCATGAAAAGGGGAAAATGTTCTTGTTGAGGAGAACAAAAACAGCTGAAGTGAATATTTTCAGTTGTATGAGTGCCTGCATGCTGTTTCTGATGCAATTGGCATGATTCTTAAAAAAAGTATTCAGACTTCATTTAAGTGAGGTATTGTTTTGCTTTGAATGAGGAACTAGTCCAATAGGATCTGTGGTTTGTTGCTGTGATAATAAAACTATATTCATAAGCAAGCTTCGGACTTCTGTCAACTCTAACCTTTAATTTTACCTGAATTTGTCTTATTTTCACCAGAGAGCTCCCACTTTGCCTAAAATCCTATAGAAAGCAATTCACTAACTATGATCAAGAATAATTCAGACAATCCATCTTTTCGTGGATCCATATTATGCAGCACTGTGAGAGCAAATGCATGTCTTCCGAGAGTCATACAAAATTATTACAATTTTATTGGAGAATAATAAGCAGCAAAATGGCTTATTATTGTCAGTAAGATGAGGAGAAATGAGTCTGCAGTCTGACCACTGAACAGGGGACTCAAAAGGGAAATTCATTCCTCTTCAATACAGTTAAAATCACAGGAAAGTACACTGGACTGAGTACTGGAATAGCTGCTGGTCTACCAGTCCAGGCATGAAGAAGTCCAGTGTATTCTTGGGCTTTGTCAGAAGTCTCCTCTGGAAGATTAAAAGTTGCCAGGGAATTACCCATGACATGTTTCCTGTCTATAAGCAATGACTGCCCAGTGTGACACTGATGTGGCTGCCACTGAAAATGTTTTGTGGTGCTGTGGCATCCTTTAACAGAAGATCCTTGTTTCTTGAGTCTCCCTTTGTTGCTTTTATTCTCACTGCTGGCTGTCTGTTTCACTCCAGTTTGCCACATACCTCACAGAGCACTTCTGGGGTATCAAAGCTTTATTGCAACAAAATTCAATTCAGGTTATAGTTTTTCACTTTCTTTAGTTCCATCCCAGGTGACTGAAGTGTGTAATTCTGCACATTGCTCTAATAACTGTAGTACATTCCCCATCCCTGGAAGTGTTTAAGGACAGGCTGGACAGGACTTGTAGCAAGCTGATCTAATGGGAGAAGTCCCTGCCCTTGGGACTTCCAATCCAAACCATTCTACGATTCTGTATCTTATGCTGACCAAGACTTGCACTCAAGTGCTAACATCATGTAAGCAACGAAAGCTGAAATGTAGAAAGAAATAAAATCCCGACATTGCTGTGTCTTCAGGGAACATACTTTCTTTTTGTGGCAGTTTTTGCTGGAGGTTCTCTCTCCCTGAAGCAGTGCCGTTTCCTGCAGAGAGAGCAACAGCAGTTTGCAAGCTCTTGCCAAACTCTTAGGAGTGGTGATCTGTCATCCCTTCCTCTCAGGTTGTCTGGGGGAATTAGATACTCCTCTGCAACACTCCCCCTTGTTCGGAGCGTTAAAAAGAATCGCGGTGCCAGAAATAGTCGCTGCGAATTCCTTGTCCCCAGGCTTTGGTTCACCAGACTCTGCCGAGTCATCATGGATTATTTGCATGGGGATGGAGAGACGCAAGCATCTTGCAGAGATTAGTGAGACGTGATGCTCTCGTATTTTGTCGGAGGCGCTTATCTGTGTTAAACTCCCGGGGTGCACCTCATTTTCTCTGGTTCTTACCCTCTCCTTCAGGAGGATACAATCACCCACTCAAGGAGCAGAAATAGTGCATGACTAACTATGTCACGGAACAAATGATTAACACTAAGTAGTTTGTGCAAGCTGTTTGCAAACAATCCACGTGCCGACAATTATGCTGGAGCAATTTTGTGAATACCTAACTCAGTGCGTTTTGCATAACTCAAGACTGGCTCCCAGATCATTAAATTCATAACTTCTGTCTCGTTTGCTAAATTCATGAATGTCATTATTTCTTCGAGTCCATAGAACTTGTAGTGTTAGACTTGACTGTGTTTATTAGTCTTGGTAACACCGGACTGGCGAAGCTGTCGGAGCGATGGTGGCTCTGATGACTGAGGAGCTGTTTAAGAGGAGTAACAGCTGCTGTGTTTCTAGAGTTTCTAAGTCGCTTGCAAGTTAACTTACAAGTTTTTAAGTGCACAGGAGGGCAGGCTATGCTGGCATTACTGATCTGATGCTCTCAGATTCTCAGTGACGCAAATAAAGATGCTGTTTGCCCCAGCTACACCCGGAAGACCCACAAGCCCGAACACTGGCTGCCCAAGTGCATCAAAACACTCTCAGAGTTCATTTCTGAGAGCTGAGAGCCTCTTTGCCAGCTGGAATAGTTTATTAGCTGTCTTCAGGGTCAAAAAGCTGACTTGTAGAGAGCGTAGCATCCATGGATCAGGGCAGAGAGAGCTGAGCCATGAGGAAGAACGATCTTGTACCTCTGTAGGAGTCTCAAGCACAGACAAGAGTTTGTTGATCCATTTGGTTCAGAATGTTTAGGAGCCTTTTGACTCTCAGAAATGTGCAGCCCAAGCAGATGCTAAAGCTCTTAATAAGGTAACTAAATGCCCAATGTTCTTGGGTAATTGGTGCTTTGCAATGAGTGTAGTGGCTTTTCAGCTGTCACAGGGTTTTTCAAACCCTATGTAATTCTAAGGAGGAGGTACATTAATTTTTAAGGGAGATTATAAGATATTATTTCATAATAGGAAATGGAAGCAGTGGAAATTTTAAGGAATTGCAACAGAGAAGATAAAACCAGTATCAAAGCTAGATTTCGTAGGCCTTTTTCATAATTTGCATGCTGCAAAGCATTCTTCCCATCCCTAACATCCAGGCTATTAAATTGTTGCTGTTACTTTCATTACTTTCTCATAATCAAAGCCAACCCCTGTTAACCTGCCACAACCTTTCCCCTCAAACAATGTAAGGTATCAGTACACGTAAGTTTTTACATAAATAGGTAGGTTAAAAAACTTTGTTCACAGAGAAGTTAAATTGGTATTTAATTATGTCTCAACAATTTGTCCACATTCTTCTGACTGTCTTTTTCCTACAAGTGTATTGAACTTGCCTGCCATGAAAGGCCTTGCCTGGTAAGAGCAGTATGCTGAGTTATTTATGGATGGACACATTGCTTAAAGCCTCAGTTACCACTGCTCCACTGAATCTAAACATGATTCAAAGGAGGGATTAATATGTATGATTCATATTCCATTGTTACTTACAAATCTTGTGCAGTCACACATTCTTGGTCCAAATGACTACGATAGGTGCAGAGAGACCAAACTGGTAGCAGTAGTCATGCAAGTATTTGTGTGTAGTAGGGACGTGAAGGTGTTGTGTATTTTCTGTCAGGCATTTAGATGAGCCCAGAAGATTGAGTCACAAGTAGGAGCTGTAAATGCTCACTTGATGATCTTGCACATTGTAAATTCAAGAGTGAGACAGGGATGGCTGATAGTTTTTGACACATTCTCCCAAAACTTCCCATAATACTAGCTGTAAACCACTTTCTGTCCTCTGAGGCACCTACTACAGCAAGATCTTGTTTCATGGCTGTATCCAAGACTCTTTTGGAATACTGTGGACCATTAGTAACTTCCCTTTAAACTAATGAGGAAATCACAGTCACAAAATACCCATAGACATGGGGTCCTGATGAGAGGATTTTCAGTGGAATGCTGGAAGGACACACCAATGCACCAGAGCAGTATAATGGTGCAAATACACAAATTATTTAACAATACATAAAACAAATGGCTGTTACTTCCCGTAGTTTTTATATATTGAGGCAGTTGTGTCTAGCACAGCAAAGAAGTGGAGATTTCGGCCTTAGATTTTGCTTCTGGCAAAGGCTTGGTGTATTACTTAATCTGGTTTTTTTCCCCTTTTTCCCTCTGATCCGTGGCTGTGTAAAAGTCTGTGAAGTATTTATCTTGCTGCAAGCCTTAGGATGGGTGAGAAGCCTGGTGGTGATGTGTTCCCCTGGGGCCCTGTGTAGGGGGTTATCCCCGCATTACAGCAGGGTTTGCTCACTGAGATTAGGCAGGGATCTCAAACTGGATTGCTCAAGTTCTATATTCAACAGCCAGACAGTGCCTCTTCTTCCTCCTCCTCCTCCTCCTCCTCCTCTCCTGTGTGCCTGGTAACGGGCTCTGTGCAGTCACACACTTTAGTAGGTCGTTGCTATAACACTTTATTGGAAACTCAAATGCTTCTGCCTTTGGGGGCGGGCGGTGGGCGCCTCTTGATTACGGGATCTTGCCTGATTTTGTGGTTTGCATGCTCAGAAAAAGCAATTCCAAAACACGTCCACAAAACTTCTACACGCTGGCTTATCTTTCAGGATTTTGTTTGTTTGTTTATGACAGTGTTTTAAGTCAGTATTGGGAATTAAAAGTAGGGAGCAGTGGTTAAAGCATTTGTAGTGGGTAGAAGCCACTAGGCTTTGGTGCATTTTCAAAAGTTCAGATTTCTGTCTTGTGTTGAAAGGTAGTAAGTCTGCGGCTGAGGCCCTAAAAACACCACAGCTCCCAGTTTATTTGGGTTTGCCCCCTGCTGAGGAAGGAACATTCACTGCCTGATTAGTGAAAGGTACCCAGCGAGCTGAGGATGCCCGTGTAGGGTGAGACCCTCTGACCCTGGCCAGCATTGTGGGCCTCAGGTCAGCAGCAAGAGGCATTTCAAGTCCACTCAGGACAGCACATTACAGTGGCCCATCCCCTTTGTCAGCAGCCTGCATCCCATCACATGGAAACTGTATTTGTTTCTAAAAGAGATGTTTGATTTTATTTTTCCCTGCTCGTCCTGTGCCCTGAGAGCCAATTTTAACTCTTTTTTTTTCTAATTTCCCATCTTTCTAATTAAATCCTTGGTGTATTAAATAAGAAACCTCAAGTGAAGCTGCTTAAATTCTGATCCTGGTTTTAAGCCAAGCCACGTACACCCAAGAATTCACCTCAGAGCCATGTTTTTAATGCCTAGCCTCAGAAAGATGAACTACTAACTTAATCTACCCTGGCCTCATTTAATAGAGTTAAGAGATCAGGCTTTGCAAGCTTAATTCTCAGCTTTCTTTCATACAGAAAAATCAATATAGTACAAAATGCCCTTGTAGCTAAAATTAATCCTGTGAAACATGCCTGGAGCAAGGCCCAGCAGAAGAGGATGCAGTGATGAGCTGGTGCTGGCTTTCTGAGGAATGGGACATGGGTCAGCATCAATTTCCCCTGCTGTATATTGCCATAGTCAGCTATCATTCCAGGGGTGCCCTGTGGATCACTGCTGGGTATTTCTTTGACAGGCAGGAGGAGGAGGAAACTATAGAGAAGAAGGAAACTTCTTCTCAGGGACACAGCTGCTGAGGGTACGGGGAATGCAAATGCTCGGGAAGTGTTGAAATCACTTTCAAGCCATGCTGTTATTGCACTGGTGAGTGAAAATGGTGCTCCATCAGATTTTATTCCTTGCTGCAGGTGTTAATGGTGAATATAATCTAATTGGATTAAATGCTGTGTGTGTACACCAAGTATATCTCAGAAAGGACAATAGCTGCTTTTGTAAGATGGGACCAGACTTCTTTTACCAACACAGCATCAGTCTTCTCCATACCCTCTCTTTTATTCTCCATTTCCTTCCAGAATTAATTTCTTCTTGTACAGTCACTGTTTTGCTTATGCCAGAAAAGTTAAGTCATACAGAAGGAGTACTCACAGCCTGTCACGCCTTTGAAAAAGCAGCACTTTCCAGCAATATGCTGCAGGATGTCCATCTTACTGATGGGAAGGTGGAAGCTGCTGAAACAGGGCAAAGATGGGGGGAGTGCTGCTTCAAGAGCCCTTGATGCTGAGGAGCCTGGCAGGGGTGATGTGCCAAGGAGCCCAGTGTGGAACAGTGCTTGGCTCTGTGCATCATAATTACAGCCCTGGTTGCCAAATTCCCTGTCAGCTCTTGTGCTGTGTTAGCAGGGGTCCTCAAGAGCAAGGCATGCAAGCAAATATTGCTCTCAGCTAATGTGAGCTTTAGAAACCCTTCTTATGTGCAAAGCCAGGGATTCATTGTTAGCCTAATCAAGGTCTCAGCACTGTTAGCAAAGTGATATTGTTTGTCTCAATGATACAGGGGAATTATGCAAGTGCCACAGCTCATTCTCAGTAACAACTCAGTTCAAAATGTTGCAGTTAGAATCCCTGCATCCCTAGGATCATTCTCTGGGTTCCCAGATCTTTAGAGAGACAGAGCACATGTGCCTGCGTGGTTTTGGGGGCTGGAGGTTGTGACTGGCAAGTAATCTGTGTTCCAGGATTTCTCTTCTATACGCTGTCTGCATGCCTACTGTATTTACTTGCCCATTCCTCATTTATTGGCAGTTCTACCTTATGTCCACATTTGTGGCATGTGGTACCTTTCATACACTGCGTAGTTGTCCTTTGTTCTGTGTAAATCCCGTTCTACTCAGTTCTCAAGGCTGCCGTCTGCTAGTAATCAGTAGCTCACCACTGGTGAGTGGTGATTTTTAGCCCTGGCACCTCGTGGTGTCATTCTGTGCAGGCAATGGTGTTACCTTGTGATGTCACTTCTGGGGACCTTCAATATAACCCTGTTTGGTTTTTATTTCATCAGTCTTCAAACTGTTATCTCTCCATAATCCAACTCACATTTTATTCCTGCAGCCTGGTCACAGCTATATCTTTGATCTGGTGTTGGAGGGAATCACTCTAAAAGGCTAAGGAGAGTTCTTCCATTAGCAGACACACGCACACACATGCACACACACACGCACACGCACACGCACACAGAGCAACCTTGTATCTGCCTAAATAGTTTTCTTCAAGTTAAACCAGCAGCATTAGTGTGTTACCAAAATTTCTTTTCAACAACAGAGCCTTCCTCTATCATGCCTCGGATGTGAGGAGCAAGGAGACAAATTCCAGCAGGCCCAAAGAACTTTAGTTAAAGTAGTATCTTCTTCAATGTGCTGCTGCTGGTTTGGCTCTGCTGCTGTCAAAAGCTGAATTCCTTGAACCAAAAATTTGGGGGGAAAAGCCCCTCCCCTGTGCATTGCATGAATAACAAGTGGAAAACTCAAGACTGCCTGCTTCAGAACTCTTTTGAAATGGATCCATTTGGACTGAAAGTCAGGATGTGCAAAGCACCAGTGCTTGTGAGGTGCTTCTCTACAGAAAAGCACTCAGACATCCCTAAACAGTCTGCTGAAGGCCTTTGATTCAGAAGAATGCTGTCTCTTCTTAAGGGTAGGATTAAATTCTTCTTAACACCATATTGCAGCTATCCAGTCCCATAGTGGCAATCAGAAGGAGCCCCAAAAGATGCTCTTAGTGGAACAGCCACTGTGGTTTGTATTCTTTACAGGTGTGGGAAGACTTGTATTGGGGCAGCTCCTTCTGGCAAGTCCTCACCCCCCTCCGTAGTCCATTCTGACCTCCACACACAGCACCTGGCAGCTTTTGCTCAAATGTTTGCAAGGGCTTTTTGGACACTGATGACAATTCTAGGCAGCTAGGAGGGAACACCACAGACATGGACCCACCACTTCCTCCCACCCGAATTGTGTTGCCATTTTAAAGAAACGTCATGGAGAATTAGCACAGCTCTCCCTGGTCTGTCTGTACATGCCCCTTTTTTAAACCATAAAGGGAAATTTTAGGGAAGGGAAAACTGTTCTCTCCCTTGGATCTGTATGAAATGTTCTTCACTGAACTTTGAATGTTGGAATTTTTTTTTTTTTTTTTTTTTTTGCTGAAGAAAAGAACACCTTGAAGTTTTTGAAGTAATATTACTTAGGATAATTTATAAGTGGCTATTCAGATAAATAATGGACCCTACTTTCCAAGAGCAGCTGAAAGTTCATATTTTACATTGCCTCTATGACCTTGTAGAGAGAGCTGTACATATTCAGATTAGTCTGGAGTATTTTTGTGTAGCATTAGAGAAAGCAACCTCAAGTCATGTCTGTCTGGTCTAATAAAAGAAATAATTTTCAAGACAAACTAAGTCAAAATTTAAATTAAGCTAACTCCTGTGGTATAGTGATTTTTAAAATCAACAGTCAGTGCATTTTTAGGATTTGCATGTAAGCATTGCCTGGATGGATGCCAGGCTTCTTTTACTGCAGGAATCAGGATAGCTCTGGCTAGTCTAAGAAAGCTTTTCTTTCAGAGCATTTAAACCCTCTGCAAAAAATGGTCTTTAGTGTGGGGACCAACCCTTTTTGAAATTACGGTCTTGGTCAAACAAAGGTGTATAAGGAGACAGATGGACAAGAGAAGGAAACAGGAATTTCTGACATCATCTCACAGGTTTTTGGTCCAAAGCAGGTCTGGGATTTTCTTCCCCAGAGAACCAGAAGTCTGCATAGCAGAAGCAACAAAGTTCTGAGGGCAGAGCAGGTTTTTTGCTATAACAGGAGCTCACCTTCCCTCCGGAGCTGCCCTGTGGGCTGGGCAGGGTCTGGGATGTGGTGCAGAGGGGGCACCTCGCAGCTGTCAGGAAGGGGGCAGGACTTCCCACAGTCTATCAGCTGCCAGCACAAACTCCTTCTTCAAGTATTGCCATTCCAGCAGAGGCAGCACACATTAAAAAAATAAAATAGCATTTCCTAGCACCTTTTCTCATAGCATGAAATGAGGAAGTGCCCATAGACTTTAAGGAATTTGGCTTTAGGCTTAAAGTTTTCTAATTTCAACCACGGAAAAAAACAGTTCTCCTGGATTGAATCTGTGGCATCAGTTTGCTCACAGCTGCTGTTGAGCTCTCTTTCAGAGCTGTGAGTCCCCACAGCAGCACTGCAAGCCAGGAGGGCTTTTTCCTTCAGTGGAGCTTTCTCTGATCTGATTATATAGCCTGTTTTCTCCTTTGTGTTTCTTATCAAAAATGTATATATTTATATATATATATGTATATGTGTGTGTGTGTGTGTGTAAGCACTGCCTTTTCCCCAAGAGTCAGAGGGGAATAATATTTTCTGTGTGTTGTTTACTTTTACACAGTTAGCAAAACAATGTTCACATCTATGCTTTTAACTCTGCTAATGAAGCTATTATAATGTCAAATAAAATGTCACCGTGACTATGCCTAATTAGCATTACAAATTCAGTTGAAGGGATAAATGACCAGATCCTTCAGGGTGCAAGTCAGCCCAGCTCCAGGCGCTTGTGCTCACAAGATTTACAAGGTGGGTCTGCAGACTGATGAAATGGAGGCCTGGAAAGTGCTGCATTAATGAAATGCAAACCGTGTTTCAGCTGCTAAATGAACCTGCTCTCTCAGGTGTCTCAGGCAAAGGGAAAAACCTGTAAAAACTGCTCTGGTTGGGATACAGAAAGCAAATCAGTAGTTACGGTCTCTGTTGATGGGCAGGAGAAGAGACACATCAGACCGTGTACAGCTTAATGTTCCATGAATGGCTTGGTCCAGAGCCCACTGAAAGGCAGTGGAAAGACTGTCAGCATCTGACCCAAAGGCAGTTAGTCAGAAATTAAGGATTCGAGGTCTGTTCTTTGCCGAGTAAACAGTGAAGTCAGGTGGTCGTGGCTGGTTTATTAAACAGGAGTTAGTGACGTCCAATAAAAAATTAAGCACTCGTGGACATAGAAGATGTTTCTGCTAATGGCGCTGTGTAAACACATTATTACAAAACAGACAGCAATTAGCATTATTCAAATAAGGTAAAATTGTGTAGTTTGAAGAAAAACTGGGGTAGATCACCAGTCTTCAATGGCAGCTTAAAGTCAAAGACATTTAAACTGAATTTTGATGTGAGTTTTAATTGTCATTTTAACTGAAATAGTCAAGCTCTGCTAATTTCAAAGGGAAGTAAAGAAGGAGTTTGCCTGAGAACTTTAATAAGGGTGGAGGAGAGTTCAATATACAGATGAAATCTCATAAATCTCTGTTCTCTGTTATTACCATGAAGTTGCACACATCTAAATTATCATTGCAGTTGTCAGGAACCTTCTCTGTGAAATTACACTGTCTCAGCAATTACCACTGAATTATTTAATAAATAATTTGTAGAAGTTCTTCATTAAAAAGCAGGAATTGTTGACTTTGAAGAGAGACAAATCAACAAGAGATATGTAAAAGCATTAAGAACACTATAATATCAAAGGCTCTCTACTGAAATGTGACTTCTGTGTATTTTTCTTCAACTGCAACCTCCATACAAATGGGAAATAAACCTTTCAAAATATAATTAGGAAGGCTTAAAATCCAAATATCTCCAAAGAAGCATTCCCTTCCTTCAGTCCCAGTACAAAGGAAACCATTGATTACTTTTCCTCCCCAACACCTACAGGGATGTTCTTATGGTGTGCGGAGACAATGAGCCGAAACCTTAGCAGAAGTAATGCCTGGTGACTAAATTTTATGTATGCTATTGTATCAGAAAAATCCTGAAGACAGGTTTGCAGTCCAATACTCTTAGTAGAGAAGAGAGACTCTGCTGCTTTTTCAGGGCTGAATGTTTATCTTTCAAGCATCTTAGCAGGGAATTTAGCAGCTAATAAATCACAGTGATGATAATGCTTTTGCCAGTGCATCTGTGGGCTCCTGAAGGTGATGTGATGGCTGAAGCACAGATGGTCTCACTCTGAGGAGCCCTTCTACACGCAGGCTCAGTCCAAGCCAGGTTATCCTAAATAACACCTCTGTTCAGGGAGGAGGAGTGTCTCAGCATGGGAATAGGCTGTTGGGCCGTGCTGACACATCCAGGTGTGCTGAACATAGGGCAGGGATCGCAGTGCTGGAGCTCCTGAGCACTAATGCTGTGGATGTGGTTCTGTGGGAGAGTCCAGCCCTGCAAGAACCTAAGAACTCCCAGTCAGGTGGAAACTGCCTTCACCTGCATTGCTGGGTAAAATTGCTTCCATTTTTCTGGCCCTGAGGCAGAGTTCCACGTTCTCTGGACTGTGTGTGCTTGGGGGGCCCAGGGTAATGCCCCGTGATCTTTGGGTGTGGGTTTTCATCAGTTCAGAGTGTTCTAATACAGGAAGAATGGTTCAGTAGAGGAGCAGAAGCAGTCTTGCATTTGTGAAACTGCACATGTGCGCTGAGTTTGGCATGAGGACATAGAGATCTTCAAAGAGCTCACCCTGCTGGGTGAGGTGGAGAGACAGTGCTCACACAGTCTTATCCCTGCTGGGATATTCTGGATACTCTTACTCCCCAAATGGTCTGGGTATGACAGGTGCCAAAACCAGACCCAGGATAGGGTGAGCTGTACAAAAGCTCCAGTTTGTTTTTTGTTGTCTGGGCTGTTTGATGCAGTAGTATGGACACAGCTGTTACTGCAAACATCTGTCACTCTCTGGTTGTTTTTCTGCATCTGGTAGATGCCATAGTACTGTGCTTGAGATGTTATCCTTCTGAAATATTGAAGGTGTTTGCTGCTCCCTGCAGAGGAATGATCAGATTGTGTGCTGTCCTTTGTATGTGCACAGAGGCTGTTCTGTGTATACTGAAAAACATTTCTTCTCACTGGCATTAACACTCGAATTAACTAAAGCTTGCAGAGTTTGGCCGATGGGAGGTGAATCATTGTGTACAAAATATTTCTACTTCTCCCTAATCTTGGACAAAGAGGACAAGGCAAATTCTTTCTACTCCCATCTATTTCCAGTGAGAGACTAACTGGAGTAAATTTACATGAATATCTCATAACCTCAGAAAAGAAGTTTGCTGTGATTCAGTTTGCAGGGACTAGCTTATTCAAGCCAGCTTCCCAAACCCTCTATGCACAGTGCTTTATTTCCCTCCTAAACTTATCGTGTGTTTTAATTAGTAGGCAATGCTTTCCAGCTCAGAACTCAGAAATTCTACACAGATGAGCTCCTTGTGCACTGAGTAACTTATCCTTTATCAAAGAGTCATCCCTCTTCTGTCTTGCTGGCAGTACATGATGTGCATCGATTGTGGACAGTGTTCTGTTTAATTAGCTTGTTCTTGCATCTCGGTAAAAAAAAAAAAAAAGGGTCACAGGTACTAAACCCAAGAGATAACAAAAAGAACTGAGAACATCTTCAATTACAGCATTCTTTTTATCAAGCTCTGAATTTAAACTGTCTGGAAAACAGATTATGAGTTCATGTAGCTGCAAGTTAACACAATGGGCCTGCTGCTTATAGCCAGTACATAGCTCTTCAGGGTTTGGGGTTTTTTTTGTGATTTCACCCCTTACATCTGTGTTGGAGTGCCCAGGGTTTTATTTAATAAAACTAGTGTAAATTGACCCATTATCATATTATTCTCAATTCAGAATGACATTTCTAAGATTCATACACACTGAAGCCTGTCATTATCAGTAAAGTACTTTTAAAACCAAAATGACATTTTTTATTGAATTTGAAAAGGTTCGATCCCTCACATAATACACATTAACTACTGAGAACATAAGAGAAGGATTAACTGACCTAAAGTGTTTAGTAACATAATGGATAAAAAGATAAAATCCAGGTACCTGTGTAGGGTAATATACAATTTGAGTGGACATGAATACAGGCAGATGCTGACATAAAGTCACAACGAAGATCTCACAGACGAAAAGGTGCACTGGAACAGACATGACAGTTTTTGGACAGCCTCGTGGCTGGAATTGAATGCCAGTGTAAAGTGGTACAACTTCTTTAGGAAAGCTACAGGAAAGATTGTCAAGTTCTCAACTGAAAAGCAAAAGTTGGAGTAATATATAATATGCTAGCTGAAAGCCTGCTAGAAACATTTTTGTAGGGCATAGAATTTTTTCATAGCAAATGCCAGAAATTGCTTGGATTCTTTAACTTCTTTTCTTTTTTACTAAAACTGTAGATAAAAAATTATTTTTAAGACCAGGGAAAAGACAGGAATGAGAGTAAAGGAAAAGAATGATCAAATAATAACTACTCACCTTAAGAGAACAGAGGAGTTAGCCTCAAATCCCCCTTCCTTTTCTGGAAAAGATAAAGCCAAGGGCAATGGTGCTGGGAAAAATAATGGGTCCAGTTCTGTAATAGCATCAATGACATGGTAAAAAATGAGTGTGAAATGCTTATTTATCAAATGTTTTCCAGCTCAGAAATCAGAGTCAGCGTATCTTAACCTCTTGTGCATTGAGTAACTTGTCCTGTGTTGTTGGTAGTACGTGATGTGCCTTGGTGGTAGACTGTGATCCATTTGATTAGGTTACTCATATGTCTGTAAAAAATCCCCCCACTACACACATAAAAAAAAGAGCCATAATAAAAAGAACTGAGGGAGTTTTTTTTTTTTTATTGTTTACCAATGAACCTTTCAGCATCCATTTGTAAATGGGTCACTAAATGGGCGGAACTTGAGCAGTAAGGAAATACCTTTTCATATCACTGTTAGGGGTGCAGGGAAATCTTTGCTTGAGAATGCTTTGAAATCCAAAGGGACAAGTGGGCAGAAAGAAGATATTCTCAGAAACAGGCTCATAAATGACTGCTGCAGTTGAGTCAAACTAGCAGAGGAAGCCCATGAATCACAGTCCATTTAGGCTGGGTGGGTGTAAATTTTCCTGTTGCTCACACAGTTCTGTTGATTGGCAGGTGGTCACTTTGAACTAAAGGAGAGTATAAAAATTAATCAGATTCATTAGCTTGTGTCCAGTATATTTCTGATCATTGTCTTTCATTTTTATAACCACAGAACCCCCTTCACCTGCAGATGAGCTTAGAAAACTCACTGAGTTCTGATGCTGATGTCACTTTCTCGATCCTCGCGATGAACAACTGGTACAATTTCAGCCTGATGCTGTGCCAGGAGGAGTGGAACATCACAGATTTTCTCTTCCTCACACAACAGAGCTCCAAGTTCCACCTGGGGTCCATTATAAACATCACAGCAAACCTCACTTCAACCAGTGACCTTCTGAACTACTTGCAGTTTTACCTGGAGAGCATCAAAGACACAACGTCGACCATGGTGATGTTTGGGTGTGACATGGAGAAAACGCGGAGGATTTTTGAGATAACCACGCAGTTTGGTGTGATGCCTCCAGAGCTGCACTGGATTATTGGGGATTCACAGAACGTGGAAGAGCTGAGGACAGAAGGCTTGCCCCTAGGTCTCATCGCTCACGGCAAGACAACTCAGTCGGTCTTCGAGCACTACGTGCAGGATGCCATGGAGCTGGTGGCCAGGGCTGTGGCAGCAGCCACCATGATCCAGCCTGAGCTGGCTCTCATTCCAAGTACAATGAACTGCATGGACACGGAAGAGAGGAATATCACTTCAGGCCAGTATTTGTCAAAGTAAGTTTTGCCTTTTTTTCCCCCCTTAGGTAATATTTGCTGTATTGCAAGAAAAATAATTTTCTTCTCCCTCCCACCATTCTCTGTGGGTTAGCTATCATGCTGCTTACCCTCCCTCACAAACATGTTTTTTTCAGTATTTTCTCCTGCTTCTTTACTTTTGGGCAGATAATGAAATTTTAACTTTGCCACAGTGGGAGAGAAGCCAGAACTTCGAGATTCTGGTAGAAGAAGACAATGTTCCACAGAAGTAGAAATCACATAGTCAGCATAGGCTAGCTTACAGACTGTGCTCTGAATCATGTATTTATGTTTATTTATATAAGGTGGGCTACTGTCAAATTCTCTGAGATTTTGAGTGTACAAAACACAGAATATTTGCACTGTCTAAGCCCTCAGACAATATAAAGATGTGTAGTAGCCCTTGATAGTATGCTTCCATGGAAAAGAGAGGAAAAAGGTGCACCTTCATCTCCTCAGAGGGTTTCTTTTGGTGAGAGCACTCAAAAGTACAAAGTGCTGTCTCTGCTTCATGTCACTATGTAGAAGCTATTCCCAAAACTACTTGTGTGTTCCCGTTTAGAAATATTCAGTTTTTTAATATACGAGTGGAAAACTTACATGGTTCTTTTTGAAAACAAGCAAAAATATCTTGGGTAACTACATTAATTCATCACTTAATCTACATCCAGCAACTGTTGCATGTTTTCCCCCCTTTACATCTGGTTTTCAACTTAAAGATTTTGTTGGACAGAGTTAGGATAAAAGTTCTTGAGGCTTTTTTTGAGAAACATAATTTTTTTCTTGGATATGTCTGCTCAATCAAGAATACATTATTAACAGCACTGCTCAAAACACAACCATTTGAGAACCCAACATTTCCTTAGTCCATTGTCCATTCAGAGTCAAAAACTCTCTGTTTCCAAAGAGTGGAAGAGGGCTTGGGAAATAAACACTGGACCAACTCACAATAACCCAGTGACATGTGATGTTTATTTTGCCACATTATTCTGGATATTTTATCTGAAAAGTAAAAGCAGGAGCCTTCTTAGAGTAACAAGAGGACAGCAGTTTTATGAATAGGCTTTTTGAGGTTTGAAGAAGAGATTTAAAAAAAAGAAAACAAAAATAAAACACTTAAATGTATTCATGAAAAATAATTCATCATTGATGCTCTCTACAGAGAACCATTAGCTTTTGTAGTGTTTTGGGAGACAATATGCAATTTCATGTCTGTGAAATTTCCTTTTTTCTTCATATTGGTAAAGGTATTGTGGAAGTGAAAGAAAGAACTGTGTGCTTAGCCTTGTTTTTTTCCCCTATACATTTGCTTGTGAACGTTATTAAAGAGAAAATAACAGGTTAGAGAAACCCTTGTGCTAAATCAGTGCAGCTGTTTTTGCAGAGTTTGAGGGAGACAGGTACTGACGGCCAGAACTGTGTTTGCGTCAGCAGCACAACTGTTAACTCTGAGTGGTGCCATTAATTTCTCAGGTGTGGCATGCTGGTGAGTGGCTTCACTGTGACCAACCTGGCCCATCTCACCAGGGGGTTTAGGCGTTTTTAGTCCCCAAAGATGAAAGTTTTTGTCTGGTGCTTAACTGCTTTTTAGTAATGAGTGCATTTTTCTGTCTTAATGAACCCAATTGTCTTGGTGGGAAGCCGGGAGCTGCCATGCATAGGGATGGAGAAGGGGATGAGGGAGCAGAAGCAGTGCCTTCACCTCGCCTCTCTGCAATGGGTGGATGAACAGCAGCCACACTCTCTGGCACAGCCAGAGCTTCTTCTGCCAGAACTGATCTCACACCTTGGCTGTGCAGGCATTTAAGTGAACCCAGGAGCAGAATAATGCATGGCAAAGCATGCTTGTATCTGCATGGATAGGGGTATAGATGTACAACCCCCTGAAGATTTTACTGTTGTAAGTCACTGTCCATTATTCCTCTTAGAATGAGATTGATTCCCTCATCTATTCTTGCCTGCTCACAGGAGAATCCTTGTTGATGCAACAAGGCATTAAAATTTCAAAGCCCCATCTTGTCTTATAGCTTTAATTAGTCTTACAGCTTTAACTCAGCTTCTTGGATAATTTCATCAACCTGCTATTTCATAAGTCCATAAAATCACAGAATGGTTTGGGTTGGAAGGGACCTTAAACATGACATCATTCCACCTCCTCGTATGGGGAGGGACACCTTCCACTATCCCAGGTTGCTGCCAACCTGGTCTTGAGCTCTTCCAGGGATGGGGCAGCCACAGTTGCTTTGGGCAACCAATGCCAGGGCCTCCCCGCCCTCACAGGGAAGAACTTATTCCCAGTATCCCATCTAACCCTGCCCTCTGGCAGTTTGTAGCCATTTCCTCTTGTCCTATCAGTAAGAAGTCTCTCCAGCTCTGTTAAAGTTTGCAAGTTTGGGACTGCAAGTTTGCCCCAGAACCTCCTCTTTTTCCATGCCAGTTCTGGTTCTTGCCTCCAGTAAGCTTCCCAAAAAGAGAGGTGGAATGACCCAACCATCAAGCTTGAGAGAAAATAATTTCATTAAATCATTCTTAAATATACAACAAGGATACTGCTACTGGAGAGTGATAGTGCTGCTAAAGGTCTAAGGAGCAGTTCTTGTAACAAAGCACATGAGAAACAAAGCTGAAATGAGCAAATGACACACTTTGGACTCATTGTTCAAACTGAACTGACTCTGATAAAGCCTTGATGCAGTTATCATAGACTGTCAGTGTGAACGTCAGCTCCCATATATTGACACAGCGTCAAGAAAATTCATTCAGCTGTCAGACCTGAGGATCTGGCCCTTCACCTTCTGAAATTTGTGCAGGCTGTCTTTCTATACAGATCTGTCAGTAGCCATTCTGAAATAGCACTGCTCAGATACTGCCAGTGTGTCTGTGCAGTACCCAGCACTTGTAATTCCCAAAGATTCACACTGGAGATTTCTAGCTTAAAAAGTGTAGTCAGAGCCTCTTATCTATTTCCTAAAGTTATTGAGTAAAGGAATTTTCACTTGAAGTTGCTGGCATGAGTTTCACTGGTGCTGCTCACAGTGCATGCAAATGCTCAGCAGCCGCAGCTGCTTGCGTATAAAACAAAGTGCTGTTAAAGTGCTTCTCCAGCATGGTTCCCATCATTTATTTTGATTCATGTTCTGTCACTACAAAAAAATACAGAACATGCAAATCAGCTGCAAAGATAAGCCACCAACTCAATGAGGTGGTGAAGTTGTACATTGAAATGCTGCTAAATCTCTCTCAGGTACCCACTCCTAACAGAACCATAGGACAGGTTCAGAGGGCTTGTTCTGCCCTCCTGGGGATGCTCACTTCTACTGTACAAGTCAGGGGATAGCATGCATTAATTCCAGTGGTCTCCTTCCAGCTTCAGAAAATTAACGTAATGCATTGTTCCATGGCTTCCGTCACGCCCAGAGCACCTGCTTTGCAGCATTCTCATGCCCAGGTCATCCTGTATTAGCAACATCGTGCCAAATTCTTGAGAACTTTGCAAGCTTATTCCACTTGAGGACTTGTGTCCCCCTGCTTTTGGCATTTTTGTGAACTGCTAAGTCTTTTGAGCACATCTCCTAAAAAAATTTTCACGCAGGTCCATCTACACACATGGAATGGTTTTACTGTTAACTGTCACAGTGATGGCTTCTGCCTGGATGCCCAGCAAGGCTTGTAAAGAAGTTGCACAATTTTTTACAGAGACTGAGGGAGATAAAAGTAAGAGAGAGATAAAACCCAAACAAGTTTATGGGCACATAAACCTTCCTTTAGTGCTAAAGATTGCCTGCTCCCATAAACTTTGTCTTGATAGTGTTTACATACACAAAGAGGGAAGTTACACCATCAGGTAGGAAGCATGGATTAGGAGGGAAGGAGTGGGCAAACAGTTGCAGATACCACTGATTACAGGAGCTATGGTGTCCTTTAACAGTGGACTGAATGGTAAAGGATTTAAAACATGAAAACTGCATTTATAGTTTATATACGTTTATATTTATAAACTGTCTGCATTTTTAGGTGTGATTTCCCGACCCAAGCTAGCACATGTACAGATCATCTGCTTTTGAGAGTATTGTCTGTGTCATCTTTCTCCAAACTCAACCTACTCAAAGGAGACTGAGCAAGAACTGTGAAGCTGCTTTAGAGAAGGCTATCACAGACACAACCACACTCAAAACTAAAACATTTACTTTCAAAAATTTGCCTTTGCAAAGGGCTAAAATTTATATGACTTTGAGACTTAAACAGTGCAGAGTTTTAACAGTTGAAACCCCATCAAAAATCATCAAAAGTCATCAAAACAAAGTTTAGAGACTGGACAGAAGTATGGATGTACACACACTTGCAACTGATTTATTGTTTTCAAATCAATTGAAGGTTATTTTTTTCCTCTGTAACTATTGATAAACAGTTAACTCTACTTAAAAGTTTATGTCTTCCTTATTGAGGCTGGAATGACAGCCTTTATACTTCTTCCAACACTTACTTTCATCCAGTTCTCAGGATTAATGTGAAGTGCTATATTCTGCTACGACAGCTGAGTAGTCTGTCTTCTAAATGCCTCTTACTGAAAAAAAAATGCACACGACTTGCCTTGCACCATATTAGCAACAATTTAACTTGGTTGTTTTTAATGGAACCAGTGTTTTAAGGCTTGTGCAGCCCCTGCCAAATGCATAGCAGCTCTGCTGTTAGCAGCCTGCAGTTCAGCTAGGCATGGTGCTAACACTGAAAAGGATTTTCTACTTCAAACACTCAATTCCTACTGAGTTCCCAGCTCCTTTATCCATGTCGTTTTTAGCCTCTTTGGTGATGGCTTGCCAGAAGCTGAATTCAACAGGCAGAGAGGACAACTACTAGCAAACACTGCCTTGCAATACAAAGGAAATACACAACTTAATTGTCGGTAACTGAAATAGTAAAAGCCCAGAATTCTCAATGCAAAATGTGCAGTGCAAAACTGGCACACTTCATGAGTTCTGCTTCAGTGGTAGCACTGCACATTTAAGAACATTACTTTTGCACATTTTTTTTAAAAACTGCTTTTTCAGTTGTTTTTTTTTTTTTTTTGTAAGAATTAAAACTGACTGTCCTAGAGCAACCATCTTTCACTTTCTTCCTTTACTTTATTCTGAAGTGTCTAACAGTGATTTACCAATGCCAAATTTGCATTTTTGAATCCAGATTGGTTCACTTGAGAGTGCTTGAAAGCTGTTGACAGCACTTCAGTAGCCCCTCTTATGTAAGCTAGATCTTACTGAGATTATAGCATTTTTCTTGGAAGGACATTTCATACATAATTTCCACTCTTCCATTTTCATATGTATTTTTATCTAGGAAAGTGACAGCAGATCTGGTGAGTTCAGCTTAGAACTAACCTGTGTTTCATCAGTTTGTGAGGCAAAGGTAACTGAAAAAATTACTGTTCTTGTACTCATTTTTTCTAGTAAGTAAAAAAATACATCTTTCCCAAGGAGTTTTCATTTGCATTAGATAGTAGGGGAGCATCCCTATGTAATTTAGTCATAAATTATGTGGCTGGTTCATTGTACCACAGGATCTATGTGCTATTAATGGTCCAGGTGTTCAGCAACGTCCCCGTCTACTCTCTTCAACATAAATTCATCATTCACCTGTCTGCTTCTGACTCCTCTGCTTTCTCTCTCCAACAGGTTTTTAGCCAACACAACTTTTGATGGTCTCAGTGGCCACATTAAGGTGAAGGGCTCATCCATTGTCAGCTCAGAAAATAATTTCTTCATCTGGAATCTGCAGCATGACCCCGTTGGAAACCCGATGTGGACACGCCTGGGGAGCTGGCAGGAAGGGAAGATCATCATGGACTATGGGATATGGCCAGAACAGGCACAGAGACACAAAAGTCACATGCAGCACCCCACCCGGCTGCACCTGAGGGTGGTGACTCTGATTGAGCATCCCTTTGTCTTCACAAGGGATGTAGATGATGAAGGTCTCTGCCCAGCAGGGCAGCTGTGCCTGGACCCGCTGACCAATGATTCAGGTGTGCTGGACAACCTATTTGAAACCCTCCAAGGGGGCAATGACACCGTGCCCAATGAGCTGAAGAAGTGCTGCTATGGCTACTGTATTGATCTGCTGGAGAAGCTGGCTGAGGATATGAATTTTGATTTTGACTTGTACATTGTTGGGGATGGAAAATACGGTGCCTGGAAGAATGGCCACTGGACTGGGCTGGTGGGAGACCTTCTTGCTGGTACAGCTCACATGGCAGTGACATCATTCAGCATCAACACTGCCCGAAGCCAAGTGATTGATTTCACCAGCCCTTTCTTTTCAACCAGCTTGGGGATTTTGGTGAGGACCAAAGACACTGCAGCTCCTATTGGAGCCTTTATGTGGCCACTTCACTGGACTATGTGGCTGGGGATATTTGTTGCTCTTCACATCACAGCTGTATTCCTCACCTTGTATGAGTGGAAAAGTCCTTTTGGAATGACCCCTAGGGGAAGGAACAGGAACAAAGTGTTCTCCTTCTCCTCTGCCCTCAATGTCTGCTATGCGATTCTGTTTGGAAGAACAGCTGCCATCAAACCCCCAAAGTGCTGGACTGGAAGGTTTTTAATGAATCTCTGGGCTATTTTCTGTTTGTTTTGCCTGTCGACATACACAGCCAACCTAGCTGCTGTCATGGTGGGAGAGAAGATCTATGAAGAACTTTCTGGAATACATGACCCAAAGGTAAAGCATGTCTGTTTTTATTAACTCAGCCTTTTCTTTTCTCCATTCAAAATTCACTGCTGCATAATTTATGATTTCTAACAAAATCAGAAAGTAATCTTTGTGGAAAACTGTGGTTGCAATTCCTTACAACCTGGTGGCATTTCAGGAGGAAAGTTCAGTGAGATAGGACCTTGAAACACCCATAGGAATGTAGGGGGAAGGATTTAAAAGATTGATGGTGAGGAGAAAGATGAAGTATTCTGGTACTGTCCATTGCAGAGAAGAATAGTTGGTTCTACATGAAGATTAAGGATTTGAGTTCAGTTCCAAGTTCTCTTTGATGGGACTTGTTTAAATCAATTGGATGACTCAGGCCATCCTAAAATCTACTCAAACAAAACAACTGCACAGAATGAGACGAAACCATTGATCCTCTCTAGGTAGGATTTTTCAAGTATTTCACTGGTCATAATGCTGCTGGCAAAGGCAGTGCTGGCAAAATTCCCCATGAATGCTAAATGAAACATAGCAGAACTGAAATATTTTTTAAAATCCTACCTTATGCTTTAAAACAGAGGAATTCACTTTACAAGTAGTCAGGCATTTGATCTGCAGTGCAGTTTCTGCTGGGGAGCCATCATGGGAGGAGATGAGCATGCTGTAGACAACCCCTCCGCAAAGAGCTCAGATTTCCCAGAACTTCCTCCACCTGCTCTCTCCCCCTTCCCAAGAGGGCTTCAGTTGGAATTTTAGTCCAGTCCTTTTCTAAGACTACTCTTAATTTATTTGTCACTAAGTAGTGATCAGGAAAACAAGGGGCAGAATGGCTTTTAGAGAGATGGCTGCAGGTGACACCTGAGCATCCTCTGCCCCCAGCAGTCACTCCAGGGGACACGATGGCAGCAGCAGATTTCCCTTGCTCATGTGGCACTTCCTGCAGTGAAGGTGTGATTGTATTACCCAGTTTTATACTCATGACATAACTGCTGGTACAGAAACCATCCACCATGTGTTTGTCTCAAGGGACTGAACTGACAGATTGCTCCACTATAAAAAAGTAACTTTAATAACACAAGAACAGGGCATACATCTTGCTTTTGTAAACTGTGTGGATAAATGGTACATATGCCCCTCCAGACAGCAAAGGCCAGGCCCCATCTGTTCCATTAGTGGAACCTCACAGTCAGGCTGATGACCAGACAGTTTTAACTGTGCAAGTGCAGTGACTGACTCGCTCCCTGCAGTGTTAACTAGATGGTTTCTACCAAAAAATGTTATAAACAAAGAACAACAGTTTTGTGGCTCACACAAGGTGCTCTAAAATTGATTTATGGCTTAAAGCAAATTGCTTCTAATAATCTGCCATTCCCCTCCCCAAAAAAATATCATAAATATTGCATTAATATCTTCATCAATACAAAGCATAGAAGTCCATTATATATGATTTCCTCAAAGCATTCTGAAGAAGCAGATGAGAGCTTTCAGCTGAATTTCCCCAGCTCCAGGGATATCTCTGTTACACCGTTGTGCGAAGCCACAATGTTGGTTTGAAAATGAGTTTAGTCTTCTACTCTTTGCATGGGCATCTCCTCATCCATCAAATTGTATCAGATTACATCCTGTTTTTCAGCATCACTCCTGTGACCACATGCAGTGTTTTTAAAACAGGTGTAGGGAAATTCCTGCAGCCCCAAGGAAAATCAAATTATTCTAAATCTGTGCTGTTGAAGCTTAGTGCCGAACATTAAAGCATGTCAGGTGCTGCAGACACAGATCTTAGTCCAGAACAGAAACACTGATGACTCCTGGTTAGTAGCCTCAGTGATTCCATTACCTCAGTGGGATTACTAGCCTTTCCTAGGAAAGCACTTCCCTGCTTTACGGAATAAATCTAAGCCTCTGAGTAGTTACCACCTCCCATCATAGGAATAAGACTACACAGATTTTATGAAAGAAGAAGATTGCCTGCCATTGCATGAGCTGCAGAGTAGTTTTGTGTGTGTCATTCATGCATTTGCCTCCAAAGTCTTAGTCTGAAAGAGTAGTTGTAATAGAAAGTGCACTGGTTTAACCTTGCTCACCCGAGAGCCTGAGCTATGGCTACTCAAAGTTCTCTCTAAGAATTAAAGCTTAGGTTTAGGAAATATTTGGGCCACAGCAGTCACACATTTACAGGCATCACTTTAGTTGGTTACTTAAAGCATTTTTTATGTGACTAAAAGATGTTATGCTTGGGATTTTCTTCCCAGATATATTTACCTCTTTACTGGTGGAGACTCATTTCAAAAAGAAGGCAGCAGGAGAGAGAAATAACCTTTTTAATTTAAATATACTTCTAAACATCCTTCTGCTGCTTTCAGTATGCATGTGCCCTATGTACTGTGCTTTTGAAATTTATTTAAGAAACAAAGCCCAAAATAGAGGAGCAGCTTTCTGGAGGTGATGTAAGACAAGTAATTTCTTCAGGCTGTCAGCCATAAATGGCAAATCCCATCTAAGGTTGTGAACAGTCAGGAAGGACAGAATTAGAGCTATCTCAGTTGGACCTTTAAATGCACTAATGATATAGAAGAGAATATAGAAATATCATCAAGCTGCTGAAAGGAGGAACAGCCAGTGAGATAGGAACTAGAGCAGAAGGAAAGCAGTGTGAGGAGTGAGAATTCATTTACTGGAATGTGTCTGGAATTTGGGGAACTTGCCCTGTATTTTCTGTGTAAGAGTCTTAACCAGGGCAGGTCACTAAAGCCACACTCCTACAGTGTCCATCAAAGGTGGCTAACCCCTTTCCTAGGAGGTACAACAGGAGCCCATTGGTTGTTGACATCTTGAAGCAATGTTCTCGCACCTTAAAATCTAATTCTTCTAAGAAAATGGGTGGCTTGGGGCCAGAGCTGCCCCCTCCCCCCTCATTTTCTAACTGTACAGGTTTTAGACATCATCTCTTGCCAGTGAAAACTGGCAAATACAGCTTTTGTGTCCACTGGAACATGTTCAGCCTCCTGTTTAAAGACAAGGAGACAGGATAGCTACAGGATTCATGTGCTGGCTGCCCAGATGGAATATGCATCCATGTCCTGAATCCTTCTTAAGAAACTCTCTACAGTTTATGGCAAAGAAGTTTGAAAGCTGTCTACAGACAGAGGACATAGAGAAAAAACACTGTATTTGTATCATTTCCTCTACTTTTATCTCTTCTCTCATCTGAATCACACAGGCTCATTTCGCTTTTTCTCCTAATGTCACGTCTTAGGTTGCACAAAAATATTATACCATTATTCTTTGTCAGAGTGCCTGGCAGCCAGGTGCTCAACCAGAGCTGAGTTCTTTCCAAGGTTCAGATATTCCTCCTCCAGGCTTGCAGACCAGGAGCCTGCCTTGGGGATGGTCTGATCACAGAATTACGGAATGGTTTGTGTTGGAAGAGGTATTAAAAACCACCTGGTTCCCCCCAGCTGCCATGGGGAGGGATCCCTCCACCAAGTTGTTCATTTATATATATTTTACTCTTTGGTAAGCCATGTGTAAGCCCTAGAAAGAAGATATTTTACTCTGCTGGGCAGCTCATGGCAGGTGATTCTGCAGGATCCCCCAGAGAGTGGAGTTCTTTTGGTGGCAAAGGGACATGAATGGCTTTTGGGTTTTTCATGCAAGAACACAGAGTGGAGATGCACCTTGATGTCCTGAGTGTGCTGGATAGTTCAGGTTATTCGAGGCGAGAGAATTCTGGAAGCCCATAGTGCAGAAGAAATATTTCAAACATGCCACAATGGAAGCAAACAGCAGCAGAAGGGAGAGGAGCTGGGCAGATTTTCCATAAGGTAGTCCAACACCTATCCTTCCTTTCTGCAAAAGTGTTCTTTCAACAATTTAATGAGGGTTTTGGGTGCTATCCACCTGTTGTGACTTTAGTGACAGCTGACAGTTTTTCTTTCCATCTTTACTACACACTTAAGTAGCCATTTACTGTGGTTATGTTTTTACTACTCTGCATCACTTTACCTTCGAAAACACCTCTTGGCAGTGGCAAAGTTCCTTTCTCTATTATATTTTGACATAAAATATTGAACGTATTTAGCTTCATTTAAAAAAAAAAGGGCTACTTCTTTGTGTCCCATCACCAGCAATTTCACTGCATTGTGTCTCCTAGCTTTACATGCCCACAAAGAAGAGATAAGATATTATTAGTCTACTATACCTTTACAGTTATATTTTGTACAGGTAGACTGCTCTTAAGGAATTGGCTTCAGGACAACATCACCTAAACCATTCCCTGGAAGTGCCTCCTTCTCTCTGCCATGAATGATGGTGTTTCCAAAACTCACAAAAAAACGCAAAGTGCCCCAATAACCAGACACCTACAGTCACTCTGGCAAGCTCCACTCAGCAAGTCCTCCAAACAGCCTTGGTGTGCATTGGGATTAGCCTCCAGAAATCTCTGATCTTCTCCTAGTTCAGTGCCTGAAGACTTGCTCTTATGAGGTGGCCACATTTTTATTGCAAAACTAAGTACTCTGAGTGATCCAGGCAAGGTATTTCTGAGGTTTTGTTAATCAGGAATTCAGTATGTGCAACCATCCAGATATTTGTTTCTAGATATACAAAATATGAGGGTGCAAGCTCTCATTTCTGATTTATGAACATCTCAGTTAATTTAGAGGCCCTATGGCCCTTATTATATCAGTTGAATACTTTGTGTTATTTGTATTAAAACTGTCCAGAAACAAAACTGGCAAGTAACTGCAGATGAGCTTTAGCAACACCAAATCACAGGAAAAGAAAGGTCAAGCCACTCTATGTGTGGGTCCCTCATTAGAGGCATGATTCAAATACTCCTTCTTTTAATGATATTTTCCATCGAGTTCAGCAATTTTTAGAGTGAGGCCAGAACTGTTGTGTGTTTATTGGTAAATTTTCTTCCCGAAAAATGAATTTTTGTAGGAATTACACTAATGGAAATTACTGCTGTGGTCTTTCAGCTGCAGTCAGCAGCCTGAGATGAATCATTATAAGGGGCACCACTTGAACTGCTATGTGTTAAATAGATAATAAAGTAACATTTATTTAAATATGCATTAAATGCATTAAATAGTATAGCAAAAAATCAAGTTACAATTTCAGTGGAATTTTAAAAATCTTATTGCTGCCCATGGGGTTTAGTATTTGTACAGGACCGCAGGGTTCTTTTTACAACTAAAAGAAGAAACTACAGAGCATGTTTTTCTGTGAAGGAATTACTGGGCACAGGAAGGTCATGATTCACAGCATCACAGCCTGCTAATTAATACATGGTGCTTTTCTGAGTATTAATGAGTCAGTGAAGGATTTGAACTCAAAAAGACTTTCAGTGTCACAGAGAGGAAAGTGAAAAACTCTCAGACAAAGGCAAAATTGCGAATCACGCTCCAGCCAGAATAAAGAATTGCAAAGCTGTCTCATACAGGAATGAAAGGCACATACAATTTATGGATGTGCAATCTTGACTTCTTTAGCTTCCCCATGCAATTTATGGTGGTGAACACTTGACTTGTTTAACTTCCCCATCACCTCATTAAAGATTTCTTGTTAAAGTTACAGCTTTGGAGGTTCAGAATCTGTCCAGCTCAGATCTACTTTGTTCTGATACCCATTTTATCAGACAATACCTGCAGTGTTCTGCAAATGAAGTTTCCTTTCCCAACTAAACACGTTTTTTTATGCCTTCTTGCCAACAATTATCTTTTTGTTATCTTTGCATATTAACCCTTACTGCTTGAGGTCTTTACCTACACACATTGCCTCACTATCACTGGCTGCCCTGGCCACTCCTCACCTCCCCTCATTGTTTCAGACAAAGAATTTAAGGGTAGGTGTGGAAGAGAGGAGATCCTGCTGTCTTCATTCCGTGTGGTGCAGGTCATGAAGGTTGTTCTTCGAGCACCAGAAGGAATTAATCTGTTTTAGCATTTTCCCATCTGTGTGGGGGTCAGTTTCTCATTCTCAAGCTAAATACCTAAATACCTTAATGTCATAATATATTTTGAAAAAAAGGAAAGTGAGCCCACCACCAGAAATAGCACCCGCATCATAGGTGGGGTTCAGACCCTTGCAAGAAATAATGCAAGTGGAGAATTACAAGAAGTTAGTGAAGTAACTGGCAAAAAGTAGCAGAGAACAGTGAAGGTGCACAAGCTGATCCTGTCACCTGAGAGGTGGAAGGTCATTGCGTAGCTGACTTAGCAGCATGGAGAATGTTTATTTCTGTTCACAAAAGTCACGGCCATGGTGATCTACAGAGACCAGAGTGCTAGTCTGGCTCACCCTCCTGGAGCAGAAGTCCTGCCTGGTCCACTGGATTTCAGGGATGACAACTGTCCAAGTCCTCTGGAAGAAATAGTGGTTTTCATTGAGTGCATTAAGATTTGATTGAACACCAGGTGAAGTCAAATACTAATGTCTATATTTCACTGTGCAAGAAGCCAGGGTATCCAAGTATGGCCATAATTTTTCATTTACACTTCATGCTTAACACATTCCTCACTGATTCCAAGAAAAAAAAATCCCCTTCTGTTCCCATGCTGGATCTGTCCATAACACAGGACTCCCTCTGATTAACCTTTATTTGATGCTCTTGAATCCAAAGCAAATAGCAAATAGTGTGTGTTGTAGAAATGAGGGCAGTGCAGGTAGTTCTACCACCTACAATTGGAAACCTCTGCATCCTGGTTACTCACAACCCCTTTACAACACAAACCCATTGTTTGTTCCTTTCCTGGAAAGCACAGAGAACTATTCCTGCCTTACAGGTTTAGGCAGAGGACTGTTTCCAGCCCTGGCACCCAGGGGACAGTTGCCACATGGCCAGGGGGTGGGAGGACTGACCTTCAACCAGCAACAGCTAGAGCAGAAGAAATTTGTAAGGAAAATTGTTTTAAAGACAGTGGTTTTGAAGATGGTAAACTACCTACTTAAAATTGCTGCCACATTAGATTTCCTCCTTCTGCCCTCAGATTTTTGTAGAAATCTGTGATAGCTTTTCATCCAGAGGCTGGAGACTCAGGATGGAAGGACAAGAGGAATTCTCCAACCAGAAATCTTCTTTGGTATCTCTTTGCTAGCTTGAACACGTTCTCAGCCACACAGCTCTTCTTCACTTGCTTGTGATTTGAAAAGGATTTCACCTGCCTGACAGTGCATTAGCCAAGTTTTACAGGGAGCAAGCAGGAGAACATGCTGGATGAAGTGACTCCATCTGGAACATCTTTACAGCTGCTTTCTGATGAAGTGGAATTGGAAGCAGTGATTGGAAGCCTTTTGGGAGCTACATCCCTTCTTTTCCCTCAGTCTACTCATTTTTCTTATAATATTTTACACTTTCTACCTTACAGCACTCAGCTCTCACAGAATAAATCACAGCTTAGAGATCCCTCTGTCCAGAAAACTCTTAGAATGCTATTAAGAAACAGGGATAAACACACCTGCAAGCTCATATTCTCCAGAGTGCTCTTCTTACAGAGCTTTTTGCACTGCCCAGCACCTGAATCATCGGGGCAGCCCTCAGAAATTTACCACAGACCTGAGTCCCCAGTCTCATCCCTTAGCTGAACAGCTTTTCCAACACACAAAGGAGCAGAGCAGATCTTACATTTAATTATCAGTGCTCACACAGGGACCATTAACACAAAGATTCACATTCTTGAGCAGAGAACTATTCCTTTCACAGTTTCCTTTCACATATTCCCTTGTTGCAGTGAAAGGAATAAACTGTCAGCAGTGGACTCTGCACTTGTGTCCAGATTGAAGCTGCTCATTGACTTCAGTGCAGCTGTCAGGTTTTAGGGCAACTAATGACCTCTCTGAGCTGGATTCAAAGTGACAGAATTTTAAGGAAATCTGTCATTATCCTGACAAGGAAAGAATCAGCTCCACCGACACTTTTCACAGCAGAGAAGCGAAAGCGTTGATTTAAATGTATTCTGCAAACACCCTCTCCTGGAGGGCCTGGGAACCTCCCAGCTTCCGAAGCCTGAACACATAGGACAGTTCCTGATCAAAACCTCCACTTCCAGAAGTTGAGCTGTGAATTTTCATCTGCTAAAATCTGAAATTCATGTGCTTCACTGTGAATAATTTTCTTTCATCTCCCTCTGCACCCCATAAATATTCACTAGTTAGTTTCAGTAGATGGTTTTCAAAAACTCCTGCATATACGAAGGGAAAGCCCATGAATAGTTTAATATTGGTTTGTGGTTGGGATTTTTTTTATTACTATTATTTCATTTGTTTTGTTCACTTTCCCCTGAAATTTTGCTTATCACTTCCAATTGCTTATATTTTCTCACTGGGCTTTGGGAAATCTATTGGTGGCTGGGAAATGCCTAGATGTGTGGGTTACATAAGGTGAAGTAAAATACAATTGCTTTATGTGTGAGAGACAGACATATCGTTGTGAAACAGCAGATTTCTAAAACCACATCAGTCCTTTAACTAATGTTTTCTTTCTCTAGTGATTAGGAACTGAAACTGAGCAGATTTTTAAGATTCTGGAGCAGTTGCTTGGCAGAGATCATGCTGGCAATTCTGCTGATACACAAGGTGCCCATTAAACACTGCACTTGGTGTTATAACAGGTAACCAGCACTGATGTGAAAGTGAGCTACTAAAACCTTTGGTACCATAGTTTTTCCTCAGAAGTTGTTATACAAGTTAGGAAAGTGCTTTCAGCCATGTTTTTCATTTCTATACCCTATTTAAATTAAAAAGCACCTTTATGGGTAGTGGTAAAAGCTAAATTCACATTAGCTCTGTCACTGAAGTGAGTGGTCGCTGGCACTGCCCTCAGCTACGTACTGAGTTGCCTTTTTCTCATTTCCAGCAAAAAAATAGTTCATGGAGTTGAATTTGGGCATTGAAGAGGCCAACAGAATGAATGATGAAATGCTTCTCGTGAGTTGAGATCATGATTAGAAATGGAGTTCCCAAAGCATTTTTCCTCCAGTCCCATTTCACAGAACTCTTCTCAGCCAGACTCAGTAAGGCAGCACCCCATCAATTAATTTTCTAGGTTTCAGTTACATCGATGCTTGTAGAAAATAGCCACAATTTCCCTTCCCGGTAGCTGCTCTGTTTAGATGTTCCTTGTCTCCTCACAGGTGCCAGCAAACTCAACCTCCATGGGATCAGCAGGCAATATTGTACTGCCTACTTTTGTGGACCTGAGACCATAATTTTCTGTACCTGGGCTCTTACTGCAAAAAGAAATGGCAACTGAATGGGATGTAAACCTCAAAATGATACTAAACTAAACCAGAGCACCAAGGGGGGAAATGTGCTTGAGGTAAATAATATGGTTTTGCAGCACTGAAAAGTCATAGAAAAGCCAGAACCTGCTAGAAAGATCTCAAAACCCCACAGTTCCACAGCCTTGAATGTGCCAAGGTTAACTGCTGCATTTTCAGTTTTAAATCCCAACCTGCACTGGGGATTTCTGGGCCTGTTTCCTTTCAAGTTGGCATCTAAGTGTTCTCCCCAGCTGACAGCATTGAGTGCAATGGCAATGCATTGCATAAAATGGAATGTGCCAAGTTATGCAAAACCCCTGTCATTCAGGATTGTGTTTTCCTGTTTCTGCTGCTGTGGTTTCATCACATTGATGTTTATCATGTTGGTGTTTTCATGCATAATTGGCACCCCAAGCCATAGATGCATGCAGATGCCCAATTCATCTCAACATCTCCCCAAATAAAACAAGTTCTCCACTTCCCACACAGCAGATGTTTTAACAACAGCAGACAGAAACCAAGGAGATCTGGATGTAAGGGGCCAAGCTGAGGGAACTGGTAACTGCAGTGTTTGCTTTCAGCAGCAAGAAGCACAAACATCATTTGTCTGGGAGCACCATGTTATGCAAGGCACAGAAGATTCTGAGAAGTCGCAAAGCTTGTCCTGGCACTGTCAGACAAGTTGGATGTACTGTAAAGCTCTGGTGTTTTCTTAAATACCGCGTGGCCTCCCTGTCTCAAGGGACCCAACAGCCATTTCACCTCTTCAGTGCTTGACAGCATTCACATTTCCCTTTTTTTTCTTACACAGTGCCTCTTGTTTGTTTCCTTACCCATGATACATTTTCTTCAGCAGTGAGACTCCTTCTTGGAAATGCCTGGCACAATCCATGTGTCCTACAATACATACTGTCCTGAGAAGTCACAGGGACAGCAGTGTTCACAGGGACACCACTTCCAGAAATCACAGCTCTTTAGCCTTTCTCCTGCATCTTCATCCTCTACTTCCCAGCAGCATGTCCTAGTCTTTCCTCTCAAGATTGCTGCCTTCACAGAAGATGGAACATCCTCCTGAGCCATCCGTCCCTGTCCTGTGCAGCAAGATCCTCTGGTCTTGACATTCCACAGCTCTGAACCTGTAAAATCCAAGCACTCAGTGCTCAAATGCTCAGGCCCCTCTGGCTCCATGTCTCACTCATCCCTTGAGTCTGCCCCAAATACTAAACCAGGTCCAATGCGTCATCACAACTTCATGTGCAACGGCTCCCTTACAGTAGAGTGTGGAGCTGGTTCTAAAATTTGGGGCGCGCCTAAAGAACGGCCCCTCATGGTATACACCATTGCTTCAGGTATAAACAGTTCACTGATAGGAAATCCATGATCTCCAGTATTTGAGATGCAAAAGCTATACTGTTAGCTGCTGGGGCTGTCACCCCTTTTTTGGAGAGCCACTAACCAGCAGCACTAAATAAGTTTTTAACCCCTTTTAGCTTCTAACAAATAAAGTATTAAAATACATTAGCAGTTAATAGGTTTTATCATAGCTACTCAATTGACATAATCTTACCCCATGCTGTTGGACTGCCCAGGCTGTTGGTGTTTCCCTGCTGAGACTTATAGCCAGCTGCAATTGGCTGCAATGGCCTTGCCAGATAACACTCAAAGGGCTGGTTGCTTGATAAATGCTAATGGGTCTTCAGAAGAGAGATCCAGGGAAAATTTTTTCATCAAAAGGGTTGTTGGGCATTGGAACAGACTGCTCAGGGAAGTGGTGAAGTCATGATCTGTACAGGAATTTAAAAGACCTGTAGATGTGGCTCTTGGGGATGTGTTTTAGTGATGGGTTCAGCAGTGTTGGCTTAGTGGTTGGGGGGTCTGATCTTTAGGGTCTTTTAAGCCTTAATGATTCTGTGATTCAATGATCTGATAGTCAAAGAAATTTAGATATCCTTATTTGACATACTGTTATTTTGTAATATCTGTACCCATAACAATCCTCACATCTTGTTCAATGAATTGTCAAGCCAGGACAATTGTGGTGATGATTTTCTTGGGAGAGAGGGTGCATAAGCCCCACTTCACTGTTACCTCAGAGCCTCATCCAGGTCTGAACAAACCTTGTTCTTTCCATTTCTTACAGCCACAGATGTCCGAATCTGGAGGGACTTTGTAAGGCTGTCTAAGCCAAATGCCAAGAAAACTCATGTCTGCAGATGGATCTGCAGCTATTGCATTGATTTATTTTTAATTGTGCTTGAGTCACCAGCAAACCTCCAGGCACTCTGGATACAAAAGTGTCAGCATTTCCTAGTGCTCTTTACCTGCTTTGTGGTGGTTATTCACTTCTGACACTGAATGCTGAATTGAAAAACACGGTATATACACAGAAATAGAGAATCCACATAGCAGAAATTACTCTGATTTCAACAGTTATTTCTTCCAGTAAGCTGGTCTTTTACTGGTATAAATGCAAGTAACTGCCTCCCCTGAATTATGAATAAAAAAAAATACATAGAATCCATTCTTGATTCTTCAAATGCTGATTTTTCAGACTTTATGATTTCTCTGAAGCCCTAGGCATTAACATTCCATTGCTGGTTTATAGAAAACAGAAAGAATCTTTCAGTGTAGGGCTTTCAAAACACAAGACGAAAGATAGAGAGCATGAGAAACAGAAAAGATCAGAAAAAAGAGACAACTAATAAGGCAATATTCAGAGCAAGACTATGGTATTTACCTATCCTGTCAGGACACAGATATTTGTGGTTTCCATCTTGTCACATAATCTTCCCAGGAGAGGGCTACAGAAGGTAAGAAAGCAGCAATGACAAGTGATGAGTCTTGTTTCCATTCTGAAGTTTTTATCTTCTGTTGAAGCGAGTAACCCTTAGCACTCTTAACAAATCATCAGTGAAGTGCTTTTGGCAGCATATTGCACTGTCAATCCACAGAGCTGCAAGCAGACCTTTTCCTCCTGTGGGTGAACAGCAATAAGAAGAAAAGAGAAGTCCTTGAAAGACATAGAGGGTTAAAATGTGTTAATATTTATCCTTCATAGAAGGAGATGATCAAATACAAAGCTGCAGACACATAATGATTCTTACGAAAACGCAGAGATTACCAGAAGCAGGTAGAGCTCTGGATACAAGGGATGGCTGAACAATTCCCTTGTACAGACTTCCCAAGTCTTCCCACCAGGCATATGGTGTTGCTAGAGACAAGCTATTAAGCCAGATGGACTTCTGATCTAATGAATAATCTGGTGTTGTCATCATTTGGGGTGAAATTTGACGGCATGCCCAACACAAAGCAAAGCGTGGGCAGTCCTCAGTAAAGGGTTTAGGACAGAAAATTGCATGGAGGTGCAGTTTACTGGTTTTGTACCAGCCTTTCTCATTCAGACTTAAAAGTTTAGCCAAATGCAGACATTGGTGACAGTCTGAGTGAGAGATGTGTTCCAGTGAAGACTTTATCTGCAGATCAGATATTGCACTGCAGTTGGCATCACTAGGTGGGCCACTAACTTCACAAAAAGCACCTAAGTTGACTTGGAAAATGCCAATGTGGTCAGTGTTGGGTCTTAATGGGGTTTTCAGTCTCTTCACTGAAACTGAAAAGAAATAAAACCTACAAAAATAGTCCTGACTGTGGAGATGATCTTCTTGGGATAGAGAGTGCATGAGCCTCACTCCAAGTTCCTTCTTTAAGCAGGTCATCTTCAATGTCTCAAGACTGGGGCTGGCAGCATTGTGCTGGAAGTCTCCATGATGTATTGTCACAGCCCAGCTCCTGTTATTTATGTCTTCTGGCACCTGAATGCTGCTCCCACACTCCCAGGCAAGAACATTTCCCTCTGTGCCCACAGTCCTTCTGGCACAGCACTATGGCCAGCTCCAGATGGAGGCACACACCACAGCCATCTACACCAGAAAACATTTAAAAAAAAAAAAAAAACCAGACTAAAAGCAAACCAGCAAACCCACCAAAAAAAAACCAGGACTCTTGGCCATACTCATAGACTTGGAATTAGTGGCCGGTCTCATTCCTGGGTTGCAATACAGGGATCAGATCAGCAGACCACAAGATGGTAAACACCTGCCCACTTTAATTTTCAATTTCAGGTAAAAATTACCAGAAATACAGAATGTTCATAGCTTCCATGACAGCAGAAACACCATCCAAAAGACCTTTTTCTGTTCCTTTTCAGACTAAACTGGGTGACAGTGAGTTTGCATCCTACCTCTGCCATTCTTAAAAAAACTACAGACACTCTTAACCATGGGGTCGTTGAAGAGAAGACTGGGAAAGGTCTTTTTACGGCTTTGTGCTGCCCTGCACTCGGTTCTGCTTAGATGGTAATGCAGAGGCCAGATGGACTGGCAGAATGCTTCTTTGCTTGGTCTTTGCCAAGCAGAGCATGGCTGTGGTGAGATCATCTTTGCAAGCTGCTGTGATGTCCATGAGCTTCCTGGGAAGCACATACAGCATGACTGCTTCAGCCTTAGCTCTGTTTGCCTTCCTGTGCTCTGAAAGCTTGGCCTGTCAGAGGCTGGTGGATTGCTGAAGGCTTTTAAATTAGTGTGCCTTGGCAGCACTTGGCCAGTTCAAGGAAGTGCTTGGTGTAGTGGAAGATGCTGCCTAATTTCTCCATGGCAGCTTGAGACTTCCCCCAGCAGTCACTAAATGCTCCAAAGGCAAACAGAAACTTCAGGAAGACGGGTCTGTGAAACCCAAACTGGCCTCCTAGTGGCTGCAGACTGTGGAGTTGGTTCAGAGAAGGGCACAGAACTGCAAAAGACTGTGTTTGTGTGTATATCCATGGTTGCAGCCTGGGCCATGCAAAGGGGAATTCTCCCTCCTCACTGCCAGGGGAGTCTTTTTGGTGACCTTTCAGTCCTCAGTTTGTCTGTGAGCAATGGCAGCCAAAACTGTGATATGGTGGGTAGACTTCTAGAAATGAACAGCCTTCTGCAGAAGGCTAAATTTCACCCCTAACGACAAAGTAAAACATTCTGAAAAAAAAAATCCAGGCTGTGTGTCCTTTGCTGGGTACCCAGAGCCCAGAAGGTGGATTGTAGCTAGCCCAGAGGCTTTTCATAAAGTTTCAGTTCCTGAAATATTGTCTGTTCTAGAGACAATCCCAATAAACACCTACACGTGGGTGTTCAAGGTGTTTCATGGGGATTATTTTCAGTATTTGAAGAAAATCCTGCATGTGGACAGACAGGCTATTTAGCCACCTGGTAAGTCTTTCCTGGCTTTTCCTGGGGGGAAGCTGCCTGCAGGAAAACACCCAGAGGGGCAGGTCCACACCGAAGATTTCTGAGGAACTATCAGCGCACTAGGGCCGACACACCACATGTGATGGGAAGCAAATGGCTCTGCTAACCTTCTCCTGTGCTCCCCTCAGCTCCACCACCCATCCCAAGGGTTCCGGTTCGGCACGGTGCGGGAGAGCAGCGCGGAGGACTACGTGAGGCAGAGCTTCCCCGAGATGCACGAGTACATGCGGCGCTACAACGTCCCTGCCACCACCGACGGCGTGGCCTACCTGAAGTGAGACCCTGCAAACAGCACCACACCTGCCCCACTGGCTGCTTGTTATGATCTGGTTATTAAAATTGTAAAAGGAGATGCTTGGAGTAAAGGAAAATGAGGCCAAAGTCAATAGTAGGGATTTTATTTAACAGTAAATATGTGCAAGAGAGAGAGAGTGAGAGAGACAGTGACAGAGAGACAGATGTAGAAAATATCACAACTCCATGGATGCCATGTCCCTCTGATCTTCTCCTTCCCAGTGTTGAGGGTCCCACAAAACATGGGAGTTCAATGGATTAATATCCATTTATGGTATTAAAACCCTCACCACCTCTTTAGTCAACCTGTATGGCAGGTCTTGTTCTTATTTCTGCATTTGTCCATAGAGGGTAAAAATCATCAGCTTTGATTCTGTTGGTGGTACTCTGTAGTATTGCTTGTGCCATGATACTGCTTTGTCTGGCATGAAGCAAAGTATTGATGATCTGTGCTCTGCTTGAAAAGACAAAAGTGTATACCAGCTGCTTCTTGTAGCCTTTGTTTTTGTCTACAAGGAGAACTGAGGAAAAACGCAGTGTAGACCATCACCTTGAATGGTGATGTAGAGGAATGACCTCCTGGGTGTGGGAGTGCCATCAGGCCAGGGCAGTGTATAAACTCCTGGCAAGTTCCTGAGCTTGGGAGCCCTTCATCAGGCAGTGAGAAACATTCAGAAAAAGACATCCAGTCCAAGCAAAAGCTGCCAATGAGGTTCCTCAGTGTGGTAGGAGGAAAGGAGGTTCTCAGAGAGGAACCTTAATTTATCATTAAATTAATAGAAGAAGCACTAGACTGGTAAAAAGTAATAAAAGTAATAATAAAGTAATTACTAATGAAGTAATAAGAGCACTGTGGTGTCAGTGTGCCTCAGAGACATTTGTGCTTAACAGTCTGGGAGTCACACAACTCCTCCAGGAAACATGGGAGGTGGTAATAAGCCTGAAATCATTCATTCATTTTGTCTTAAAAGTTGCCGGGCACATGGCCTGAGAACTTTTCACCAGAAGTTTTTTCCTGTTGTTTCCTGTTCATATATATTTCCCCAGATCCATCCTGTTGATAATCAAGACCCATGGCAGTTCTTTGGGTCAAAGTGGAGTAAATGGATTGAAATCAATGAAGTAATCACATCAAGAGAACACCCAGACTTTTAAGGGGACAGGAAGGGAGGGTGCAGTCCTGGGGTCAGATGAGATCAGGCATTGCAGCTGTTATTTTTATCCAAACCTGCTGTTCAGATATTATTATTTTAGCAAAATTCAGTCATTGTGTTCATGAAGAAAACACAAGGAAAATATAGATTTCCCTCCTTGGGTGAAGGAAATAATTTACTTCATATTCAAGGAGAAAGGAGGAGAAATACCTTTGAATAAGTTATCCCTCTGGGTTTTTGCTATAATATCCCCCAAGTTTAACATCACAAAGAAAATAATATAGCAACAGTACTTTTTAGCAATTTTTGATCTTCTCCACTAAAGCCTTGTGCCACTTTCAATTGAGTCAAAGTCCAACATTTTGTAGTGATTTTTGTCTTTCAGAACAATAGTATTTTGTGGGAGCAAAACAAGTCCTAATCACACTGACTGCTTTTAATGCACAAAGTTTGCATTTCAAACAATTCTGTCCTTCAAAATACAAATCAGTTTTCAATTTAAGTGCAGATGTGCTAATATTAGTCCCTGTTTTCATACAGTAATTTTCCAGAAAACTGCATAGAAAATGTTCTGTGTCACTTAGACAGTGAAGTGACTGTGTTTCTGACTTTGGTGTTGAATACAGGCATGATCCAGAAAAACTTGATGCCTTCATCATGGATAAAGCACTCTTAGATTATGAAGTGTCAATAGATGCTGACTGCAAGCTCCTAACTGTGGGAAAACCCTTTGCCATTGAAGGTAATAACCTGTTTTATAACACACCACTCTGTTCCTCATGTGCTGAATTTGCTTTGTTGCGCTGTGGTATTCTCAGTGAAAATATGGAGGTGAAACTGAGGACCCCTTGAGGATTATGACAAAATCCTCAGTGACTGAACAGAACAAAAGCTCCAGCCTTTTCTTCTGGTTTTTTTTTTTTTTTTTGTTTTTTTTTTTTGTTTTTTTTTTTTGAGATCTCCTATCACTTTTACCACCTGTTTCCAGGCCGGGTTAAGTGGAGCTTTGAGCAATTTGGCCTAATGGAAGATCCCCCGTGGCAGGCGTTGGAATGAGATGTTCTTTAAGGTCCCTTCCAACCCAAACCATACTGTGATTCTATGATCTGTTGCCATGCTCTATACAGAAATTATTCCAAGTGCCCAGGCAGTGTGTCTCCAGACAAGTAGGAGGCAGAGTCCATTTCCCTGCTCACCATGAAAAAAGAGGCCCCTGAAATGAGGCTTCTTTTCTGCCAGTTCTCTTTGTTGACATGTGTTCAAAACCCAGTTCTAACATGTTCACAATGTGGTTCTGCAGTTTCACTCTCATCTGCAACAGGCAAATACTGTTCTCATTTTAAAGGTGAGCTCAAGATTCCCACTGAATCTATAGTTAATTGAGAAGGGAGCCTCCCCTGGTGCTTGGCATCCTGCAGCCTTGAGAAATTAGCAAGGACAGCTCAGAAGGCAGCCTGGAAGCAAGGTTGGTGTGAAGCTGCTTCCAGCATGGATGAGCACATGGGCAGCAGACTTTAGAAACCACTTTTGTGATAAATGGACAGTGCAAAGGACTGGTGCTTCTACTTTCCTCCCCTCCAAGGGCAATAGCCCCAGCTGGTCCCATCACAATGTAAAACAACCTCCTTCAGAAACCTGATAAATCCCTTTCAAAAAGGTCAATTCTGCTGAAATAAAACCAGAAGCTTCCACAATTTCAATTCAAGTAGATTAGATTTCAATATAGAAAAAGAAACAAACAAATAGACACTGAACTGTACGATTTTGGATGAGTGGTCTTCCTTCATTTCACCCAATTACAAAAAAGTATCCTGAAAATGTGATATTTATAAGTTCTAGCTGTGTTGACTCTGAAACAAATCCTTTGATGTGAGCAAGTTTATTCAGGTGGAATTACAGGCACAATGCAAAAACTCAGCAGCAAGGGAGAAGCATTGTAGGAACAGTTATCACCTCATCACTCATAAAAAAGTGAGCCACTGTCCTGGAAAATTCAGCACCTCTCTGTGAGGGCTTTTTCTTTCTTCCTGTGTTTTTGTGGGTTTCTTTAAGGAGACAATCTGAAATTCTGAATTCTGAACTGAAAAACAAAAATCCACAGTGGACTAGAAATTAATCTCTGCAGGCAATTGGCATGCAACTGCATGTCTTCAAGGGATCAATTGTATTTGTTTCGAATTTCTTAAATCAAACCCCAGATTCTGGTAAAAGTACCACATTCAGAGTTACTGAATTCATTTTCACTTGCACTAAGTCCTTTACCCACACTTTAACATGGTGAAAGATAGGACAGTGGCTAAAAACTGCATTTATTAGTGTCTGAAAACCCCTGTCACTGCAACAGCAGAAGTGCATGAACTGAAAACATAGCCCCAGGGCTTTAAATTGCTGTTTGATAAAAATGAAGATGGCTCCTGTATATATTGATGTGCGTACAGCTCCTCATCAGAAAATGCATAGAAAGAAAATGTCACATCTGACACCACAGTCACATCCACTGCTCTAACAATCCAAGGGGATCACAGAATGATTTATGTAACATTGAGGCCCTTTTGCATTGCTGAAACAATCCATGACAAGGGCATGAAAAGGTCTGTGTTTCTAGAGAAAATATTTATTAACCCATTGTCTCCATTTTAAGTTTTTGAATCTCCAATTTTAGATATTTCTTGTGTGGCCATAATAATGTTGAATTTGCTTATTCTGTTTGTATTGGGTGACTTTATTTTGCACCAAAAAAAGGTCTTGTCTCAGCATTCTCAGACCACAGTAAGCCAGGTTTGAGCTGGCTGGCTGAAAGAGATTGCCAGCTCTCTCTTCCATGCTGAAATGAACATACATCAGCAAAAACCAAACAAGAAAGAGAGAGATGATTGCACTGTTCTCCCTTCTAGGATATGGCATTGGTCTTCCCCCCAACTCTCCGCTCACCTCAAACATCTCTGACCTGATTAGCCAGTACAAATCCCACGGCTTCATGGATGTTCTGCACGACAAGTGGTACAAGGTTGTTCCCTGTGGAAAACGAAGCTTCGCCGTCACGGAGGTAAGCAATGAACTCGGGTCACCTAAGTGAGGCTTTGTGCAAGCTGACAATTATCTCCCCTCTTTCCTAATGGCATGCCCACTTGGCAGGGGTGGATGGCAGCTGAAGGGAAGGAGGAGGCATCAAAGGCAAGAGCTGCTGACCCAGGCAGCAGTCAGGGCAGAGCGGGAGGAGCGCATCAGTGAGATTGTGCTGCTGAGTGGGCACCAGGGAGCTCCTCTGGACACAACCAGGGCATGAGGAGGGCAGTAAAAATCGTGACCTGGTATATTTCATAGCAAACCTGTCTAATTCTGATTCCACTCAACTGTGTGTGTACCACGATCCACAGAGAGAGGGGGAACTCAGGACATCCCGAATTTTTAATACTTCCTGACCACTTCCAAACATGGGTGGCAGCTACCTGTACCAAAGATAGGATTTCAGGCTAGAAATGGTCTGCTAAGACACCATGCCAAGAAGAGAGGGGAAGTAGGTCTCACTTCATGTAGTTCTATGAGAAATGGAAGTAAATCTTCATGGATGTACCACCTCACAGGAGTTACACCATTCTTTATGAGGAAAAGATAACTCTTACCAGAACAGCAGTTTTTCCTCAAGTTCCCTAGACTGTCAAGTGAAAAAAAAAAGATAAAGTATTGAAGAATCAAAAGCACCAGCAATGTGTGAAGCTTATAACATACTCGCATACTCTTTTAGCTGAAGGTCTTCCAGGAGGGATAGGTTATGTCTTCTCACAGGTACAGAACAGTTAGAACTCTGCTGTCTCCTTCTCAGACCATTCAGCCAAATGCCAAACACACACATGGTGTTCCCTGAGGAAATGGCAGCATTCTCCTATCAAAGAGAACCTCAGTTTCCTGGACTCTGACTCCCACTTTTCAATGATCAGCTGCAAACCTCTGGCAGCTAACTAAATCACTACAAAGGTAGCATTTTTTTGAGATACGACAAAGCAAATCTTTATTTGGCATTTTTAGTATATAATTTGTTGGGGTATTTCTGCAAGTCTTACTACATTCTTTACTTTTTCATTACAGTTGTGTCAATAGGAAATAAATTATATTTTAACATCAGACATTCATAGAAGAAAATTCAATTTATTTTTATCCAACTTACTCATTTTTTCTTTCTTTTTTTATGTGATTAATTCAACACAAGAAAGCAAACTTAAATAGAAGTGTATATTCGCTTCTCTTTCTGATTTAGCTTATCCGAAGATTGTATTATCATCTAAAAAGGAAATTGTCTTCTTAAAATAGCAGTTCCTTCAATGACTTCTTGTTCCTCTACTTTTTAACAAGTCTTTTGAATTAAATCTCAGGAAATTACAAGGTGGTAATGCTATAAATTACCTCAACATTGCTTAAAACTGAAAACTCTTACAGCAGAGAAAACTTACTTTCCTAATAAATTCCTAGTGATGTGACAAAAGGAGCTTCCTCTGATCATGTCTTACCCCACAGCATTCATCTGGGGCTGTATGCTCTCTATTCTTAGTCATAGAATAAATTCCAGTCAAAAGTACAATTTTATCTAGTACTAGTTTACTCTCAGAACATGCGGTTCCTTCTGAAGTCTGTGGACCGAGGTGCTTAGATCCCCTGGGAGGGGCATGAGATGATACACTGGGCTGCAGAAGTATTAGAACCTGAGTAATACCTGCCTATAAAAATTGTAAATAGATGTACATATATGGGAGTTCTTGTTCAAAATGTTACCAAGAGAGGTGCATGATCAACACAAGATTCCTCAGGGCCTACCAACAAAGGGAGAGGAGGTGGGGCAAAAATCTGCTCCAGTCTGAAAATAAAGTTCAGATTTTGCCCTGTGATAGTCCCATGGAATTCCTTTGGGGTTTTTTTTTTTTTCACTATTGAATAGGTTTTAACCACAGGATTTATGGGAGGCCTTAAGCATGGCATGACAGATGGAGGACATGTTGTGCTTTAACATAATTAATTCTTTTAGTATAACATCCCTGTGAAGAAAAAAGGGCAGGTGTAGCTGCTCCCAGGCTGGTTGTCTGACCATAGTTCTTATTCCATCTTCAGTTGTACTAATTCAACATCCACAACTGAGTTTTTTGTTCAGAAACTAAAGTCCAACAAGTTGGTTCAGTTGTCTGAAATTAAGGACTCAGTTCATGGAGTCCAACAAGGCCAAGTGCAAGGTCCTGCACCTGGGCTGGGGCAATGCCAAGCACAGATACAGGCAGGGCACAAGTACAGAACAGATCGAGAGCAGCCCTGGGGAGAAGGACTTGGGGCGTTGGTGGATTAGAAGCTCAGGATGCCCTGGCAATGTGCTCTGGCAGCCTAGAAAGCCAAAGATGTCCTGGGCTGCATCACTAAAAGTGTGGCAGAAGGTCAAGGGAGGTGATTGTGCACCTCTGTTCCCTCTGGTGAGACCCCACCTGCAGAGCTGCATCCAGCCCCAGGATCCTCAGCATAAGAGGGACATGGCACTGTTGGAAGAAATCCAGAAGAGACCACAAAGGTGATCAGAGGGCCTCTGCTCTGGACCCAGGCTGGGAGAGCTGGGGGTGTTCACCTGGAGAAGAGAAGGCTCCAGGGAGACCTTAGAGCCCCTTCCAGTTCCTAACTGGGATCCAAGAGAGCTGAAGAGGGACTTGGACAAGGGATGGAGTAACAGATAAGTGTTTAGACTGAAAGAGGTAGGTTGAGAGGAGATAAAAGGAAGAATTGAAACATTTAGGTGGTGAGGCCCTGACAGAAGTTGCCTAGAGAAGCTGTGGATACCCCACCCCTGAAAGTGTCCAAGACTAGGTGGGACAGGGCTTGGAAGAACCTGGTCTGGTGGTTGGTATCCCTGCCCAGGACAGGGGGTTCAAACTAGATGGTCTGTAAGGTCTCTTCAAAACCACAGTGTTCTAGGATTCTGTGAATCTAAAAAGTCACTGAAAGACCCTTATGCAATCAGAAAGTGAGCGGAAGCAGAATACCACTTGCAAGTCTGTGCCATTTGTGGGTAAGCTCTGCTAAGTCTAGATCTTCATTTTCCTGAGTTGCCTCACTTTTAATGTATCTCCCACATGCATCCCCCCTTCTTCATCCATTCCTTTTGGCCAAGAACTTGCAGATTTTAGAATGTGTGATTTCTTAGTTGGGAGAAATTTATTAAACTTAACAGCCAAGCAGCAAACACTCTCCAAAGTACAGGTTCCCCACTGTTACAGCAAGAAGCATGGGAATTAGTCTTGGACTTACCTGTATGTTGGTTTGTATCATTTACTCCTGTACAGCCCAAAACTCTCTGTAACTTTACTCCCTGCACTCAGTCACAGTAGTATTCTGCAGATTCACTGAAGAGCGGACAGCGTTCAACAGAGAAGCAGATTATTCATTTTTTGAAAAAGTCTCAACTTCTCAGTGGGTAGTCATTCAAATGGACTATTTACCAAAGCAATTGCCTTTTGACAGCGAGAGTAAGGCTTTGTATTCTTCTATGCCGATTTGATAAATTTGGTCTGTGACATGCTCCACCTGTTCACCAAGAGTAATGATGCCAAAATGGGAATATATGTAGGTGAAATACTGATCAGTATAGCCTTTAAATTGGTGGGATATCCATCATCCATTTTGGTCATTACCTCTTTAACTGTGCCTGATTCATATCCACCTGCCACTCCTGCCCACTGAAGTTAATTTTTCTATAGATTTGTTTTGAGATCCATCTTCCTACTCACCATTTTTTAGTAATGTTACACTGGGAAATTATATTTCCTGTGGCAGAACTCAATGCTAGCTCTTCCCATCTCTCTCTCTCTCTGGCAGTGGATGAGCACTTTGCTTATTCTAAACTGCATTTCAAAACAAAGTTGTCCTGGAAAGAAATTATTCAGTCTGGGGCTGGAAGATTTGCAGTGAAAACCTTGCAGCTCTTCAAGCTGGGAAACCAATAAAGATGGTTTATTTTCTGATATTGCAGAGGTCAGAAGTGCTTGACTGTGCTGTTTTGTATCAACCTCTTCAGCAAAAACACTTACCCAAGGTATCTGACCCTGACCAGCACCCACTGGATCATTTATGGGGCAAGCAGCTAACTCAGGCTTGGAAAGGACACTGCAGTGAATTGCACTTTACCCTCTCCACTGCAGGTAATTGTGGATGGCAGTGGCTGTTCTTGGTGAGTGCTAACCTCTAGCAATATTGCCTGAGTACTCTTGGTTTAAAGTTGTAATGTTTTAGTTTCAAAGGAATGCCTATGTGGCCAAATTGCTGAGTCCCCTACTTAGGCTGAAACATGGTGCAGGAGGGATAAGGGATTGACAGAGTTATATTTGCACATCATATCTGGGCATAATCAATGTAATTTGTTTTTATTTTTGCATAAAGTACACTCAGCTTCTTCTCTGCCCTACTGTTATTTTCACTGATGCCTCTTCAGAAGGAGCCAGGCTCTTGGGACTTGCCTTTCCATCCCATTAGCTCCACCCAAGCTCAGAACAGACTACAGAGAGAAGGTTTTAACAAAGAAAGTGGAAAATCAGAAAGTGAGCAGAATGTTTTCCAGAGGGGTGGTGGATGCCCCCTCCGTGAAAGTGTTCAACCATCCCTGGAGTTATCCAAGGCTCCAAGCAAGCTGTTCTAATTGAATATGGCCCTGCTTACTGTGGGGCAGTTGGACAAGGTAGCCTTGAAAGATCCCTTTCAACTCAAACCAGCCTATGATTCTGTGATTTTGGGGAACCAAAAATTTTGCAATTTTCTACTCCTGGCAGCAAAGCAGCTCTGGAACTCAGCCAGAAGGGCAGCAGGCCGGGGTATCCCTGAAAGGCAAAGTGCCTGCAATCAGTGTGTTTGGCTGCTCAGGCCAGGCAGTGATGACCAGGGCAGGGTTTATCAAGACAGTTCAAAAAAGAAGAGCCCTACCTGGTCCATGCTTTGGGAAAAGCTAATTAAGTGTATACCATCTTTCACAGCTTTTTAGCTATGTTTTTAAAAATGTTACTGTTGAAACTGTATCTTCTGTTTCACTTGAAAGGTTTGTATTTCTCCTTTTATATTCATAATGATCACAGGACAGCTAGACTCTAGAACTTAGACTGATTTCCCTGTTGACTGGCAGTTCAGTCAGATAACAACCAACACATGGAATAAAAAATGATATATTGCTGCATGCCATTATCCCAGCTATTAATATCAAGAACTTGCTAATGCTTCACACAAATGGTATCTAACCTGACATTTAAAATAACAATGTACGAAAGCACACAGACCTTGCAGCCCAAACTGACCCTGACAGTGGTGATGCTGGGGAAGGCAAAGTACTGTGAACCTCCTCCCAGTGTCTGAGGGACAGGTCCATGCTAGCAGTGGGGATTGGTCCTTGACCACAGCCTTCCATCTGATCCAGATGGAAGCCACACAGAAAAAAAAAATCCTTTCATCTTTGAATCATGGAATAATTTAGGTAGGCAAAGACCTCTATGATCAATTAATCCAGCCATTAATGCAGCACTGCCAAGTCCACCACTAAACTGTGTCCCTAAGGCCAACCCTGTAGGTCTTTTAAATCCCTTCAGGAATGGTAACTAATCCTCTTTTCATCTCCCATCAGTGGTGAGATCCGTTGATGGTTGTTAGCTCTCAAGTTTCTGAAGGAACTTGCTCAAACTCACTGGTCTTTTGCCTGAATTTATGATCTTCGGCCTCTACATCACTCAAGAGGCACAATCAGACAGTGCCTCATTCATCTTGCCATGATTTCACCCAGTTGTCATCCAGAAAATTGTGCCTTTCTGCTCTGTCTTCTTGCTAGTCCCCTTAAAGGTCAACCAATAGTTTCCTTTTCTGTTACACCCATCGCCTGACAACTCAACAGTGACTTTTCCAACCTTGAAGTTCTGGTTTATGTTTGTCCCTGGTGCACTGCAGGTGTCAAGGAAAGGCCATGCAGACACTTCCAAAAAGGAAACAAACTGCAATGTGCTCATAAATAGCAGCTGCCCATCAGTCACCTTTCACAGCACCTTGTCGTGAGAGCATGAAAAACAAACACAAAGAACAGGGAAAAAAGGTTCTGCTGTACCAACACACTTTTCTCAGTCTGCACGTATGCTGTCTAGGGGGGGAGAGGGAGCCCCTGCCCACAGGAGGAACTGGGAATGTTTCCAGAAAGGGTCTCACAAAGTGACAGATGTTGCATTGAAAAGGGGTCATCTCAGTGTGGGAAGAAACAGTGGGTTCTGGACTTGCACTGTGGAAAAAAATACTTTGCACAACAGTCCTGCAGAAGGGAGTGAATGAGTATTGACTCTGTCAACAGAGTCAGGAGAAGATGCGTCCTGCAAATGAGTAAAAGATTTAGATTCATCCATTGAAACTGAAAACAAACAAAAAGAAAAAGGTGACTGTCTGAAGAGGTACTGACAGGGCTTGGAAAATTGATGAGTAGAAAATAAAACATTTATTACAAAACAATGTTTTTCCAGCTCTGTGCAAAACCCTCACAACAAGGAGGGAAAGGAACTTGTCTTGCCAGTATGAGACAGTATTTACAGTATCTTAAAATTCGTCACTCAAAACTCTAAAGCCATGGTCATCAGTCTTTGGGGGGGATAATCTCCCTGAAGAGATTAAATATGTATTATTTTTAAGCTGCTACTTCTTTGAGAGCACAGAAAGCCATAAGAATGAAAATCAAGTCTAAAAATAAGTCTCTGCAGCTGCAAAAAATGCCACAACATGGAGAGGGGGACATGTTTTAATGACACTTAGCTGACTAAATAAAAGTATCAGCCTCAGTAGGATTTTGCAAGCCTACTGAGATATGTAAATGAGTTTAGAATTCTACCCTTCATATCCATTTATCCCTACTAATTCCTTGTCAGCACAGGTGCTGCAAAACTGAACTTCCAAAGATCAGCAAACCTTTTAAAGGGAAAATGCAATCAAGAAAATACAGTTTATTATTATACTTAACATACACGATACCCATATTTAGTGTTTGGGTTCAGCAGTGTGTAGCACCAATATCTGTTCTGCACTGCCAACTTGCAGATTATCCATAAGAATCTTTACAAGCTTCTAATTAGTCAGAGTTGGACCACAGGAGTATTTGATGACTTATTCAGTGCAGGCAGGGAGAGTAAAGCACTTAGTCTCCTGTAGCAGGGAGTAAAACAGGAGTTCTTCCCATGAAAACAAATGCTGAAATCACTAAGTGCCGTTTTTGTCTCTATTGCCTGCTCCAAAGTGAACACAAATGTCAGACTGGCTTCTCTGCATCCCCTTACTTCTCTTCAGGGTTAAAAAAAGAAAAAAAGGCACACAACTAGAGTGGAAAAAACAGGAAGTATTCAGATAGCAACTGCATATATGGGTTGATAAAATGGAAAAGTGTCTTCAAGGATGTATTGTAAAGAAAAAGCACATATCTTCTGTTGTATTTGTTGGTGTCTAGAAAATGCCAATTTCCCAATTTGCCAGTGGGAAACAACCTGGAGGCTGTTGCAACTGTCGTGGTTAGCACCCATTAGCAGTAATTATCACAGGATTGACTACACGGCCTATTGCTCCAGAAGAATTACATGACCATAACTGAGTTCATTCTCCTAAAATGCAGGAAGCTACCTCCTGGATTTATGATTACAAACTTGGAGCAGGACTGCATTTTTATCCTGGCTTAATACAGAATACACCACATGGTGGGTTTTTATTCCTTAGGAAAAAATAAAATAAAATAAAAGGAAATAAAAATAATATATTGCAGTAGAGAAATCCACCAGTTTGTTTTCTGTTGCCACCCCCAACCCACATACCCACTCCCCTGGCCCCTAACCCTTGAGCAGAGAGGAATGCAGTAATGCAGAGAAACCGGTTTTTTCCTGCTCTTTCCATGTATATTCTATATATGCACCTACAAACACATAAAAGAGCAACAAAATAAGTATTTGAGCTTGCTCCTCTAATGAGAGAAGCCTCTATTAGAGGCTGAAAATGAGACCTGCCTCTATTATATGGTTTCCTTTACTATTTAACGTGTGTCTCTACAGTAATTACAGACAGCTGATAAATAGCCAATTTACAATGGTTTGTGAATATGCTGATACTGCTATGTATAATCACTCCACACTGCATTAATTATTTCTACCCTACCTTGTTTTCCCCCTTAAATTAGTCTCAAAAATATCCTTCTACTCTGCAGCCTTTATCATGCAGCTCTTCCAATGTATTACCTTCTTCATTGCTAGATGAAATATTATTGATGCTTTGTTTTGGCACTTCTTTGCTAGGAAAAGATGTCTTGTTTGGGACAATTTCAAAAGCCATCCATTACAGGTGAAAAACTCATCTGGGATGACAGTGCTGGAATTTCTTTCACCTGCTTCCAGGGAAGGTAGAAAACAATTCTGCAGAGCTGACAGGACAGGGAGCCAGACCCTCATCAGCGTAAATCAGAGAGGCTTTGCTGAAGACGAGGGAGTTATTTTTCACGTAAGGAACTAGCCAAGTGTGCTTTCTGTAGCAGTGCTGGAGTGGCATCAAACACTGACCCCAGGCATTCAGGAACCCCCACTGCAATAGGGCTTTTTATTATTGTTTTGAATGGCTAGGGTTTTATGATATTACATTAAACCCAGTTCCCATGGCAAGAACCACCCACAGGCTGTTACTCTCTGTGACATCCAACAGCTGGAGCCTGGGAGCACTGGTAGATAAGTGTATTCAGATGACTCAGCAAACACATAACCTTTTCATTATTGTTCTGTTTGTTCTCATGTTTACTGTTAGCTCTGCATCTCTTAAGTTGTTGCATACTTGCCTTTGAACACCCTTTCTGGGAAGGGAGTGATTTGCATTAGAGCTTCCTGGAGAACTGGCAAAAGCAGCATTAACCAGCATGTTCCACTATTTGGGATAGCAGGTTTTTTGCTTCTTACCGATACTTAGATATGTGTCAAATTCAAAGGTGAGCCATACTGAGGCCTTAGCTCTGAGACTTCTGAGAAAAAGGTCAGTCATGGGACCTCATTCTTATTTTATTCTACCTGGGCTAAAAGTTGGGCTTTACTGCCAGACCTACAGTCTGCTTGAGCAGTGTAAAGCATTACCACCTGTAATCTCTGTGTCACCCTCCTATGCCCCCAACTGAAAGGACAAACTGTGATACAGCAGGTCATAAGAAATTGTGATGTGGAGAGGCAAGTTTTGCCTTGAGGTTGAATTGATGCAGTTTCCATAACAAAAAAACCCTTGTGCCAAAATTTTGACACACTTCTACCCCAGAGCCATTTTGCTATGTCTTTCTTATGGTTTCCAGCTTCTTTAGAAATTGCTTTTACACCTCCATTAGACCCTTCAACACCCTAGAAGTGTTTATTCACTAGTACAAAAATTCTTGTCTCGAAAGTTCTGCTCAGTGTGCTTCGGGACAAGGAGGCTGATCTTGGCAGAGGATCCCCAAAACAAGAATCCATTGCCAGTGCCAGTATGGGAAAGTTCTCACTCTGCTAGATTGCAGAAGCTCTCTTCTTGTAAAAAACCTGCGATATGCTATCTCATACCATTGTGTTCTAAAGAGCAGAAATCAAAATGCAAACCAGAAGAGAGAAATACAGCTCACAGTCACCCAAGCAAAGTACACAGAGGGACTTCCGAGCCCTCAGCTTCAGTGGACTCATCAGTTACGAACTCTGTGGCTTAAAATGACCTTAGAACAAGACTTCACAAATATTCTGTGATGCATCTTCTCACTAATTCCAGTTTCTTTTTCCAACTTATGGAAATACTCATAATAAAGCACAATCCCCACCCCCACCCATGGAGCAAATGAACACAAGGAACACAACAGGTCCAGGGTAGCAGCATCACAGATGACACACAACCCTTCCCAAACTCTGCTCCTCTTTTTTTTTTTTTTTTTTTTTTCATTCATTTACTTGGTGAGTAACATTGTTTAATAGAAAGGCACAACTGGACTTTGTGTTCCTGGAAATATTTCCATAATAATCTGTGAGCAGTAATTTTTTGCAAGGGATTTTAGTTATTTATAAACTTAGTTATGGAGGCCTGAGAACAGAGGTACGACATGCATACCTCACCCACACATTGCAGTACAGGTATCTGTGGTACAGATTTCTGCTCTACACAGTTTCTTGGTATTCAAACATGATTAATGCAAATAAGACAAATTATTAAAGGCTTTCTATCCCACATGAAAAGGGTGGGTTGACAGAAAAAGGTGTATGTGTTCCTGTTTTCCATAGCTGTAGTCAGAGTTCCTAACACAGTTTCAGTCCTGTTAATGTAGGGAGTGGAGAGGTGCCATGTTTGTGCTACTTACTTCATATTTTCTCCATGACCCTCCATCAAGGGCAAAGCACAAAAAGGGAAAGTTCACAATCAATTCCCTGAAAATATGAACACTTATAGAGCAGTAGCTCACTGCTGATGAAGGACTTGCTTTACAGCTCATTGACTACATTCTATCAAGCAGTACTTGCTTTTACAAATGCAAAGACACTGCAAACACCGTATTCTTGTACATTTAACACTCCACCTCATTAGGGGAATGGCTCAGTTTCCCTGGTGTTTGGCTGATTCTCTTCCCATGACAGAGCCTTTGCTCTGGCTGAACACCAAGCAGCACAGAAAGGCTTTGCTGTGAACTCTATCCATACTATTCTGCATTATTTCACCACTCTGTATTCAGAGCACCCACATGAGAAAACAAAGCATCTGCTCCAGCACACTAACAACCTCCTGCCTTAACTTTTCCTTTTGATTTTATTCACAGACACTGCAGATGGGGATAAAGCATTTCTCAGGGCTCTTCGTGATGTTGTGCGTTGGCTTTGGTTTGTCCATTCTCACCACCATTGGGGAGCACATCGTGTACAGACTGGTCCTGCCACGAATCAAGAAAAAATCCAAGATGAAGTACTGGCTCCATACCAGTCAGGTATGTTCTTCAGGCGTTCTGAAGGGACCCTGTGGAAGTTGTGTGGCTGACCAAGAAAGCCTGAACAAGAACTAGTTATGAAATGTTGTAAGAGCACTGACAGTTGGAATTTGAATGGTGTCAGCAGCTTCTGGAGTTTGAAGAGGCTGACCTAAGGATGGAATGGGAAACACAGAGGAAATTTAAATATTATTTAAATATTCCGTTGCAAAGCTTATGGAGGGACACCTCCATTTGCGCTTGTAGCCTCACAGCTCAGCTCTTTTGGATGATGGAAGCAACAGTGTTGTTATCCTGAACTGGCAAACCAGAACATTCCACCTCACTGTTACAGGTTCCCAAACCTGTGAGGCATGCAGGAAATGCTGGTTAACCTCCCTCATTATTCTAGAGAAACTAATGGGACAGAATTGCTCTGGGTGTTTGCTCTAAAGGAAGAAGTTACTTTACAACAAAAGGCAGAAAAGGGAAGAACTTCCATTGCTTTAAAGCAGCACAGAGGAAGAAATCTTTTAAAACTAATTTAGCACAAAGGATTGTTCCCAAACTATTAATCAACTTTTCAGCTTGCCTTTCTTTGGGAAAGTACAGGAAAATAAATCTGTTGTAATGACAAAGCACAGACAATTGCTTGCATCCTTCAATGTGCTAAATAATTTATGCTCAGGTCCATCATACAAAGCCCAAATTGTTTACCTATTTGTGGAGCCATTTTTAATCTTACTTCTACTAATTTATGTTCCTCTTTTTCCTCTAGAGATTACATCGTGCTCTAAACAGTTCATTTATTGAGGAAAAACATCAGCCTAAGAAAAAACGAGTAGAAAAGAGGTAGGAAGCTATCCATGCCTTAAAACACAAACTATAAAAATTACTTTGAAATTAAATGCCTTCTGTTTGGATATACAGTTATGCCCCAAAGGTAATAGCAAAAAAAAAAAAAAAGGAAACAAGATAGAAGTGACAAATGAAGAAGGCAGAAATTAATTATTTTTTATAGTATTAAATCTAGAAATCTTGTTCTTTCATGATTTTAAATGCAGCTAATAAAAAAAACTCCCACTGCAAAGAGATGCTTTGCAGTTGAAGTCCACTTGTGTTTAGGGAATGGAGTTTAGGGAATGAATGACTCCCATGCCAAAGCACCGGCAGGTAACTGGGGCTCTGAGAGGCAGAGCCTTTAGAGGCAAAGAGAGATCAGGCATTCACATGCCTGAAACTCCTTCAGCTCTCTTCTTTAAATAAGAAAGCTGAGGAGAGGCAAATGCAGTCCTTTGAAAATTATTGCATCCAACAAGTGTTGTTGGAGAAAAACGTAGGTAACAGCTTGGCCTTGTTTTCATAGCTTGTGTCTTCTGCAGAGGAGACAATGGGATGTACAGCTTCCAGGAACACAAGGCATTGCATGGAACTGTGCATGTGCTCAGCAACTCAACCCTACTGGTGCACTTTGTAAGGACACAGACAGCAGAACTGCTTTTCTACAGAGAAGTTCAGGCACAGAGTATAGAATACAAAAGGTCTTTCAGAATGTTACTGGATGTTTGGCCTGACTGAAACCTACAGAGGTCAATGTATGTTGTGTTTCTTTAATAATCCTCTGCTAAAGGCAGCAAATATAAATGAGTAAGCATCTCTAAGCTCCTAACCTGCCTTTATACACACAAGTGTCTAAAAATGTCTGCAATTGATCTCCTTTGTTCATTCCTTAATCTTATCAAAGAACACCATGTATGGAAGCAGCTTTCACACATCCACTCCTGGCTTTTGATCTGTGAGCAGCAAGAGAGGCCATGAGTGCTGCAAAATGTTTCCTTCTGCTGCACCCTCCTTATTTGGTGGAACAGGAGGAGATGGTGCATAAGCCCCCCAGGCAATGGCTTAGAAAAAGATCCATGCAAATAATCTTCCAACTTGAGAGAGTGAAGATGTACAGCGGTCCAAAACCTTCTGCCCACACAGCAGTCATCCCTCAGGTGTGTGCATGTACACCCACCCACTGTGCTTGCTCTTCTCAGCATCTCGGGGCTGCTGTTTGCACAGAACTGGGATGAATTTAGAGCCACGAGTGGGATGTCCAGATTGTCATGAACACTCATGTGGCAAGGCACTGATGCCTTGTGAAAGCTGACCTAGATCAGAGACTAGACAGAGCTAAAGAATAAAGTAGGTATTTATTAAGAGACCTCAAATAGATCCACCTTGGGCAGCACAACCCAAAATGGCCAGAAAAATGGACGACAGGTCATGGGGACTCATACTTTTATAAGTTTTGGTCCGTTAGCATATTGGAGCTAATTGTCCAATTACAGCTTTAGCCCATGAAGTCCCATCCTTCTTGTTTTCTCTCTTCAGTCCAGCAGTGTTCATGCTTGGGGGCAGGAGATCTGGATTGGCTGTCTTTGGTCCCCAGCTAGAGAAAGAATTGTTTTGTCTACCTATTCTGTGAAGAGAGCTTACAATCCCCTAATATGAGGCCCAACACTACACAATAAAGCAGAATAGAATCTGAAAAATATGAAAGCTAAAACCTGAGCCATCAGCACAACACAGAGCTCTCAAATCACTGACATTATCACACGTGCTTTCATTCCTGCTGGGCCCTGAAGAACTCTTAAAAGCACCAAATATACAGAAAAGAGGTGGAAAAAATTGGCATCATGCTACCGCAGGTATTCTCCTGGAGGAAAATCTGTTGGGTTTCTTAAGGTCACCAAAACTACAAAAGCTGCTCAGCATCGGTACCAAATTTTAAATGGTTTTATTGACTTGGTGAAACTGGAGTGCTAACAGTGTGGACTGGCATTTGTTAAGATCAACTGTCCAGTCTTGGAGTCTTCCCATCTTTTATTTTGAAATATGAGAATATAGCTGATCTGCACAAAAATAAGCAACTCTACATACACATCCCTGCTGGGATTCCCTGAGCTCTCTGGAGCATGATCCAGGCAGGGGTTGGTGCTCCTGCCTGACACCTCCCCTCCAGTCTCTTCTCTCTGCCAGCCCATCTCTTGGAAAACACCCCCAGTCACCACCTCCTTGAACAAAATTTTCACTTTCCAAGTTCCTTTACTGCAGTCAGATGAGAAAAATATCCATCCCTTAAACCAACTGCTTTCAGCAGTCACAACCCTGAAATATCAATCTCCTTCCTTAACCTGCCACATAGAGCTCACACCAAGAGACCTCTTGTCCAAGGATACCCACAGAAGAGCTTGAGAAGGGAGCAGTTTGAAACACAACTGTTCAGAGTTTAAACCTGCCTTCATCAAATGAGCACACACCAACCTGTCCCAAACGGAAAGCAGGCAGGAAAGAGAAGCCCCTCTCCCACAACAGCAAGCTCTGTGCTTCCTTCTGTTCCAGCTGGAGAGTGGAGGCCATGGGCTACACCTCACTTTGGGAAGGAGCCCTGGGAATTGGCCTGATCTGGGAGGGCACCAAAAGGAATTCCCCAAAAACTAGGAAAAAGCTCTCTAGAATCAAAATATTATGGAAGTATTTCTGCAGGAAAAAAAAATTGAAGCATTTCAAAAAGTTCCCAGACTGAAATTTGTGCTCCAATTTGACAGCCTTTAAGTCTCTATGATTTGTCAGGAAGCTCAGGAATGAACCTGCAAGGCTTGGATAAACATCATTGGTTTAAACATCATCCCCCAGAGCACAGGCAGCTCCCCAACAAGACTTCAAGACTAAGGGACAAAGCTTCTCCCTTCACCTCTCCACAGCAGCTCTGGGCAGTCTCTTTCCTTCTCCATGAGAGCAAATGCCCAAGTCAGAACTGACTAGTAACACACAAAGGACTAACACTGTAATAAACTTGCACATTGCAACCACAAAAGCTTTCAGAGGCTTTGAAGGACTCAGATTTTCCTGAGCTGCAGCTGAGTAATTTCATAACTGAAAAAAAGTTTTGGGAAAAATTACATTCAGGATTCTGTTCTAGCCTCTGCTATGGTTAAATCACAAAAATTTGGTCATTTAAATTCATGATTTGTGCTTTGCAAGAAAACATAATTTCAGGGATAAAGGAATAATATTTCTATGTAACATGCAACAGCAGCCTTATATTTTTCCAGTAGGATGGCCCACAGTGGAGATCTGCACACAGACAAGAGCAGGCCCTGATGTGGTGTTAACTCTCTTCTCTCTGTTCAGGGCCCATGTGGGGAACAGCCAGCATGCAGTGTGGAACACAGCCAACCTGGGCAACTGCCACCGAAAAAAATACATCTGCACTGATGAGGGGCAAAACGAAGTGACAATCCATCAGCACCAGGACATCCCCCTGCCACAGGGGAGGAGAGAGACCCCGCCTTCCTTAACCACCAACGGGAAAGCAGAGTCCCTCAACACTGCGAGGACCTCAGTGCTGCAAGAGCTGACAGAGCTGGAGAAGCAGATCGAAATCATCAAGCAGGAGCTGCAACTTGCCATGGACAGGAAATCAGAGCTGGAAGAGTATGCACGGACAAACAGAACTGCAGAGCCCTAGGCCAGCTTATCTGTGCCCTTCCCCTTTTCTTCCTTTCTCCCCTTCCTCTGTAAAATTTGTAACACACTTTTGTAATGCCAGAAAGGGGTGCAAAAATAAACCAGGCAATAAGCTCTTCAGGAGAGCAGAATTGCAGCAGCCCACAGCCACTGCCACCCTCCTGAGTTCTCCTTTCACAGCAAGTTTCTTATTCTCCTGGAAAACACCAGCCATTCCCAAGGGACTGGAGAGACAAGGAGCATCCCAATGAGAGTTCCTCGTTTCTCCATTTGACAGTACAGCGAGGTTTTACTTTTTTAGCCCTTTCTGTGCATTAATTAAGGGGGAAAAAAAAGAAAAAGAAACCAAAAAAAGGTTTAAACTGTTCATTGGCAGTATGTCCCTTTGTTGGTACATTTTTGTTGTGTTCTGTGTGGGTCTAGTCTCTGTTCATGTGAAGGCTCCTCACGGATGCCTCTTTATGGCAGGTGCTGTTCTGTGTTGGCAGTCCCTTCCCTCCTGGCACAGGCTCACAAGACAAATTTCTGGCGGCAAACCCACCACACACCATTCCCTCAGCTCTGTCACACAAATGGAGGTGTGGCTGCTCTGAGGCTGTGATGAGGGAACTCACCCAGCTTAAAATAACTTGGCAAAAACCAAACCACCACTTCTGTCTGTGAGCCTAGGCTGGGCTTCCACTCCCTCCCAGGGAGAAGCCGTGCAAACACTGCACTGACAGGTGAAGGGATGGATTCACAGTGGCACAGGACAAGGATGAGAAGGGAGAGGGGGCACTACTGTAAATCAGTATTTACCTCAACAAGTGAAATATTTGCCAGTGTGAAACTACTCCCTTAATATTCTCTGTCTTAAGATGACAATAAGGTCCTTTCTCACAGATGAGGTGACTAAAGGGGCTCTGGACCATGATTTATTCAGATACCAAGGTCCAGTAAAAACCAAAAGGAGTCACCAAAACCATCCTGTGAATGAAGAATGAGAATTGTGGTTTCAGAGGCAATGTACTGAATGGAGCTCTCTCCCTTCTGGGTGATAAGGGGAAGGAAGGATAAGCTGTTCAGCATCTGAATAAACACTGCATCAACCCAACTGATTGTGTTTTTTAAATAGGGTTTCTACCAATTTTTAAAAGTCACTTCCACTTCCCAGCACATCCCATATTACAGAGAAAAAGAGTTGATAATTATGTCTCTTAACTGTGGTCTCCCAGATAAATCACCAAAGTAATTTTTACTCTCCCTCTATCTCCAGTCACCTGTAGGGGTTGCCTGGGGTGTTCTTGTTAGGTGGAGTTCAAAGGCTGCAGGCAGATTGAGGAAGGCATTATTCTACCTATCTGCATCTCTAACCTTTGAAGAGCCCTTGTACATGAAAACCTCTGCAACAGCACTAAAAGCTGATCACAGTGAGACCCAGACTAATTAGCCTCAAGAGGTGATTGTCTGTTCCCTGCTCAGGGCTTGTTCTCTGCTTTTGTGTGTCTGCTCCTTCCAATGCAGTAACATGGGGAAGAGAAATTAGGACATAAAACAGAGAAGTGGGATCCACAGGTCTGCACCTCGGTAGGTCTAATAGATCTGGGATGTCCCCACATTCCTGACAAACTTGATGGATCCTTAACCACTCAGATTACTTTTGTTGCCTTCCCTTGCCCCTCCCTCTCCCCTTTAGATAATCAGATTTCTAGAAAGAGCTTTTTTGTTGTGTAGCACCGGGTACCTCACAACATCACTGGTTTTTGAACAGATGAATATTGTTCTTTTCATTAAACACTAGGAAAGAAGTATTTCAGTCCAATTTTGTAAGTATTTTTATCAAGGCTTTTATGTCCTTATCTCTACACACATGAGCCCAGAAACAGATTAAAAAAAAACAACAAAACAAAACAAAAAACAAAAACCTGAAAATGTTAATCATATCTTAAACAAAAATGTTTTGCTTCAGAGCTCTAAACACCAAATCCTTCAACAAATCTGACTTCATTTAAAAGCAAAAATATAAATGGAAAAACGTTAACCACCTAATAACTACTGTTAAGCAAGTGTTATTTCTGGTGGTTGTCTGAGGAGCTTCTTTTTTACCCCAATACTTACTCGTCCTGAAACATTTTAATTATTTCCATATATTCTGTTTCTCAGAATGTATGGAAATGGTTTAATTAAAAGCAGAGAAAAACTCAGTTATTTCAGAAATTAGCTTGAAATAAGCTATTACTTTAGAACAAACCCAACACATTTTTCTTGCTAAGGGAGGACAGGAGTTTCCAAAACTCCTCTGTGAAACTAATGCAGATTGTCTGAAGTATCCATTTCCTGCCAGGAGCAGAGGGATGCCAACCTGGGCAGAGTGCACACAAAGCTCATTTCAGTAGGAAGGTGGTACAAGAGACACTGGGGATGGACAGAGGGGCTTGGCAGCTCTGCTGGGGCTGTTCAGTTCAGGGTGCTGTTCTCAGCTGTAAAAGGAACTCTTGCTGCTGTAGCAAAGCTGTTTGAAGATGCAGACAGTTTGCTCATGAGCCAGGTCCTGGTTGAAGAAGCATTTGTACCCCAAAATCTACCGGCAGCATTACCACCCCATTCTTTAGCCAACTTGCTGCCAGAACCTGTAATCCCAGGAGCAACTTCCAAGGAAAGGGGAGTGGGTTCTACTCTCATTGCTCCTAACAGCTCTTATACCATGGCAGGAACTCCCAGCAGCCCAGGTTCCCCTTGGAAAGACAGGATGCCGTGTTCCTTTTCACTTTTCAGGATCCCTCATCATTTACAAGCTTTACTCATACATTCTGAATGTTTTCAGTAAGATAATGAATAGTGTAAGAGCCTGTGATGAACTCCTTTCACTTTGTATCTGGTATGTCCTGCAGGGAGGGGATGAAAGAAGGCAGGAGAGTCCCTGCTTCAGGGAAGGGACACCCATGAGACAAACCTCTGACAGGTGCACCTTCCATGCAAATTAGGCTTACAGGGAAAACACTACACCCTAGGAAGAAACGTCACAGATCAACAACTTCCCATTTTGAGTTTAGGAGCAGACTTCAAATGAAGCCTCCAAGTACAGGGAGCACTGACACTCTAAGCCACACGACATCTGTGCCAAAATTCCCAGCAGCCACAACAAAATGACTGCAGAAATAATGCAGCATCCTGGTCCTCCTGTTGTGTCAGGAATAAGCCACTGGGGATACAGCCACAGGGACAAAAGTTGCTCTAGCTGAGCATATTTTGAAAGGAGAGGAAGGAAGAAATCACATCTCTACTGCAGTTTAAAGCTTGTGAGAAATGTTTCCAAGAACTGGACAAAGGAAGGATGGGAGAACAGACAGTACCAAAGGTAGGAGTACCAGGAAAATAAACCAAACAACAGCTTTAATAAGAATTTGTGCATAACAAGGTTAATCTTTGTGGTAAAGCTGCAGTAAAGGGACGCTGAAAGCCCTTTTCTGAGAAGGACAATAACAGCAATGCCTCAGCCTAGGGGAAGGTGAGCACATCAATCAGGACTCGTCAGTGGAATGCTATTTCTAAGGGTCTCCAAGATCTCTCCTTTCTCTTCTTCTGGATATTTCGATGCGTTTGTTTGGGGCTAGGGTTTCGTAGTGCACCAGCCCTCTGGGGTTCTTGCCCTGGCTCAGGAAGATCACAGGTACCTAAGGAGTTGTTCCACTGAGTGCACAGATTAATTTCCTTGGCCTCTATCTGGCCTGGTAATTGGGAAACTCTTCCCTCCCAGGAGCAGTGCCATCCCTTGATGGGATTTAATTAGCAGAGTGGAAGCAAGGGATGGCAAATTTCCTCTCAGGCACAAAGAACACACAAAAACCGAGGGCAAGACCAAGGGACAGGGCCAAGAAAGGAAGCAAGATCCAGAGTGTGTTTCTTTCCAGACCCTGAAGGGCGCTCCCAGGAGACGCTGCAGCCCGGGCAGCAGAAGCTGGGAGGGAGGGAGGCCTCAGCCGATGTAGATCCTGTGGGAGTCGCTGGCCCCGAAGGCCGCACTGCACTTGGGGCGCTTGCGCTGCCGGGGGCCGTAGCGCGGCCGCACGTACTCCAAGCAGAAAACGTGGAAGCACTTGGTGAGCACCGCATCCTTCTTGTGGGTGCTGCAGCACGGGCACGTCAGGCAGGCCTGCAACACACACACAGACACAGACAGATACACACAGAGACACATGCAGACACACAGACACACAGCTCACACACACAGACCCCCCCACACACAAACAGACACACACACACACACACACACATAGACACACACACACACACACACAGACCCCACACACACACACAGACACACAGCTTTGAGGGGCGCTGCAGCCCAGCCTCTGTGCTCAGAGATGTCTCAACATGAAGGTCCTTCCATTCCTCAGAAGGACAATGTGGTTTCTCCAGTGCCAGAGTACAGACGAGAGATGTCAGATACTGGAAGTGTGCCTGCACACCTTCTGACTGAGGTAAAAAGGGAAGCTGAGGGACACATACTCACCTTGCAATCCTTGATTTCCTCCATCAGGATCTCATCACAGTTGGGAACCATGTCAGGCTTCTTTGTGGTCTCCAGCTTCCTGCACAACCCAGAAATATCTTCCTGCACAAAAACAGGAGACCAAGAGAAGGAGCAGCACATTCCCTGTCAGCTTCTTCAGGGACCAAAGAGAACATGCAGCTGGCTAAGTCATGCCACCCATAGTTTCATCCCCTGGATTGGAAGGGACCTTAAAGATCCTCTAGTCCCAGCCTCCCTGGGATAACTTCCACATTATCCCAACAACCAGAAAAATGCATTCCCTACAAGTCTGCACCACAGCAGATACTCTAAATTTGAAGGTGCAAAGAAAGGATGGTCACCTGTCACTTGTCTGGCAGAATCAGGTTTGACACAGTCGTTCCCAGAGCTGGGCAGAAACTAACACCCAATTCCCAGCAGCTGAACAGCTGTCAGATACACCAGGGCAAAAATTCTACATGTGGACAGCTTGACACTTCCAACTAACAGGCTGCCAAGCTCCTTAAACTCATTTTGGCCACTTCAGCTTTGACAAGGTAGAGCAGTTCTGTTCTACAATAACAAGAATCCAAATACAATAACAGAAACCACCTCCAGGAAGATCAGCTGGGACTTTGTAACTGATGACACTGTAAAGCAGGAATGGCTCCTGAACTGGAACAGCTGTGGCAATCAAGAGCTGCTCAAATCCAGAAGCAATGTGCAGGGAAATGGAGACCAAGGATGAACAAATTTGGGTTAGACAGAGAAGGGTATAAAAGGAGCCAGTCTCATGGGAAATATGGGCAGTCAGTACGCAGTTGTCTGGCTCAGCCTTGCCCACAGTCATCACAGCCTGTCCTGTCCTAGCTTCTTGTACCTTTTACTAGGTATTGCCGTGTAATCTAACTCTTTACCCCATGTGTGTGTGCTGCACAGAGGAAGTGCTGCCTATAGGTGAGACCAGCTTGTGAACAAGGCAAGAGGGGCTTGGAACCACAGGGGTCCCAAAGAGAGGGACATGCTGGAACTGAAGGAATCTGCAAATGGGTCTGTGCTTATGAACCTAGAGATTGGTGTGTGTGTGTGCCTGCACTAGCAACTAGTCCCCGTTTATGTCCAGACCATTCCAATCTCTAAGTGACGAAGCCGAGAAAACAAACAATCCTCAGTTCTGAGGAGAGAAACAACACAGTTCTGCTGCAGAGTATCTGAAAAGAAGTTTAAGTAACACGTTAAAAAGAAAAGAGGAAGAGAAATTAGGAATACCTCAGCTTTTGCCTTCTCAGCTGCCATCAGCTGCACTTTGTTTCTCTGCTCTTTGGGGACAGAGCAGTATATATCTAGCAAGAGTTTCATCTCCTTCTGACTCTCCTGAGCCTTCCTGGAGAAAGGGAGACAGACCACAGTGAGAACACAGCAGCAAAGCCACTGTTACACAGCCAGCACCACAGCCTGGCAATATTCTCTCATCTCCCACATGGATATGGAGTCATCCTGGGGTCATCTTATCCTGGTAACATAAAACAGCAGCTGAATACAGGCTGGAAATAAAATATGTTCAGGCACATAGGTTGAAATGCAAGAAGTGGGCTGAAGAAAGGTACCCTAATAATAAGCTACAAACTATCCACCTCTGCTTTGGGAACCATATAGGAGTGGGAACACAGCTGTGTCCTCTATTAATAACCTGCTGCTGTGAACTTCTATGCTATTGTTATGACAGCAACAAATCAACATTACTTGACCCACACCATGAAGTATCTTCTTTGGTAATTCATGCTTTAGGCTACTGCACTGACCACATCATAATCAGACACAGAGAATGTCAAGAAACTGTCTTGGTTCCAAATTCCAGTGATGCTGATCCCGTAAAAGCAAGAACACGTGAACACCCCAGGACTGGGCACTGCTCACACAGGAAAGGGAGAAACAGCAACTCTTACTTGAGCTCAGCCTTCAGCTGCTTGATCACTTCAGCCTCCTTCTTTCTTCTATCTTCATGCTTCCCTTTCTCTTTCTCTTTGGACTCTCTCTCCTTCTTTCATTCCTTCTGCTTCTGCTTTTCCCGCTCACACTCCTTTTCCTTCTCTTTCTCTTTTTTCTCGTTCTCTCTCTTTCTCCTTCTCGTTTTCCTTCTCTTGCTCCCTCTCCCTTTCGCATCTCTCCTGCTCCCATTCCTCTTCATCTCGCCTGGCCTTCATCTCATTAACATCTCCAGAAGCAGCCCTGGGAACAGTCAGTTGGGCAGAAGGATCATCAGGCTCCTGCTTGATCTCTGCAGGTTCCTCCTTTGTGCCTTCAGTGCTGCACTGGGACTGGAGGAGAGCACTGCCACTGCAAGAGCGGATCTGGCATGGAACAGCAAGAGAGATGACCAAGAAAACAAATATTAAAGTTCTTAGCCAGGAGTCTTCCTCATCCCCTTCTCCCTTGTCTTCCCAAATCCATGCTTCCACGCCCCCTTTTCATGGAGCACTACACAGCTACAAAGGAAGAGCATTTGTTTGGTCAAAGGAAGCAGCAGAGTGCAGAGTTCCACAGAAAATTTCACTGCATCCTGCACAGCGTATCAGAAAGGTTGGTATTCCTGGCAAGGGTGACAGCATTCCCCCTTCTCATAAGCCTTTCCCCTCTTTTCTGGCATTTCCTTCTTGTTACCTTGCTCAGGTCAGACTGGGCCTCTCTCAGTTTGCGCTTGTATCTCAGCACCTCTCCCTTTAGCTGTGGTTGTGATTCTGGAGGCTGTTGATGAGGTGACGCATCTCCCGATTAATGGGGCCTGCAAAAACAGAAACACCTCTGCAACAAACCACACTTCTGCCAACGTTCTTGAGGACTTTCATGGAGATGGAGAACAAGCTAAATGACAAAGAACAAAATACGACTGTTATCATTCTGCCACATAACAGAGCAACACTTTCGTCTGAAAAGAAGTCAAGCCAGTTTTACACCCAACCATGGCCTCCCAATAAAACAGGTGAAGAGCTTTGGTTTTTGAGATGAAGAGACCTGCCAGAACAAGTATTTAACAGTAACAAAGAATCAACCCAGATGTTCTAGTGCACTGTAGCCCCTAAAGGGCAGTGTGGGGGAGGTCGTGGTCATTTTTAGGCACAGCACAACTCCATGCCTTCTTGCTCATTGACAGCCTTGGACTTGCCATAAACAATAATCACCTCATCAACAAAGATGGACACATAGAAAAGTGAGAGAATAGAGAAAGTGCACATGCAAGTAGGCATTATGATAGCCTTCTACCAGTAAGACATAATGACTGAAAGGAAATGTAAAAAAAAAGAAGTACAGAATCCGAATCCTCCTTATAAAGACAGTTAGCAAATGATTGTGACTAGCAGCAGAGAAACAGACACAAATATACATGCATTCAGCTTAAAAGTAATTAGAAGGAAAAAAAAAGTTATAAACTAAAGACCACTTATCTCTAAACAGACTCATATGGAAAAACAGAATTCAGAGGTGCCTCAAGACAGCTCCCAGCATCAGATTTAGGTTATCGAGACAGGCATTTCCTATAATTGGCACTAAGATGAAATTTGGATTATTCCCCCACCATATACTCATCTATCACAGAACCACAGCTTCTTGTGCTACCACCTTTAAAACATCACAAACTCACAGGCTGTTTCCTATGTTTCCTTTCCCACACAGTGGGAAAGACAGAAATTCTTTGACTCTTTCAAGAGCCTCTCTCCCCACACAAATTCCCTTATTGTTTCTGTTCTCTGGTTTCCACTTGTACAGGGCATGGGGAAGGTGGAGGAGGGATCACCAGCAGAGGTGAAAACAGTTTTAATCAGATATGGTTAAAATGGACTCAAAGATCAGAACGGGACACGGGCAGGAAACCATTACAATTTCCAACGGTGGCCACGCGGTGTCACCAACGCACTGAGCTGCAAGTGGAGGCACAGACCAGCTCAACTGTACCTGGAGCAAAGCGTACCACAGCTAAAGAGCAGGCTCAGAACAGACACTGCAATGAGGTTTTCTGCACACACAGCACCGCAAAGCTGAGGGCAGCCCATCCCACAGAACACCTTCGTCCTCACACATGTACAGATGTCTTACCTTGAGCTTTTCATTCTGTCTTGTTACTTCCTCGAGGCCCTGATATAGTTCCTCCAATTCATTAAGGTGATTCCCAGCTCTCTCTTCCAGCTCTGCATTCATCTCCTCAAACTGTTGGGATAAACTCCTTGCAAATACTACTGTTAATATGTCTCCCAAGAGTGCTAATGAACTATCTGTTCATGCAGTAACAGTAGTTACAGACTGAGCAGTCAGGTAACTTGACCAAGTGAGACAGAGTCTAATTCCACCAGGTGCTTCTTCAGTCATTTTGTCATACACAGACAAAATGGCTTGCCCAGAGTCACCCAGCTTTGTGGCACAGGATCTAAAAATTATTTAAACTAAGTATCAAATTCTGTTCAAAGTGGCCCTTGTTCTTCTTGACTGTATTCTTCCCCTTGCCCACAGCCAAGCCCCTGGCCTTCTTACCTTGAGCCATGAATTGTGATTATTCCCCCACAGAGGCTGCTCCCAGCTGCTCCATACACCTTGTGGCCTTTGGAATTTACCTGCAAAACATGTAAGGGATTCCTTCAAGACCCAGTGAAATACTGACAAGAGTGATGCAGCAGAAATACTGGCAAGAAAGAACACTGCAGGTTCTCACTCTCCCAGCAAAGTCCCAGAGAGAATGTCACACACCCATCTGTCTTGGTTTCAAAAGACAGGTGTCTGCTAAGGAAGGCAGGAGCCTCCCCAGAAATGGAAAATGTAAACCTCCTCCCTCCAAATTGCTATAAATTTTAAATTAAGGGGCTCTCAGGCAAAAAAAAATATGAGAGCAGGAATAATAGTTCTTTACTAGGGAAGAAAATAAAAAAATAAAATGAACAATGAAGTAAACTAAAACAACACTGACAGAGTCAGAACGTAACCTGACACATCAGGGTGCTGGTAGCAGTCCACAATTGGAATTGTGGCTGCAGTCCTCCTGGAGTGTCAGGTGTGGTTCTGCTGGAGCAGCGATCCTGTGGAAAAGAGTGTAGTCTTCCTCTGAAGATCCAGTGGAAGAGGCAGCTGTTCCTCTGGGAAAATCCAGTGGAGAAGCTGTGCTGGTGTTCCAGAATCTCAGGTAGGAATGCCTGGCTCTTCCCTCTGGGTGGAGCATCTCACACTGGGATGCTATAGTTCTTATCAGTCATGCAGTGACATTCAGTAGCCTGTTATCAGCAGATGCCTCCTCAGGGAAAGAAGAGGTGGTGGAAGAGATAAGGAAAACTACCCACTTAACAGAAAACAACTGCCATAGAGATGGCAAATAGAATACAATTTGCTTGGCAATCTAGGACACCATCCAACATCCTTCCCACTTCCCAGGTCTCCTGGCCAGCGCGCTTATTCCAGGATGTTGCCAGGTGGCCAGGTGGCGGCTGAGCCTCTGCTCTCTCTTGTGGATCTTGTCAATGTCCCACTGAAGGTCAACAATCATGGTCTCCAGGACAGACACCTGGGATTCTGCTGTCTCCACCCTCTCCTGCAGCTTGGAGAACTGCAACCAAAGGAGTGCTTCAGCCAGAACATTGCATTGGGCCAACTTTTCCTGACACTGCTCAGGAGTCATTTTTCTCTTATTCATCATGTGCTTTTCATCTTTGCTGTGGTGACAGACTATTCCATGAACTGTCCTGAATTTAATACTGGCCAAATCCCAAGACAGCAACAAAAATAAGACAAAACTGAAAATAGAGAAAGAGCAGGAAGCTGGTAATATCTGGCAGAATACAGAGGCAGCCACCTCAGCTGATTCAAAGGCTTTTTTTGATTTTAATCTTTCAATCCCTATGTCCATCTACTCAACAGAGCATCTAAGTGCTCAGAGGTCTAATGCTGAGCAAGACCACCATAAACACAAACTTTAAATGAACTGAAATCTCTCAAACAAATGCTGCTACTAATGTGAATCCTTTAACAACTGGGAACATCTTGTAATTGATATCATTACACTATCAAAAAACACAGATAAACCAAGGAACTGAGAATGACAGGGATGTCACCTCAACAGTTCCAGGTGTCTACACAGCCAACTCAGCATCATATGCCCCCAATTTCTCTGCTCTCCTTTTCTTTAAAAGTTAAATCCATTCAGTTCACTGACTTGCTTATATCCTTTCCGTTAGTCATGTAACAAGCAAATCCATCTGATTTATACAGAAAATTTATGTACAGATCTCCACAATCCTTTTTCACAACTTTCAAACCACGCTCCTCCTGTGCTTCTCCAAGGAAATGAGTTGCTTTCCAATCTATGGGAACCATAAATTATGCTAAACAGGCCCTCAAAGCAGATTCCTTTCTCTCTCCTTTTTATACCTCCTGAGACATGACTCTATGCTTCTGCTGAAGAACAGCAACCAGGTCCTGCAGCCATCCATTGTCATGTGACAGGTAGGTATTCAGCTCCACTACTGCTTCTTCCATCAGTGAAATATCTGAAAGATGCACAAAGAAAAGGAAATTAACAGAAATCAATGAACACTGATTTTAATTCCTGAAGAGCATAGAGAGAAATAAGAAAACAGAAAAGGAGATATCTGGATCTAAGTTCAGTTTAATTTACCTTTGCCACGGGTGGTTCCTGAGGGCCTGATCTCCATCCACAGGTAGCTTTGACCTGCACTCCATAAGCAAAAGGCTCTGCAGTTTAACAGTGCTGCCCATTTCTGACCTGGGGACCATCCCCTCACACCAGAGATCAGTTCAGCTGTGTCTGTGCCAGCAGCCCAGAGCATGTCCTTGGAACCAGGGACATCCAAATGCTGCCCAAATTCATAAATCTGCTGCAACAGGTGGCCCAGGGTGACACACCAGGCCAACACACCATGACACCATGTGACAATCACAGCACCAGGGTGACGGGTGAAACTAGAGCACCTGAGAACAGGCTCACATGGCACCAGTGTCAAAGCTACTACAGTTTATGACTGCCAGTCAAGGACAGCAAGACTCTCCTGCACCAATACCAGACTTGGTCAGAGCACACAGAAGCATGAGCTGATATTTCACCCAAGGTTTCTTTCAAAAGATTAAAAATCTAACCTTAAGCTAATGATGTTTTTTCAAGTCATCTGAATCTAAAGTGAATCTGCTACTTTAATTTTTAGAAGATGGTCATTTGGTATTCTCTGGAGAACTCTGCTATGTTCAAAACTGACAGCAACACTAAGCACACCCCACCATTAGATGGGTACAATTTTGCTCAGGACTCAGTGGAAACTGAGCAGGTTGTTATTGCTACACCTTCTACTAAGCTGCAAAGGAGAAGGAGTCCACCATCAGACCACAATGCTGATTTCACTTCTTTACCTGTAAGCGCGAAACCTTTTATGTGGTGGCTGAGAACAGGTGGCTGAGGAGGTTCAGCCACTGACTCCTGTGCTCTCTGACTTCTCAGGCACATGAACAGAGTACTGGCAGAAACGAGCTGCTTCTTAGCCCAACACACTGAGCAGAGCCCTCAGCACTCAAATACAGAGGTAGATACGATGCACTTCCAGCATATTGTCCTTTGGAAGAGGTTTTGATAACAAGAGTTTGGAAAGGCAAACAAATTCATTTTAGAAAATAAATGCACATGAGAAGGACTAGACCTTAATGTCTACAATGCAGGATCAGGTCTAAGGTGGGGACAGATAAGCATTCTTGAATACCTGCCACCTTTGTCATACCTCCACTATTCAGCTTGTGAGACAGCACATCCACCTTCTCCTGCAGCTTGTCATACATTGTCACAAAAGGGCAACAGCACTTCGGGAGGACTCCACACGCTCCTGCAGCTGAGATTTTATCTCCTCACTGGTATTGCTGGTCAGAGTAGCCAGGATGGAGAATGCCAGCTTCAATCATCCCCTGAGAACATAAAGAGGTGAAAAAAAGTGTGTTCTAGAAGGTAGCATATCACTGCTCTTTACAGTCACAAAAAAAAAAAAAAAAAGTCTGTCAGCACTTAGAAGTGGAAATCAGCGTTGTCCTCAGCTGAAATCCACCTTTCCCATTGTCCCCAGATAGGTACCTCACCTCATTCCCTCTCATCTTTACACTCCTGATTACTGTCAGAGTCTGGATCAGGCTCTGGCACCACCAGTCCTTTTCTTTCAAACAAAAGGTCTCCGAGACCTTTGTCCAGGTCGAAGCATTTAAGGATGATGCGGATATTTTCATCAAACTGAATGATGGGACAGGCAAGGCAAGACAAGGTAATGAATGGATGTGAACAGTAGGAGTGCAGTGGTACAGGGGAGACAAGAAAACTGTATATGAAGTAACAAAAGCTGTTCCCAACCTGATTCCAGTAGCAGTTGAAGATCACTAGAGAGGCATCGTCAGTGGCCTGCTGACACTCCAGCTTCTCCATGTGCTCCCACAGCTCATCTTCCATTGCCTGGTGCTGGTCAAGCATCTCTGCCAGCTTCCGGTTCTTGGTCTGCAGCGTCCAGATGTCCAGTTCCTCCTGGGCACAGGCACACAGGCCAGGTCACAGAAGGGCTCACCATGACCCCAGAGACATTTCTGCCTCCAGATGAAAACAAACCAAAAGGTGGAGTAGGGATATGCAAGGAAGACATACTGTTGAAGAAACACCACCAAGTTTAATGGTCTCCACAGTGCCCAAAAATGGTGCCCAAATTTTCAATCCCTGACTTCTTTTCCGGAGGTGCAGAAGGGCCAGGCTCTCCAGCCGTCCTTTTATTGCCAATTCCAGACATGGTGGCTGAAGTGTAGAGATTCCCACCTTCTCCAAGTTCTTCCTGAACATTAAAGAATACTATCAAAAAAACACCAAATACACATCCATGTGGTCAATTTCATTTGGGGTATTTAACATACTGAGGCATCATGGTAACAAAATGCCCAAAACAGAGAAGATCATGGAACCAAAAAGATTTTGAAAAATATTTGTTGGGAGGAATGTATTAAAAATGGAAGACAGGTAAGGAGGACTGTAAATCACTGAAGTGATTTTGCAGCTGGAATAACCCTTGACAAGCCTGTGATCCTCTGGCTGACTTTAAGAGTGCTCACATGTCTAATCCTGCACCTCTGCCCAGGCTCTTGCTTCAGGGATCCCACAAGGAGCAAGGTAACAGAAACAAATCTACTCCTTGTGGTCTAACTGGGAGTTTGTGCCAGCCTGTGCTCACACATTCTGGTCCAACACTAAGCCGTAAAGGACACCAGCAGGATCTGCACTGCAAGTGGAAAGTTCATGGGAAAAATGTCCACTGCTCTGTAACATTAAAATGGAAGCACCGCACCTTATCACCCTCTTCACAAAAAAAATCTTCATCTTCCAGGTGAAATCGTTCATCTCTGCTTTTCTGTATTAACAAAAAAAAAACAGGTTAGACTTTAGCAAACAACTGAGACGGTGTGTATGTGCACCAGTTCACTGCACAACAACCAAACTGTTCCTATTGAATCTACACACAAAGCCAGTCAAGGCTGAGGGCAGCAACACCCTGGAAATAAATAAGCCCTGTACACAGAGAGCTCACAAATCCTATAGAACTGAAAAGCAGCTCAGACTCAAGGCTTGTAAAGATCCATTCCAAGAGTTTTGCTATGTACCAGGAGAGATGCAAACATGTTTGATGAGAACCTATTCCTAACTCAAAGCAGTCTGAAAAGCTCTGGACTAACAGAACAGCTGGGGCTGTGAGGGAGGACTGGACATCACCTGCCCTGTGCTCCTGCCTGAAGCAGGCTCAGCCAAAGCAGGTTGCCAAGGATCCTGTCTAGGCAGCCTGAGCATCTCCAGGCACAGAAACTCAGCCATGGCTCTGGGCAGCCTCTCTAGTGCTTGATCACCCTCAACATTAAAACAGGCTTTTCTCCTGTTTGAACAGTATTTCCTGTAGCTCTCTAAAATATTATTGAGCAAAGCTACAAGAATCTCCTTAAAGACTTTGCAAAGTGAACGAGCAGCTGGAGATGAATAATGGAACCAATCAGATCTTCACTAGACATGAGCTGCATTCTTCTCCCGCAGCCACTGAGGCTGCGCCAGACTGAATGAAACCAGAAGTGAATGAAGTGCAGACCATACCAGTAAAACCCGACCTGTTCCATTTAAGCCTATAATGCCATTTACAGTCAAACCAGGGGTTGGGAACTGAACCTTCCGGTTCTTATCTGCTTTAATTGAGCAGTTCTGCTGAAAGCAACAAGGCCGCTAACCTTTTGAAGATGCTACTTTGCCAAACTGCAGCATTTCACAAGCATTTCAGCTTGGCAGTCCCCTTTAGCGTATAGTATGGTATACAGTATAGTATACAGCATGTTGTACAGTATAAAGATTATTTCTAAGTGAGTTATTGAAACAGCACATATGTGGATCCTGTGAGGTTTCTTTTAACAGAAACATTAAATTACACCTCAAATTTAAAAAGATAACTGTCATGGAACCATTTTCTTTCTCTTAGCAGCAGCCCTGACTTTAGCTGGAATTCTAAACTCAAGTTAGTTTGGTAGTAGAATATTTACAGATTCCAAGCATGCTTGTGGGTTTTACATGCATTTGGAAAGCTGGGAGGAGTAAGGATTGTTAACTTGAAGGGAAAAACGTTCCCGCCTTCCCTCCCCAGAGCTCAATTACTCACTTGTTGAAGGTAGTGAATTTGCCTAAAGAGGTAGAAATAAGAGCAGTTAAGGGACATCAGGCAGGGGATTCAGAAGAGACAACAGGTAATCAACTGTTCAATGGAGATGTTCAGAAAGCAGTGCTTCTGCCAAAGGTCTCTGGGATCCCCCCTTTGCCCCCTGTGACTGAGCTACTGCCTGAGGGGGAGGGGGGAAGTGGTGGTGCTGGTGCTGTCTTTTCCACCAGAGGAGTTGGAGATAATTAAAGGTAGTAGGGCACAAGAAACAGGGGAGAACTTATTAATAAAAGACAGTAAACAGTGGATGCCAGGAGCTTTGACCCTGAGGGTGTTGGGACAGCTCCATGGGGTGAGTCATTGGGACTTTTGAGGATTGGCAATGCTCTTCAAGATCTACTGCATTGGGTCTTTTTGTTTTAGCAAAACGTGCTAATGAGAGGTGCCCGGCTAAAGTTAATAGTCAGACTACAAAGGAAATTGTAAGGCAGGGAAATGACCCTGGGCTCTATGTCGTTTCCAGGCATAGGACATATTTTACCGAGATTCCCTGGGCAACAGGGCTTAGATATCCTCTGGTAGAGTATGCCGGCTGGCAAAGTGGCCAGACGAGTTTCTAGATGCTTCAGCAACTATTTGATCATTGTGAGAAACAAGGCTCACTCTTTAAAAATTTTAAAGGTTTTATAAGAGATAATAAGCGATAAAGCAAAAGTAACAGCACTGGGTGCATAGCCAGATGCACATGGTTAACTCTTATATACTTTTTCATTGCATTAGTCAAATGCATATTAATGACAATTACAAATATTCAAACATTCCTTTGAGTTTACATGTTCCAGGAATTCTTTATCTTAGTTCAACCCCTGACCTCAACTTCTTAAGAGTACATGCCACAAATCAGATGTAATTTTGAGAGTCTTGTATTTTATTAATTTCCTCAAGAGGCCCCCTGGTGTGTGGTTAGAGTCATTGATAGCCGAAGGGTCAGTTTTCCTTGCTCTTTCAGCATTATTTGCCTGGTTCTTCTCAGTTATCTTATCACACAGACATTGTAGCCATTTTTACAAGTACTTCCTATCAACATTAGCTTTATTACTCTTCAGTTAGTTACAAAAGTAAAGCTACAATTACTTCTGCAAAAGTTAATGTTATAATACACATAACATAGCCTCTATTTTAATACTTTGTCAAAACCTAAACTATAATATATATCACACCAAGATATACAATCTACACAGGGATTAGGGTATTAACATAAAAGGCTGATAAATTCTACTGTATCAAAGGCAGTTAAATAGAGATTACAAACTGTACTGTATGAAAATAGTTTACCAAAGTCAATAATAGCAAAAGCCAATAACTACATAAATTATTCCTAACAATCAGTTAACAAATGGTTTCTGAATATGGGATTGTGAAGGCAGTGGACTTGGATGGGGGAAGCTCATTTTACAGGGGGATTCTTCAAGGTATTATGGCTGCTTTGAGATTTCAGTGGGACCTCCAAATTCCCTGGCACCCTGAGAATTTAGCTCAAGTAGAAAGGATGAATGGAGGAATAAACACCCTTTGAAGCTGTTAACAGAAACTAAGATGCCATGGGTACAGCTTTTGCCATTAGGTTTGGCAAGATAAGAGCCAAAGCCGAGGGAATATTCAATTATTCACCTTTTAATTGTTTGGGATTCTTACCTTGTTCATTTTCAAGGTAGCAGTGAGGAGATGTATATTTAAACTAGTGTGTGGCCAGGATACCATGTCTTGTGAAATCTCTTTTGACATGAAGCCCAGGTAGCACAGATGCTGCCTTCGGACTTTGCTGTTCATGAAATCCAACTGGGACTGCAGAGAGAGCAGCCAGGAGAGCTAAGCACGGATGGACCAATCCCACTTGAGTCAAGGTCACGAAAGCCCTGGAGATTTGAACTTCTCACCTGGAAGAAAAGGATGGGAGACTTTGGCTATCGGTAGCCATGGACAAGGACTTCTAGTGACTAATGGGGTAATATATAAACTGTTATTATCTACTTCATTCTCTGTATTTATTTGCCACACCTAATGCAGGGAACAGACATGAAAAAGTCAGCAGGGGGTGTTTCAAATGCTCCATGTTGTGAAAAAGGGTTAATAATAACTAGGGTTTGTAAAGACAAATTGAGAAATAAGAAGAGGAGGAACTGAGAGAAAAGATCTGTGCTAATGTCTTTACAATTAACTGAAACGGGTCTTAATGTCTCTACTGACTTTGGGCAGCAGGTTTGTTGCAGAGCTCAGTTTGGCTCCTGAGACAGACAAGTGGGTTTGTACAAGCCTGAACTTCAACACTTTGGGGTAGAACAGGAGTTTTAAGGGTAAGTTTAAGGATATGGGGTAGGCGGTTGAGGAAGGCTGTACCTCAGCCAAAGGGGAAAGGCGGAGGGAAACATGCGGCCAGGAGCTCAGGATGAAAGGAGGCTGCGCCCTCCAAAAGCCTGAGAGAAAACCCCACGGCCAGGTGCGCCGGTGGACTCCTTTCCTTTATTCGAATAAAGGCGAAAGACTCCTCTGTCTCCTTTTTGGACATAAACGCTAACGTTTGTGGATTTTCCTGACACCAGGAAAGCGTGGAGCTTCCCCCTCTGGAGACATCCCAAACCCACCTGAATGTGTTCCTCTGTCACCGGCTCCACGTAACTGCCTTGGCAGGGGGATTGCACAGGGTGATCTCCACTCGACCAATTCCGTGATTCAGCTTCCCATACACACCAGCCGCTCCCACACCTCCTCCGCTCTCCCATATCCCGCGGGGTTCCTGCCCCTATCCCCGGCACCTTCCCTCCAGCCCCCATCGACTGCTCCGATCTCCACACAGCCACCTCCCAGCTCTCCCTGACCCCGACCGTCCCCACAGACCCCCATCACCTCCCCGTCCGGCCGCCCTTCCGCCCTCACCCGTCAGGGGGCCACAGCTTTGCCCTCGCCCGGCGCCGGCACTCGCACCAAAGATGGCGCGGGCGGAGCCGCCCCCGCCCACAGGCGGTCCCGGCAGAGCGGCCGCCTCCCTGCGCGCCGCTGGGTGGAGCCGTGTCCCGGCCGGAGCGGGCGGGAACGGCGTCGGAGGTGGTGAATGTGGTAACATGGTCTGTGCCAGCCATGGTGTGGCAGCAGGGCCAGGGCAGTGATTGTCCCCCTGCATTCGGCACTGGAGAGGCCACGCCTCGAGTGCTGTGTCCAGTTCTGGGCCCCTCAATTCAGGAAGGACACTGAGGGGTAAGGTGTGTCCAAAAGAAGGTCTTCAAGTCTCTTCATCATTTCCCCTTCTCCCATTTGACCTGTCTGGTTGGAAATGAGGAACTGTTTGTAACCCCAACCAAAATAGAGAAGCTATTTAGACTAAGACGTTTTTCCTGACTTCGGCTATGCAGACCACACAGTGATTTTCCTTTCACTGAACAAAGAGCAAGAGTTTCCGATGGGATTCCTCAGTTTCGACCTTTCTGAAAGTTACTGTGCTTGCCTTGGTGCTTTGGGGCTGTGCCGCAAAGCCAAGGCAGAGGGATGACTGCAGCCACAGAAAGAGGGGGTTTGCACCGAGCCCGGCCAGCCCGGGGCCGCCCCGCCCGCGCTGTGCCCTCAGCCCCGGCTCTGCCGGGCTCGTCCCCGCCAAGGCCGGCCCGCGCCGGGGCGCGCTGGGCGCGCGGGCCCGAGCACAGCGCCCCCTCAGGCCGCTCGCCGCAGACGCAGCCGCAGCCGCGGCCGTTGCGCTGCGGGCGTTGTGGCCACAGTCGGCGATCGACGCAATGGCGGAGCTGCCGCTGCCCGCTGGGCTCAGCTCCAGCACCTTCCCCGCCAAGCTGTGGCGCCTGGTGAACAGCCCCCGCGTCCGCTCCGTGCGCTGGGACAGCCGAGCCCAGGGACTGCTCATCGACCGCTCCCTCTTCGAGCAGGAGCTGCTCAACTCGGGCGACGCCCACGGGGCGGGCACTGAGGGGGCGGGACCAGCCCCCGACTCCTTTCAGGCCACGCACTTCGGCAGCTTCGTGCGGCAGCTCAATCTCTATGGCTTCCGCAAAGTGCCGGGCTGGGTTGGCTCAGATGAGCCGGGCGATGCCGGGGGCTGGCTCCACTTCAGGAACCCCAACTTTCGTCGCGACCGCCCCGATCTCCTGCTCCGCATCAAGCGCCTGACCAGGGCCAACAGGCAGCGGCTGGCAGCGGGGCTGGAGGTGCGCAGCCGCCAGCCCAGCCGCTTCCAGCAGCTCCACACGGAGCGGGTGGTGCCCTCCTTCCCCGCCGGGCAGCCGCCCAGAGCCGGTGAGACGGGGTGGGAGCTGCGGGCGAGGACGGTGGCGTGTGCTGTGGCCGTGGGCACTGCCCGGCGGGGCAGGAGCGGGCCCTGCCCGTGCTGGGGCTGCTCAGCGCAGCTGCCCCGGCTGGCACAGGGGCTGTCCTTGGGCAAGGCAGCTGTGCCGGCAGGGCCCGGGAGCTGTGCCGGGGCTGCCGGGGCTGCGGGACAGTCCCGCCGCGGCTGCGCTCACCACAGCCTGGCCCGCTCGGCTGCAGCTGGCCCAGCCGCGCGCCGTGGCTGGCGCTGCTCCATGCCCTGCCCTGGGATGCTTGGGGAGCTCTCTGTGAGTGCGTGTGAGCCGAGGGCTTGGGCCCAGCTGGAGAGAGCCTCCTGTCCCTCCAGGGCAGCGGGGAAAAGACCTGCCAGTTGGGTTTCTGGCAGTTGCCTCCTGCCAGGGTAGGGCAGCAGGACAGTTTTCCCAGACAGTTGAACGAACAGGGGAGAACTCAGTAGACAAGGAACTGCTAGTTGAATAGCTCCAGAACATGTTTGCTTCTTTTTTCTTCTTTCTCACTCTGCTTGGGAGGATGGGAGTTTTTGTTTTCCCTGGCAGAAGTACAGTTGCTGCCAAGGGAAACACACCTGAAGACCAAAAGTGACCCAGCCTTCCCTTTGCTTCCTTTCTTCTTCTCTCACTGATACACAGTGCTCTCATACCAAGACCTCGCTGCTGCCTCATCTGAGGGTTTAGAGCTGCTTCCAGGCCCTTCCAGGCTAAGTGCAGGTGCTCAGGAGGCTGATGTTTTCCTAAGATCACCCAAGAAAGTCTTTGCCACATCCGGACTTCTTGGGATTTCATCGCAGCAACCAGGCACAGGCAAATTTCAATTTAGCCATGAGCTCATCATTCCACTGGTTCCCATGGAGCTTAAATGCCAACCTGAGCTCATCATTCCGCTGGTTCCTGTAGACCATCGCAACCCTTCCATGGCCTCTCCACAGAGGAGTAGCTGCACATCTTCAGAGCAGCAGTTGCCAGCCTGCAGGCCATCAGGTAGGGAAAGAGCTTCTACCTTTGCTTTCCAAGCAGGTCCTGGTTAATGACCCTTTAAAGTGTTTTCCTGCAGTGCTCTTATCATGGATAGATCGCAGGTGAGAATCAGGTATGAAGTGTCAAGTCGCCTAAGAAGGGGGACCTTGAAAACAGAAAGATTCTCTGCCTGCTTTTCCTGCCCTTGCTGCAGATTTGGAGGGTGTTCTGGGCATTTGGCAGACAGCCTCTCTGTAGGGGTACAAGGGCAAGGTGAAAGATATTGCCTAACACGTGGTCAGTGTTAGGTGCACTCTCCTCTTTCTTTGAATGAAGCCAGACTAGGACTCTGATATGATATTGCAGATGTTTAAGACTGTCTGCCCTGCAAATCAAGCCGTGCCATTGAAATGAGCTCTGTGCGCCCCACAACAGCTGCAGCTGCAGAATATGTTCTCACCCACAAGGCTGGTTTTAGAAAAAACTCACAGTTTCATTTCAGTGTGTGTGTGCAGATCTGGCCTCTTCCTGACCACTTTCTGTGGTCCATTGTGATGAGAAACTCAAGCAGCCAAATCCCAAAGCTGCTGGGAAAATGCAAAAAGCTGTGATTATAAGGTGTTTCTGTGTGTCTATATCAGATTTCCAGTCCATGCTTTAATCTATGTACATGTCAACTAGGATAAATATTTTTAAGAGGAAGAACTCACTCCTCCAATGCCCTGGGAAGTCTGAGCACATTTCTGGAATGGGGGTTGCTGTGTGCTTCCTGTGATGTTTGATGCAAGGCAGCACTAGAGCTCTGCGTCCCAAAGACACATTGTGGAGCCTGACCAATGTGTTTGGATTCTTGCAGCCATCCCAAACACTTCAGCCCCCAGCACTCCAGCTGGCAGTGCAGGCTGTGCAGCATGGACAGCCCCCAGCTGGCTATGGAATACTCCTGGGGAAGAGGAATTGCCACCGCCGGATCTGGACATGGTGCTTGAGACGCTGGAGGAGATGTTTTCTCCCTCTGCTCAGGTAACTGAATTGGACAGGGAAGAAAGGGGCTGGACTGAGAGCTTGTGAATGTTGTTGCATGGCTGAGAAGGAAAAGCTCCTTGAGTTCAGCTGTGAATGGACAAGGAAGGCTTTGCTTGCTGAAAGAAGATTTCCAGAAGAAAAGGGAATGAAAAAGGGGGACAGCCCTTAAAATGAGGATGAAAGGTGTTCACCGGGTTTGGTTGCTCCTACTGGGAAGCATCCCTGGTGCAGGGGCATTTGTGGTGAGGAAGTGGAAGCTTTGTAGGTTCTAAGAGGCTCTGTTTGATGGGAAAGAAGAGTGTTTGGAGAAGTGGCACTGAAGGCCAAGTGTCCCGTGCAGGGAGGGGCTTGCCAGAGGTGCCTCTGTTGCAGCAGCAGATGTGGGCTGTGCCTCTTTTGGGTGGGAAGGCCAAGGCAAAGCAAGGGCTGGGCTGCAGCTGCTGCTGCTGTGTGAGCCCTGCCGTGGTGTGGGCGCTCCCAGAGCCGTGGCTGGGGCTGGGCTGCAGCTGCAGCTTTCTTGTCCTCTCAGTAAGCTGCTGCCTGCAGTCCAGTTTCCATTGGGAAATCCTCAGCTGGGCAAACTGGCCAGTCGTGCTGTCCATGCTGCAGAGCTCAGTCCCCTTGCTCTTGGGCATCTCTGTGGGAAGAGATGTGTGTGTTCCCATGCTGTCCCTGCCAAGCTGCAGCCTGGATGAGGCTGCTGTGCTCAGGGCAGTGGAGGGAAGAGCACATCCCTGTGCCAGGAGCTGGCAGGACTCCTCCTTAGCAGCCATTCCATGTGTTCTGTGTCACCCCGATGTTCAATACTGTCACTGTCAGCTTTGACAGCTTTTGGACTGTGTTTGAGAAGTCAAATCTTTTTGACTGTTGAAGGGCTTTGCGGCCCAAAGTTCTTGTTAGGAACAAGGGATTAAGTGTGTGAGCCATGGAGGTGTTGGACCAGGTGTTTTGTGTAAGTGGTGAGAAGGGTTTCTTCCTTTCTGTTTCTCTTTCAAGGGGAAAATTAATGTTGCCCCTGAGTCTTCAGGGGGGGAGCCTGTGGACAGAGCTGCAGCAGAGGGAGCTTTGCCTGGCACCAAGAGCTGCAGGAACAATTCCCAGGAGCCCGAGGAGCTTGGTAAGGACAGAGCCCCCACTGGTTTAGAGAGGGGTGAGATGGCTGCTCTGAGCCTGCCTCTGGCAGGAAGGGAGATGAGAAGGCTTGAGTTCCTGTCTGCAGGCTTGGTGCTTCCTGGTGCCTTTAGTTCAAATCCTGCACGGGCACAACCTGCCTGAGCCCTGCCCTCCACGCTTCTCCAGAGGCTCTGACACTGAGTCCTCTGCTGGGGCAAGAGAGCAGGGAATAAACCTGCCCTTGTGGGAGTTGTGTCACCAAGCCGGGTGTCCAAAATTGGTTCATGGCTCAGCTCCCAGCACCTTCAGCTTCAGCCATTTCAGTGAGGACTGAGGTCTCTGTCAGCACAGAGAAAGTACAAGCCTGGGCTTCTCTGTGGCAGCTGGGACTGTCTGTGTTTCAAGCTCTCCTGGGTGTCATTTGCACTGGAAGCGCTGAGACTTTACTGGGACTCTTCAAAACTTCAGAAGTTTTGAAAACTTGGAAGGATCCCTGTTCTTTAAAGAGCAGATCTGAAATTGTCAAATAAGAGTCTGCATTTCAGGCCATTTTTTCAGTCTTTGATGGAAGTACAGTTACTTCAAAAGGGAAAGATGCACAGTGGCCAATACTGACCCAATGTTCCCTTTGTTTCCCAGATATCCACCTGATCTACCTTGCCAGGAGGGCTGCCCTGCGTGAGAAGAAGAATCAGAGGGAGAGCCTGTGACCATCGAGCAGGTGGAATCTCTCCATTTATATACAGATTTCTATAAGTCTATTTGTATATCCCTATAGTTATATTTGTAGATTTATACAGGTGTGTTAATATAGTAAATCATTATATATAATTTTAATATATATTTATTTTTAAATATACATATTATAAATATATATATTCATATATATTTATATTATATATATAGTTATAGATTTATACAGTTGTGTTTATATAGTTAAATCAGTATATATATTTTTTTAATAATTGCATCACATTTATACATGTTTCGGAATTATATTTATATGTATGTAGTTCCATTCATAGATTTTGAGATTTATTTTTATATGTGTATAGAGTAACATACATATATTTATATATATGTATTAAAGTGCATAGCTATTTAGTTAGAGGTTTGTGGCAACTTAGATGCATAGATTGAGCTGTGTAGGCCTAGGCTGCATTTGTACCTCTTTCCCCCCTCGGCTGCCTTTTTCACCTCTTGCTTTTCCCCCGGTGCCCCCTGTGTCCCCTGTCCCTGTGCTGGGTCCGAGCTGGCGGCCGGGCCGGGCGGAGCAGCACTTCCAGCCCCGGCTGTCCCTGGAGCGGTGGGAGCTGCCGCTGGCCCCAGGCACTGTCCCCTGAGGAGCTGCTGAAGGACGGTGAGACTGAGGGGGCTGAGGGGGCGGTGGCGCCCAAGGGACGGTGACCCTGAGCTGCTGCTGGGGCTGAGGGCTGTGGGGCAGCCGAGGGCCATGGTGGCACTGAGGTGACAGGGAAGTGGCACAGGCTGAGGGGTGGCGGGTCTAAGGGGATGGGATGGCTCAGAAGGGACTGAGGGGGGTGAGAGGACTGTGAGGGGCTGAAGAAACTGAAGGGGGCTGGGGCTTCACCGAGAGCATGGCGGGGCTGAGGGGATGGAGGGGGCCAGCAGGGAGCACAGAGGGCTCCGGGACTGCAGCTCTGCCAGGCCTTGGAAGCAATTCCAGAGCCTCCACTTTTGCCCCAGCTGCAAGGAAGACCTTGAGGACAGCCAGAGACTGACGGGAGGCAGCAGGGAGGAGCTGAAGGCCAGCAGCAAGAGCAGTGAACGGGGACCTGCTGCTGCCAGCCTGGAGAGAGCCCGGGTGAGGCCACAGGCCCGGGCAGGCAGGCTGGGGCTGAGGCTGCCGTGGGCTGTGGCCGTGGGCACTGCCCGGCGGGGCAGGAGCGGGCCCTGCCCGTGCTGGGGCTGCTCAGCGCAGCTGCCCCGGCTGGCACAGGGGCTGTCCTTGGGCAAGGCAGCTGTGCCGGCAGGGCCCGGGAGCTGTGCCGGCTCTGCCGGGGCTGCGGGACAGTCCCGCCGCGGCTGCGCTCACCACAGCCTGGCCCGCTCGGCTGCTTTCTCTTTCCGACCCTCCTGGGGAGGCTCTGACATTTCCTCTTCCCTGATGGAAGTGCAGCTGCTGCCAAGGGAAACGTCCCCATACTCACTCAGTGTTCCCTTTGCTTCCCAGATGTCCCAACTGCTGTCACTGTCCAGGAGAGCTGCTCTGCACGGGAGGAGGGAGAGGCTTTGAAGATGGGGCAGCTGGGATCCCTCTGCTTGGAGTGCTGTTTAAAGATACACGGACTTTCACAGGGACAGGGGTTATTTCATGTGTATTTCCATATGTGGGTTGCTATTTGTATAGGTATATTTCTATTTATTTGTAATTATATGTATGGATGTATGCTATGTCTATGTATATTGTTCCATTTCTATCTATTTATTGATATTTACATATGTGTCCAGATGTATAGCTCTGTGTTTGTATTCATGCAGCTGGATGGATATTTAGCTTGGCAGAGTGATATTGGTATATATACTGATATATTTATTTTTTAATATGTATATTTTATGTAGTACGTGATGTTTAATCTGTATTTACATCTGTAGATTGTTATAGTTATGTATGTATTTATATATGTGCATATACATATGTATTTAATTCTATTTAAAGATGTATGCAGGGTATAGTTGTGTAATTCTATTGAATTCTTAGTGTGGGCCTATTTAGAGAGGGAATGTGTATTTTTGTATTTCTATATGGGCTCTACATTTGTAGCAATAGGTAATAAATTAAGTTGTTAAACACCTAATTGATCTTTGTGTATAGTGAGTTGTGTATAGTAGAGGTTGGCAATAAATTAAGTTTTGTTTAGTGAATTTGGTATTTGTATATTTTTACATGGACTGGTTATAATAATCTAATAAACTCCTGGTTTTTACCTAAATTGAGATTTGTATAGTTCTATATTGTCAGCGTGGGTGTAGCAATTGCAATTTGTAATAAATGACATTTTCTAACTGAAATTGATTCTCGTGTATTTGTGGCTCAGCAGTGTGGCTGTAGCAATCTGCAAGAAATGCCACTTGTCAGCTGCAATGAGTGTTCTGTGATTTGTGCTACCCAAAGCCACAAGCAGATGTAAATGCTGGAGGATTTTGGCCATGCAAATCTCCAGCCATGCCCAGCACATGCCCCACCTGCACTCAGGCTGGGCAAGGGAAGCGCAGATTTGGGCTGGCAGCAGAGCCCCACGTTGGCTCAGAACTCACTGCAGAGGCTGCTGAGAAAACTCCGAGACTCTGCTGAGAGCACAACTCCTCTGTGGATATGCAGATAATTCAGTCCACGTTTGGTTCTTTACATACAGACACACACAGATATACGTAGGCAGCACTTAGAAACCTGTAACATACTCAATTATGGGAGCTGAAATGGATTTTTCTCTGTTTATATAAAGGGTCAGCAGAGTTGTGCCATTCTGTAGCCATCCTGTAACAGGCAGTGATCACTGTGTCTAAGCAGTGCAGCAATCCATAATAAATTTCCCTTTTAAACTGAGATTAGCTTTGGGGCACTTCTCATTTCCATGATGAGTTACCACATCAATGTTTGTCCCTATTTCTTCACTGATCCTGAAGCTCTGACGAGTGTAGGACAGGCCCTGGCACCCAGTTCCTCACAGGCCTGTCCAGCTGTGGGCAATAGACCTGTCTTGTCTGTGAAACATCCATCTGAGGTTATTTGTCTGAGAGCCGTGTCCATATCTAGAACCCCCTCAGGCAGCACCGTGACTTGGGAGGGGAAAAACGTAAGGGGATTCTGGCATTTAATCCTTTTTAACACGTATTTGCACTCAGCTGTAGCCTAAACTTAGTAAGGAAAAGGACAGACTTTCTTTAGTCATGCAGTGTGGGATAAACGGTGTGGGAACAGCCACAAACCAAGCTGCAGGAGCAGCTTCTTCTTGGTCTTAACAGGACATTGTGTACAGGAAAGCATTACCACCTTAATGATTCACCTCTTAGGTAAAGCCACAATGGTTCACCGTGTAAAACTACCTGGGATGGAAATAACGAACGTCCCTGGGCTGGGGCAGAAGCCTGGGAGTCAAACACTTGGAAAAAGAGACCTGGCAAAGCCAGCCCAAGGCACAGGCACGCATTTGGCTCCAGGCAAGAGGGAGATTGTACTGCCAGCACGGGAAGGGACTCCAGGCAGAGGAGCTGGCCGGCAGCAGGGAGCAGCTCCTGCTGTCAGGACTCGCAGGACACAGGAGCAGCGGGCACATGGCGGATGGACAGCGGAGCCGCTCCTGAGCCGCCAAGGTGACCCCTCCTGGGGCTGCAGTCACAGCGCAGTCACCTGTCCTGCACGCTCCCTTTGGCTTCTTGAGCTCCAACCACTCCAACAAAGCAGACCTGATCATAAATTATAAAAATTATAAGACATCAGAACAAGTTGGCCACTGCTAATAGTGGATTTTTAATTTCTTTGACTGCCTCTGCATTAGTACCATCTGTGTTTCCAAAGGCAGTGCTCAGCATTTAGAGTCAAGCTTCCTCTGCTTTAGCAGATTTATATACATACATATATATATGTTTGTAATTTTATAGGTTTGTAACATTCATCTGTGTGAAGAAAGGGTAACCTTAAGAAAGTGTACTTGTTTAACAACATCATGGTTCCATAGAAATTTATTTCAAATTCTTTTCTGAGGTTCCTATACTAGAAAGACACTTTGCTAAAACTGTTAAGGATGAGAATTGCAGGGCTGGCTTAAAATAGAATCCAAATTTTATTTCATTCTGTGTACTATTTCCATTAAATCTGATTAATATCCAGGAATAAAAGACTAGAAAACTAGATTTGTCTTTTCTTCTTCTTTTTTTTTTTTTTTCTAGGAAACAAGACGTGTATAATTTTGATTTTTATTTTAGAGACAGTAATCCACTGGACTAATTGACACCTTGGAACTTCTTTACCATTTACAAATACCCATGGCTCTCAGGAATAGAAAGGTTAAAGGAAGGGAAGAGAGCAAATCTTTTAAAGCAGTGACCTGAGAGTTATTTTATATCACTTTATAATCACCTGGTTAAATACACCATTACCTAAAAACCATGTATATATGTACTTGGTACGAAGTATCAGCTGAATAAATGCTATACAAAAACAAGTTCTCATCTACATTTTTTGCTAAACTCGTGTTCTGTTCTTTCTCAGTAAAATCAGGAAGAGAAACTTAGCTGCTCTTTGAAAAATTAATCCATTAAAATACTGGCAATCCTGAAGTTTGATTTAGGAGTGTACAAACAATAATTTTAATTGTCACCAAAGAGAAACAAAAGTGACACGTCATCTGTGGTAAATGCATCTGTCATCTGTAGAATGTTGTATAGCAGTTAATATGAAGATCTCATGAATGATGGGGATAAGAGACACTGACCCTTGAGGATTCAAAGAATCATTTCATAACAATAAAAAGAGTTTATCTTGCTCACCTTAGTTATACTTAAAATGCATTTTATATGGATTAGATTTATACTGATTAAAAACTCATCACTTCTTGTATGCTGCTGAATAATTAATGCTGACTATTTTAGTCTCAGCCCACAGATTTAAAAGACAAACATTGTCACAGCTTGCAGTATGGAACCAGTACCACTTGATTTGTCACTGAAGTATCAGAAAGTGTTGTAAATGACACAGACTGCCATCGTGAGGCATTCCCAGGACCTGTTCAACATTGCTAGTAAACACAGGTCTGATTTGCAGTCTGTCAGCAAATTTGCTGAGAGCAAAACAAATCTCTGAAATTGCCATGTCTATAAAGAAGAAAATGTGCCAGTAGTAAAAAACCTGATTAACAGATTCTGCAAGTAATCATAAAATGACAATTAAGCAACATGATGCAGAATTGTAAGCACAAGTGGCCAGTATCATCATATCCTGTTTAGAAAGGCAGAAAAAGTCAGTAAATTACAAAGTTGATTGTTGTACTCATTCGTTTGAGGGTTGCTGAGGCAGCAGCAATGCAGTTCAATATGAAAGCTTTGTTATTGCTCAGACCAAGTTATAAAATCTCTTGATTATCCATGTGCAGCATGATTTATTCCTTCAGCTAATATTTGTGCTCTTGATAATAGGGTAGTGCAGCCATGGACTGCAAGAGACAGTTTAGATCACAGGCTTTATGGTTTACATCTAGGAAAAGCAATGCTAAAAAAGCTTTAATATTCTTCACATTTTATTATTTTAAGCCATCTAAACCAAGAATCATTTTTGCCTAAGTTTTTGTCTTTGCTCTTCTGGGCTGCTCTGAGATTGTATATGAAGGCTTGTCAAGTCTCTGATAACCAGGTATCTAGAATTAGTTCTGTGGTCTCAGCACAGCCATCTAATACTGTTTTAAATGTAAAATGTCCATAAAGAGCCTACAGATACCACCCAAGACCTGCAGAACACTCATGTCCTTTTGGACAGGCAAATAAAAAATGGCATCTCCCCTTAAAAATGCTCTCAAACACTCTTAGGCAGCTACATAAAGTTTCTGTAGTAGGACTGCATGGTATTTGCAGTCATTACTTTCCCCAGTAAAAATGAGATGTATTACAGTTGATATTTAATAATTTCAGGCTGTACTTTAGTTTTCCGTGTACCTGTGCCTTCATGGGAGCTGGGTGTCCAAACTGCCTGTAGAGCTGGTGGAGATCTCATCCTTGGTTCAGGTGCCTTCAAGAGGGCACCTTGATCAATTTAATCGACCTGTGGGATCTATTGTGCCTCATTTGCTGCTCCAGAAGAAAAAGGGTCTCCCATACAGACATGGACCCTACAGACATGGGGTGCAGGGCAGGGGTCTCGGGTACAGGAGATGAGCTGCTGAGGTGGAAGGTACACTCATCTTCTTTAGATAGATAGATAGATAGATAGATAGATAGATAGATAGATAGATAGATAGATAGATAGATAGATAGATAGATAGATAGATAGATAGATAGATAGATGTGAAAATCTAGCTCAGATTGGAGGCATGAGGGGCTGCAGGAGATTTTGGCAGCTGCAGACGTGCTCAGCTGGCACTTCTGCTCCTAACTCCCAGGGTAAAACCAGGAGGCTTTGTTGAGGAGGTCTCTTTTGATGGGAACACAGCTTCATGGAGGGCACTGACTTTAGGAGTCTGACTTTTTAAACAAATTAATCCTTTGCTGAATGACTGCGATATTTGGCAGGTATGAATAATTATAGTGAAATTCACTTAAGGGGAGGGTGACATATGTATGTCACATAGCAATAAAAACCAAAAAAACACACAAGTGGGATGCACTTCCTGACTCTTTGCTGTCAGCTGTCAGCATTTTTGTCCTTACTCGTGTGACTGCTAGCAGAATAGAAAGGAGAACAGTAAATTCAATTTTAAGACTGGTGTGAAATACAAAATAAGACTTACAGAGAGCAGAGGAATGGTTGTGATTTATAAGCACGTATCTCACTTTAATTGGAGAAAACAGAGACTGATTACAAAGGATATACAGATCAGTTTAATGTTTTCTCTGTCATCTTTTCACAAAGTATGCAGCTTCCAGCCCACGGCAGGCAGCAAGAATCCTTTCACTGACCTGAAGAAACTTTTTTATCATAATAGAAGGTACTTATTCATGGATATTTATTAAAGATGTGATGGCCAGTCTTGTCTTTTTTTACATTTCTTCTGGTTTTTCTATCATTCCTTTCAATCAGCAACTTACCAGCAGACTTCAGACGCCTTCAGAAATTGCTTGACATGGTTTGGCACTATTTGATTCTGCCTGTATTTAACATCACTCTTTGGAAAGTATTAACTGTACCTCATGCTTTTCCTTACTTTCTTTATACAGTCTTACTTAAAAATAAATGTGAGGAAAATATACATGAAAATGTGTACAACTTGAAATAAAAGTTACAGAGTCGTAGCCATTCAGTGTATCAAATGGGTTAATAATTGTAATGTGTGTTTCTGTGTTTTTACTCTCAGCTCTAAGCTAAGTTTTTTGTTGATCCCTATATTGCTTCATTGCCTTCTCTGAAGTGCAACCTCCTCAGGAAGGTCTAGGGAATTCCTCAATGTAAATATTCTTTTTCTTTTTGGAAAACCAACATTTTTTCTTACCTGCAAATCACAGATCAAGTCAGGAGAGGATGTTTTTCCAGTATCCCTTAACTGCTTTATTAAACACTGCTCAGAGCATGGAAGGATTACCATCTAACACGTGAAATGCAAGTTGGTCCCTTCAGGCTTTAGTCACTTTGCAGCTCTTGAGGCTTAGAGAGGGATTTTCCACCAGTTCCTGAGGAAAGCAGCTCTTGACCACACCACCTGCCAGACCAAACAGCACTGTGTAAAATCATGTTCTCCTGTGTGTTTGGTACGTCTTCTTCCTCTGGAAGACAAAAGTAAAAACTTATCTTTTAAGAGTTAAGCTATAATAGAACTGAAGAGTTGTTTATATTGTTTATTGCTACTTTTGTCCATTCATTCAGGATGGTAAGAGGAACGACTTGGAGCTACTTGAGAGCATTCAGCTATTTATTGCAATTTGCAGAATGAGTCGTGAGATGAGAGAGCAAATGTGTTTATGCACACAGACAGGTATAAAAGGCCTTTGCTGCATTTTGTAACTTAACAACTCAGCTTACAACTATTTCCTGTTATATAATTTTAGTCTGTGTTTAATGGAACCTGAAGAGAAAACATGGATTACTAATTCGGTTGTAACATTACTCGTAAGATCTTTTCCTATGGAGAAAAAAAGACAGCTATCCTAGTTTGTGAGTGGTTTATCTCCTCAAAAATTCCAATGCAAAAATTGATTTGGGATATAGGTAAGTGTGGAGAAATGGCTCCATGACAGAGGTCACGTAGACATTCGCTTGTTAGCCAACCAGGAGCTGAGAAAGTACCGAACACAGCTAGTTTGAGTCCTGCACCTGCAAGACAGCATGTCCTTGGGCCTAGCTGGGTATGATAACAAGTAGACAGAGAGACGTGGGAAATAGGGAATGCAGACCCAAAAGAATGAAGAAGAATTGATGGTATAGTTTAACCAATAGATTGCTTGGCTTACAAAATATTCATAAACTTATTATTTGCTGTATAAGTGTCTGATGCTCTCTTCAATAAATGGAACTTGCTTATCACTCATATTGAGTGTCTGAGTCTCCCCTCACCGACAAATAGCTCATCCCCGACAAAAGCCTCATTCTGCAACAGGAAAGTTGTTGTAATGTAACTGTTTTAAATTCTTACTCTAATTTTTAATTTCTTAAACCTTAAAATCAATGATCAATTTACTGATTGATTGCAGAAACCTTTAAAACGCTTGTCAGGCTGGCTGAGAATTCACAAGCACACTACTCTGCGATGGTGTACAACCACGGCTGCTGAGGCTGCTGTGAATGCGCAGCAGTTTTTCACAGGTGTGGGACTCCTCCTATCCAGCACAGGCGCTGGCACAGAGGAATTGCGGATCGGATGTTTTGACGGCCTGTTTTGCAGCAGTCTCCGGCCTGGACGAGCCCTGCTCCGACTGACAGGTCCCTGCAATGAGCCGATGCCCGCAGGCGGCGAGGAGAGACCCGGGCCCCTTTGGCAGCGCTCCCAAAAGGCCGCAGGACGGACGGGAAGGTCGCTGTGCCCCAGGCGGCCTCTCCCGCGGCCTCTGGATTCGGGCACGGCAGGGATCCCTGGAGCAGATCCCGCCCTTCTCGCGGCCGGCCCGGAGCTTTGCTGAGGGCGCGGCGCTGCCGGGGCCGGGCCGAGCCCTGCCCGGGCCGGGCCCCGCAGCCCCCGAGGCTGCCCGGCTGCCCAGCAGGAACTGCTCCCGCTGCCCGGGGCTGCTCCGGCCCCGCAGGAGCTCTCGGGAGCCCCGAGCGGAGCACACGGCATCGAGCCCGAGCTGCTGAGCTCCCATCCCTGCTCCTGACGCTCCGGGACGGGCTCGGATCCGCGGGCCGGAATGAGCTGGGCAGGTGAGACGCCGCTTGCATCCGCGCTTGGGGCACTGGGGACCGCAGGAGAAGTGTCACCGGCAGCTGTCATTGGTTTGGCCATTTGTATGGCGAGGAAGGCATTTGTGTCTGAGTTCGGCCTTCTTTGTCTGTGCCATATCTGGGAGCACAAAAACTATTTCTCATGAAGGTAAGAAAATGGTTTGATTGTTATCCTATGTGCGCATGATGCTAAATGTAAACACTCTCTATTTTACATACCAGAGGCCTGCCTTAAAGAACCTATGACTTTGCAGATATTATTTCCATAATTGTATATCTTTCAGAGGAAGCAGCACAGTTCATCTGAACTAAGTCCTTCCTTACACTTAAGAGAAAAAACAGGCTGTGTGAGAGCTCTGCTAGCTGGGAATGCATGAATGGAAGAATTTTAGGACATTGCTATGGAAAGTGTAGATGTTTAACCACGATTTAGGGAAAAGAGCTAGTAGGTATGCTCATTTATGAAGGTAAGTACCAAAATCTGAATTTTTCCTGTATTATACTGAGCCCTCGATATGTTTTGTAATTGCACTTTTCTCTGTATTTTTTCATGCTGATGTCACTGGCAGTGACATGCTCTGTGCTAAGTGCTGGATTGGATGGTTGGCTGGGAGATGCCTTTAGTTTTATGGCACACAGGGGTCTAAGGAGGGTGTGCGGCTGTCCCTGTGCTCTGGCACCAGCTGAGGTGCAGGAGCACTTCCAGGCCTGCCTCCAGGCATGATGAGCTGGAGTTAAAGCTGTGCCTTCTGCTGAGCAGCTGATACCGCCTCTGACCATGAACAGCTGGGCCTGATATAATAAACAGAGCTTTCTTCCTTTCTTACTAAGAGCCAGAGTCTGATAAAATGGATTCTTCATCCTGCTCTGACCAGTGAATACCAGGGTTCATTTCCACAAATTTCCTGCTTTATCTGCTTTGTACCTGCCAGCTACATGAGCCATAATGTCCTGCTGCTCAGCTTCCTTGAGAGAAGCAAGCATTTCTTTGGAAAAGAGCTCTTCACTAACAGTTGGACTCACAAGTGGCTCACTGATGTCCCTCTAATTCCCAAGTTGTTCCACATCTACAGTTGCCTTTTAGGGATAGACCGTGATGCTCCTCTGATTTCTGTGGTATCCTCTTTGCCTAACGCTTTCAAGAATGAGCTAGAAGAGGCAAGTCGAGGTTCAAGGGAAGGACTTGTGTTTCCTACTTCATCCTGGATCATTTAATTTGAAAAGTTTTAGACTTCGATTTTCAACAGTGAATTGTCATTGGCCCAGACTTCGAAATCTCTAGCACATTCATGTTTTCAACATTAAAGTTTTTACATGCTAAAACAGTATCTTTAACTGAATTTGAGTAAAAAATTAAATGGATGAAGATCCCTCCACTTAGTGTTTTGCTTAGTGAAAATTCCATATTGATACGGAATAAAGTGGATTTATTTGGATACTCCTGAAAACTCCCTGCCTTTCTTCTCCCCTTCCTTTGCTCAGTGCAAGGAATAGCAACATTTCTTATGTCATTATATATGTTTGCCACTTTGCCAAACATTTTGGAACAAGCAAAACTGAGTCACGCCTTTTTTCACCAAAACATGCAAGCACTTGTGTGAATGTTTCAAATTTCCAAAAGTCAGGCTAAGGCTATAATCAGTACTTGCCCCGACTGTCAGCTTGTGCAGCCTCCTGTTTCTACAGGAGCAGTCAACCCACGATGTTTGCAGTTATGGCAAATTTACCTTCCTTTGGTAAATTTAAAAATATTCATGTTTCAGTAGACATGTTCTCTGGTGCAATTTTTGCTTCTCTTCACGCAGGTGAAATAAGTAATCATGTAATGAGACTGATGCTGAAAAATAAACAGCTGAACGCACTTTCCCAGCAGCCCCATCTCGTTCATAGTCTGTAAATAAACCCCCTTGCCAGTGTAAGTTTGAAGATCATGCATTTAGTAATGCAAGGTAGTTAAAATCATTTGTTCTGGAATCCCTTCCCAACTTCAAAACCCACACACTTAATTTTTTACTCCAGCTACAGCAAACCTAGACATCTTTCCCCTGCTTTCTCTGTTGTAATTGACCAGTCCTTTCTCTCTTTGATCACTGATTTGGTCAAATAAGACTAAAATGCAATGATCCCTTAAAGCATAGTGATCTAGTCAGCATATTTCCTATTTTCCCATTTATTAGGCAACAAGACTTAATTCTGACAGGTAATAAATACATGCAGCGAGGGGTGGTCTTAATTTAGGAGTCCAGCTAGCAGGAGGGGCGACCAACAACCCACTGCAACAGGACGAGCACCCCTCGGCGTCTATGGCCTCGGGCTGCACTCGTGGCGCATGGATTCGCTGCTGATGAGGCAGAAGAGTCTAGACACTCACTGGGGACTATCAGATTTATTGTAGAACCCAACATGTCAACCAGGGAGTGACCCCAAACAAGCGGTGCGATAGGGTTATAAAGGGGGAGGAATTCAAGGGAGGGGTTTACAGAGATCCAATAGGGGAAGGTAAAGGAGCGGGCTTAAGATAATAGGCATAAGGGTAGAACCAATAGATACAATGTAAGGGAGGGGCCCCAGAACCACAGCCAATCATACCTCCCTAAGTGGAGAAGATTCTGGCAAGATAGGAGGAGTGGGGGAGTAATTGACTGGGCCCAGGGAGGAGAAACAAGTCTACATAAAAGGGAATGAGGGGAGGGGGAAATTATATAACAGAAGGGATTGACAGAAACAGTGGCGGGAGTTACTAGGGCAACCAATTAATTGACAACACAATGGCGGGAAAACTGGTGAGGGCAGAACCATTACAGAAAATGGGGGAGCAATTAAACAAACTAACAGAACACACTACAACAAATACAGACCTTCAGCTTTAAGAGGCAGAGGACATGAATTCCATTCAAATTGGCTCCTTAATATTTATTTTATCTTCAGAGTGACTCATGAACCCTTTCAAGTTCGGATAAGAAATTAATGCATCAGTGACTGTAACAGACAAGGAAGAGATGATGGTGAGCAAGCAAATAATGGCTTGCTTAGCCACACAGCAGGCTCTGCAGTTTTAAAATTTAATTACATTTTGTGAGTTTTAAAGAAGTAAACGGAGAACAGAAATCTTTAAATGTTTGAAAGTATCATATATAATTATGCAGGTGTTAATGTGAGAATCTACAGAGTATCATTGATGCATGTGGTTGTGCAGGTTTTTTTTTTTGTTCATGGGTATGTTTGTGTAAATAACCACATGTAAAGGAATTTTTCTAACTCCTTGCAGGAATATTTAAATGGGATATATATTCATGCTCTAAGCTCTGTGTGCTGTGGCAAGAACAGTAATGCCTATATAGCAAGGTTTCCTTTTACAAAACTCTTTTTTCCTACTCATTTTCAGCTTTTTCCCTGCTCTCCTTGGGTCAGCAGAGCAGTGCCACTCTGCCTCCACCTGGAATTTGTCTGCCCCTTTCTTCTTCCTGTTCCAAAATCACCCTTAATCCCTGCCTCCCACAGCTCTGCCCACTGACAAATAAGTGCAGCACCAACCAGTTCATGGTCTCCACACCTGTGCATTATTTGCTGCCATTCCGCAGAACCCAGTGGAGATGTGTGGGCTGTGCTACCATTGATGGATTTATGTATTTTCACATCTCCACAACTGTCATGGATTTAATGCTGCTTCTGCTCCTGAAGTCTCTCTATGTCCATTTATCTACTGCTATTGCTCACGGTACCTGGTGCTTTTCAGCTGGAGCAGAATTGTTTTAGCAGACATCTATGTGAATGCTCGTGCAGATACAGTGTAATAGGGGCTAAAGAGAGCTGCATCATACAAAACAACATCAGTGGGCATTTTCAGGAGAATCTGAAGAGGAGGGGATGTAGTTCTTACACACTGGACAACAGCTCCTAGTGCCTGTTGTCACAGAGCACCCTGCAGATCATTCTGTGCTCCTTTGTGCTCGGCCCGAGGTGCCAGTGCTGCTCTCTGGGCTTGTGCAGAGCCAAGGAATCCCCATGGAGGCCACTCTACAGCCTCATGGATGCACAAGAACTTTAGGACACATTTAAGCCTCACACACATGCAAAAAACCCAAACCAAACTAAAACACCACAACAAGCCAAAAAACTCCCATGCAAACAAAAAACCCATGGAAATTTGTTTACAAGTTATAACTGATTGTCTCGTGTCACCTCCATTCTGTTTTCCAAAGCAGTGTCAATGTTCAGACAGAAGGACAGACAGGTTTTAGCAGGACTGACCAAGTTTTGGTAGGGATGGAGCCTGCTCTCCCCCATCAGAGCCTGCTGGCTCTGCCTTTCTGTCTGGATGGGTGGCACAGCCCCAGCCGTGGCAGAGCAGCTCCTGTGCCCCTGCAGTGGGGCTCAGCAGCACTTTAAGCCACTCTCACCCTGCATTGCCCAAGGGCTGCTCTGGCAGCGCCCTCAGCTCCCTCTTGGCCCTTTCCCTCCGTGCTGCCCTGGCAGCTGGAAGCCCAGGGGGTGTCTGGGCTCTCAGCCACAGTTGGGTTCTGCTGCTCCAAGCCTGGAGCTGCCACGCTGGGGAACCCACAGCTGAGAGCTTCCCTGGAGTGCAGCAAACAGAGGGCCTGGCAGGAGGGGAAAGGGCCCTGAGGTCAGGCCAGAGATGAAGGAAAAGGGGAATGGGAAAGGAGAGAAGAGAAAATTCACAGGGCTTGAGAGCTGAATCTTCCCTGCAAACTTTGCATACAAGTCTGGATTCCCAAAAGATCAATGGTGTCTGAGTTTATTATTAAATAAAAGAGATGAAAAAGAATATTGATTAGTTGTTCATTGGCTATTCTGATTACTGATGATTTTGGGATCTGAAGGAAATTGGAGTGTGTGACCATGATACTGAAAAAAGATACATATGCATATAAAAATGTAGGAATCAGAAACACAACATAAAAAATCAAAGATCAAATAAATTCTGGCATTTCCTCATTTTGAAAGTAAGGAATCTGAGCTACAGGTTTGCTAAAATTCTTGCAGGTACTTTTATATGTAATACAAGCATACAAAACTTCAGAATGGCATTTTCAAAAACACTTTGTCTTCACCATGTTCTAACAGTTTTCCAAACAGTTGGAGACAACAAAAATATCAAAGTTCTGGAAGCTCAAAAGTCCTTTCATCTCAGTCTAATCCTGAAAGAAAATCCTAAGTTATGTGTCTTCTGAAAAATAGGCATAATTATATTCTATTAAGGAGACTTTTGTCTTGTTTTATTTTTAAATCAGCTGTTCAGTACTCAGTACTGAAAAGAAAACAAGATCTTTCTTGTGGCCTAGAATGGTAGCAGAAAGAAGAATTTAATAGACTCTATTTAGAGCTTCATTTTTCTTACTGGTTATTTTTGCTGGAATTGCCTAGCTAAAAACAGCCAGATTGCTTTAATAGAGTGATTTCTTCCAAGAGAGTAAGAAGGACAGGAAAATACAGGTCAGTCAGCCTTGCCTCTGTCCCCTGACAGGTGGTGGAGTAGCTAATCCTGAAAACCATTCCAAACAAGTGGAGAAGTCGATTGGGAGTAATGGTGACCTACCTGATACCCATGATAGGGCAGCCAAACGGATGGATATGGAGCAATGGATGATGTCTACCCCAGCTTTACCCAAGCCTTTGAGACAATCTCCTACAGCATCCTTAAACACAAACTACCAAAATGCCCAGTGAAGAAGGCTGAAAAATGGATGAGGACTGTCATCAGTGGCACAAAGTAGAGCTGGAGGCAAGTCACGACCCCCAGGGGCTGATGCTGGGGCAGATGCTCTTTAATGTCTTCATTCATGGCTGGGCTGGAGGAGCAGTTCACCCTCAGCAAGTCTGCAGACAATGCAAAGCTGGCAGGAGCAGCTGATAGCCCAAATGTTTGTGCCATTCAGAGGGGCATCAGCAGCTAAAGAATTGGCCTGAGGGGAATCTGATGGAGTTAAAGGAAGGGAAATGAAAAGTCTTGGACCTGGGCAGGAATAACCCCAGGCATCAAGAGCTGCAGTAGGCTGACTGCCAGGAAAGCAGCTTTTATATTTTCGGTGCCTTGGTGCTTTGGGGCTGTGCCGCAAAGCCAAGGCAGAGGGATGACTGCAGCCACAGAAAGAGATGTTCGCACCGAGCCCGGCCAGCCCGGAGCCGCCCCGCCCGCGCTGTGCCCTCAGCCCCGGCTCTGCCGCGCTCGTCCCCGCCAAGGCCGGCCCGAGCCGGGGCGCGCTGGGCACACGTGGGCCCGAGAGCAGCGCCCCCTCAGGCCATGCTCTGCCGGTGCAGCCGCGGCCGTTGCGCTGCGGGCGTTGTGGCCACAGTCAGCGATCAACACCATGGTGGAGCTGCCGCTGCCCGCCAGGCTCAGCGTATTGTGAAATACGAACGTGTCTCTGACCACACACTGCCTGAAGCACATGTCTATTCAAACTCTGAGATTCCCGGAGACAGCTAGATAAAGATCAGCACTTTAGCATAAGAACAGATGCTGCCAGCACGATGATTGCCAGATCTCAAGTCATCGGAAACCGCCTAAGAACGATCATTGTCCTGCAGATAACATCAGCCAGGGATGCCAGAAACATACATGTGAATACATGACTGGCTATCAACCAGGAGACGGCCTTTGTCCAGCTCTGCACAGTGAAAGAACCAACTATGAATGTGAAGAGTTACAAAAGAAATTGGGGCTCCTTTGCCTCAGGCACAATAAGCTCGTTGCTAGAAGTGGCTTGCGTGAACAGAAGAGAATATGATGCAATAGAGGTCGGATCCAGGTTCACCCAGCGCCGATCCCAGGCTGGACGATGTTTCCTTGGCTGTGGTGGTTTCCAGGATCATATTTTAGTCACACAAAAAGATAAATCTTTTCACATTTTTGATAATTTGGCTTTCAACTGATCATTTATAACACCCGCCAAGCTGAGGAGCCTGGTGAACAGCCCCCGCGTCCGCTCCGTGCGCTGGGACAGCCGGGCCCAGGGGCTGCTCATCAACCGCTCCCTCTTCGAGCAGGAGCTGCTCAACTCGGGCGACGCCCACAGGGGCCGTGGCCATGGGCTGGCCCCGGTCCCTCACACCTTCAGGGCCACCGCAGTTCTGCAGCTTCATGCAGCAGCTCTACCGCTACGGCTTCCGCAAGGTGCCGGGCTGGGTCAACTCGGCTGCGCCGGGCGATGCCGGGGCCTGGCTCCACTATAGCAACCCCTGCTTTCGCCGCGACCGTCCCAACCTCCTGCTGCGCATGAAGCGCTGAAGCGCGGCCAACAGGCAGCGGCCAGCGGCAGGCCGGGAGGGCAGCAGGCGCTCGCCCTGCGGCTCCCAGCAGCTCCCCGGGGCACGGCCTCTGCCGGACGAGTGTCCGCCCAGCAGCTTCCTCCTGCTGCACAGGAGCGGGCGCTGCCGGCCCGGCGGGAGGGGCTGAACCGCTTCCAGGAGCTCTACGGGGGCGGCCACTGCCACTTGGGCGGGAGGGACCTTGCAGCCACTTGCAGGAGCTCTATGGGGAGCAGCTGCCTCCGGCCGAACGGGAAGTGCTTGTGATCCAGCCCTGCAGCTTCCAGCAGCTCCACAGGGAGCAGCAGCCCCCAGCCTATGACCCCCGAGGTAGGAAAAGAGTTGTAGCCTTGTTTTTCCAAAAGGTCATGAAAAGTGACCGTTTGAAGTAGTTTGCCGCAAGGCTCTGTCATTCTCAACCAGAAGTTGTCAAGCCTACTAGGAAGGGGCACCTAGGAGGCCAAAAGATTCTCTGGCTGGTTTTCCTGTGTGTTTCCCGTGATGTTTGATCCACAGCAGCACTAGAGCTCTGTGTCCTACAGCCACGTTGTGGAGCCTGACCTATGTGTTTGGATTCTTGCAGCCACCCCGGGCACTTCAGGGCCCAGCGCTCCCGCTGGCAGTACAGTCTGTGCAGCATGGACAGCCTCCAGCTCAGCACAGAACGCACCTGGGGAGGAGGAATGGCCACCAGCAGATCTAGGCCTTGCCGTAGAGAAAATTATTTGGGAGATCAGGAGGTCCCTGTCAGAGATCTCCCTCTGCTCAGGTAATTTCATTGGATGGGGATAAAAGGGGCTGGACTGAGAGCTTTTGAACCTTGTTACATGGCTGACAAGCAAAGGCTTCTTTAATTGAAGTTATTTCATCATTATTTTGTTATTGAATTATTCTTGGTAAAGAAAGATTTCTAAAAGAGGAAATGAAGAAGAGGTTTTATTTGCTGGGAAAGAGGAGAAGAGTGTTTGAAGACCTGGCACTGAAGACCAAGTGTCCTGTGCACATCCCCTCACTTGATGTGTTCTGGTTTTCTGTGTTCCCCTTTTGTCTCAAAGGTCATTTTGTAAGAGCTTCAGTTTCACCTTGGCCCCCTGAATCCTGAGTTTAAAAGGCTTGTCATGTGAACCGTGGGGGCAGTGTTCCCTCCTCTGTGCTCCATGTCCTTTGGGAGTGGAGAAGGACAATTATTGTATCCCTGATATGATTCCAGCAAAATAGTGAGTGATCTTTGGGTTCCTTTCTTTCTGTTTTTCTGCTCAGGGCAATGTTGCCCCTGATTCTTCAGGAGGGGAGCCTGTGAACACAGCTGCAGCAGAGGAAGCTTCATCTGGCACCGAGAGCTGCAGGAACAATTCCCAGGAGCCCAAGGAGCCTGGTAAGGACAAAGCCCACACTGATTTAGAGAGCTGTGAGATGGCTGCTCTGAGCAGGGTTGGTGCTTCCTGGTGCATTGAATTCAAATTTTGCACGGGCACAACCTGCCCGAGCCCTGTCCTCCATGCTTCTCCAGAGGCTCTGACACTGAGTCTTCTGCTGGGGCAAGAGAGCAGGGAATAAACCTGACCTTGTGGGAGTTGTGTCACCAAGCCGGGTATCCCAGATTTGTGCTGAAGTTGGTGGATAAATTTGCTGCAGGGTGCTAGGGGAGGTCAGGCTGAGTGACTCTTGAAGGACAAGGAGCACAACATGAGAGGCCAACCAATTGAAAAATCACAGTAACTCCAGTAACAAAAGGAAAAGCTTGAATGACTCCTGATTAGAGAGGCCTAAGAGGAGAGAGAGAGCACTGTGGATCCATTCCTTAGCCAAGCTGGTGCAGCCTGCAGGCCTTGTGGGGAGCTCTGTCCCTCCCAGCCCTTCCTGCCAGAGCTGATGGTCGAGTTGCAGCAGCTGCTGCTCACTGCAGAGGGCAGTTTGTAGATGCCAGGAAATGGAGCTGGTTCATGACTCAGCTCCCAGCACCTTCAGCTTCAGCCATTTCAGTGAGGACTGAGGTCTCTGTCAGCACAGAGAAAGAACAAGGCTGGGCTTCCTTGTGGCAGCTGGGACTGTCTGTGTTTCAAGCTCTCCTGAGTGCCATTTACTCTGTGAGTGCTGAGACTTTATCAAGATACTTCAGTGTTTTGAAACACACTTTTGAACACTTGGAATGGTCCCTGTTCTTTTAAGGGCAGATTGCTTCCAATTGCCAAGTGAGAGTCTGCCTTTCAGGCCAACTTTGACAGCCCCTGGTAGAAGGACAATTGCTGCCCTAGGGAAAGGTACAGAAGGGCCAATATTGACTGGGTGTTCCCTTTGCTTCCCAGATGCCATCTGACCAACATCTCCAGGAGGGCTGCCCTGCATGGCAGGAAGAGACAGGGGAGAGCCTGTGACCATCGGGCAGGTAGAAGTCCTCTGTTTGTAGATATGTTTAGAGATTTCTATGGTTCTATTTATTAGTGGTTATAGTTCCATTTATAGATGATAGTGTTCTGTTTATATGGGCATATATTGATAGATCTGTATAGTTAAATGTGAATATGTATACAGTTAGAGAAGTGATATAATTATATTTTATTATAAATTTACATTTATAGATTTTCAGAGTTAGATTTTTATATCTGTAGAGTAAAATATATATACATATATATCTCTATATGTAAATGAAGTTAGATTTATAAATGTGTATAGTTATATAGTAAGAGGAATAGGAATGTTTAGATGGAGAGATTGATGGATAGATTGTTGTTTGTGTAGGCCTAGGCTGCATTTGTACCTCTTTCCCCCTCGGCTGCCTTTTTCACCTCTTGCTTTTCCCCCGGTGCCCCCTGTGTCCCCTGTCCCTGTGCTGGGTCCGAGCTGGCGGCCGGGCCGGGCGGAGCAGCACTTCCAGCCCCGGCTGTCCCTGGAGCGGTGGGAGCTGCCGCTGGCCCCAGGCACTGTCCCCTGAGGAGCTGCTGAAGGACGGTGAGACTGAGGGGGCTGAGGGGGCTGAGGGGGCGGTGGCGCCCAAGGGACGGTGACCCTGAGCTGCTGCTGGGGCTGAGGGCTGTGGGGCAGCCGAGGGCCATGGTGGCACTGAGGTGACAGGGAAGTGGCACAGGCTGAGGGGTGGCGGGTCTCAGGGGATGGAATGGCTCAGAAGGGACTGAGGGGAGTGAGAGGACTGTGAGGGGCTGAAGAAACTGAAGGGGGCCTGGGGCTTCACCGAGAGCATGGCGGGGCTGAGGGGATGGAGGGGGCCAGCAGGGAGCACAGAGGGCTCCGGGACTGCAGCTCTGTCAGGCCTTGGAAACAATTCCAGAGCCTCCACTTTTGCCCCAGCTGCAAGGAAGACCTTGAGGAGAGCCAGAGACTGACGGGAGGCAGCAGGGAGGAGCTGAAGGCCAGCAGCAAGAGCAGTGAACGGGGACCTGCTGCTGCCAGCCTGGAGAGAGCCCGGGTGAGGCCACAGGCCCGGGCAGGCAGGCTGGGGCTGAGGCTGCCGTGGGCTGCGGCCGTGGGCACTGCCCGGCGGGGCAGGAGCGGGCCCTGCCCGTGCTGGGGCTGCTCAGCGCAGCTGCCCCGGCTGGCACAGGGGCTGTCCTTGGGCAAGGCAGCTGTGCCGGCAGGGCCCGGGAGCTGTGCCGGCTCTGCCGGGGCTGCGGGGGCTGCGGGACAGTCCCGCCGCGGCTGCGCTCACCACAGCCTGGCCCGCTCGGCTGCTTTCTCTTCCCGACCCTCCTGGGGAGGCTCTGACATTTCCTCTTCACTGATGGAAGTGCAGCTGCTGCCAAGGGAAACGTCCCCATACTCACTCAGTGTTCCCTTTGCTTCCCAGATGTCCCATCTGCTGTCGCTGTCCAGGAGAGCTGCTCTGCACGGGAGGAGGAGACCGAGGGAGAGGCTTTGAAGGTGGGGCAGCTGGGATCCCTCTGCTTGGAGTTCCATGTAGACATGTCCAGAAGTGCACATAGAGATGGATTATCATTTGGATATGTACATATGTGGGTTGCTATTTGTATAGGACTATTTCTGTATGTATGGTGTTCAGGGATGTATGCTCTGTATATATGTATGATTATACATACATATATGTTTGTAATTACATCTACGTGTATATTTGTATCTAAGTATACATGGATGTTGTTATATCTGTGTTTAGTTCTGTTTCCTATTTATACAGTTGTGTTGCTATTTATTTCTATTGATGCAGCTATAGGCATATGGGTCTTTAAATAGTTATATTGGTATTTGCATAGGTATATAAGTCTATTCTTATATTTTTATATGTATCCATATGTATAGCTGTATATTTGTATTTATGCATTTGTATTGATATTTAGCTTGGCACAGCAATATTTTTGTATTTATAGATAGGTTTGTGTTATATATCTGTTTATATATATATTGTATATAATATGTAATATTCAATCTATATTTATATCTGTATATTTTTATATATGTATTTCTATATATTTGTTTATATTTATTTGTTTATATTTATTTATTTATTTATATTTCAACATGTATGGAGTTGTATAGTTGTATAATTCTATTGGTTCTGTGTATAATTCTATGAGTTCTTGGTACACGGCTATTTAGAGAGGGAATTCTTATTTTTGTATTTCTAGATGGCCTGTATGTTTGTAGTTATATGTAATAAATTAAGTTATTAAATGCCTAATTGATCTTTGTGTATTGTGAGTTGTTTCAGAGATTGCAATAAATTAACTTTTGTTAACTGAAGTTAGTATTTGTATATTTTTACACAGACTGGTTGTAATAATCGAATAAATTCCTGGTTTTAACCTAAATTGAGATTTGTATAGTTCTCTATTGTAAGCGTGGGTGTAGCACTTTGTAATAAATTACATTTTTCAACTGAAATTGATTGTCATGTATTTGTGGATCAGCAGTGTGGCTGAGCAATCTGCCAGAAATGCCATTTGTCAGCTGCGATGGGTGTTCTGTGATTTGTGCTAAATTGGTGTATTTTATTAAACAGTAAAAGAGGCAAAGAGAATAGAAAGGAGGAGAAAGAAGTGTGCAAGGGTGGTGCGGGGACAGGGAGAGGGTGGCAGGGGTTATGTATGACAGCCTTATCACGCATCCAAGGGTCCCACCATGTCTCACTGCTCTCCTCCATCTGGTCGCCTTGGTGGTGAGGGTCCCACACCACACTGCCACACATCCTGACGAGTGAGGGATTCCCTGGATTAATACACACCTTGGGCTGGTGGGAATGCCCAGGTGCCTCCCTTGTGGGGGGCCAGCTAGACACTGTCCCTTGCTGCACTGAGGGTCTGTGGCATTGGGCTGCAGTGCTGTGATGCAGGGTCTGGGCACCCCTTTGGGGGGCCCTTTGATGAGGCACATCAGCTCCTCTGTTGTGGGCAAGCTTTCCCGCAGTGAAGGGCCCCACAGCTGGGCTGCTCTGCCCAGCAGAGAATGGGCAGCCACTGCCTCTCACCAGAGGCTTTCCAACACTCACCCAAAGCCTCCTTGCCACCAGCTTTGGTGCCAGGGTCTGTGTGAACCTGGCAGCTGATAGCCCTGGGGCTGTCATCTCCACCCTGAAGGCATTGGCTTTGCTTCCTGAATGCCCTTGAACTGTTACTTTATCTCCTCCTCATCACAGAACCCCGTAGGGCCTCTCAGAGCCCCATTCAGGGTGTGGTGGTCATCTGTGCAGCTTTTGTAACACAGCTCTGCTGTAGTAGGCAGAAGTCTTTCATGAAAATGTTTAAACCATAAACTATAGTATTTCAGTCTCTGACACCGGGGAGGACAAATCCACCACCCATCCCACAGGCAGCTCTTTAGGAAGTGCTCCAAGTGTCCCCCTGAAGCTCATCCCAGAGACCAGAAGCCAGCAAGCATCCTGAGCCAGCTCTGCTGCCTTTGGCAGCACTTTGGCAAATGACCTGCAGCAAAGGGGAAGGCACCAGTGACTGTGCCTTCCTGTGACTGCTGCTGGCTGGGGATGAAGGAAGGGCCATGGACACAAGTGCTGAGATGCTCCAAAATCCAGGACAACTGGGAAGCAATAAGGTCTCACAAGCACTAATATGATGGAAGTCCTTTGTGCGAAGTTCCATGGAGGAACTGCCAGGGGACTTGCTGCTAGGATCAGCAGTAGCTGAAGGCAGCAGGATCCTTTTCCTGGGTCTGTTTCAGGACACAGGCTCTGGTGACCCCTGCTCCCAAAAAGCCCTTGCCCATGGAGGCTGTAGGGCAAAAGCAACCCCACTGCAAAGAGTGGCTTTGCAGTTGAAGTCCACTTGTGTTTAGGGAATGGAGTTTAGGGAATGAATGACTCCCACGCCAAAGCACCGGCAGGTAACCGGGGCTCTGAGAGGCAGAGCCTTTAGAGGCAAAGAGAGATCAGGCACTCACATGCCTGAAACTCCTTCAGCTCTCTTCTTTAAATAAGAAAGCTGAGGAGAGGCAAATGCAGTCCTTTGAAAAAATATTGTGTCTAACAAGTCCAGAGGGAAAAAAACGTAGGTAACAGCTTGGCCTTGTTTTCATAGCTTGTGTCTTCTGCAGAGGAGACAATGGGATGTACAGCTTCCAGGAACACAAGGCATTGCATGGAACTGTGCATGTGCTCAGCAACTCAACCCTACTGGTGCACTTTGTAAGGACACAGACAGCAATTGGATCTATGTATCCACCCATTAACAAAGTGTTGTTAGCAATAAGATCGAGGTATCCACTGCCTGGGGAAATCTTTCAGCATTTCAAATCTGGACAAGGCCACATCTGGCCCTGCCTGGGGGTGCTGGCTCCAAGCCAGCTCCCTTGGTTCCTAAGCAGGCTCGGGGAGAAAACCAAGAGGAGAATGAAACCAGCTGTCGCCCCAGCAGAAGCTCTGGCACATTGCTTGTCCTGCGCTATCAGAGCCGGGTTACTCTCACAGCGCACTCAGAAGCCTCGTGGCCGGCAAAGGTGGAGGCACCGCAGGATTTCCCGGTTCCTGGCCATGGCTCTGCAGGGCTTGGCTGGGACAGCTTCCCCCAGCTGATGTACAGCTCTGGATGAAGGGGAAAGCATTGGGGTACCTGATGATGTATCTTCCCTAATCACTGGAGACACCCTTTTGTAATAATGCTGAGGTGCATTGCTTAGCTTATCCTTTCCTGACTCTTTTTTGCATTTTTGTATTAGAGTAAATTACATCGTTCCTTCAGCTGGTGTCTGTGTCTGCATCTCTGACCCTCCCCACCACCGAAACAAACACACACCCAGTTTAGCAGGTGACCTGCCTCTCTGCCAGACCATCTCTTGGCAAACACCCCAATGGCCATCTCCACAAATGAAATTCCCACTTTGCAGCTTCCTTTTCTGCAGGCCAGTGAGAAAAGGAGCCACTCCCAATTCTGGACACCTCCGAAAACCAACTGCTTTCAGCAGTCACAACCCTGAAATATCAATCTCCTTCCTTAACCTGCCACATAGAGCTCACACCAAGAGACCTCTTGTCCAAGGATACCCACAGAAGAGCTTGAGAAGGGAGCAGTTTGAAACACAACTGTTCAGAGTTTAAACCTGCCTTTATCAAATGAGCACACACCAACCTGTCCCAAACGGAAAGCAGGCAGGAAAGAGAAGCCCCTCTCCCACAACAGCAAGCTCTGTGCTTCCTTCTGTTCCAGCTGGAGAGTGGAGGCCATGGGCTACACCTCACTTTGGGAAGGAGCCCTGGGAATTGGCCTGATCTGGAAGGGCACCAAAAGGAATTCCTCAAAAGGTAGGAAAAAGTTCTCTGGAAGCAAAAGATGATGACAATATTTCTGCAGAAAAAAAAAAAAAAAGAATAATTGAAGCATTTCAAAAAGTTCCCAGACTGAAATTTGTGCTCCAATTTGACAGCCTTTAAGTCTCTGTGGTTTGTCAGGAAGCTCAGGAATGAACCTGCAAGGCTTGGATAAACATCACTGATGTCTGTCTCCCAGAGCACAAGCAGCTTCCCAACAAGACTTCAAGACTAAGGGACAAAGCTTCTCCCTTCAGCTCCCCACAGCAGCTCTAGGGAGTCTCTCTCCATTGCAAGATCTCCTTTGTCAGTCTACAGTGACAAGAGTTGGCTGCAAGAGGCATTTGCATGGGAGCTCTCCCCAGATGGGGGAAGAAAAAGAAGAGGTGATTCCTGAGGAAAGAAAAAGGCAACGCTGTTTGGGAAGACACCAGAGTTCGCTAAAACTCTAGGCCAAAAATCCCTTGAATAAAGCAACATCCATCCAAGAGACAGCACTTTAGCTTTGACATCGATGCTGACAAAATTGCTACCCCTTCCTGCTGCTGTAGCTGACTCCAAATCATGAGAAATGGCCAACTCTGCCAAGGACAGGCAGACATGGTGAGATAAAAACAGCTAGTCTGCTGAAAAGGAGACCAAATGAATGTCCAGACAGGGGGGAACTCTGGCAGCCTGGAGATACTGGGAGCACCGACAAGGGGGACCCAGTACTCCAGAGCCCTGAAACAGGGACCCCAACAGGGGAGACCTTGCAGCCGCTCTGTCACCAAACTGGGGAGCCCAGGGAAGGGGAACCTCTGGGATCCCCAGGACCTCCAGTAGCCCAGAGAGGGGGGAGCCCACGAAGGAGACCCCAAAGAGGAGAGACCAGAGTGGGGGAACTCCTGGGTGGGAGCTTTTTCTGAATCTTGGTATTTCAGAGGTTTATATGGACACAAGGTACCTGGTAACTTCTACAGTGAGATTTGGGCAGAAGGATCTCCCAGCCCAATTATATTCTCATCTTGCTTCCCTCCAAAACAGGACTTCCCTTTCCCAAACCTTGCCTGGAACAAGCAGGCAGAAAGGAAAAGGAAGATGCCCCAGAACACCTAGGCAGGTGAGAAGGAAGTCACTGCCCCTTTCCCTCTCCATCTCCCAGCCCAGCATTGCCCCTGGCTGCAGGACAGCCCCACTGCCAACATCGTCCTTCCAGGGATGGACTGGGGAGATCTCCTTCCCCTTCCTCTGGCATGGAGGCAAATCCCGTCCTCTCCTTTTCCTTCCTCATCCAGACAAGGAGCTGAGGATGGAGACCAGGAGGACAAATACCCATGGCAGAACCTCGTGGAAGAGGCTGTTTTGAGCAGCTCCACAGTGCAGGAATCCAATGGGGAGGAAGAACCCCAGAGATCTCGCAGAAGGAGGGGCTCCAAACCCAGCCCAGCGTGCTCCAAGGAGGAAAGACCCACCCTGTGCCAGGATGGCAGCCAGAGATCCAGCTGGAGCTTGCAGCTGGTGGTGTATGAGCAGCTTCCTGATGGAGAGAAGCTCTACGGGTGCTGAGAATGTTCGAAGAGCTTCAGCTGGAGCTCCAGCCTGACCCAGCACCACACTGGGGAATGGCCCTATGAGTGTGAGGAATGTAGGAAGAGCTTCATCCAGAGCTCCAGTCTGATCTGTCACCAGATGATCCACAGTGGGGAACAGCCCTACACATGCTTGGAATGTGGGAAGAGCTTCAATAACAGCTCTGTCCTCATTAGGCACCGGCACATCCACAGTGGTGAATGGCCCTTGGAGTGTCAGGAATGTGGGAAGAGCTTCAGCACGAGCTCCTGCCTGATCTGCCACCAGCAGATCCACACTGGGGAGGGGCCCTGTGAGTGTCCTGAGTGTGGGAAGAGGTTTCAGACAAGCTCCAGTCTCTTCCTGCACCAATGGATTCCCATGGAGGAGAGCACTTCTGCTGCCCTGACTGCAAGAAGGGCTTCTGCCTCCACTCCAACCTCATCCCTCGCTGGCACATCCACACTAGGAGAGGCCCTACAAAGGTCTGGAGTGTGGGAAGAGCTTCTCCTGGCTGTCATCCTTGACCCAACAGCAACAAACCCACCAGTAAGGGCAGCCCTGTGAGTGCCCCCACTGCACAAAGAGCTTTGTCCTCTGCTCCAACTTTATCCCCCATCACAGGATCCATGTTGGGCAGAGACCTGGTGACCCACATTCCCCAAGATCCACATTAGGAAGACACCTGTCCCTTTTCTTGCACCTGGCAATGATGTGAGATGGGACCAAAGAACATGAGAGTTTGGCCATGTCCCCGTCAGTATCTTCGATCCCACCTCAGGCCATTGTCAGAGACAGAGAAAGGAAGGAAATTTCTCTCTCTCTCGCAGGGAGAAGGGTGTCCTTTCCAGGTGGGAGAAAATACATGGTCCGAAAGAGCCGGGTCGGTGTTGTCACAGTTTTCCCTTTAAATCATTTCTTTGTCTTATTCTTTCTGTTCTCAATATTGCTGTGCTTCCCAGTAACTTGTTCTTTACACAGCTGGAGCCCTGATCAGTCATCAGGAGGCATTTCTGCTGATCCACTGTAGTAGTGTGTTTGTTAGGTTTATTGTATAGCTCCCCCATTTTGTATTGTTCCCCCCGTTTTATGTAAATGGTTTTGCCCTTCCCAGTTTTCCCGCCATTGGCATTAAGTGTCAGTTAAGTTATATAATTTCTCCTCCCCCTTATTTCCTTATATGTGGACTTTCTCTCCTCCCTGGGCCCAGTCAATCACCCCCCACTCCTCCTAGCTTTCCAGAATCTTCTTCTCTCTGGGGGTTGTGGTTGGCTGTGGTCCCAGGGCCCCTGCTTTACTTTGTATTTATTGGTTTCCCCTTTATGTCAGTTATGTTAGGTTCATCCCTCCACCCTTCCTTATTGGTTCAGTGTAAACCCTTCCTTTGTACACCCACCCCCTTTATAACCTCGTTCCACCCCTATTTTGGGGTCTCTCCCTGGGGTCTCTACCTGGTTGTTGTCTTGGGTGCTCATTAAACCTGACTTGACCCCATCGAGAGTCCAGTTCCTTATTCCAATCGCGTTGGCAGCGAGATCGGTCTGCAGGTGAGCACAGCCCGAGGCCCTCAGACGCCGAGGGGTGCTCGCATTAGATTGCAGCTGGGTGTCGGCCTACCCTCTGCTAGCCGGACACTGACCACCCAGGCCAGATACACCCTCGCCGCAATCCACCCTGTGGTACTGTGGACTCCCTTGAGATTTTGGTATTACTGCAGCTGAATGATGCTTTGCCACTGTTTATGCCTAGGCTGACTGCTATCCTTTCATAATTCACCAAACAACAACAAACGTAAAGTAAAAACGGCAGCTGAAAATAATTTAAGAAGGAAAAAAACCATTTCCCCTAAAAATAACTTTGTCAAACCAAAACCAGAATCAACCTTACTCAAGGATGTGCTGCAAATTCCACCAACAGACACAAATATAAAACATGTTTGACACCATAAATGTGTGTGGGTTCACCGCTTTCCAAAAGTGATTTCAGCTTCATTTGAGGAGTGAAACAGATTCATGCTTCAGCAGCTGGTGCATGGGCTGGGTGCACCACACAGCTGAGCAAGTAAGTAAGACAAACTTTCTCAGCAGTAGTTGCTTTGCTTTCTCTTTAATTTCTTCCCATGCAAGAGGAGACAGACTTCAGGCTTATGGCTTCAAGAATATTTGAGTTTTAACCATTTTGTAATTCACCTCATCTGCTTTTTTATACAACCTGCTCTCATAAAACAGATGGATTTTTATTTATTTGCTGTGGGACATAAGAAGAGCTCAACAACTGCCCCAGTGTTTCATTTCTTCAAACAAAATTGTATACAAAAAAAGTTCCATCAGAGTCAAAGCAAATTGCTGCATGGTTCAGTTAAAATAAGCTAATTTTTAGAACTAAACCACAAAGTTGGAAATGTGAATAAAGGTATGAAATTGCTATAAAATGAACTGGCAAATTTAATAAGTTGATGATTAAGCATTACAGATGGATCTTCTCCAAAGAAGTTCAAAAGAAGAATTTCTTTATTAATTATCACCATATGATCAAAAGATGTTTAAGTCCTGGGTTTCCAACATATTTTTTAAAATGCTACATTTAGCATCATGCTTCAGGGGAAAACAAAAACTGTCATGTTTCCAATTTAGGTAAAGTATACTTTTGAAATGAAACATTTCAGTGCTATTTCTTTGGTTTTTAAACAAGTACTGTAGCTCTGAGATATTGCTATTGCACAGCTCTTAGGTCACAGTATTTTACTGTAATAAAAGTAAGTTTGATTGAGACTGTAAGACCATTAGCTATTACAGTTTGTTGGTTTGGGTTTTTGTTGAACACATTTCTAATAAAGCCTCTTTTCCTTGCAACATCTTGCTGTTACTCTGACACTTCTACCATGTCCCCTCTTGCAGATGCACACACACAGATGTAAGGCAATCCAAAATTCAAACTTCAGTTAAGGAATTACAGATTTTGGGGCAGGATGTGGAAGCACTACAACATAGCCTTGTAGACATAAACATGAAGGTGTGTTGTAAACTCTATATCCACAGACATGTGACTCTTAGGCAAGAATGATCTTTATATTGAATTTTCTAGAATTTATGGAGCAATGACTTTAACATGTGAAGTAGCTAAGCAGGACGTTCTGACAGGCTTAAGGTAAGGAGCCTTGATCCACAATTGCAAAGAAATTTAGTTCTAAATATACCTGAAAGTGAGATTAAAACACAAACGAGGTTACATGTTGGGAATCCAAAGTGATAATACAACTTTTATTTCATGAAAGATGAAAGAAAATTGGGTAAATGCCAAGAAAAATATGAGAAGCACACTAAAAGGGTTACTACCACCATGGGCCCAGCCCTTGTTTCTCAGTCAGGTGTGACCCCAGGCAGCCAGAGCAGCAAGGTGGGGCAGGACAAGCCTCGTAGGAGCAGCTGGGACAGCAAGGGACAGCAATGACAGCAAAGACTCCCGACACTTTGCAGACACTGTACCATGCTGGGCACTTGTTTATTTAGGGGTGTCTTGCTTTAGGAGAGATGGTAGCAATGGCACACGCAGCATGAGCACCCTCAGGGCAAAGGCACGTCCAACACATCCCTCATGAACTCCCTCATGATCTCTGCTCTCTTGAGGAGTGCCTGAGGTCCATCATGTGTCCAGCTCTGATGGACAGCTGAACAAACTACCCAGAGCTGGTGAAAAAGGCTGTGAACAGCACCAGCACCATCTCCCTTGGAACAGGAGAACACCTGTGGCTGATGCTGAGTCAGTGCAATGTGCTCATGGGTGCTTTGGCAGCAGAGCCTTGACTTGGTACCGTGCAGGAGACACCCCCTTGTCTGATTTTGTTTTGTTTGCTTTTTGCTCCCACTGCTGACACTGAGCTGCTGTGGCTGAGCCTGAGACATCACAGACATCCTACCCTGTCAGCAGCAGCCCTCATCCAGAACTAGCTATAAAATATGAGCAAAGCACCTGGGAACAGCAATGTATGGAATCCTATGGCTCAGGAGCTCTTATGTCAGAGCCCTATATTGCCTGTGCCTTATGCCTGTCAGCACGTCCTTCTCTGTGCACAAAACAGCAATTGGTGGAGTTTTTTTGCCTAAGAACTCTTGGGAAGGAAACATTCTGCTGGGATTCTCATGAGTGTATCTGTTCATTGCTGGGAAACAGAAAGTAAGGCCAGGGTAGCAGAGCAGCTGGGAGCTGGTCATTCCCTGCAAAGGGCTGGTGTGTGATGTGGGAACACCACGTTCCAGGATGGGCCAGAAGGGTAAATGTGCTCAAGGTGCTGCAGGTGAGGTTTGGGTTCAGAGGGCAGTCAGGGGTGGTGAGCACTGAAGATCCAGCTGCAGTCCCCATCCATGTCCCTTTCAGTGCTGGCTTTAGGGTGTCTGCAGCCTGGATCCAGAGTGCCCTGGGGGGCTCCTGTGGCTGCCTTTGCACTCAGGGTGAGGATGCCCAGGAGCCGCTGAGGCCGGCAGTGGGGACCAGGGCTCTGGGGGCTGTGACATGCCAGGGCACGGGTCACAGTGGGAGCTGGGAGCGGGGGCACGGCCAGCTTGGCAGCTGAGTGACATGGTTCTGCTGGCTGTGACATCACAGAGGACAGGTCACGCTGGCACCTGTGTCCAGGGGCAGCACCGGGCAGTTGGATTCTGGCAGCCAGTGAGTGCATACACAGGGGGACAGCTGGGCTGGCTGGGGGCTGGGAAAGGTGCCCTGGGGGTTTAAAGCCAGAGGGAGAGCTGGGATCCTCAGGGCAGGGCACTGTCCCCTGGGCTGGGGGAAGAGGGGCTTGGGGCTGTCAGCATGGCTGGTGCCCAGAGAGGCTCTGGGGACATTCCAGGTACCACCTGCCCCCTGCTCCCTCCCAGCCAGACAAGCTGAGCCCCCTTTCTCCAACCAGGCCATGTTTCCAACAGTGGCCTTCATCCTGGCCCTGTTAGCCACCCATGCTGCGCTGAAATTGAATTTACAAATTGAAAAGGATGATGTTAAACGGATGCTGGAGTGCGAAGAATATCTGCACCAGGAAATGACTCGGCTCCTTGAGGAGATTCATGAGGACAAGTCCATCATAGAAAGGCTGTTCCTTTCTCTATGGCAGCTGCCCTGGCTGCCTTTGGTCACCGAGGCTCTTCTGCTCTCTCTGGCCTTCTGGCTGGTCAGGAGATGGAAGCGTGGCTCTGCCAGCAGGAGGAGGCAGGAGGGATCCAGCAGCAAGGAGAAGGTCAGTGAGCATGAGAAGGTCAAGGGTGCAGACAGGGGTGGCAGCACTTTGGCTGTGCCCAGCCCATCACCAATGGGCACATCCAGGATAAGGCTGGAGTGGGCTGTCAGCAACCTGATCTCATTGGGAATGTCCCTGCTCATTGCTGTGGGGTTACACTGGGTGGTCCATAAAGGTCACTCCCAAGCCCAGCTGTTCTGTGATTCTGCAGCAGGGCCTGCCCAGCACGAAGGTGCTGCAGGAGCTGGTGGACGAGCTCCTCAGTGTCTGCCGAGTGCTCTCCAGGAGGAGCTTCATGCCGGAGCTGCACCCAGCTGTTGAGGTGGACACCAGCCCTGCAGCCTGCGGTGTCCAGGGGCACAGCAGCACCTACCGCCCGCTGGTCATCCTGCGGCCACCCCCCGGCCACTCCTTCATCCTGGAGAGCACCAAGTGGCCGCCAGCCAGGGGCATCCGTGTGGCGCTGGAGTGCCTGTGCTCCGGGGAGCAGCTGCTGGGGCACACGTGCTTTCTGCACGCCTCCAGTGGCCAGCTGCCCACGGATCAGGACTGGTACCTGATGGACACCCTCTGCACGGGCTCCTACTTGGATGCCAAGAAAGTGACCCGCTGGGTGCAAACGTTGGTGCTGTCGGCCTGGCTGCTCCTGCCGCAGTCGCGCCACTGCCAGCTCACGGCGCTGCCCTGCGGCAAGTCCTGCACCTTCCGGCTGAGCGGCGCCTCTGGCCTGCACTGCAGCATCGAGATGGCTCTGGCCGTGCAGCGAGGCTGCTCAGGGGCCTGCCTGACCCTGGAGTAGGCAGCAGCGGCTCTGCCAGAGAGCTGCCGCCTCTCAGACTCACTGCCACGAAGCCACTGCTGCTGAGGTGACAGCATTGCCACAGAAAAGGAGTGAAGTCACCACCTTGAGGAAAGTGAAGTCAACCATTCCTCATGGGAGTTTTTTTTGGTGTTCTGTTAGGATTCTTTACTTCATTTATTATGAACTCTGAAAAATTTAGACAGATTATAAGACTTCTAAAACCTCTCAAGGCAGAGCTGGGAAGGTTAACATGACCTTTTCTTTGTTAAGAAAACTTATACAACCATAGGAGGCTTTCCTACAGTTTTTTACTCTTAAAAAAAAAATAAAATTCAATTCTTTTACAAACATTTGGTCTACCAGCAAGTCAGGAAGAGGAAGGAGGAGCTGGGTCAGAAGAGTGCCACATGCACGAGTGTAGGGAGGGTCAGTTTACCAGGGGCTTGGTGCGGCAATAAGCATATACAAGGATTGTTGCAGGGGCAGGCCTTGTGAACAGGCCCACCGGACAGCCAATGCTGTCCCTTTTTCTTTATTCAGTCCCTTGTTGCGGTTCAAGGAACCTTTTAAAATTTTAAGAAGTGAGACGTTGTTTCTCACAATGCGTAAAGATCTGTTATCAAGGGTATAAAAGGCCATTTTGTGCACGAGCTTCTGGCATTTTGCCATGCACCCAGCGCTGTCCCTTTTGCTTTGCTGATTTTTTTATTGTTCTCAATAAAACATCTATAACTCATTCCCACTCGGAGTCTGGGTCGTTTATAAAAAGCTTGCGGAGAGCTGCTCCTGTGCCCGAGGCCGGCAGGCAGCCAGGGCTGGCTCACAGCTGCGAGGACGCCGGCAGCCTGTGCCCTGAGGCCGGGGCCGTGGCAGGCGCTTTGCGGGCAGGGCTTTTCCGAGCCGGCCGCAATGTGCTGTCCCCCGTGTGGGCCCGGCTGCGGCAGACGCAGGCGGGAGCACGGCGGGGCCGGCAGCGGCGGGCAGAGGCCGCAGAGAGCAGCAGCCCGGCCGGGCCCACTGCGGAGCGGCACGGAGCTGCCGGGCAGCCCTTGGCCGTGTCTGTGCACACAGGGCAGGAGCAGAGGCCGGAGCAGAGGCAGGAGCCGCAGCAAGAGCCAGCCATAGCGGCAGCTCGCCGTGCCCGGGGCCGCAGCCGCAGCTCTCCCCTGCCGGCCACAGCAGCAGCTGCTCGCTACCGAGGCTACGGCGCTTCCGAAAGAGGAGGGGGCCCGGCCCTCAGCACGCCCTGGAGCCCCGCAGCGAGAGGAGCCGCCGGCGCCGCAAAGGGCAGCGCAGAGGGCGCACCTTGAGGAGGAGAACATGAGGCTCGCTCTGGGCCGCGCTGGGGCAGCTCTGCCGTCTCGGCCTTTGCCTTGAACCCTTTGCTTCTTTTCTATGAACCCTGATCCCCGTCCTTGGCCAAGGGCCCCCGGAGCCCTTCCAGGGCTGCAGGAAAAGCTCCCTCAGTCATAGAATCACAGAATCGCTAAGTTGGAAGAGACATTCAAGATCATCGAGTCCAACCCGTGCCCTAACACCTCAACTAAAGAATGGCACCAAGTGCCACATCCAGTCTTCTTTTAAACACATCCAGGGATGGTGACTCCACCACCTCCCCAGAGGGTTCTGTCCCAGGAAGAGCCAAAATGGCACTGGGGCCTTGGACCCCCCAGCGCTTAGAGCTCTGGAATTTGTTTTGTCTTTTTGCTTAGGGAAAGGCCTTGGGAAAGTATTGGGAAAACTGGTCACTATACAGTAGGCTACAAAACTACAAATATATGTGCAAAGAATATAGAAAACATAGAAAAAAAGGCAAAACCCAAATGGCATCAGCAAGGTCTTGGGCATGAACATTTATGTCCAGATGGCCTTCTCAGCCCTATTTCGTTGTATTTCTAGGAACCACAGGAATCCTGCTTGAGCCTGTGCAGAGATGGGTTTGGGAAGTAAAAGTTCATTTCTTTTTTTCTCCTTGGGGCAGCTCCTGTTCCTAACATCAGCTGAGCTTCTCTCCACCGTGATGCCTCTGATTGCAGCAAAACAATTCATGGCAGACAGAAGACACTGACACCTCCAGGGACATGGCTTTTTCCAGTGCCAGCTGTGAGTGGGAGTCAGAGCAAAAACTCTGTAAACCACAACTCCACTGGAAGATTTCCTTCCTTTTCACTCTACGAATAAGCTCTACATTCCCTTCTGAACTGTCAGTTGCTTGTTAAGGATGGAAAGTTCTTTTTCATGATTTTTTAAATGTGGTTTGGAATATGATAAGGCTGTCCTTCATTCACAAACTCCAGACCAAAGTGCCTTTGGAATATGGCCCATGGGCAGTTTTTGCCCAGCCATGGTACTTCTAGATCAGAAAGCAAAGGCAATGGCATTTGCAAACAAAACCCAACAAAGCCTGGGATAGCCAAAACATCCTGGGGAGATAGAGGCCTCCAGCTGTTCCTAGAAATCCGCAGAGTTCCAGCCAAATGGTTATGTAGCACTAAGTGCAATCTCTTTGCCTGGATCAGAGCCTTGCTCAACTGAAAAAGCAGAAAGATCAGCAAGGGTGCTCCCAAAGGCCCATCACATTGTTTTTATTCTGCTCATCTGGCTTAAGTTTGCAACTCAATGTGTGTCTGCCGTTAAACTGATGAGAGAGGGAAACACCAAAAAAAACCCAAAAAACCCCCTAAAACAGGCTCATGGCAGGGCCATGATATTTGACAACAGGAATCACTGGTGTGCATTTCATGGACCCTTCTCAGTCCTATTAAAGTAGTGTAGTCCTGGTTTAAAATAGACAGGTATGAAACAACTTTGAGAGACAGAGACTAAAATGGCTTGTGGATATTTTTTTTAAGAATGAGGAAAGCTACCCAAAAGGTGTTTTTTGATAACATATACTACATAAAATATACTACATAAAAATTAACAACTGCAATAAATAATTTAAAAAATAAGTGCTTTGTGAGAAATTGGGGACAGGCGGTCGGAAGATTTTGCGTTGAACAGGCAGACAGAACCCCTCCCCTCAGCTGTTAAAGTTACTTAGCCCCCCGTTTGTTGGCCAGTGACCCCCGTTTGTGATGCAAGCAGAACCGAGGTTATATAACCCCATGTAACCAGTTAATAAACGCCATTTTGCCGTCTACCATATTGGTGTCTGCGAGCACATGGCCCGAGCGGCTGGGGGTTTGCCTCCGTGCCGTTCCTGAACCAGGTCGCCACGCCTTGGCGGAGGCAACAGTGCTTTGGTATACAAATAACTAGAAGCAAAAAATGTGAAGATATGAATGCACATTTTCATAAAAGTATGAAATTACTGAAATTACAGACAAAACATACTGAACTACAATACAAAGGCAGGTAGAACTGTACTTGAACTAGCTCTTTTTACATTGCGGGAGTTTTTTCCTTGTGAAGAGGAGCTAGGGTATTGATGAAGAAAAGTGATACCAGCAGGATGGGGCAGCATGCCGTGCTCCATGCAGAGGCTGCCAGGGGCTGCCCAAAGAGCACCCTGCTGCAGGCAGAGCCCTCCTGGCCTGGGCCCGGGAGCAAAGGGCCAGGGCAGCCACCTCCTCCTCGTCCTGACTCTGCCACCGCTCCCTGCTGCTGCTGCTGCTGCTGCTGAGGGATAGAGAACCAAAGGCTGTCGGTGGAGAGCACCAGGGCAGCGCCGCTGCAGCCTGGCCTGGCCTGCCCTGCCTTAAGCGCCTGCGGAGCCATGTGGCATCCTGAGCAAGGAGCAGCAGCTGGCGTGCGCCTGTGGGGCTCCTGAGAGCTGGCGTGTACCTGGGAAAAGCTGCCCAGCCCTGGCCCTGCCCTCTCCAAGCTGTGGCAGCAGCACAGACTCCGTCTCTGAACAAACACCTCCAGTGCCCACGGCCCACTGGGTGCCCTTGCCTGCCGGGGGATGCCCTCCCCCAGGGTGCCACAGCTCCATGGCCACACTTGGGGGAACGAGTGAGCCCAGTTTGGCCGAAGGAAGAGGTCACCTTTGCTTCCCACTTTGGGGGGTTGGACGGGGCCATGGCAAGCCCTTACTTGGGATCAGCCTGCAAGAAGCCAGCTGCACTCACAGAGCAACCCCACAGCACAAAGGGCCAACAGCCAGCAGTCACCCAGATCCAGTAGCCTGAGCTGGGAGCCTCTGCCCTGCTGGACTCTTCTTCCTGGCTGAGGAGCTATGCTGCCTGTGTGGCTGCTGTGGGAGCATCCATTCCCCTGCAGCAGCAGCAGCAGCAGCAGCAGCAGCAGCAGCAGCAGCAGCAGCAGCTGACCCCTGCAGTGTGCCCACACACAGCTCCTTCAGCACTGTGGAGAGAGCAGAAGCAGCGTCAGGCCCTGCTGCCCCCCCAGCCCCTAGGCAGACACGTCTGCCCACACAGCCCTGCCCCATGGCCAGGGACACGAGGGCAGGACAAAAGCCCGTGGTGGGGGTAGGACAGAGATGCTGCCCAAGCCCTAGCTCCCTCTGCGCTGCCAGAGCAGTGGTTGCCTCTTCCTTCTGGCGTCTCGGTTTAGGATAAATTTCTTAAATACTTTTATTGTTGTGTTTTTTTACACAATGATGTTATCGATGTACTGTAGATGTTTTGGAATATTAATAAACTATTTTAAAAATGCTTTTCTACTTTCAGGAGTTTTATTGTAGATGGGATCTTTGATAGTTTAGGTAAGGTGTTTAATTGTTTGTTGCACTTTGATTTTACAGTTGTTATCTCAAATGCTTACTTGAGTCTGTTTGGGTCTTTCAAATACCCACTTTGAAGGAAGTTTATGTCTAAAATGTTTGGGGCTTTTGAGCTAGTCACAGTAGGGTGGGTTTTTTATTCATTTTATTCATTGGTTTTTATTCATTCTAGTTGGGCTTACCTCAGCTTCTACTAAAGTCAAATTTTGTCATCCCCTTGTCATGCCAGTAATAGAAATAGATTTTGTTTTTACATGTTTTGGTGGGATTAAGGTTTACTGTGCACTAGTTTTAACTAAGGATTTATATTTTTGTGGTTCTGATGTGTTAGGCTAATGAATTTACACAGTCTAAAAACCACATCTTTTCTTAGCCTCTACCTGCCTAGAGGCAGGGCCCCTCTAAGCCTGGTTATTCTTTTTGGGTTTTTTTTGCATATATGTTTGGGAGGTTTTTTAAAGGGGATTGAATATGTTGTTATCATTATTATTCTTGGTAGTTTGCTTATGGGCTATTGGAGTTTCTTTTTTGGTGGAATTTTTTCTTTGAGTCTTGTTGTCTTTTAATTTAAGTACCCATTGTGCCAGAGCAGTAGTAAATTTTTTAATCTTATTTCTTTATGTTTTCTCTGTTGTTACATAAGATTTATAGTTTAGTTCATGGGGTGTACTTTCTCTCCCTATCTGGAGGATGTTGTGTTTGGTATTAGAACTTCTGACTTGTATTGTTGAGATTTGGAGAAAGGTTTCTTTCATCTCCTTTCTGAGATTTTTGTGATTTTCTTTTACTTTGTTTTCTGATTTTTGTAGATGTGTTTCTACAGTTGTGGTTTTTGTACATGCTGGTTACATATAGTAAAGTACATATTACCTGTATATGGTTGGAGCTTCTTTGCCATATTAAGCAGGGTTTCTTTACTGTTATCTTGCTTTATTATTGCTAAAGTAGAAGTGCATTCTTGTGGTCCGAGTGGTACAAGTTTTTGTCACATCAGGGATGTATATGGTACTAAGTTTGGATTTATAGTGTTTAGTCATCTGAGAAGACAATTTTTATTACTGTAATTTTTCTTAAGAGTTTAATCTTTTGTTCTGTGGTCTTCCAATGGGTTTGTTGCATATAGAGATGGTTTGTATACAGGTATCTTTGTGCCACACTTCCCAGGACCCGTGCCCAGAGATTGTGAGGGTCAGCCCCTCTCATCATTTTTTGGTTGGTAACTGGATTATGTGGCAGCAATCTTAAATGCTTTGCGTTAGTATCGTTTAGAATTGCAGTTTCACTTGTAGTATCTTAAAGATGAACTAATTAATTAACTATAGAGTTTTCAGGTTATTGAGTGTAATCTTAGGTTACAAAAGTGTTTTAGGAAAAAGGACTTAATTCTGACTCTTGATTTTGTTAGTTTTTGGTTTTGAGGATCTTTCTCATGGATCATCATCACTGTTTATTGGTGATTGGTTTCAAATGTGTGTTTTTTGTTTGTTGTGGCAGGAGTAACAGCTATTGGCTGAGGTTTACTGTTTAGCTGCAGGCTTAGGCTTCTTGTCTGGTTTAGCTATAGGTTTAGGCTCACTGTTTGCTTTAGCTACAACTTGAGTAACTGGGGGGTTGGCTGTAGCCTGAGTGACTGGAGTAGCTGCTGATTGATTTTCTTACCCCCCCTGCCTCTATTTGTTGCTCTACAGTATCTAGTAGTGTGTGATAAGCATATGCTAGGGCCTAGCTTATTGCAATGATTTTTTCTTTAGAGTCATTATGGTATTTCTTTTGTAGGTATTTCTCTGCTTCAGTTGGGTTTTGTATTTGGCTACGTAAAGCAAAATCTTAGGTTATATGGTCAGAAATTTTTTTCAAAGTTTGGTTTTTATCTTCTCAATCTTTACACTACTCAAAATTTTCCATGCTTGGGTTTATTTCTGGGTCAGGGGTCTCATGAGCTGTTTTAGATATGTCAGCCCTCCTTCTAGAGAAGTTGTAGAGGCAAGAGGGGATGATGGCACAGCATGACCCATGTGGTGATGGGTCCTGGCCTCTCCAGAATCATGACAGGGTTCCTCTGGTCCTTGTACCCCACTCTGGAGGGACAGCAACTCCAGCTCCTTCCAGAGGCTCCTTCCTCCTGCTGGGGAGGTGTAGCCATGATATTTTCTAAAAAATCCTTTCCTTAGGATTTTTTTCTCCTGAGAAGCCAAGAGGCCTTAGAAAAAAATGTAAACAATAATTATCTGCTGCTGTGGAATGCCATAGGTGCATCTGTGATTGGTCTCATGTGGTTGTTTCTAATTAATGGTCAATCACAGTCAGCTGGCTTGGACTCTCTGTCTGAGACACAAGCTTTTGTTATTCATTCCATTCCTTTTCTATTGTTAGCTAGCCTTCTGATGAAATCCTTTCTTCTATTCTTTTAGTATAGTTTTAATATAATATATATAATAAAATAATAAATCAAGCCTTCTGAAACATGGAGTCAACATTCTCGTCTCTTCCCTCATCCTAAGACCTCTGCAATCACCATCATAGGGAGGAGCACAAAGGCACTGCACTCCAGAAACACAGACACTTGGGAAGTGAAGAGGTGCTGTGGGCAAGTGCCAGCAGTAGTGGATGGGGCTGGAGCAAAACATTCCTTCCTGCTTCTCCCTGAAGCAGGGACACAACCTACAGGGGTGGGAGACTCTCACCTAGGGCTGGTGCCAGCACCCAGGTTCTCCAAATCCCAGCATTGCCCAGGGAAAGGCAGTGACAGGAGGAGGCATCATCCAGCCACAGGCAGGCCATGCTGACTGGTCCCAGCGCTCTGCTCCTCACAGAAAACCTTGGCGAGGTGTCAGGAGCGGGGATGAGAGATGGCCATGGACACATGATGCAGGTGGCCAAGGCAGAACAACATGGACAAGCTGAAAACAAGAAAAATATTTTCATCTTTCTCTTGACAACATGCACTGGTGAGGACATCACCTGCTGACGGAGGGTGACATCAGCGAGAGGCCCATTGTGACATCTCGTCCCTCACTGCTTAAATACAGGCACGGGCAGAGATGGGGCCAGTCAGGCTCTGGCCTGACCTCCTACAGAGCGTGACTGTGAGGTGTGGAGGATCGATCCAGGTTTCTCTGGTGCTGAGTGGTGCCTGTTCTTGGCAGGTCCCAGTGCCAGTCCCAGAGCAACCAGCAGGGTTTCCCCAGTCCTGCCTAGTTGGGGCAGCCAGGCACTGCGGGTGCTTGCAGCAGAGTGTGAGCTGTGGAGGAAAACATCCACCCAAAGAAACATCCTTTCATGGGGCTCAGGGAGCTGGGGGATGTCCTTCTCCAGCAGCCTGGCCATTCCTTCCTCCCCTCTCCTGCAGGGTGCGACACCAGCAACAGAGAACAGCTCCGGATCCTCAGCGCTTTCCATGTGCTGCACAGGCCAAGTATGGCCACAGAGATGGGTGGCAACTGTGCCATCTGCCAGGACACCTGGCATGATGTGGCTACTATTCTGCCCTGTGGCCACCACTTCTGCCGCGGCTGCATCTTGCAGTGGGCACAGATAAATCCTGTGTGCCCACTCTGCAAAACAGCAATAGAGAATGTCAGGTTCTCTGACAACACCGGCGAGTCTCTGGAGATCGTCATCACAGCCCCTGAGCAGCGGCCAGCAGCCACGAGCTCGGCGGGGAGAGCTCCCGGTGGCCAGGATGGGAACAGCCCCCGTGGCCCTGTGCCGGCCCATCCCTCTTCTCCTCAGGGGACAGCAGCCAGAGCTGTCGGTGGTGTCCTGCCCGAGGTCTGGGCACAGCTTTTCCGTCGGCGACGGGAACTTCTGGGTCCTGTACAGACTTGGCTGCGCCAAAGGACAGAGAGCTTGTACCAGGAGACCAGGGAGCCGTGGTGGCTGAGATCGAGATACCTCCGGCTCGTGCTCTGTGTGTATGGGCCAGGCCAGGAGACGATGATCCAGAGCTTGCAGAGAGACCTGGAGGAACACATAGGACCACTGCTCCAGGACATCATCAACATCATTGTGAGACACTGCATTTCAGGGGCCCAGAGGCTGCTGCACTCTCACACTGCCACAGATGAGGATGACAGCCCAACAGCCAGCAGCACCTCCAGCTCCTCCAGCTCCAGTTCCAGCTCCAGCTCCTCCAGCTCTCAGGTGGGGACTCCAGCCAGCAGTTCTGCAGTCTCCATGGAGGAGGAGGAAGTCATCACAGGAGACACTGCCCAGCCCAGGGGACACAGCCACCCTGCGAGTGTCACCATGCCCACAGGACAGGACCAGCCCCAGGAGGAGCCAGAGCAGGAGTGGTGAGGAACCAGAGCAGGAAGTCGTGATGCTGGCAGGTCCCTCTGCCCAGAGCAGCAGGCCTAGATCCCCTGGTCCTTGGCATCCCTCCAAGAGAAGGGCCCCTGACCCCCAGGACTCTGCTCCACCTGCAAGAGATCCCCCCCACCAGGGGCCCTTGCAATTATTTAAGAAAAACTAAATAAATTGTTATTTCCCTCACACAGTCTCTGGGCATTGCTTCCTCATCCTTCTGGTGCCTTTGGCCTCACCATTGTGCCCCACCATGTCCGTGTCCTGAGGGGCACAGCCCAGGGCCATGTGGGCAACACCTTTTCCCACAGGAAATCTGCTGCAGCCAAACACCTGCAGGGCAGCAGGTGCCAAAGGCAGAGTGGGCAGCAGGGAGAGCTGGTCTCAACACAGAATGATCTACAAATGCTCCACTCTGGACCTCTGTGCATGGCCTCTAGTCCCTCAATAGCATTTCCCATTTTGGGATCAGCAGCAGTGTTGGGATCAGCAGCAGGAACTGGGCATTCAACTGCAACATCCCAGTCTTTGCAAAACCCACCTTGTCCTCAGCCAGGCTTCCATCTGTTGCTCACTTGATCAATTTCCATGAACTGTCCCACAATAATGCAGAGGGGCCCCTGACTCTCTGCTTGGAGCCTGGTTGCGCAGATTCAGACACATTTTTATTTACTCCCGCAGTTCTGTAGCTTGAATGATATGAAGGGGCTTTTGGTTGGTCAGCAGTGAGGTGTCAGACTGCCCCTTGCTGGCACAGTGCCCTTCCCAGTCTTCAGGTTTCAGGCAGGGAGGACAGCTCGCAAAGGCAGGAACGCAGGAAGAGAGAAATTGCACTGCACCCCTGTTGCACCATTTGTGCATTTGCAGATTTTCCTTTGTTTAGGGGCCCACATGCTGTCATTTGGAGTGTGTCCTTGTTACCTCAGGAGTGCCCCCAGGATGGAGGCCTGGCTTTGTCATTGAGCAGATGAAAGAACTGCTGCTGAAACCGAAGACAGAGAGAATTCCTTCCTGGGTTTGGAACCCCTCTAGACAGGACCCATTTTACTGAGCAAGCAAAGCTGAACATCCCACAGCCCTAAACACAGGTGCTAAGTGTCCTTGTGCCCATCACGCTCAATCCAACAGGGCTGCAGAGAGGACAAACTCTGACCTTAAATCAAAAGGCACAAAATCTTGTACAGGGCCTGGTGTGAAAGGCCTGGATGTGATGGCCTCTCCCAGGGAGACAGATGAGAGGCCCTGTGAACAGACACCAGGACTGTCCCCAGGAAACCATGGCAAGGTGTCAGGAGCAGGGAATAGAGACAGGGCCAGGGACGTGTAATGCAGGTGGCTGAGGGACAGCATCATGGAGATGTAGAAATTGAAATTAGGAAACAATATTTCCTTTTTTCTCCTAACATGTGCCTGCAAGGATGGAAGGCCTGATGTGCCATCACAGGGTGGAGGAGTCTGAAGTGCAGATGGTGACACCACTGAGCACGGCATTGTGACCTCACGTTTCCTCACTGCTTATCTTGGGGTTCCAAGGACTTGGAATGCCTTTTGGGCTGTCACAGGGGTTGGAGGCTGGTGTCAGAGAGCAGTGGGCTACTCTCAGGGGAATGGACTGTGACATTGTGCCCCTCAGTTCTTCCATTCAGACATTCTCAGGGCCACTCTGGCTCCAGCCTGAACTCTACTGAGCGAGCAGCAAGGCCGAGAGGATCAAGCCAGGCCTCTCTGGTGCTGGGCAGGGCCTGTTCCTGCAGGATCTCGGTGCCAGTCCCAGACCCATCACTCCTGGAATGGCCACAGAGACGGACGGCGACTGCCCCATCTGCCAGGACTCTTGGAAGGATGTGACTTCTGCTCTGCCCTGTCACCACCACTTCTGCCTGGGCTGCATCCTGCGGTGGGCACACAGAAATCCCTCGTGCCCACTCTGCAGGACACCGATAGAGACCGTCAGGCTTTCTGAGCACGCAGACGAGCATCTGGACACGGCCAACACCACCCCCGAGCAGCTGCCAGCGGCCACGGGCCAGGCAGGGAGAGCTCCCGGCCGCCTGGACGAGAACAGCCCCCACGGCCCTGTGGCGTCCTGTCCAGCTGCTCCGCAGGTGACACTGTCCCCAGCTGAGCAGGGCCTCTCAGGGTTGGAGCTCCCGGGTGGCCTCCTGCCCGAGGTGTGGGCCGGACTTTTCCGTGGACAGCCGCAGCTGCTGGAGCCTGTGCGGCCATGGCTGCACCAGAGGCTGGAGGGGATATTCCGGCACTGGTGGTGGCTGGTTGAGGCCGCAGAGAGCTCCATCCTGCACGACCTGTGCATCAAGGGGCTGAACGCCGAGGCGTTGGTCCAGGGGCTGCAGCCTGTCCTCGAGCAGCACACGGCTCCGCTGGTGCACGGCATCATCAGCATCATCGTGGGCCAGTGCAGCGAGGAGGCCCAGAGGCTGCTGCGCTCTGGTGCCATCAGGGACGAGAACAATGGCCCTGTGGGCAGTGCCAGCTCCAGCTCCAGCAGCACCAGCAGCTCCCAGACCAGCAGCTCCTGCAGGGGGGCTCCTGCCCATGGCCCCAAAGTCTATGATGTGGAGGAGGAAGCTGGCACATCGGAGGCTGCCTTCCCTGGGGGTTCCAGCCACCCCCCACCTGTGCCTGTCCCCATGGAGTGGGACCGGCCCCAGGAGGAGCCACAGCAGGAAATGGTGACAGTGGCAGATCCCTCTGCCAAGGGCAGCAGCTTCAGCCCCTCCACCCCTGTCCTGGGCTGGCACCAATTGCCATGGGGACCCTTGCACCCTGTTAAGAGAAGGGTGCCCAGCCCCCAGGACTCCTCCCAGCCCTGCAAGAGGCCAACCCACTGGCAACTCTAGCAGGGATCTCACAAATCTTCATTGAAGGAAAAGGAAATACATTGTTATTTCCCTCACACAGTCTTTGGGCAATGCTTTCTCCCTGCAGGGCAGGAGTGACATGAGTGCTGGGTCAGCCCCTTCCTGGGCCATGCTGAGAGCAGCTGCCCCTCACCTGGACTGGCCTAGGTGGTGGTACAGCAGGGCTGATGTGAAGCTGCAGCAGCGAGGCTGCTCCCCAAAGCACTTGCTGTATCTGCGCCCAGGAGCGGGATGAAGAATAGCGAGGAGTCTTACGTATGGTTCCTCAACGAGATTTGTTTCAGGAGAAGGCTCAGGGACAGAAAACTACAGAACAAAGCTGTGCACCAACTCATACCCGGGGAGGGTACAAGGGGAGGTTACAAAACTTGTCCAATTGCAAGGAACATGGGGAGGAGCATAAGGTGGGGAACACAATACTCAAACCAATGAAGAATAATAGGGGAGGAGAACAGTTTGAATGAACCAATTGAGTCTCAGGGGATACAAGATTGACAGGGAAGGATCTGGAAGTGAAGGTGGGGTTACACTGACAGACAAGGGTGGAGGGCAGGGTCACAGTGACAGCCGTGGAAGGGCCTGGAACAAAGGGCAGTTCTTTGGGGAGATGGACAGGGAGGTGGGAGGATAGGACTCAGGGACAAAATATCTGCATAGGGGTAACAGAAGCAACCCTGATAAACTTACAGAAGAAAAACACACCACCACACAGAGAAGCCAAAGGCAGAACGGACAGCTCAGGCAGCTGGTCTCAACATAGGACCATGCCCTCATCCCAGGGTGGGCTTAAAGATAATTTTAATGGTCATACAATGCTTGATGAGGGGAGAAATGCATTAAATGGAGGAGGCGGATTGGGAAGTCTGTACCTTCTTACTATCTCAGCCAAAGGAAGAGGTCAAGATGCAGTTGACAATTCAGGATAAAAGAGAGACTGTGACCTCCAAAAACCCAAGAGACACCCCAGAGGGTTATGGCCCAGTGGATTCTGTCCCTTTATTCATATCCTTATTGTTCTATGACTTTGGCATTGCCATGTTGTTTACCCTCACATTTCCTCACTTCTTCCTCTTCTCTGACTAGAAGAAAAACTGCTCCTCCTAGGTACCATTGCCAAAAAGTCCCCCTAATTCAAAGATTCCTTCAGGATCTCACAGTGCCAAGATGCTAATCTCATCGAGGTTCTGCTCCGGGGAGTCGCTCATCACGTTTCCATTACCGGCCAGGCGCCTCCACCACCATCGCACAGGTAGCGGCGGCCTCTGCAATGCTGGCACTATTTAACGCCTCTCTTTATGTGGATGCTGGGAATGAGAAGCTGCCACCGTCACACCTGCCCTTCTGTCCACAGTGTGGCTGGCTAGGAGCGGCCAGGCAGACAAGGCTCGGCGCAGGTCGTGCCGGGACGGCAGCAGCCATGGCAGTGCATTGCCACATGCTGCACCGGGATGGTCCCTGGCAGCAGTGCCTTGCCACCCCTGGAGAAAATCTGCCCGTTGGCCGTCTTGATTTTGTTCTTTAAAATGTCATCACAGAGGCATTGCAACCTCTCTAATTTGCCCAGTAGTGTGTCCCTCTTCAGAGCCATCAGAGACCGACTCTGTCGGACATGGTGGAAGCTTCTAGCAGCCTTCCACAGAAGCTGCCCCCATGGCCCTCTCCCCCTACCAAAAACCAAGCTGTGCCAAATCCAACCTACACAGCTGCCTTTTTCAGCTCTGACATGTTCCTTCTTTACTTCCTGAGAGACTCCTAAATAAAATCCTCAACAAAGTGATTACAGCCCTTTGTTCAATCAAAAACTTAGCAGGCCTTGAGGGCTGAGGGCCCGAGCTGGAGAGTCATGAGCCATCATAAACTGAAATGAGGAGTCATCAGCATGTCAGCAGAAAATGCCTTCAGTATCCAAAGCAGCTGCCTCCCTCTGCTTAGGTAACTGCATTGGGCAGGGAAGAACGGGGCTGGACCAAGAGCTTGTGAATGTTGTTGCATGGCTGAGAAGGAAAAGCTTCTTGAGTTCAGCTGTGAATGGATAGGGAAGGATTTGCTTGCTGAAAGAAGATTTCCAGAAGAAGAGGGAATGAAAAAGGGGGACAGCTCTCAAATGAGGATGAAAGGTGATGGCAACATTTGAGCGCTCCTTTTCCTGGGAAGCATCCCTGGTGCAGGGGCATTTGTGGTGAAGAGGTGGAAGCTTTGTAGGTTCTAAGAGGTTTTGTTTGATGGGAAAGAGGAGAAAAGTGTTTAGAGAAGTGGCACTGAAGGCCAAGTGTCCCGTGCAGGGAGGGGCATGCCAGAGGTGCCTCTGTTGCAGCAGCAGATGTGGGCTGTGCCTCTTTTGGGTGGGAAGGCCAAGGCAAAGCAAGGGCTGGGCTGCAGCTGCTGCTGCTGTGTGAGCCCTGCCGTGGTGTGGGCGCTCCCAGAGCCATGGCTGGGGCTGGGCTGCAGCTGCAGCTTTCTTGTCCTCTCAGTAAGCTGCTGCCTGCAGTCCAGTTTCCATTGGGAAATCCTCAGCTGGGCAAACTGGCCAGTCGTGCTGTTCATGCTGCAGAGCTCAGTCCCCTTGCTCTTGGGCATCTCTGTGGGAAGAGATGTGTGTGTTCCCATGCTGTCCCTGCCAAGCTGCAGCCTGGATAAGGCTGCTGTGCTCAGGGCAGTGGAGGGAAGAGCACATCCCTGTGCCAGGAGCTGGCAGGACTCCTCCTTAGCAGCCATTCCATGTGTTCAGTGTCACCCCCATGTTCAATACTGTCACTGTCAGCTTTGACAGCTTTTGGACTGTGTTTGAGAAGTCAAATCTTTTTGACTGTTGAAGGGCTTTGGGGCCCAAAGTTCTTGTTAGGAACAAGGGATTAAATGTGTGAGCCATGGAGGTGTTGGACCAGGTGTTTTGTGTAAGTGGTGAGAAGGGTTTCTTCCTTTCTGTTTCTCTTTCAAGGGGAAAATTAATGTTGCCCCTGAGTCTTCAGGAGGGGACAGAGCTGTGGACAGAGCTGCAGCAGAGGGAGCATTTCCTGGCACCCAGAGCTGCGGGAACAATTCCCAGGAGCCCGAGGAGCTTGGTAAGGACAGAGCCCCCACTGGTTTAGAGAGGGGTGAGATGGCTGCTCTGAGCCTGCCTCTGGCAGGAAGGGAGATGAGAAGGCTTGAGTTCCTGTCTGCAGGCTTGGTGCTTCCTGGTGCCTTTAGTTCAAATCCTGCACGGGCACAACCTGCCCGAGCCCTGCCCTCCACGCTTCTCCAGAGGCTCTGACCCTGAGTCCTCTGCTGGGGCAAGAGAGCAGGGAATAAACCTGCCCTTGTGGGAGTTGTGTCACCAAGCCGGGTGTCCAAAATTGGTTCATGACTCAGCTCCCAGCACCTTCAGCTTCAGCCATTTCAGTGAGGACTGAGGTCTCTCTGTCAGCACAGAGAAAGTACAAGGCTGGGCTTCCTTGTGGCAGCTGGGACTGTCTGTGTTTCAAGCTCTCCTGGGTGCCATTTACTCTGTGAGTGCTGAGATTTTACTGAGGTACTTCAATGCTTTGCACAGTTTTGGAAACTTAGAATGATCCCTATTCTTTTAGGAGGAGGCTTCAAATTGCCAAGCAAGAGTCTACCTTTCAGGCCATCTTTTACAGTCTTTGGTAGGTTGACAATTACTTCAAAATAAAAAGATGCATAGAGGCCAGTATTGACCCAGTGTTCCCTTTGATTCCCAGATATCCACCTGGTCTACCTCGCCAGGAGGGCTGCCCTGTTTGGGAAGAAGAGACCGAGAGGCTGTGACTATCAGGCAGGTGGAATCCCTCTGTTTATTGATGCTTTTAGAGATGTCTGTAGTTCTATTTATGTAGCGATATAGTTATTCACGTCTCTATGGGTGTATTTTTAAATCTGTACAGTTAAATGTATATATATAGTTATAGGCATGATATATTTATATACATGCAGTTACATTTATAGATGTGCATAGTTATCTAGTTAGATGAATATGGATATTTAGATATATACATTGAGCTGTGTAGGCTGCATTTGTACCTCTTTCCCCCTCGGCTGCCTTTTTCACCTCTTGCTTTTCCCCCGGTGCCCCCTGTGTCCCCTGTCCCTGTGCTGGGTCTGAGCTGGTGGCCGGGCCGGGCGGAGCAGCACTTCCAGCCCCGGCTGTCCCTGGAGCGGTGGGAGCTGCCGCTGGCCCCAGGCACTGTCCCCTGAGGAGCTGCTGAAGGACGGTGAGACTGAGGGGGCTGAGGGGGCTGAGGGGGCGGTGGCGCCCAAGGGACGGTGACCCTGAGCTGCTGCTGGGGCTGAGGGCTGTGGGGGAGCCGAGGGCCATGGTGGCACTGAGGTGACAGGGAAGTGGCACAGGCTGAGGGGTGGCGGGTCTAACAGGATGGAATGGCTCAGAAGGGACTGAGGGGGTGAGAGGACTGTGAGGGGCTGAAGAAACTGAAGGGGGCTGGGGCTTCACCGAGAGCATGGCGGGGCTGAGGGGATGGAGGGGGCCAGCAGGGAGCACAGAGGGCTCCGGGACTGCAGCTCTGTCAGGCCTTGGAAGCAATTCCAGAGCCTCCACTTTTGCCCCAGCGGCAAGGAAGACCTTGAGGACAGCCAGAGACTGACAGGAGCCAGCAGGGAGGAGCTGGAGGCCAGCAGCAAGAGCCCCCTTGGCCAGTGGCCACTGCTGGTGGCCAGCACCCACGAGATGGAGCTCTGAGCCTGATGATGACCTGGGTGAGCATAATCCCTCCTGCTCTTTGCACTCATTTTTTTCCTTTTTCCCTCCTGCAGAATAGACCTGTGGTTGTAAAATTAATTTTCTTGTTGAATGAGTGCATATTTAAAATGTCAGTTTGAGGTCTTTTTTTCCCTGTCTGTATCTCTGACTTTTCTGGTTTGTTCTCTTGTCCACCTCAGGCTCTGCTGGGTAAGAAATACCAACTCATGAGTCTTACCAGAGAGTGTGGCCCAGTTGTGAACAAAGAACATCAGGTCAGCTTACCTCTATTGCCCTGCTGAAAGCTGTGGGGGTCAGGAATTATTGGCAGACTCAAATGGTTGGTGGTGACATTGAATAAGGATTGATCCAGGCAGAACCATGGTCAAGAATTTACCGAGTTTTCTGAAGATGTTGAGGTAATTCTACCATTCAGCAGTTCCTGTAATTGTGGCAGGAGGTCAGTGTCCTTCCTGCAGCCCTGGCACAGACAGCTCCCAGTATATTTAGAGGCCTGGAGACCAAATGAGTCATCAGAATGATCTTGCCCACCTTTGCAAGGGATCTTTTGTTTCATTATTTTTCTGCTCAGGTAGAAGGCAGCAGTGCTGATGTCATGCCAATGGCAGCTGTGGAGAAGCAGAAGTTGTCCTTAGTGCAGAGTAAGATTGCAGTTGCAGTGTTTCCCTGGGCTGAAATTCCCAGGCCCTGTGGGTAGGCTTTGAGCCCCTCATCCCAGTCCTTTGGAATCATTAGAGCTGGTCCTCAGGGACCTGATTCAGGCTGGAGACTGGCTGGAGACTGGCTTTTGGTGCACCAAGCTCCTGATGGACCTGAATGGTCTTGGTGGAAGGAGTTCAGGCATCACCCCAAAGCAGGCTCACCTGTAGATGTGCAGGACCAGGTGAAATATTTTGGTGAACAAATTGGATCCTCTTATTCCCCAGAGATGCTCAAAGCATAACTACAAGACTAAGGAAAGGGATGAAAAAGCACATGGTTATACCCAAAGTAAAATCAGCTGCATGGGTGCAGTGATGACCACGGCCGGAGACCTTGTGACCTGGCTAGCTGAGAGGGTGGCCAACAGCCCCACTGCAGCGGGGGGTGTCAGCCCCGGTGGCAGGGCCCCAGGGCTGGCAGCTTCAGGCATGCCTCGGCGGTAGAAGCCTTGGGCTGAGCCTGCAGGACGAGGTCTCGGTGGAGAGCTGCTAGAAAGGGCGGAGCGGAGTAAGAGCTGGACACTTCCTGGGGTCAAACGGGTTTAATGTCCTGGGGAACGACCAGCAGGGAGTGACAGAAAAAAGAGGTTGGGCATGAGATTATAAAGGCAGATAGTAACTGGGGGAGGGATTTACAGAAAACCAATCAGGGAGAGACAGGGGACGAGCTTAACATAATAGACTGTAAGGGAGAACCAATCGATACATTGTAAAGGAGGGGCCCCGGGATCTCAGCCAATCACTACTCCCACCGAGAGGAACATTCTGGAAGACTGGGAGTGGTGGGGAGTGATTGACTGGACCCAGGGAGGAGAGAAAACTATACATATTTGGAGATATAGGGGGGGGAAATTACATAACATGGGGGCAACCATAGCAACTAAATAATAGACAGAAACTAGGGCGGGGAAAACTGGGAAGACAAAACCATCATAACAAAGCGGGGAGAAACAGAACATACCAACACACCACAACATCTCCCTGTTTTTTGTTAAATAAAATTGAAAAGAACGGAAAAGTCTGTGCTTAGAAAGTTCAAAAGGCTGGATTCCGGGGTTGATCAGTCCAGGAAACTTCTTCTTCATAGCACAGCTCTTGATGGTACAAGGGAGGCGCAGCGGGCTCCTCTTCATCCACGGCTTCTTCAGCCTCCAAAGGGTTGTCGCTCACCTCTGCTGATTCGCTTGCTACTACTTGATTTACGCTTGGAGCAGTGATCTTATTAATGAGTCTTTGGACCAGCCCACGGATCAGCAAAAAGCAAATTAGAAGTAAAAACAAAACTAAAACCACTTTCAAAACTGATTTTTAAACAGAACTGGCCCAACTGCCCAAGCCCCAACCCTTAAAAATGTCCCTCAGCCAATCCGATGTCTCCTGCTCCATTCGGTGGACTTGATCTTTCATCTGCAGGATGGTGTGTCTGACGTCCTCAGCTCATGATGACAAATTCATGCAGCAGAGGCCCTCGAATTCCTCACACTGGTGGTGATGGAGCAGCAATAGGAAATCTATTGCTGCCCTGTTTTGGAGTGTCGCCTTCCTTGTTATTTCCTTGTCTGTGAGGAGGTCGTATATAGCAGCCGAAGTCAAATTGGCTTGAGTAACCACCCAACACTCTAGGTGGCCCAATTCACCTAGAGACTTCGCCACTGATACCCATGGCAATAGAATGGTAAAAGCAACGGTTTTGGAATGAGACCAATGTGTAATTTCGTCAACACAGTCTTCTGGGAGATCTTTAAGATCTCTTTTAGATCTAGTCAATTCTGCTGTGATGTTTGTCTTTTTCCAGTTCACAATTTGAGTCATGTTGGGGGTAGACAGCATCAGCTTGCCCAATGTGCATGGACCTCCGACCAGACCAGAGGGGATGCCTGCCCATGCTCGGTCGCCACAAATTAAAAACGCTCCCCTAGGAAGGGCATATGAAACTCGGCCAGTGGTGGTGGGGCCGCTGATTTTCAGTACGGCCTTACACCACTGGTAAGCTTGATATTCCGCTTTATTTTGCTGCACTACTTCATTGCCCTTCTCTATGGGGGAAAAGGTGTACTCAAATTGAAAACAAATGGAGGAATTGGCAGAACCGAGTAGGTGGAGTTCAGTGGGCTCGGAGGGTAAAGGATCCAGCTTGACCACTCTGTCTCTCCAGGCGTTACTGGAATCAAAACTAGGAAGGATAGTGAGGCTCCGGGCCAAAATCGGGGAAAGGGCTGACTGAAAAGCGGAGGCGAACTCGCCTGGAGAGAAAGGGATCCCCACAAGGCACGACGACATCGGGTCCTCTGCTGATCCTGCGTCAAGGCAGATATGGTCTTGCCCCAACGCTTGAGCCAAGGTACGCCAGACATTTACTTTTGGCTGAGGGACGATCCACGCCGCCCATGGTGGCAGGAGGAGGCAGAAGACCGTAAAAGGCAAAAGAGCGCTTGGGCGCTGCCACAGTCGAGGGCTGAGCTGGGTCATTCTGATGTTGCGAGAGTCAGAAAACGGGAGATGAACTGAAAGAACAAAATAAACCTGGTTACAACTTAAATTCTCTCTCAAATGGATGGTTCTGTCCCAAAAAGTAAATTAAGCTCTGAGGAGGAGTTAGACATTGGGGAGGAGGGTCGGGATTCGAAGACAACACTGAAAGAGGTACGGAACAGAGGAGGTGAGGGAAGGGACTCTGCTGGAGGGAACCTGTCAGGAAAATAGAAATGAGAAAAGGTGGAAGGTTTTCTCCCCCGCCGCCAGCATGCCTCCTGCACCTGCGGCACAGCCTCAGATGTCTTCGCCTGCTTTGGAAGGAAGGACTTGACCCATTTTGATGGTATCCATCTTGGCTCTGAGGGAGTGGACACGCAAGTGTATCCCCTCCCCCAGGTAACCAGGTCGTAAGGCCCTTCCATTCACCAGGTCTCCAGATCTCTTATCAGAACCGGAGGCCTGGCCTTCGGCTGCAGCTGTTGGTGACTGCCAAAGTGTCGGACAACTGGAGCATTCAGGTTGTCGAAAGAGCAGTTTAGGAAATTCAAGGTGTACAAAGCTCTCGACAACCAGACGTGGGGGGTCTCCACCTTCACAGCCGCGCGTTGTTTTTCTAGGGTCTTTTTCAGGCTCTGGTGGGCCCTCTCCACCATGGCTTGGCCTGTCGGGGAATATGGGATGCCGGTCTTATGCTCTATTCCCCATTGTTGCAGGAAGCTCCGCAGCTCCTTGGAGGTATAGGCTGGGCCGTTGTCGGTTTTTAAGGCCCTAGGGATGCCCAAGACAGTGAACGCCAGAAGCAAATGCTTCTGGACATCCGCCGCCCTCTCACCTGTGTGGGCAGACGCAAAGATAGCTCCCGAGAAGGTGTCAATGGAGACATGGACATAACACAGCCTCCCAAAGGACGGGATGGGTGTCACATCTGTCTGCCACACTTCACAGCTCGCCAAGCCCTGGGGGTTCGCCCCAGCCGCGATGGTAGGCATCTGATGAGCTTGGCACTGGGGACATGTGGCCACGATCGCCTTGGCCTGGTCCTGCGTAAGATGGAATTGCCTGACCAGACCTGGCGCATTTTGATGGAAAAGCTGATGGCTGATCTTAGCCTGGCCGAACACATCTGGGAGCGGGCCCACTGTGACAGCAGCCGCAGCCAAAGAATCGGCCCGACGGTTGCCCTCAGCGATGAACCCTGGCAGATCGGTGTGTGATCTCACATGCATCACAAAGAACTGATGCTCTCGGTGGGAGACTAATTCAACTAGCCTTGACAGCAAATTAAACAACTTTTGATTGGAGACCTCCTGCAGAACTGCCGATTCTGCTCTAGCTACTACACCAGCTACGTATGCAGAATCTGTGACCAAATTGAAGGGACCAGGAAACTTCTCAAATGCTCGGACGACTGCGTCCAACTCAGCTACTTGCGGAGAAGCCTCCACAATGGCAACATCAGCCTCCCACCGCTGAGTCTGAGGATCCTTCCAAGTCATCACTGACTTGTGGGATGCTCCGGACGCGTCGGTAAATACTGTCAGAGCATCTAGAGGCTTCCTACTCTGAATCCCTTTGATAATTTAAACTCCGAATTGAAAAGTTTATGGGCCGGCCAATCGACTGCAACGCGGCCAGTGTAGCTATCTAATGCAAATTGCAGCATTTTGTTGGTTTCTAGCAGTTCATTGAAGGTCTTTAATTTAAGTTGGCCCGAAACCAATTGAATTGGAAGATGAATGCATGTAAAATCACAGCCTGCCAGCTCCCTGATCCGAGATCTCGCTTTTCGGATCAGTTCGGCTGTCAGCTCTTGTGGCCTTGTAATCCTTTTGGACCTGTGGTGGCTGAGGAACACCCACTCTATGATTAAGAGGGGGTCGCCTAGACCCTGGTCCTTTAGACTCTTATCCCACTGATGGATCAAGCCGTGAAGATGTGGCAGTTTCCCCAGAATGATGAATTTGAATGGCAGGCCCGGATGGTAGCGGTGAGCCTGCCTGGCCGAAATGGTTTTCTGAACCTTCTCCAGGGCTACCTGAGCTTCTGGGGTGAGTTCCCTAGGAGAACTCAGCTCCTCTCTCCCTTTCAATAAATTGAAAAGGGGGGCTAGGTCTTCCGTTGGTATACCCAGCCAAGGTCTCACCCAATTCAAAGACCCACACAGTTGATGGACATCCGCAAGGGTCTGGACTGAAGTCTTTATAGCCGATTTTTGCGGCACAATGGTCCGCTTTGTAATTTCAAGTCCCAGGTATTTCCAAGGTGGCATCCTTTGAATTTTGTCTGCTTGGAGCTCGAACCCTGCAGCAACCAAAGCACTGGTTGTCAGGTCAAGCGCATGGGCAAGTAGATCATCTGTTGGGGCGCAAACGAGGATGTCATCCATATAATGATGTAACAGGATGACATCCCCGAGGGCTGTACGAACAGGAGACAGCAGCGAAGCAACGTACCACTGGCAAATCACAGGGGAGTTCTTCAGGCCCTGGGAAAGAACTCGCCAATGGTAGCGCTTGGCCGGGGACTCACAGTTGATGGAGGGAACAGTGAACGCAAAACGCGGGGCATCATCAGGATGCAGGGGAATTTGGAAGAAACAATCTTTTACATCAACAATGGCCAAATTCCAGTTTTGGGGGAGCATTGTAGGGGATGGCATCCCTGGTTGGAAGGGACCCATATAAATTATTTGTTCGTTAATTTGACGGAGGTCGGTCAGGAACCGCCACTTGTCCTTATTGGGCTTCTTAATGACAAACACTGGGGAGTTCCAAGACGACATAGTCTCCACCAGGTTGCCTTTGAGCAGCTGCTCCTGAACGAGCTCGTTGAGCGCCTTCAATTTTTGTTTATTAAGTGGCCACTGTACTACCTGTACTGGCTCATCTGATCGCCAATCCAGCTTCCAGGTAGGGCGCTCCTCAGTGGCCACCGCCCAAAAAACCTGGGGAGCCTTTGGGAGGTCAATTCTGGCTCCCCACTGGGCTAGCAGGTCCCTTCCCCACAGGGGCTCGGTGTAATCTAAAACGAATGGGCGTATAGAAGCTAATTGCCCATCCGGCCCCGTAATTTGCACAATGCCCTTTGATTGCTTTGCCAATTTATGACCCCCTACACCTTGAATGTGTCCGGCTGCGTTTTGCAAATCCCAATGTGACGGCCAATCCCTAGAGGGAATGATCATCACATCCGCTCCTGTGTCCAGTAGTCCCCGCACAATCTTACGGTCTTCGCCCAGGGACAGTTGGCATGTCATCCTGGGCTTTTCCCTCCCCACAACCTGGGCCCAAGCAACCGTTGGAGGTGAGGACCCTTTAGATGGCTGGGAGCCCTGCACCTCCTCCGGCACTGGGATGGCTTGGGCGATGACCTGGCCCTTGGGGAGAGAAAGAGGGGACCGGACGCAGTACAGCCCTAGTGCAAATCTGTCCCGGTCAGTTGCTACCAACCCCGGGACTATGTGCAAATCTACTGGCGTATATTTTGTGTCCCCAACAATGATCCACCTGCTACGTCCAAGTCTCTTCCAGTTGCTGGGATGTTGGATGTTGGCAGTCACCAGGTGGAAATCACTGTCCAAAAGGTGTATGTCTCGGGTTAGCTGCAGCCTGTATGGAGAAAACGAAGAAATAGTGGTTAGAGCAGGCTGAGGCTGTAGCCAACAAGTGCAGTACGTCAAGTCAGGATAATACAAGTCAAGTCCAGTTGAGGCATGTGGCGGGCTTTCCTCTGTCCCCTCCTCCCTGCTTGATGTTATATTGCCCGCCTTATTTGTGTCGTAGCGCAGGGAGGGACTGTGCTCACTGCTTAGTTTTTTTGTTGTTTATTGTCCTGCTTCCCCGCAGGACACTCCTTTCTCCTGTACATTAAGAACTCCTCCCGCAGGGGGCAGTCCGGCATCCAATGCCCAGTTTTTCCACAAAGGTGGCAGGGGTGAGTGCCTGGGTTTCTTCTGGCTGCTCCTGGTGTCAAAGATCCAGCTGCCGTCACGCTATAGTCATCGTCCTCCGGGATGGAAGGCGACGCGAATGCCACCGAATTCCGCTTGGTTTTAGTTTTGGCGTCTAGAGCTCCTTGCAGAGGAACTTCCCGCGCCACGACCTCCATCATCTGTTCGATAGTCAGTTGTGGGCTCCAGGGGAGGGTCCTGATAGCTTTTCTACATTCTGTATTGCCGTTCTTGTACGCCATTTGCCTCAACAAAGTCTCTCTCTCCCCCTCCTCTGAAGCCTGGGTCTCTACATATCTGTAAAGCCGTTCTAAGAAACCCAGGTACGGCTCTTGTGGTCCCTGCCGTGGCTCTTCCTCATCCTGCTGGGAGAAGACAGCTGGAAGTTTAAAAAATACCCTCTCCGCAGCTCGGCAGGACTCCACTATCTGAGCTGGGAAGAGCACACGCGCCTGAACCGCTCCACCAGCCCATGCCCCTGTACCCACAAGATGGTTGGTGGATACTAATTGGCCATCTGTGTCATGTGAGGTCGCTTGGTTCTCTCAGAGAACTGGGAGAACTTCAGCGACCTCCCTCCCCCACTCTACCGCCCAGGCCCTAAATTCCATAGGGCCTAAAAGGCTAGAAAAGAGAGTTCTCAGGTCAGCGGGGACCAGATCTCCCGGTGCAAGAGCCGAGCAGAGGAGTCCCCGGAAATACTCCGATTCCCGGGAGTACTCCCTCTGGGCCTTGCACAGTTCCTTAATCCGGTCCTGCGCAATGGGCACCCACTGGGCCTGGGAACTCCCCTCCCTGCTCAGGCAGTACATGACCGGGGCGGCTTCAAAAACCGGGGCTCGCCCTGGCTTCCAGTTATCCACCCCCCAGCCCCGGAACACAAGGCGTGGGAACCAGAAGGGAAGGCGTGGGAACCGGGAACCGGAAAGGAGGGAGGCAGAGGCGGGGCCTGGCATCTGGGAGGGGCAGGCCGATGGGCGTGGCGGAACAGGAGATGGTGGCTGTACTTTCTCCGCCTCCGAGGTGGAGTCCGGAGGCAGAGCAGAGGGAGGAGGCAGGACCGAGGAGGAGGGGCTACCGAGGAGCGGAGCACAGGGAGGAACAGAGGGCAGAGGCAGGGGACAAAGGGGTGGATCTGGGGGTAGGAAGGGGTTGGACTGAGGGGCGAAGGGATTATGGGAAGGAGAAGGGAAATTGGCGGGAAAACCATGTGGCCGCCTCCATCTTGGGCTCCATAGGAGCCATCTTGTGGAGCCGGAGGGACATCAAACCTAACACTTTTGGGAATTGTAACTGGGAACTGGGGAGGTTGGGAAAAGGGGTAGAAAAACCTGCTCTGAGGAGTCTGGCCAGGATCTCCTCGGAGTCCTCCTTTAGGAGGGCTAGGTCGGGCCGATCGAGGGGGAACAGAGGGAGGATGGAGCCTCTGCTGTGCGCTGACTTTGAGGACTCCCCTCAAGGGCTCCGACCGAGGGACACGGGGTGAGGTAGACAGGGTAGGGACAGCAGAACTGGGAGAACTGGGGTGCAAACGTGACATTGATGGATTTTTCCGCAGTTCCCCCTGCGGAGACAACAACTGCAAAACCTTACCCGCCCAGTAAGCAACTGGGTAAAGTTTTGCCTCCCCAGAGCTGACCTCCTGATCCAATTTTGCCAATACGGCTTTCCAATAAAGTGGGTCTTTAATTTGCTCTGGGGTTGTGTTGGGGAACTGAGAAAAAATCCACCTTATCAACTTCTTTAAGTCAACCTTTGGGGGATCCAACCCTCCCCCAATCAACAAACTTTTAACGTGATAATAGGCTCTTTTCTGGGGAGTACTCTGCCGCACACCCATCGCGCAACTCAAAAGAAAATGAGAGAAAAAGCAAAGAAAAGAGTACTCCTCCGATGACACAACTGCCCAAACCGAAGCAAGAAAACAACTAAAACAAGAAACCGCCCGCTCGCCTGCTCCCACACTACTGCTAGTTTAAGAGATCGGTCCCAAGGCAGGCATGAACCCCCCAGTGACAAGACAGTAGTAAAACGGCTTAGGGAAAGTAGGAGCTTCTACCTAGTAGCGGTCCCAGTTGGGCATGACTACCAGGTTACCGGTCCCAAGAAAGGCATGAGTACAGCTCCCACAGGAAAGTGAACACAAAAAAGGAAGGGGTGTAGGGATAAGAGGGGCTGAGAGCAGTTCCCAAAGCAGGGCTCAGCTCCCGGGAAGGATTAAAAAGGTGGGAGGGAAGACCCCCAAGGCAGGGGCTTACCATTCAGGCAAGCGACGAAATAAAATCCGGTAGGGGCAGGACTCCACCCTCGGAGCTCTCCCTGGGTGAGAGGAGTTGTAGCTCCGAGTCCACCGGGAGCACCGCTCCTACAACGGAGCCTGCTGCGACCGGTGGTAGATTAGTGTCCAAAGGTCCAATGACCTCGTCCGCGGGGTCCAAGTGACGGCCCAGGCCCCACGTTGGGCGCCAATCTGCAGCGATGACCACGGCCGGAGACCTTGTGACCTGGCTAGCTGAGAGGGTGGCCAACAGTCCCACTGCAGCGGGGGGTGTCAGCCCCGGTGGCAGGGCCCCAGGGCTGGCAGCTTCAGGCATGCCTCGGCGGTAGAAGCCTTGGGCTGAGCCTGCAGGACGAGGTCTCGGCAGAGAGCTGATAGAAAGGGCAGAGCGGAATAAGAGCTGGACACTTCCTGGGGTCAAACGGGTTTAATGTCCTGGGGAACGACCAGCAGGGAGTGACAGAAAAAAGAGGTTGGGCATGAGATTATAAAGGCAGATGGTAACTGGGGGAGGGATTTACAGAAAACCAATCAGGGAGAGACAGGGGACGAGCTTAACATAATAGACTGTAAGGGAGAACCAATCGATACATTGTAAAGGAGGGGCCCCGGGATCTCAGCCAATCACTACTCCCACCGAGAGGAACATTCTGGAAGACTGGGAGTGGTGGGGAGTGATTGACTGGACCCAGGGAGGAGAGAAAACTATACATATTTGGAGATATAGGGGGGGGAAATTACATAACATGGGGGCAACCATAGCAACTAAATAATAGACAGAAACTAGGGCGGGGAATACTGGGAGGACAGAACCATCATAACAAAGGGGGGAGAAACAGAACATACCAACACACCACAACACATGGGAGCGTGGACAAGGAAGGCAAGAAAGAAGATCATGTATTGGAAACACTTGTGTTCTTTAGAGCTATTCTTTTATCCCACAGGAGATACATATCTCAAGTCAGAGAGAAATTAATTATTTTCTAACAAAAAGCCTATACCATTTTCTTACATCTTAAAAAAACTGCATCTTAAATTTCAGCAGCTGTCAGTGATGTTTAAGCTGCCTTTTTGCAGCTGAAAATCTGGCTGATGAGATCAAACCCAAAGGTATCTTCTCCCATACCATGCCCTGTGACAGTGATGACAGCAGGCTAGCAAGCAGGGCATATTTTTTAGCAAGGAAAACAGCTCCTTTCTCCAAATGCACCACAGAGATTGAAGTCAGGGTTAAATGCCTCTAAAATCCTTGGCTGCAACAGAGGTTTAATTCTTGAAAGCAACAGAGAATAACGGGGTTATTAAGTAAGAGGTTTTGCTCTCAGCACCAGAGTTTAATGCTAAAACCTCTCCAGTATTTTCTGCTTGGTGTAACAGCCCCAAAATCTCCAACTTCTGTCCCAATTCTCATCCTGTCTTTAATTTTGCACTGTCCATGCCTCAGGAACTGATGGATGGAGAGTAAACTGCTGAATGCTTCAAAACCCAGCTTCCTAGGATCAGTCCTAATTGTCCAATTTATAACTACCAGGCTTTCACAAGGATTTCTCTTCCCACCAGCTAACTGGCTCAGAACAAAATAAACATCATTATTCCTGCAGAATTCAGAGTGGCCTTTGAAAGAAGATTAATTTTTTTGGCATGTTTTTTTCTTGAAGGATATCCTCAGTGTGATGGTCAGGGCATGTGATTGCTGAGCTCCAGAGTAATGGTGAGCTGCCACAAACAGATTTGCTGACTTCCAAATCCTCAGTAGCTGCGTCTTGCTGCGGAAACAAAATCTCACATATTTTGTATGCAACAGTGGCTGTGCAATTACTCTTTATTTTTTTCTTCCTTATTTGCACTTGTGCTTACTAGTAGCTTTTTTTTACTTCTCTCCGTGTATAGAAAACTTCCATAAGGTTCTAATTCTTCTTACTTATGAACCTGGGACAATCTCCAGGACATTAGCAGGCAAAAAGAAGCATGGTATTGCCGTGTCCTCTCTGTGGCCAGCTGTGTGCTTATGTCTTCCCAAAGAGACTGACTCCAGGACCAGGTCAACATCCACAAATGAGTGAAATAGAAAATCAGGAGCCTAATTAATGCTCTCCCTGCTGATGAGGAAAACAATCAAGATGAAGCAAGGCTGAGGAAGCATGAATGAAAGGCATGGCTTATGTGTTCTAAGAAGCTGTGACTTCTGTTTTGGCAGCTAAAAGGCTTAAAGCTTTAGCCCAATCTTCTTGTTCCCTTTTCACCTGGACGAAAGGGCTTAAAAGGAGGCACTGGATTTCCAGTGTATGTAGGAGACTCCAAAAACAGGCATAATCTGCCAGTTTGTGAAAAGTAAGAAATTGACTTTTTGAAGTACTCTGCTGATTTCCTAGTTAATTTCCATGCTGCAATAATCAGTTCCATGATTGAATGTTTTTAAACATTTAAACCAAAGTCCAGGCTTTGTGGACACTTAAAAGTAGGTGCAGCCAGAAACTCCTTTTCAGAAATTATGGGCAAGCTGAATTTAATAATGGAGACAGTTCCACTAGTTTACAGCAAGTGCACCACTGATCTGGAGAAAGAGTCCTTGTCTGGAATGTGAATTGTGTGAAAGACTGTCCAGTATGAAAAACAAAGCATCCTTGCAGAAGGCAATATTTGAATTTACTGAAAGGCTTCATGCAGAGCAGATTGAACCCACTCACTGCACCTACAACTTGCAGAATTCAAATGGAGTTTCAGTAAGATGAAAAAAAGAAGCTGACAAAGCCCAGAGCCTGCAAGAGCAATTAAATATGCTTCAGCAAAAGTTCATCATGCTTGTGAGAGGTTTGAGAGTGTCGGAGAATTAAGCAGTGCATTACACTGGAAGCATTAGGCGCAATCACTTTTGAATGAACAGGAGAAACAGCTACAGGAGTCAAACAAAAAACTAGACTTGCACTCCTGTGAGGAAGCAAATAAAAGCAAAGTCTTACATGAAACTCTTAAAAAAGATGCACAGAGACCATGGCCATAGACTGGACTTGACAACCTCTTTTCACAAAAGGAAAGAGAAGACAACTGTGAAAACACCTGCATTTTATAATTCAATCTTTATTTCAGATATCCAAATTTAAATCTCACTTTTCTTGACCTTGACTTGTCTACGGAGTTAGCTTGTTGTCTTGCTCTCTACTTTATTATTTTATTTGTTTTAAAATCACAGTCTTGTACACTAAAGTCTCTTGGAAATAATTATGAAAAAATGAAACAACACACGACACATTCTCCATACCCCCCTGTTTCATTTGGCACCTATTTAAAATAACTACATGAAACAGAATTTGCAGAACCATGGCTGAAAGCCATTTACAGAGATCACGTCACAAACAAGAAATGATGTGTTGACACCTATCCCAGAGAGTGGCATGTTGTGGAGTTTTTATCTCTTGTGATTAAAACCTTCAGTCTTGAATGATATATCCTGGGTATCCTGATGGATGTGTGCTCTAAGACAAAAGCTGAAAGAAGCTCAGGATATTGTGGCTGGTGCCAACAAAGAGCTAAATCATCTTCACACTAAATGTGCAGAGAGAATTTAACAGAAACTTAAAAAATTGAGCTACAGAAAGTACAGCAGTGCTTGGAGAAGGAGAAAGTGCTTTTCCAGAATACTGTAGGGTGGGTTTTATTCAGTTGTTGTTTGACACACATGCTCACACCTGGGGCTCGAAATCTCTCGGCTTGAGAGGTTTCACAAGAACTTTTCCCTAACTCTAACTCCCTCCTCATCGAGGGAGATGTGCTCCTGTGGTCCAGAGAGCCCTCTAATTTGAATTCTGTCCACAGTCATTCAAAACTTTCTGGCTGTTTGTTCCTCTCTCTGACCTGGGCGCTGCCCTGAGGACACGCACATCTCAGTCTGGCTTTCGTGTCAGTCGGTCCTTTTAATTTCCTGCAGTTGTATTTTACCGTCGGGAGCCCTTCGGCCTTTACCGTGTCAGGGAGGCGGCAGAGGGCGGGAGGGCGGCGGTAGCGCGGCGGAGCCCGCGCCGCGTTCGGAGCTGTGACGTCACCGCGCGCAGCCCGGCAACCGCGGAAATGCCGTCCCAGCTCTGGCATTGCTGCGGCGCCGGGAGCCGCTGCCCTCCGACGGTCCCAGCTCGTCATTCTAGAGGTCGAGCTGCATCGGGACAGCTCCAGAAGCCGGCTGCAGACTGTCGGGTGAGTTTCTGTAGCTTCACTGCGGATTTGTTACTTGCTCCTGGCTTTGCCTGTTTTAAGTTAGTGCCCCTTAAGATCACGGTTGAGCTTATTCTTGAGTGGTCTCTATCACCCTCAAACCTCCTGGGACCTTCAAATGTCGTCTTGTTCCCCTCTCTGCCATGGGTAGGGACGCTTTCACTATCCCAGATTGCTCCAAGCCCTGTCCAGTCCGATTTTGGACACTTCAGGGGTGGGGCAGCTGCAGCTTCTCTGCGCACCCTGTGCCAGGGTCTCACCACTCATTGAGGAGATTTTCTTCCTCCCATCTTAATCAGTGGCCTATTCTGAAGTATTCAGCATATATTCAGAAGTTTGCAAGAAGAAGCTGACACAAGTTTTTAAAGATACATCAAACATAATTCCCCAAGGAAAAACTTCTTATGCTGTTTTGTTTAATTATGGTGCTCCCACAAGCCAGTCCATAGCACTGGATTTTTTTTTTCCTAAGAAATAGCATGTTTTTTTCATTTATCACTCTATGTGCTAGTTAGCTATTGATGCGTCTTTTGACAGAGGAATATTGCATATTCAAAATCTTTAGCATTCCCAGGGGACAGTCTTCAGATTTACTTTTTTTTCTTTTCCTCTATATGACTTCAGAGTAATTTACAGAATTTTAAAACTTCAAAGTGATATGGATGTGATGGAAAACATTTTAATTCTCTTATGAAACCACAAATATTTTTAAAATTTTATATTTATTTGCTGTTCATGATGAGATTTTGGTGTAAGTTGCAAAGAATGGTGTTGTGTAAAACTAATTTCTTAGTTCTCTAATGCAAACATTTTGTGCAATTTGTGAAAGACTTAGCAGCCTTTAACATAGCAAGTGTTCTATTAGACTGGCAACGTTGGATATTTGATCTACTTAAAAAATTATAGTACTTTCATTTATATCCCTTAGAATTGTTTTGCAGAATCTCCCTTAGAATTGATTTTGCAATCTGCTTAGGAGAATGTATCTCAATCTATACAAACATAACATTTTTTATTGATGTTCTGATAACTCTGACAGTTGATATGCTACTGTATATATATGTATATATATATTTCTCTACAATGTTCAGGCTTAGAGGACTAGCAGTACAGTTCCATTTTCTAAAGCCAACGTCAAATTGCAGCTGTGGTAATTGTTCACATGACAGGGTACAGTGAGTGGCTAAAAAAATTAATATTTTAGTAGATTGACAAATAAAGTAAAGCACATCTCTGCTAGAGGCCTTAATGGTTTTATGATATAGGAGACTAATCTTTGAAGCTCATCAAGTAAAAGTATATATGGTTAACTGTGTTCTTATTTCTCCACAGTTTATAAGACTTAAAAAACTGCAGTTTGACTACCATGAGTTTCCCCTCTTCAGACAGCATCACTTCCAGGGAAGCTAATCGGTGAGGTCCAGTTCTGGATTTTTAAGTGTAGCAGTTTAATTCCTGCTTTTGTGGCTTATTTATTTTCTGGATGCCTGAAATGATGCAATTCAGGCTGAGGAAGAACCAGATATGGTGTCACACGTGCAAGCTGTCATAGAGTCATCAGGAGGTAGAGGTGGTTTCTGCCAGCATGCAGGAGCAATGCCCAGGAGGCACAGGAGGGTGTTCCACATTAATTGAGGTGTTAGAGGTTGGTTTTAAGTCTTACCATGACCCCTGTGTTTTATAAGTTGATAAGAGTTTGATCTTCGGCATAAGCTATTTGTCTCTCTTTATTCTGTACAAAACTACCAGTTATATGGGAACAACAAAATTGCACAAATACATACTTTGGTTAGAAAATCAGACTGCAGACTGCTCCTTCAGGTGCAGAAGTTTAGCAAAATGATACTGCTAGCTAGTAAGTGAAGGAACATTTCTCTCTGTTGCAAAACTACTCTGCATTTTCTGCCAGCTGTGGAATTGAAGCTACTGAAAAGTTGCTTTTCTGCAATGGTCAGTGTTGAGTGTATCCAGCAGACTTGTGAACACTGAAAATTTAGGTTTTGAGCTCCAAAATACCTTCTGCAACACAGAACTCAGGAGCTATTTCATCTTCTCGTGCTTTGTTGAAGACTCATAGAGTCCTGCTAAAAATGGTCTTAGATAAAGGCTGTAGCTCGTAGAAAACATATTTCAGTTCAAAACCAAGGGTTGATGAGCTAGTAATATATGAAAATGGAAGTAGAAAACATACTCTGAATTTTGTTAGACTGCAAACTGTGCATGTTTTGAAACTTTCCAGGGAGGTTTGTATGGTTTTATCTTTGAATCTTCTGAGAGCTTTATGGTTGTAGGACTTCTAGCTGTTACATGAAAATGGACGGAAAAATCTCCTACAATGCTAGTAGGAAGCTTTCATAAAGTACTGCATTTGCTGGCCATGCTGTGACAATTAAAAAAAGTAACAGAAACAAAATTTTGACAGAAACAAAAATTCTAATTTGAAAACAAAACAGGCTGGTTTTGTTTCAGAACAAAAAAGGCTAGTTCCTATTTTATTTGAAAATGTTTAAGTAGACAACCAAAATGAAGTGGCTAACTAGTAATAATTCAGCAGTTCTGTCACTGGATGGCTGGGGTGGTTTTTTTTTGCTTTTCTTTTTTTCTTTTTTTTTTGTTTGTTTTTTTGTTTGTTTTGTTTTGTTTTTGTTTGTTTTGGTTTTTTCTGTGTTTTTTTATTGTTGTTGTTGTTTTTTTGGTTGTTGTTTGGTTTTGGGGTTTTTGGGAGTTTTTTGGTTTGGTTGGTGTAGTGTTTTTTGGTTCTATACTCAGCCAAAAATTTAGGGTTTTCTGATATATATGTTTGAGTTTCCACCAATTGCCTTGTGAGTTCAGAAGCTGTGCATAAAATGCTATTTCAAAAAGGTGTCTAATACTTATTTTTGCCAGTACTTAATATTATGTTATCTGTTTTAATGCTCTAATACACTTTTCATTTTCATAGCATCCTTAATTTGCTAATGCTCATGTTGTTGTATAATTTGTGCTTGGTATGGTTTTTTCCCCCCACCCCCCGATTCGGTTAAGCAGAACAGTTAATTGTACAGTCAGTTTCTCCTCTGAGTAAGTTTTAATGTGTAGGTGTTTCCACTATGATTTTTTTGTTGGTGGATATTTAATAGAAAAGCTGGAAGAAACAGATTTCTTTATCTCTGACTGCCATGCAAACCAATGTAATTTAATTAAAGCCTTAAATGTTTTTACAAAAAGTAGTTATTATCTTGCTTTCATTCTGTGTGGTCTTCATGAAAATGATATTAAATCTTACCAGGTTTAAAGAAGCCAAATTACTCCCCTGCTGCCTACAGACCAAATAAATGGTTACCCTTTCCGTAGCTCTTGTTTCTCAGACCAGGTCTTCCCTGGTTTTCAGTTTGGGTTTAGCTTTTCCCCCTTGGTGCTATCTGGCTTTTAGCTATTTTCAGCTGAGATTGACACTTCATTCATCATCTCTGAGTAAAATTACTTGCCTTTATTTCTTCTGTGTTTTCCTCAGAAAGGGGTGAAAAAAGGGTCTCTCAAACCTATTACATAATGTCCACAAAGAAAATTTTATTCAGCTTATAGATGCTCTGGCTGTTCAGGTTCTACTTATTTCCAGATCTTCTTGTTGCAGTAGCTGAATTGCATTAAACAAAGTGATTTTAATTATTGCTGATCTCTTGCACTTTGAGTCATGTTGCTTGCTCTGGGTATGGCTTTGGTAGTATGTACTGAAAACCAGTAATGAGCTTGTGGTTTTCTTGCAGTGCATGAAGGTTTTAATGATTCTTACCTCCTACATTTATTAAATACATAAAATGTTTTAAGAACACTGCACCCTGTTGAAAAATTTCTGATGACCTATAGCTGTTTTGATCTCACAGATGCAGTCTGTCTGCTTTTCAAATAGGACTATACTTAGTATTATTCAGTTTTAAAACATTTACAGTCTGCAGATAAAAACCTGAAATTTCATCCTTTAATAGTAGTAAGGTCTTTAAAAAAATTTAAGTTACCAATCCTCTTGTTGATGGCATTTGTATCGGTTTTGCCAGTCAGAAAAAATATTTGAGAAAACATATGTCATCAGGTAACTTTTTGGTCATGAAAAATGTTACTTGTGCCTACACAAATCTAGAGGTAAAGTGGTCACTTTTTATTAAGAAAGATCTATTAATTAAATGCCAGTATGGTGTCATTTCTGTAAAAAATACTTCATGTAGACGAAGGTATGGTATTTTAGTATTTATGTTTCTCTATTATATGATCTAGTATTTATGTTTCTGTATTATATGATACCAATTTTGTGGTTAATTTAATAATATTTGTTTTATTGGTGTATTTCACATTTATTGCTCATAAACTCTTGCACTTTTGTGTGGAGAAAGTAATTATTGCAGTCTTACATACTTGAAACAATGTGAAAACCAATATATATCAAGTAATGGGAATATTGATTTTCAAGAACTGAAATAGCTTAAAAGTTTTCAAGTTTGAAGCTATAATTCACTGAAAATTATTTAACTAGTTAATAAATATGTATTTTAATATACATATTTATATACATATTATATATATACATATTTATGTGTGTGTATATATGTATAAATTTATATATTCTATGTATAAATTTTTCACTTCATATGTAGAAACTTCACTTTCACTCTTTTTATTGTTTGTGGTGCTCAAGGGCTGATTCTGCTAATTGCCAAGTAGATTCTGTTTTAACTGAAATAGCAGTGGAAATTATGATAAAACAGGGTAGTTTGGAGGACTAAACCTTTAATTTGTGTTATGTTTGTGATTATTTACATGATTTTCATTTGAATGTATGTATCTCTGAAGACAAAGTGTGTAAAAGAGAGGCTTTTTTCCACATCTCTATGTTTGTTTCATGACAGAGATGGTTTTGAGATGGTAACTCATGTTAGAAAATGAGACTTACTGTGGACACAAAAAGCGTGCCAGTTGTTTTAACTTACATGCTTGGAATTATGTTTTTAAGCCTCCTGGAAGTTAATAAACAAAAACGATAGAAGTTCATTATTGAAAATAAAGATACTGAAAAATAATAACGAATGTATTATGCTTAAATCAACTTTGTTAATCCAAAGGGAATCTCTCTTTTAAGTTCCTGCTGCCACATCTCTCATATCTTGCAAAATAAGGAATTCTATGCAATCCTTTCTTCAAAGAGCAATAGTAAGATGAAAACTGCACAAAGTAATTTTGCTTATGTGAATGTTTAAGTCTCTGGGCCCATGTTTTGTAATTGAAGTAAAGAAGCAATAAAACTTAAAAGGAATGCTCATGTTTTTTCAAAACACATTTTTCAGCTCTGGTAATGATATATAAGTTCACGGTTACCTCAGAATAGAAATCAATCAGAAATGGATCCTGTTGAACATCTGAGACTGAAAGTCCATAACCTTGAGGAAAAAAATTTGGAATTAAACAATCAACACAATCAAGAGGTAAGGAGGTTTGTTTGTTTGTTTGTTTGCTTTATTTTACCCTTGGAATGCATGTAATTTGTTTCCTTGAAATAGTCGTCTCATCAGGTGAATTAAAATCACAGTCACTAGTTGGAAAATAACAAAGAAGTAGCATTGTACAGACATCTCATGCCTGTCCATAGGAACTGATATAATTTTTACTGTCATTGCTGATAGTTGAAGGTGCGTGTAAGAAACTTGAGCACTACACAATAGCAAAGTCATGCAGAAGAATACTTGGCACCTCCAGCTTTGGAATTCTGAATATAAGATGTGGTTTGTTTCTTTGAGTGTTTTAACCCCGGTAATTCCAGGGATACATTTTACAGAGTCACTTCACCATTGATGGAACAAGGGGAGCATGACAAGAGGAAGTTGCTGTGTAAGAAGCAGGAATCTCTAAATAAATGGACAGGGTTCCACAAACTTGGTTTATTGCTCATATTTAGTCGAAAACAAATGAATGAGCACCCACACCAACTGCCCTCAACTGCTAAGAGCAGAATTTTAACTTATAGCAGTCATAAAAATTCAAACTAAAGGAAATTTTAATGAAGTATTTTCTCACTGCTACTTCATTTAGGTTCTAGTTTGCCACAAGAGCATCAGGGAAAATCTTTGTAATGGGGTTAAATTATTTCCTATGAATGGAGCTCCTGTTAATAAGGATGCTGCTGCCTTGTAGATGTTCTGAAGAAATGCATGTTTTACTTTCCACCTTCTTGCATTTAATGTGCTTAAGGTGGTTTCCTGGGTCAGTTTTTGGCAGCACTGACTAGACTATCTTTCTTACACAGATAAGAACTCTTTTTGAAGCCTTTTCTGTGTTCTGTTTGTTGTGTTTAATAGAATTCTGCCATTAACTGCTGTGATGACTGCTGAACATCACTGAACTGAAGTTTGTGTTTGTGTAATGAGTTAATAGGTGTCTGATAATCTAGTATCCAAACACAATGTTTTTCTAGTTGTTAAATACAGTTACCAGAAAATTTCCTGTGGAATATGACTTTTATTTTCTTAAGGCAGAGTATGTTTGGAAAAACAGAGGGGTATATTCAAGGTACATGTACATGATATAGGAACAGGATCAGTTTGCATTTTTAAAAAAAAGTATTTACAATGTGTAGTTTCAAGACTGTATTTCAAATTCAGATGGATATGATGGCAGCTGTGAATGCAATTTCCAAAATATTTATTTTCTAGGTCTCTCGCTGTGAAAAAGAAGTAATGAATTTAAGGTTGGAACTCGAGAAAGGAGAGGTTCTTCGCCAAGATCTTCAGAGTGAGATGTCGTTAGCTAGAAAGACGTCTGAAATACAGCTGTATTCTGCAGAGGACAAGCTATCTGATGTAAAAAGCAAACTTTTGGAACTGCAAGGTAATTTTCAAAGAAAAAAGAGAAGTTGTAGACTAGAGGCTATATCAGTCCCAAGTCATTGAAACAAGCAGAGATTGCACAAGGTTTTATGGTTACAGCATTTTTTGGAAGTGTCTTATTTTCCCATGTCTTACTTCTCTGCTTCTGTAAGCTCATAAGAGTTTACAAAACCCTTGCTGTCTCATGTGAATTGAATAGAAGCTGCTAAACTTATCAGTACCTTTTTTCCCTCTGGCTCCTTACCGTCTGTTATTCCTTCCTTCAGTGTCTACAGAATTGTAATTTAGGTGTCCCTCTCCACATCTTGCTTATCACTATGTCCATCAGTTCTTCCTTTTCCATTTCAGGGGGGAAAAAAATGCAGTCCTGTTTAAAATTTACACTATTCCCTTCCCTTCCCTTCCCTTCCCTTCCCTTCCCTTCCCTTCCCTTCCCTTCCCTTCCCTTCCCTTCCCTTCCCTTCCCTTCCCTTCCCTTCCCTTCCCTTCCCTTCCCTTCCCTTCCCGGAACCTTCCCTTCCCTTCCCTTCCCTTCCCTTCCCTTCCCTTCCCTTCCCTTCCCTTCCCTTCCCTTCCCTTCCCTTCCCTTCCCTTCCCTTCCCTTCCCTTCCCTTCCCTTCCCTTCCCTTCCCTTCCCTTCCCTTCCCTTCCCTTCCCTTCCCTTCCCTTCCCGGAACCTTCCCGGAACCTTCCCGGAACCTTCCCTTCCCTTCCCTTCCCTTCCCTTCCCTTCCCTTCCCTTCCCTTCCCTTCCCTTCCCTTCCCTTCCCTTCCCTTCCCTTCCCTTCCCTTCCCTTCCCTTCCCTTCCCTTCCCTTCCCTTCCCTTCCCTTCCCTTCCCTTCCCTTCCCTTCCCTTCCCTTCCCTTCCCTTCCCTTCCCTTCCCGGAACCTTCCCTTCCCTTCCCTTCCCTTCCCTTCCCTTCCCTTCCCTTCCCTTCCCTTCCCTTCCCTTCCCTTCCCTTCCCTTCCCTTCCCTTCCCTTCCCTTCCCTTCCCTTCCCCTCCCCTCCCCTCCCCTCCCCTCCCCCCAGGAGTTCTCATAGTACTGCTTTGTTCTTTCATATTTTCAAATATTTCTAGCTTTTCATTGCTCATACCTGGTCTATTTTTGTCATCTTTGGTTTTGTTTTTATACAAGTAACGTGTTATGACAGTAGTTTGCAGAAAGGAAGGGTTTTACCTGCACGTTTTTTCCCCTACTTGTTTTGCATTCAGAAGCTCAAACTTTCTTAATCCTTCTCAAACAGAGTTATATTTCTCACACTTAAAACCCAGGGAGATGCATTTTTTGTTGTCTAAGTAAGTAAAGTACTCTTTAAATTTGGTACAGGAGATGTACTGGTGAAACTTAGGTGTTCAGTGAAAAGACTGGAGCATTCCTGGAGTTTGTAACCTTACAAGGATGGAAGGAGACTTTCAAACTTGCCAGTGCATTATACGGCCTGATTTTTTAAAAAGATAACAAGAAATATGCACTTTCACTTATTTGGAGAACGCACAAATTATACAAATCTTATGGTTTGTTTAAATTTCTCAAACTGTTTTTGTTTGGTTGAGGTTTTTGTTTGTTTTGGTTTTTGATTTCATTTTTGTTTGGTTTGGTTTTTTGTTGGGGTTTTTTTCTGATTTTGTTTTTATTGTGACAAATGTCAAAGAAGCCTAGTGTCAAACAAACTAGTTCTGGTGTTGCTTGTCATTTCTTTTTCATTTTTTAACTTAGCCCTTCTTTATTCCTGGCATCTTGGAGCCTTGTTCACCTCATGTGGTGCTTTTGATACAATCCCAACTTAACTCTTGGACAGAGCACCTCACTTGTGTCCTGTCTTTAGTATTTTCTCCAGACTGTTTTTCTGCTGTTCTTGAGGCTTGACTTCCTAACATGTGACAGGTCTTCCCCATCATTGTGTCCACTAATTCTCTGTGTTTTCCCACCACGTCTCTTCTTGTTGTTTTACCCTTCTCCAGCTAGGAAGAAATTTCAGAAGAATGGGATGAATTTGAAGTTAAAATCTATTAGAAAATGGTGAATAAACACCATTTTGTATAAACACCAACATAGCTTGTTACACTCAGTAATACAAAGGGCTAATACAAAATATTTTGACCCAAAAGCCAGTTTGTGAAAGGAAGCAAAGTCCCTACTAAAACTGCTTATAGGAAAAGAACTTTTCCTTGGCATTTAAGATTTCACAGAGAAATAGATGGCAGTGTTTGCCTATCTTGGGGCAGTTTCTGGGCTGAAGATTCAGATCTCTTCAGCAGGAGTAAATTTCCCCAGAAAAGCCAAGCCTTTGCTCATTAGCCCAACCCGCCTTAGGTTTTCCTACAGTCTTTTTCATGTGGCAGGTATCTGGATTTGCTGTTACTTAAACTGAGCTTGAAATTAATTGATACAGACTAAAGTTTCACATAGACATTTGGAAATAAGCTAGCCAAGTGTTGCAGAAAAACCCAATTAAGTTTCCCATGCTATAGAGGCCTCACATGAAAAAGTTGACTTTTTATTCCTTTCCAAAGGGAGAAGAGCTTTAATTTGTAAAAATTTCCAAAGCATTTCTGTGTCCTTATGTGAAAGATGCTACAGGAATACAAAATGTGATTGTTTCTCTGTAGTGATAATGGAAGTGTTAATGCACCAGTGTTTTATAGGATATCACAATACACAGATTTTGTGTTGTGAATTTGTATTCATTATACCTTTTTTCTCTTTTTTTTCTGAGCATGCTTATTTGCAGTGCTATTTGTCTTTTTCTCTTCCCCCCCCCCCTTTTTTTTTTTTTTTGGTAAACAACAGTACTCAATGACAAATACCAGCAGAAAGAAGCAGAGACTGCGGAAATGATTCAAAGTTCTCAGTGGCAGTGGAAAGAGGAACAGCAAAGATTTGCAGTGGATAGAGATAACATCCTCAGAGAATACCTCGGTAGAATGGAATTCCTTATTAAAGAAAAAGCTGAAAGAGAACGGGCTTGTAAGGTATGGTGTATTAATAGATGGAAAGTTTCATTAGACGTTGGCCGAAAGTTTTTTGGTGCAAAGTATGGAGTGGGTTGAGGTTTTTCTGGTTTATGGGAAAAAAAAAATCCAAATAGCTAAATACTGCAGAATACTTCTGAAGATTACAGCTTTATGAAGTTACACTTAGTGTGTAATGCTGGTTTGGGGCTTTGATGGAATGCGTTGTGGCTGTTTGTCACGGTAAACACCTAACCCAAGTTATCAGTACACAGTGGTAGTGAAAACAGAGGAGCTTGTGGACAGGACCTAAGGTTCTTTTCAAGACAAGCAGAAACACAAGTCAGTTTTCATTCAAAGCTGATTCTTACACAGGTAGGGCAGGATATAGGCTGTGAACAAGATAGGTTTTCTTTTTAAGTTGCCAGGTGGAGCAGGGTAAGCTCTGAGTTCTGGCTAACAGTAAGTGGATGAGTTAGTTTGAGGAGGCTCTGGAAGAGTATTGCCTTCTGTTGTGTACAGTGTTTTATAGAAGCTACCTTCAGAGAGTTTAATGCTGCATCAAAAGATCAAAGTTGAAAAAGTATGCTATGCTCTGTCAAGTGATGTTTGTCCTTGAAAAAGGACAAAAGAAGCAGCATATGGCTCGGGACGTTGTGTTCTCTGTCAGTTCCCTGGCAGCGTTATCTGCCAGTGGTTGTAGGTGCTTTTTTGGTTAGTGTATTAAAGCTACAAAATTGAAATGTAATTAACATGAGTAGACTAAGATTGCCATGAATACATGTAGCTCGTTAAACAGGTCAGTGTGAGATGTAGGGTTTCAGAATCTTGACATTGGTGAATTCAAAAGTCTTTCAGAACTTTCAAAACTCTCTGAAAGGAAAATGTGATTCACTACTAGGTGCCAAACCCTAACCTGCCTTCACCAGTAAAAATGTTCCATTTTCTCCTTTGCTTTTGTAGCTGTTCCCCTGCCCACCACCCTACAGTTATGTTATGTATAGTTATAAAATTCTGGGAAATAAAAAAATGCTACATCTGGACTTGGCTGCATTAATTGTTGCTTGAAAGCCTAGTTCATTTAAACTTGTCAGATAAACATCAGAAATATCTGTGTTTATAAATTATGAATTTGAATGTGTTGCCGTCTTTTATGTTGAGTATTTACAGGCCTGGTTTAAATCTCCTTTAGTTATTCTGAGTTATAAAATGAAAGCTAAGGAGATTTAATTGTGGTCTTAAGATGTGCAGAGAAGTGGGATTCTGAGCATGTAGGCAAATCCTGGCTTGAAAAACTGCACAAACTGTAATTCTGGCTGTGAAAATGCTGAAGTAGGCATGGCAGTCACAGAATATTTGAAATGAGTGTCTGAAACACGCCGGAAAATAGTCCTCTGCTTTGTGTCAGGTTCGTGGTGAGCTCTGTTGGGCATATCCTGGCCCGGGATAGGAGGGTTGGATTCGATAGGAAGGGCAATAGCATCACCTTGTGGTTAGAGAGGAGATCATATCCCTGAACGGTTTTTTCCTTAAAATGCTTGGGAGATTGTGTCGTTTACACACAGTAGAAAACCAACTAACCAAAACAAAGCAAAAAACCCCCAGCCATGTCTTTCATGAGCAAATATTTTCAGGTGGCTACGAGGATATTATTAAACAGTCATACCGCCTCCAAAAAGTTCAGAAATTCTTCAAAACGCTGAAATCCTGTAGGTCATACTGACTTGTTTAACAAGCTTCATATATGCATGACAATTTTAGTTTGCTGATGTTAATTACATTTCCAGTATAAAATGTTTTAAAATTTTTTGTAGTATTTTGCAGCAAAATATGTATTAATTATTTCATATTTCCCAGTTCACTTTTGTTAATATCTGGAAGATAAACTTGAAGAAATAAATATTTTTAAATCTTTCCAGGTATATATATTCATAGAAATTGTTAATTTTGGATTATTGATTTACTTATTTATTTATTTTGCATTCTGAAGGGAAGAAACCTGTCTTGCTGGACATGCAAAGCTAGAGGATTAGCTTAAATTTGGTCCAAATTCATATGGACTATGGGGATTTTGTAGCAGTGACTTCACAGAGCTGCAGAGTCTAGTAATGTCAGTAATTCTCCCAACCTGTAGATTAGTTGAGTTTCTGTATGCAGAAATTGAAGTGGGGACCATCTTATTTTATTCTACTGAGGGCTTCATATTTCTTAAGTTTTTAAAGTAATTCAGTTTCTACAAAGAGGAAAATCCTTTTCAGAAAAGCAGAAAATGAAATTATTTGGTCTGTGGGAGCAATTGTCTCTCAAAACATCTGAAATTTTAGCAATTAAAATCACAACAAAAATGAACATTTGTCCCCATGTCCCCATTTTCCATAATTTCCTCAAATGCACCTTGTTTCTAGCATTGCCACTGAGCTGGGACACAGAAGAGATTGGAAGAGCTGTACTCTTTTAGGGAAAGATTTCCTGTGGAGATCTGACTCTGATTTTAGTGTTATCACAGAAGGTCATGTTCACAGTGATTTTTGGTGTGATTTTGGTGTTCAAAAGAGATTTCTTGGTGGTCAATTAAAAGCATGCTTGCTATTGGGTAAACACTTCTGTTGACATGTGCTGGCATCTGAGATTTTAAAATTCTAACATCATCATCTGATGTGGTCTCTCCTCCTCTGTTGAGCTCTCTATTGCAATACTTTATCTTAGAAAAAGTACCTCTTGATGTATTTATTTATTCATGTACCTATTTATCTTTAGGAGACAAATGCTGCCCTGAACAGCATTGCCAGGAAGTTGAAGGATATGGAGGCAGAGCACGATGCCTGCAGCAAGATTGTGAAGCTCCAGGCCAAGTGTCTGGATTTCAAGAATACACGACAGGAGTATCTCATCAAAGAACTGGAGGTAAAGCTTTCTGCCTGCTGCTGCAAGCACTGGCACAACTGAGCAGTTTCATTTTTGAAACCTCTGAGTTAGGCTATGAGTGCCTTGTGTTTGATTAACAAAACATGGAGCATCAGTTCCCAGGAAAGGTGGATTCACAGGTGAATGCTGTGAGCCTGACCTGAGACTGGTGTTTGAACTGCAGATGGAATGAGGTTTATGTCACTGGGAAAGTACTCTTAGCAATATAGAGGCATAGAGGGAGTATTTGTGCAGGATTTGTGAATTTTTAAAAAAATTATTTAAACATGTTAAGCCCATAGATTTTGTGGGAGGAGGCAAAGCTTAAGCCATTTAGCTGATGCTGTTGTAGTGTAGGTTTGGTGGGCTCTGTGCCATGACTTTCTCTTTAATAGGCCTTCCACAGATCTCTGTTTCTCAGTTATTTCCTTTTGTGAATATATGAGATTATACAGAGTTTAAATTTATTGCCATCAGCTTGTATTTAAATGTATTTATTTATTTATTTTTCAATTAATATTTCCCTAACTGAAGTGCTTAGAGTCAACTTCAGTCTCACATACTTGCTACTTTGCTTTACTTGTCCAAAATCAATGACTTCACTTGTATCTGTGTAACTTTAGGTGTCTCAAATGACTTTTAATATTAATGTCTTTTTCTTGATCTTTGTTGCATCACTTGAAGGCAGGAGTCCTTTTGGAGTATATTGTTCTTTTCAAATCAGTCATCAGTCTAAGTGAAAATATTTTTTTGATAGGAAACAGTGTAGTTAAAATTGCATGTGAATTTCTATTATAGCACCTCTGTAGTTACTGCTATTGCTAGAAGCAATTTCAATTGAAATTCCATGTCCAGGCCTTTACATGGGGATAAGTATCTCTGAGTATAAAAAATGCAGCAAGAACATAACCCTACATAAATTCTTTTAACTAAACAAAAACTTTTATTTTAATATTCTGGATATGTAATTGTTTTCTTTTACTTATTTATTGATATGAGTTTTCACAGTTCTAAAGTGCAAGTAGTTCAGATACCACAAGTTGGTTTATGGAGACCTAATAAACTGAAGAAATTAAGTTGTCTTTGCATGATGTTATCATCTTTCTGGACTTAAATATTTTCAAAATGTACTTTTAGGCAGAGACAGTGAAAATAAAGAAACTGGAGGAAGATGCTGCAGCAGCAAGATTAGCACATATGCAATGTAAATCTGCTACAGAAATCATGCAGGTAAACTTTTAGTTAAATATTTGGTAGAAGTTTACAATGAAACAGAAGATGAACTTGTAAAGGTACAATCTTTGAAAAATGCCAAGCCTTCCTTGCTCCAGTAAAAACATTGAGTAGATTTTTTGCAATGAGTATCAAAACTGTGAAAAGTAATAGAAAAATATCTCCTTTTTTCAGGGGACTATCAAGTTAATAGAATAAATATTAAAATAAAATGTCACATTCTTATGTTTGAGAATTCAAAGTAGCATTGAAACAGTGAGGGGAAAGGAAATGTTTCACAATAGTTAAACTGTTAAAATGTTCTGTCTTGTATCTTTGGAATGGGTACTTAGATAATTTTGGAGATACAGTGCATACGTCCAACTTCTCTAGGTGTGAGATATTAATAAATCCTGAGACTGCAGTTTCAAATTTCAGCTGAGTACATTTAGGCTTCAAAGCTATTATATCGGCAGTTACCAGAGAAGTTTGAATACATGGAAAAATGTAATATGTATACTTGTATATTAAATTCTTGTGTTATTAAACTGTATCACACAGGGTTTGATCCATTAAAGCAATTAGGGTTTATTTTAAAAAACAAGTACGAAAAACCTGTAAGATAATTGCTGAGTGATCTCATACTGACTAACAAAGCCTTCACACTGGACTTTTGAAAAACCATATGAGAAAACAAGAAGGAATATCATCTTTTATTTTCTTGTTTTCTGAGTAACACCAATAAGCATTGACACTTCCTCAATTATTTTCTTATGACCTTCTCTAAGTACAGTCACTTAGATTTCTGATTTGGTGATTAAATAAGTAGTGATGATTCAGTTTTCTTGATTCCTTCTCTACTTCTACAACATACAAAGGAACTGGAGGGTAGCATTCCTTGAAGTTAGAGATTTATCTTTTATAGGTGAAGAGCTGATAAGGTTTTCTTCCTTGTTTATGTACATGAACAAGCTCCATATGCGCTTTGCTTTGAGTGCAAGTGTAGTGTTTACTGTTAATTCCACATTTTTATGAGTCTGCTTAAAAAAATAGAATTCCTCTGGAAAACTTCAGTAATACAAATAATTGAAAAGAGGAAAATCCAAACTCCATGAAAGGACAACAAAATGTGCTTTTGGTCAGCATATCTATTTCTCTCTTTTTGGAACTTTATGTATTAATATGTTTTTACGTTGTTCAACGCTTTCTAATTCTGTATAGAATTAATAGAATGTATTCAGCTCTAAAGGGCAGAACAGAACAGCAAACAGCAGTAAAGACCATGGTAGTCTTTCCTAACTTCCTTTAACTGCTTCCTTATAACTTGGTAGTTGAGAATTCAAGAACTTGAAGGCGCTTTGAATGAAGAGCAACACGGCACGAGAGAAGCTTTTTCAGGGGTATCAAGGAAAGATTTCAGAGAGTCAGAAAATGCACATGAGAGAGGAAAAAAAGTGTAAGTTTCCTTTTAAAGCTGTTGTAAAGTGGCAGTAGACAGCTTGAGTACAACTTGTAGTTTACATTCCCTGCAATTTCCAGTCAGCAGAAAATCTAGTGCAATGTGCCAAACCAAACTAAAGTTCAGAACCTGGCAGTCCATTAATAACAGGCCCATATCAGTAACCAAAGGTATTGTGAATGGTACAGATAATAACTAGTCTGTTACAGATAGTTTGCCAAATGAAAAATTTTGAAAATTGTGGTTATGGTAGGGTCCAGCCTCCAGTAGTGGTTGGGGTGAGTGTAGGAAAACATAGCCAGCAGGTCTAGAAAAGATGGCTTTTCTATATACACCTATGTTATTATGAAGACATTATTTTCCACTTACATGACTCAGTTGAATCTCTAAGATTCCTGTCAAGAAGTTGTATATCATTTATAGTGGGTAATCTTTGTTTTCAACTTTTGAATGGCTGTTGAAAGCTCTAAATGGTTAAAAAATATTGAAATGTGTGAGAGCAGAGGAAATCTCTTGGGATGTTTTCTGCCCAGCACAGTCTGCTGTGTCTGTGGTAACAGAACTTGGAGGACCTCTCTTTCAGCCTAGAACTATATGGCTCTGTATACACAGGTGTTTATGTTGATTTACACAAGTAGTAGTGGAGAATGAAAGAAACTGTTTTTTCCTACAAGAAAGGAAGTTTGTGGCCTGAGCAACTCATACAAGATTCATGGTTATGGAGATGTTTTTTAGTAAGATACTTAAAACTTGAGCTGGAAAAGCCTTTGTCATCCTCTGCAAACATAAATTTTAAGCAAGCTTTTGGTTTTCCTGACACTATGCCTAAATACTCAGGCAATCTTTTTAAATTCTTCTTTGGATTCCTGTCTCTGCTTCTGTCTCCTTTACACTATTGTTTGGCCTTGTAGTTTCCTCATCAGCTGCCAGTTTAGTCATACCAGGCACTTGATATATCTGTTTTCCTGACTGACACAGTAAACAACAGATTAAAATTCTGGGCAGTCTGCTTTAAAAGTCACTCCAGAGTAGAGTCAGGCATGTGGAAACCATAAGAGCAAGAACTGTACTTGAAATCAGGATTGATGATGCAAGATGTGACATGGTCTCTCTGAAGACAGCTGTTGTTTTAATTAAAATATGAAGAATTCTGTTTGTTATATGTAACTTTGAGGTCATATCCAGATAATCTTATGAATTGCATGTCATGAGGCTTGGTAGCTGAAAATATAACCTCTTGAAAAATCTTTCTTAGAAGGAATATAAAGTTCTTCATTCAATTAAGAAAGGCAAGCAGTTTCAGAATCCATGTGGTGTGCTAAAGTGGTATCTGCCAAATCCATTGATTATCCTTTAAAAGAACACAGTACATTTGCCAAAAGTAATTTTGGTTAAAGTATCTTTTTGTGGAAACTTTCCAGTTTACGAAGACAGCGTTTGTCCTCTGGTGTGCAATGGAAAGACCAGGTTGAGGAAAGAAAGGAAACTGAAGAATCCCCTGGGACGTTAGTGACTCCTCCTGGCAACTTCAGCCTGCATGAAGGCTCAATAGTAAGGAAAAAAATGTGGCACACATTGTTTAGGTGTTTTTTAAAACATGCTGTCAAAATATTTACTGTGCTGAAGATTTGCTGCATTTGCTGTGCTGAGCTGTGGAAGAGCTCTGCTATACCCTTACCATTTTTGTTAATATGCTACCTTTTAAAAAATTTAATACATGAATAAATGTAACGAATGCCTTGGAGAAGCTAATTTGAAAATGTTTTTTTTAAGTATGGGTAGGATGTACTGGCGTATCTAATTAAGGCATTTTTTAGATACAGATTGTCATTTCATGTGAAGAATATTCTGCCTTTCTACCCAACTTTTTTGTCAAGTTTCATTAGCTACCATTGTAGAAATGTTTATTTCTATTTCATACACTCTTTTAGTTTTAGTGCAAGTATTTGACTGTAAAAATTGCTTGAAAATTATTTCAAGCTTTCAGATGGAAAAGCAGAGGGGATTTTTTGTTGCTGTTTTGTTTTTTGCATGTTTTGCTGTGGATTTGGCACATTGGATGTATTTCACTGGATTATTTTCTGAAAACTTTTTCCTCTTATATGACCACTTTGGGCCTTTCTACTGTCTTTACTCAGCTACACCTTGAATAACAATTTTCCCATCTTTTTGCATAGCAGCATGGACAAAGGAAAGTTCTTAGCATGTTTAGAAAATCTCTCCTGTCATTGTGTGGTAACATTTGTTTTGTTTCTACTCTTAGTAATATAAAATTTTGTTGGTGGTGGCTTGGAACATTCTCCTCCTTCTCTGTCAGAGCTCTGAGCATGGAAGGTGCATGATGTCTGTTCCCTGTGGACAGGAGCCGAGACCTGCATCAGAGAGTCTTCAGATTTGTGGGTGTCTTCTGTTCAGATGAAGGAGTTATTCCACACTTTGTCTTAGTGCTGTCCACTGCCCAGGCAGATCTGAAGACAAGTAAAATCAGGATCTTATTTTTTCTTTCTGGGAGAATAACAGCTTCTTCCATGCAAGCAATAATGTATTAAAAGACATTTGCTGGCCTACTTAGCCTGAAAAAGTAATTTCATCAGGCACAAAAGGAATATATAGAGAGAAAAGCAGCTGTGTGCCTTAACTACAGGCATTAATGATTGCTACTTATAACTACAAAACACAATTACAAGCTCAAAATATTATACTAGGAACCTAAAGTGCTTGCTGTTGTTGTGGTAGGAGTTTTCCTTTCTTATTCGCATTCCTTAGTAAAATATATATTATACATGACAAGAATTCAGGACAAGATTCCATTCATGATCAAGATTTCTGGTAATGGAAACAGAATTTAATGGTAGACTCAAAATTAATGTTATGTTACTGAAAGGTTAAAAAAAAGGATTGTCTCACTGTCATATTCATGGAGGTGGTTGTTTTCATTGTTTTACTCAAAGGATTTCAAACCACAAGACTGTCCTGAGCAGGTGATAAAAATATTCATTTTTGGAAGAGTTGTATTAGTGGTTCCCTTATGAGATCAGGTATTTATTTATTGCCTTGGATGGCTTTGCATTTTTCCCAAAGCTGTTTGTATTTGTTTGGGAAGCCTGTATGTGATCCTGTTTACTCCATTGAGACAGCTTTGATTTTGCTTCTCAAAATGAAAAAGCAGAAGACTGTAGCAGAAGCTAAGTATAGATAGCATTTAATATATTGCTGTTGGTCTTTGCTATACTCATGCTTAAACTGTGTAAAAACATCAGTGCATTTCCTTCCCTTAATTTTCCCTTCATGCTTTCCTGACCTGTACAGTATTTTTTTCATATTTTATACCATTTCTATGCTCCCTATGTTCTTTCCACAGTAGTCTGATAATCTTATATTGATCTCTGACTGTACTGATACAGTCTTCATGGCATTTGAGAAACATTAAGAAAACATTTCTATTAACTTAATCAAAGTAATCTAAGGCACTTGTATGTACTAAAAGTATGAAAAATTGAATTTTTACTGCATGCTGTTGTTACTAAAATTTATTTATAACCTGAATCAATTTATTATACCACTGATTAAAATCACTGTAAATAAATGAGGCACAGCTTGTGGAGTTTGGTGGAGCTGTAGGACTATTTTGGGCGGCTATTTAATCATATATAATCCATGCAAAACAAAATTGTAAAATAATTTAGAGTGTGTTTTGCTGCCAAGCCAACTGGACAGTTTTCTGTGTGCTGTGCAGGTGTTGGGGCACAGTTTGAATGCACCTCAAAGTATTAACATGGGTAAATGAACTGCATCCACTGAGAGCATGGAAATTTTTATCTGTGCCGGGTCATGATTGTGGCCCCCACAGGACTGGGATTTATTCACATACTTTATATACATACTGTGTCTAATTTGATAAATTTTGTGAAATCTGTTTTCTTACTTTGCTGTAATATTATGCAATAATGGCTGCAATTATTAGAAATTAACTGAGGAATTTTGTAAATCTGTGAGAATGAACTTTGAGGGCTTGTTTTCAGCTGCATGCAGCACTGCTACTACACATACAATGCATCTCTCTTGATTTTAACATTGCCCAGATACAGCAATTAATTTTCCTTTGTGTTCCAGAGGGAGATGTCTATCCTCCTGAACTTATACCAGAGCATGGCAAATGCCCATGTGCTTACCAGACAGACAACTGTCCCCCTGGAAGAGTTACCTTGGACAGAGCTTTGTGCACTCTTGCATGAGAATGTTGAAGCCCTGACCTTGAACTTCCACAAGGCTAATGAGAGGGTGAGTGTGCATCAGCTGCCTCTGCTGAGCTCAGTGACATTTGTTCACACTGCAGTCTCATTAAAAAGGACTGATATTCATCCCCCCAAAAGGATTTGGACACTAACAAATAAACACCGTTTATTTTGGCTTGTCCACAGCTCAGTTTGATGCTGTTGCTGTGGGCCTTTAGATGTGACTGGAGTGTGCATCGAATCTCTCAGCTCCACCTTCTGTGCAGGACATTCTGAAAGGTGTATCTGATACTAGCCACAGGGACCTAATTAAAAGACAATAAATTCATCTTACTGATGAAGAAATTCACAGAATGTAGTCATTTACAGTCATAAAGCAAGTCTTTATTTTACCATAATCCATTGGCAAAATACGCTTTCTCCAGGAGTACCATTTTTAAATTATGTGTTTATGGTTCAGATCTACTATTTGAAAGAATGCCAGTGTGGGGTTTTTTGTTTAATTGTAACTTTTGGATTATGACATTTTTAGAAATACCTATTATAAAACATGTCAGCATTTGTGTGAAGGAGGAGCTGTACTTTTCTGCATGATAATGATGCAGTGAGGTTACATGACCTCTCCTCCCAGAAAACCTTGTGTTTTTAGGAAAAAAACCACACTTTTTAAATAAGTCAGCTGGCTCCAGAGACTAAGCTAAGAGTGGGTAAGCCACTCTTTAGGGTTTCACTTTGTTTTCTGGTTTATTTCTCTTTTGAAGTAGAAGAGGAAAGGGAAGGAAAGAGAAGGGAAGGGAGTGAATATTGTTGACGGTGTTTGTGGGGCTTGTATCTTTTTGTGCCTGCTTTTTAATTAAGCATTTTTATTGAGACTGATAATGAGATCTGTAGGGCTCTTCTCATGTACTTAGCATCTTTTCTGGGATTTTAGACTGTGTTGTAAAAAACTTCTTTCTTACAGTTCAGTGTGATCTATCTGGAAGTGTCTTGCTAATATTTTCTAGTAACAAAGTGCAAGTGCGTGCATGTGGAGATCATTGTTGGCTTGGTTCATTCCTCCATTTAGTTTGTGTGGGATGTGCAGTGTTAAACCACAGGAGTGAATCCTTTCATGCTTGTTGAAAACACATCATAAACTTATGAGCTATTTGTAAAGAAAACATTCTCTATGTTAGAATTCCTTGAAATTGTTTTAAAACTTAGTAATAATCTGGAATGTCTTGGCTTTTCAAAAAAACAAAAACCCAAAAAAAACCAAACCAAAACCAAAAAAACCCCCACCAAAACCCAAAAAATCCCAAACAAAAGAAAAAATGCCGTTTTTAATTATTGTTTGCAATCATCACAGACTTCTAAAGGATATACTTGGATTACTGATTTACTAAAACTTGCTGAATTCGCTGAAATTGAATACAATTTTTTTAAAAAAGTGTTTTAAGTGCCTGGTTCAGGTTTCCTGCAAAGAAGGTGACAAATATCTGCAAGGTGGTATAAGGATGGCAAAACCAAAACCAAATAAAATACTTGTTTCAAAATATATTTCAGTTTTGTTTTGAGAACCAAGTAATTAATCTACTATGATAGGGTTTTTCATAGTTTTAATGAAAATATTAAAGAAATCACAGTTTAGGTTTTATGCTGAAATAGTCTGTGTTTAACTTAAAGTGAAAACGTAAATAATAATTTCTTCTTAAATTCTTGTCACACAGATATCTCACCTAGAACATACTTGCAAGCAAAAGACTGACACTATGAACAACCTTCTGCAGAACCAGGAGGATGCTTTTAAGAAAATGTCTGAACAGTTTAAAGCACAGGAACATTTATGGCAGAAAGAAAAGCAATATCTTGAAGAGCAGTACTCAAATCGCCTTGCAGAAATTCAAGCCAGAGCACAGGTATGGTGCTGTGAACCTCTAATTTTTTTTCTTGTAACATTTAATGGATTATTTTAGCAGCTTAAGTCCATTAGCAGTTTAAGGTCATTTGGGAATTATTAAAGTGTATTTTTAAACTAAAAAACCCACAAACAACAAACCAACCCCTTGCGGGATAATATTAACATCACTTTAAATAAGAAATAACTTACTTTGTTGAAGCATTTGTTGAAGAGAATTTGGTGTACAGCCCCAACTGAGAAGCCTGATTTCATCTACAGATGGTAGTATTTTTTTCTGAGAATGTTAAAGCTGTAAAATCGATTTTCCTTTTTTTAAGAATTACTGAGGGCAGCTGATACTTTTTCAGCATCACCATGTGCAGAGATTGTATGGAGTAACAATAATGTGGTGTTACCTGTGGATCAATTTAGTTACTTACGTACTGACCCTAAGAACAGTGGTAGATTTCAACAATGTTAAGCGGCTCTGCTTTACTGATACTACAGTGAAAAGTGGTTTTAAAGTGTAAAACTGTCAGTGCTTGTTAGATGAGTTATTTGCAATCCAAAATGTTATTCCACAAAAACTATTTACTGTCTTTACCATCCCATTCCTTCACACCTGTTTCAATTAAAAGCATTGTGAATAAAGGAAATAGATGTGCCTTTTTATTGGTGAGTTACTGCAGCTTCACAGAATAATGCTGTATTTGATGCAGATTTCAGGGCTGGAAGTCTTTGCATGGTGAAAGCTTTAATTTGTGTAGTTTCATATTCCAGCCTTCCTTACATTTTTCCTTACACTGGTTTTCTGCTTGGTAGAGCAGTGTTCTCTCTGAAATTAGAGAATGTTACTACTATTGTTAAGTCAACCCCTAAAAGTGTATTGTGGGCAGACAAGTGGTGTTGGACCTTCTGTTAGCTGTCACAGTATTGGTGAATTGCAGTCAGAAATCAGGAGTCCATTTGCAGTTGATGATCATGTAAACTTCCCTCCCACCATTGCTTTGGTTTCATATATCTGATTCTGTAATTTTTTACTAGAAGAGATACTTTTATCACTATCATTACTAACAATTTTTATTCCTTTAATGAATCATTTGAATGGCAAAACTAAGAATTTTCTTTTTGCTCTCGTCTAGGTAAAAACCATCTAGTTAATATTTCTTCCATTTTTGTTTGGTTTGTTTCTGTTGCAGGAATGTGAAGAAAGGGAGCAGAAAAACAGGCAAAAACTGTATGGCCTTGAACAAATGTGCGCACAACTGACCCAGGAAAACAATTCCATGAAAAATACATTATCAAGTGGTCACAAGGAGTGCTCACCGCTGCTGGCAGCCTGTGCGCTGCTGTCAGGGGCCCTGTGCTCTCTCTATGGCCGACTGTGCACTATGCCTTGCCAAAGAGACATTCTCCAGGAACAGATGAACCAGCACCAATTATTGAACCAGAAGATCATCAGCCTCCTTTATGCTCTCCCTACTGTGGTGGAAAGAAACCAAGACGAAGGCAGGCTGAGGCAGAGAAGAACCAAGAACCTGGTTTATGTGTTCCGAAGAGCTGTGATTGCAGTTCTGGCTGCTAACAGGCTGAGAGCTCTGGCCCGATATTCTTGTACCTTTTTTGTCTGGACGGATGGCTCCAGAGGAAGCACTGGAATTCAAGTTTGTGTGGGAGAATCCAGAGGCAGGCATCCTGTGCCACGTGAGTGAAATGTTCTTAAAATGTTATGTCAAATTACACACTTAGGGAATAACAAAGAGCAATATTATTGCTATTGCTAGGTCATAAAGACATATTTAATGACATTCTGACAAATATTATTTATGGATTTATGTTTTTTATGTTTCTTCATGAAAGTATTTCACTCTAAGAGCAAATGCCTACTCTTATGTTAAGCTTTGCAAATAAAATTGCAATTATGCACATGAACTCAACACTATCTGATATCCTTGATATTTGTGTTACGGATTTCATAACCAGGCGCTGCAGCATCTTCTCTGTGGTAAATATCTTGCAATGTTCCTAAATTATTAACTGTCACCTTTTTTTTTCTTTTGAAAAAGTATTTCCTCTTCTTTTTGTAATAATTTCTAATACTTATTTCCTACCAAAATTCCTACAATTTTCCACAAAAATTGCTTTCTGATTCAGGTAAAATATTAGCATAGGATTTTGAAATTTTCTTTTGAGGTTATATCTACTTGCCTCTTTCTGTTGCCAGACCACTTTATACTTCCCTCTAAAAGGATAAATAGAATCAAAAATGTTTTGTCAATTAGAAGATCCATCTACTTTTTTTTTTTTAAAGTAATTCTGGAAGCATGCTTAAAACAGTCTAAATTGTTCTGTCTAATTTGTTGTTTATAGGCTTATTTTTGGTTAATTTCTGAAAGAGCTGGAGATAGCATTGTGCCATATCTTAGTGATTCAGTTATCCTGCTAGATGCAATTCACTTCCACAGGTTTTGGAGAGGAAGGAGTTGACTGTATGGAAGCACTTCAGTGGTTGACTAGCTCTAACCTCTATACTGCAATAATCGGTTCCATCTCGGAACTGCAGGATGTTCTCAACAACCAAGGTAATTTTAACTGTGTATTGTTGTAGCAGAAATATATTTTCAAAATAAATAAGTCAGGTTGGTTATATAATTTCAATTTTTATGATTTTTATCTAAACTGTTCTGGATCGCAGCTCTGAAGAGGTATTTCTGAATATTTATGATAGACACTTTTGACTAGAGATTATATCCTGAGCTAGTCAATACAAATTTTAGTGGGACTGTTTCCCTGAAGGAGTAATTTCATTGCAGGATAAAATAATAACTCTTTTCTGCATTCTCTGAATGATCACATCTCTGTACTGTTGGAACAGATTAATTTTCTTTAACAGCTGATAGGATATTTTATCCTTTCAGTATATACAGCCATGGAAGCTGAAGGCTGGAAAGTGTTTATGGAGTTTATTTACAGTGAGAACTGATACAGGCTCCCTTGGTTCATCTGCATTGCTGCCATCCCTGGTTCTTTATTAAACTCTACTTTTAGAGTGCCCACATTTTTGTCACAGAAAAAAGGATATTAGAAGAGGGATAATTTATGTGAATAAAGGGAAACAGCAGGACAAAGACAAGGTGATGCATTTTCCAAAAGGCTAAACACTGAATTGGTATAAAAGTTGCCATTGAATCAAATGTGTTTAGATTCAGTTTCAGGCATTTTCTTCTTTGATCATGCTGTTTTCAATAAATTGAAAATCAAAAAGCAAAGTTTGAACAGTGTTTCAGATTCAGTATTCTGTGTTTCAGAATATTTACAGGTTCCATCTTGTATCAATGAAAAAGAATGGTATATTACAAGAAATGGGAACTAATAACCTGCTTGATGTTTCCTTTGTGTTGTTGTTTCTTAAAGATGCAGAGTCCTGGCTTTCTGGACACTCACTTATCGGTGCAGCCAGGAACTGCTTCGCAAAACTGATGGACAGCCTGAGCGTACTGATGGAGACAGTTCAACGGAACGCTTGTGGGTATAGACCTTACCTGGAGAGGGACTCCCTGATACAGAGGCTGGCTCGTGGGCTCCAGAGAGTAAATGCCCAGGCCCTGGAAGCTGGATTGTATGACAGACTGCCCAGCACAGTAAGCAGATTACAGTCCTCCTTCAGGAAAATAGAAGGTTTACAGCAATGGTGAAGCTCCCTTGATAGCACCATTTATTTTGTTTCAGGCTGGTTATGAGTCCATGACAATGAAGTACCACTGTATGGACACTCAGAAGTAGATTTGTCACACATTAGGGTGTGAATAGGTCTTTTTGTTTATTGTCAAAGAATTTTTGGAGCAGGGTTAGTGTATCCAAGTAAAATATTTTTTTCCAAGTTCTATCACATCTGTTTTAGCTTATAAGAACAAATTTGCCTGTGGCTTGATGTGTTAAGGTTGCTTTTTATTATTGTTTTCTGTTTTCTCATGTTTACCATCCTTTCTTTCAGTAAAGATAACCTTCTTCCCTTTAACCAAAATGAAAAGACAAACACTTTCTCTCATAATCTTTTATAGTAGACTTTAGGTGAAAATAGTAATTCTTTGTAAACAGAATTTTGAGTAACCCTTGGTAGGTGACAGGTTCAGACTTTTGTGTATGTCTTTTAGAGAGAGAGGAAAAAATGATAGTTTTGTCTTCATTTTCTTGGATCCTAAATATGATTTATTTTCTTGCTAAAATAGCAGATTTTATAGCCCATCAACTTGTTTTTGTTTGCCGACAGAGAAACATAGCAATCTTGCAGCAAGAAATATTTGGATTTTTACGAAGGCTTCATGCAGCAGAGGTAGAGTCCCACTCACTGCACCTGCAGCTTGCAGAATGCGGATGGGCTTTCAGTGAGATGCAGAAAGATGCTGAAGAAGCCTGCAGACTGCAAGAGCAATTAAATGAACTTCAGCGTGTAAGTACATTTGACTTGAAGACTCTCTTGCTTAAAAGAGGTTCTCCTTTCTACACATTTTTTATTTGTTTTATTTTGGAAAACAAGCATAAAATTGATTTACTTTCAATAGAATTTTCCAGAAAACTTGTCCAGTAAATGCCACTAAACTAGAAGACAGATGGATTTAGAAATACCCTTTTTCCACTGGAGTTTCCTTTTGATTTGTAGAAGGAGGTATCCTGTATAAATTACAGTTTGGTCTTCAACAATCCAGGTTCTCCCATTTGTTGGAAATGTTGATGTGATTTATGTATCCTAAAAGAAGATTTCACTTCCACAGAGTAAAAGTCAGCTGGAATGAACATATTCAATAAGACTGTTCATGAGAAGTTCATGAAATATAAATTTAGCAGTTTAAACTCTGAATGGATGTTGATGAATAACATAGTAATGGATGTTGTTATAATAAATACAATACAAATTTTAGTGGGTCTGTTTCCCTGAAGAAGTTACTTTATGGCAAGGGAGAAAAAGCATTCTCTAACATTCTCAGTAGCACAAATGCCCAAAATTCCCCTGAGTCTTTTGCTGTTGCTGACTGACTTACTGAAACACTGTGGGTTCCCTAACCTGAAGCCTAGTTGGTAGAACCTGTCAGTGTGTCCCAATCCAAACACTTCCAAGCAGAGAATATCTGCTAGATAATGTCTCACCCATTGCCCTTCCTGTTCCTAGCTAGTAAAATGGATTTTTTCTTACTCAAAAATCTCTAATCATCTTCAGTTTTGTTCTTAACAGATTTTATTCCCTTAGTGGTTTTGGGACAGTTCGATGAAAGTTGTCGCATTTTAGGTTGTAGTTGAAATGTAGATGACGACTTTCCTTGAAGAATTATTTCTTATGTCTGGAACAGTTCTTGGAGGAGAAGAACAGTTGACAAAGGTGTTTACAAGGATTAATAAGCTATCCACTAAGTTTCTGAACACTGATCTGCGTATTTTTCCTTCTAAATATTGAAGTTTTGCATCCTAGGGTGCTACTTTGACAAGAATAATGAATGCCAAGACTTTACATGAATGTTCTTTTTGAAAAACACAGTAATTAACTGGTCTGCCATTTTGCTGTTCAGTGATTTGTCTTCATGTTAAAAAAACCTCAATACTAATCCTAAGCACGCATTTGTTTTGGAATTTGGTGGGTTTGCAAGTGAAACTCACTTAGTGGTAGGGAAAGCACTGAATATAATTACAGAATCAGGCAAACTTCTTTCTCTTTCCAGAGAATCAACCAAGACAATATACATAAGGAGTTAGATAATGCTTTGCAGCATGAGCATGAGGCAAAATTGCTTCTACAAGAACACCAGCGACGGATTCAGGAGCTGACTAATACACTGGAATTGCACTCATGTGCCAACAAAGATAGAAGCCAAGTCTCCAATGTACCTCTGATGGTAATGTTATTCTTCTGGAACAGTCACCAGAGCTTTACCTTCTGTTAAATAAGCCAAATAGTGCAGTCCTTGTATAAATAAAATAACAGGAGTAAATACACACACTACTCAGTCTTCTGAGAATTTTAAGCTACTGAGAAAACACTTCAAAGACTCAATTTTTTTCTTAAGCTATGGATGTTTTACTTTTAACAATTTAGGAAAAAGTCTTCAGTGAGGGTTTGATTTGGGATTTTTACCTACAATCATTTTGTTTTCTAAAACTTATTTGTACGTGGCAAATACACTAAAAACTGGGGGGATTCTGAGTCATTAATGCTTTTGCTAGGAAATTCATAAAACCGTAGTATGCAGTGGTCCAAATCTACTTCACAATAAATTTGTCTTCCATGTTGGTCAGTAGCCAGTGGCATAAAGTGAAGTTTATTTGGGCTAAATAGCAACTCTGCTCTCTGCTGGTAGAGCCTCTCTAATGCAGCGGAGGAGCTGAGGAGAGAAGACAAAGTTCTGGATCACCAGAATAGACTCCTGAAAGACCCAGAGCAGTACCGGCAGCGGCTGCAGGAGACTCTCCAGGAGGCAGAACGTGCCATCCAGGAACAGGGAGCAATGTGAGCCCTGGGGCACGGGGGATATCACTTGAAATGTATAAAAATTTAAATTCCTACTTCCATGAGCAGCGTTTTAGCCCTGGACAGTGTAAGGTTAGAAGAGCAAAGTATATCTGTCTCCTTTTTTTTGAAATTCAGACATAGTCTTCTAAAAACAAAAGTGTTAGTTCAAAATACTAGGTCATACATTTTATGCAGTTATCCCATAATAGTGCTCCAAATGCTGGGTGCTGAAATATCTGGCAAACAAAAAACCTGTCCGATTTTACCTATCTGATATCTCTTTGGCAGATCCTTAAAGTTCTGTTTATTTAAGAAATGATTGTTAGTTCTCTGTGTTTCCATGCCATTTTGTTATACACAGATACAATTTATTTATAGTAAGTACAGAATCATCAGCTAGGAGACAAGTCTTCACTGCCAAAGGGATTGAAACCCATTTTGGACCTAGCCTTTCCTTTGGTACAAGACAGATCTTCCAGCTGATTTCAGGGAGTTTTGGATTTACACCTAATCCCCATACCACTTACACCAAAACGTAGAGTGGAAGGAAAGGCTCAGGCACTGGTTTTGAAAAGACTAGTAGTCAAAAGGAGCCCCCATGACTTGAAGGAGCTTATTACTAACCAATTCTTACACCATATGGTCAGATTAAAAAAAAAAAAAACCAACAACTTTGCAGACTTTGTTTTCTAATATTTACCGTAGTATGAAGCATGTAATATGAATATTATTGTTCCATGGCTAGGATTTAAAAAAGCTTTAGTCATACATGGGTTCATTTGACCTCTGAAGACCAAAATCTGAGAAGCTTTAAGGGCTTTATGCACGAGGGAAATAATGCCATTTGTATAATCCTCAATGAAATGTTTAACAAGCTAATGAAAATGACAAATGTTATTTGGTAGGATTTGATCAAAGCAGCTGTCACCTGCAGAAGGATTTGTTCTAGAAATCTTGTCCTTTCCATCCTAATCACCCCAATCTATTTTGGACATTCTTCTTTGTGGCCACACATATATCCAGAAAATATTTTTTCATGTGAAGAGACTTTAAAAATGGCTTTTTTTTTTCTGTGTATAGCAACTGAATATCAACAAAGACAACTTTCCCTTCATTGTTCCAGCAGCTCTTCACAACAAATAGGGGTTTTTTCTCCCTTTGGAACGTATAAGCAAAGCAGATGAAATAAACAGAATCTGTCAGTGTTTTCCAATACAAGAATATAATACCATCCTGCTAGAGACTTTTAATGACCTCTATATCCAAGCCATGATAGTTGTTCATTGATAGGCATATAATTACATTAATTTTAATTGCTTATTCTCAACAGAAGCATCTTTCATATGGAAATGCACCAAATGCACCAATATGAACTGTTTTTAGGATTTGCATTGGAGATATGAAAAAGAGAGAAAATCTTAACAGTTTATCAGCAATTATTTTACAAGACATCAAAACCATAAAGTAGCTGAAGATTAATTTCTACATTGGAAGAGCTTCAATTCTATAAAGTTACTCCATTGTTTTGTTTGTTTCTTTTATGATAGAGATGAAGAGTTGATCATTAATCATGTGAAAGCTGTGGAGGCCACCCCGAATGAGGTAAGAATTTGAAGTGCTCCCTCTGATTTGGGTTCCAAACATGCCAAACCCTTAGAACTGTTTATCCTCAGGGGAGGAGAAAAGTTGTTGCAAAGCAACTTCCTTTCCTTAGAGCTGAAGTTTCCTCCCTCAACTTCTACCATCTTAAAAACTATAGTGGAATAAAATGCAAGTTTGTAGTATACACACAACTTGTTCTAAATGTAGAAGTTATGACAAAATTCACTTTCCTTCCCTCGCTGAGCACTATTTCTGGTTGCCAAGACTAATGCAACATACAAAAAATTGTGATTGTTGTGGTTAACCCTCTGCTGAATAGTGAGAGATCACATACTTGGTGGCCATAAAACATTTGGCTTTGTACTGCTACTTTAACCTCTGAAACATTATAAATAGGAAAAGAAAATGCAGGAAGTCATAATCTGGGGTCAGAAACTTCCATGGTATTTTTTTAAAGCTCATTTTAAATTTAATAATAGTAATAATAGTCTCAAGTTTTCTCTCTGACTTGTACTGTAGCTCTGATGGGAGATGGTTTTATAACTGCTTTTAATCTACAGCAGCGCCGAGCAAAAGAAATGTTTTCATTACCTTGGAGTGTCGATTTCCCTTACTACATCTTTAATTCCTAGCAAAATGGGAATCTCTTCTTTATTTTACTGTCTGTATTCGCCAAAACTGTTGTTAACTTTATTTTCAGATACCTTTTTCAAGTCTATTTCCTAAAATGCTCATTGAAAGTGACAGAACCTAAACTGCATGTTTCACCTACAGCAAACTGTGCTGATAGGAAATTTCCTTTGTGCCACCACCATCTTCATACTGACTTCTTTCAAACTTTGGAAGTGAATGTCATGCAGCAACTGCTGTGTTTTTACAGTAATACATACATCGTGCCATGTTCTTGGCCTTTCTCTTTTCAGGCCAGGGTAGTTGGGTTTTTTTTGTTGTTGTTGTTTTGGGTTTTTTTTTTTGTATCATTCTCTCCTAGCACTGTGAATGAGAGATTTATTTGCAATGAAAATTCAATCAGTCGTACTTTATTCATGGATGTTAGGTCCAGTGATTAATGCAAGTCTACTCAACGGGCTCAAGGGGACACAGTTCATCCCCACTGGTGTGTCTGAAGGAGAATAACCACTGATGCTGGAGTATTTTCCCTTTAGGTCAGAGAAGAGGCTGTGGCATCAGATGCTGCAGCAGCCATGCCACTCCCCAGCCTGAAGACCCTTTCAGAGGAAGCAATGAGAGACAGGCCAGAGGCTAGATCATTCCAGGTTAGAGTCTAAAACCAATCTTGTTGGTTTTTTATTATTATTTTCTTTCTTTTTTTTTGCATCTGAGCTACAACAGGCAGACAGATTATGCTCTGAGCATGTGGAGAACAAGTATTGCAGTCAACAGTTGAAAGAATTTTCATGTATACTCTTGCACATGGTATTTCAGAGATAATGTCAGCTTTCAGTTTTGCAGTTACAGTATTAAATAACGGATGGGAAAACAAACATGAACAGAAATATATATATTTGGAAATTAATATCTCTCTATCCTCTTCACTTTTTTCCCCATTACTATACACAAGACTAATTAAGAAAAACCCACAAACAAAACCAAAACTAAGATCCCCACAAAAAAGCAAAACCAACCAAACAAAAAAGATGAGATTTTCAGGCTCCTTCTTCGTGAGTATCAGATTTTTTTCAATCCACAGTTCTAGAATTAACTGTGGTGTTTAGAGCATTCCTCATTTAAAAGAGATTGCTATTTAGAATGTTTAAATATAGAAGCTGTTTTGCTTATGTAGGTTTAAAGACTTGCACATTTCATAATACTAATTTTTTTAGGACAAAACAATGAGTGGAAAAAAAAGAGAAATTTAGCAATAATGTGCCATATTTTCAGCTCTGAATGCAGATTCAGTGCAATGCATCCTTCTTGTTTGTGAGTTTGGTCTTCTACATAAACTGTGCCTTAGTCTTTATAGTTGTGCAGAATACTTTAGTGCTAAAACAGAATTTTTTTCCTAATGAGAGAGCAAAAGGCAGAGTGAGTACATATTTCTTTCATTGTACTTCTCTGTCTGAATTAGAGAGATAGTAGGTAATGAAGTGAACTGCAAGGAACTTAGACAAGGTAAGTATTGTATACAGTGTGTAAGTTCAGTGATTCCTTCCAATTGATTGTAGATTTTCTGTTCTAATGCAGTATAAGTATATAATTGCAGGATCGAGGTCACAAAATCAAACATTCAAGAAAGGCAGATTTCAAAGTGGAAATTTCTCACTGTTGCCCTCTTGCATGCATACATACATTTCAATATGATAAAGACATAAATTGTGTGTGCATTATCATGTTTCCACGCTAAAATATGGAAATACGAAATATATAATGCCTTAAGAGTCCAATGAGACTTAATTAGCACAGATGAACTTTTTTGTCAAAGGGTAGAATTACAGATATTTCCCCAGTACAGTGATGATCCATTTTAGAGCTGCACAAAAGGTCCCAGAGGTGGCATCTTTCCACAGGAGGCATTGTGGCAATCACCAGCTTTTAAATCCTGATTTTCTAATTTGGTAGTGGATGCTGCTTTTTTTCCTTTTTTTTTTTTTTTTTTTTTAAGTCCCATGCCAACTCCCATTTTTTTTGACCTCACAATGATTGCAGAAACATCTGCAGCCTGTTCCCTCTTTCTCTCCAGAAGAGAATCATAAACACAAAAAGCTGCATTTCATATTTGCACAGAGTACTTGTGGTATAAATAACATAGTACAGTACGTGCTGGGAAGCTTGCTGATGGGCAGAACTGTAAAGTTCTTGTTCACCTAACAGCCTCAGGTGCACTTGGTAACTCAGGACGAAGAGCACCAATGGCTCAGTCCGTGTCACTGTGAACTTCCTTTTCTTCACCCCTTTTCCTCTTTCTCCCTTTTCACATCTCTCTTTCCCCCTTTTCCCTTTCTCTCTCCTCTGCCCTTATCTCTAGTTCCTGTTTGATTCCTTTCCAAGCACATTATTGAGGTTTTATGATAAAATTTGCCTTTTTATAGACAGAGGTCACCTTATGGATTTAAATTTTACTCCATGCCAAACTGTATTAAGGGCAATCCTGTAATCTTGAGTGAGGTAAGCATTTAGGAGTCTTTTTAGGGACACTTGTAGCTGAAAACAGTGGAGTTGTTTGCAGGCACATCCTGTAGAACTGCCTTAAGTTAGTCTGTGATGAGCATATTTCAGTTAAAGGCCTTATAATCTGCAAGAATCCTCTGTTAGGACTAGAACCACAGAACCAAGACATTTTGGAGGTTGTTTTCTGGTGAAAAAATATGTGATATGGGTTAATTTGCCACTGCTGTTTCCTAGACACCATAGTGAAACAACCTGATTGATTTTAGCTGGATTAACATCTATTCTGAAGATCAGCAATGTGAAACCAGGGAAAGGAAAACTGAAAAATCTTTGTAAATCCCTGTTTGTGGTACTAAGCTGATTTTTGTCTGTATCACAGGTTTACATTCAAAAGTCCAATTTCATACTATCTGAAGGGAAAAATTAATAACAAATAAAATATGATTACCCATTGTAAAGAAGACCAATAATTTCAACAGTTAGTTGTTGTTCAACAGTAGTAGACTACTTGGGGTGGATATAAAGTTACCAGTACTGCCAAATCATCTGTGCTCTCTTGTCATGCTAACTTTATTATCAATCTTAACCAATAAAACAAAATTGGGACATTTTCGCTACATACATGGAAACAGTTACATTTTTCCAGTTATAGTGCAATCAGATTATTTGTTTTCAGAGGTCTGCAGGTTTACAATGTTTCTTTTGTTACTGCAAGCTAATTTTTTTGCTGTGGAGTGGAAGGATTAGTAAATTGACTTGTCTTGGAAGTGTGAACATTGGCTTGAAACTATGTGGTAATTTTTTGTGAACAGAAATTGAACCTGCAGTGAGTCTTGTATTTAAATAAAATGAAAAAATTTTATCAAGAGCTCAAGGCTGTACTCCATGCTTGAAAACATCAAAGCATTTTCTAACTAGGGTGTGGACACATTCCCTGCTCCTCAATTACATTAGTATTCAACGTTCTAGAAGAAATACAAAATCCAGTGTTAGACCTTTTTGATGTTCAGGTCCTGGGACTGAGAATCTGCCTGGCTTACAAACGGTATTTGATTTCTCTGCTAAAAAAAAAATCTGTCTTTTGTAACAAATTTGGATGTGTGCTATTTGGCATTTAAGTGTAGCTTGCCTGGCACTAATGATTCCTTTTACTTTTATTTAAAGAACATGTTTAGACGTCTTTGGGATCTCTACTCACTGGCAGCTGCCGGAGTTGAAGCATTAAGAACAGGAAGACAATCTTCAGAGGCTCACGTTGAATCTGAAGCAGCTTTTGTGCCTCTTGTTCCTGCTACTGATGGTAAGTGTGCTTTGCAAGCAATTATAGTCACTTGGATGTGGGTTCCCAGCCAGCATCTCCCTTCATGCTGCACAGCTTCTGTAGGAAAATACAACAACACTTAATTGTAAACATAACGAAGCAATAAAATTAGTGCAAACAGAAATGTTCAGAGACATTTTTCAGAAGAGAAAGAAGGTGGTGAAGGTTAACACAGCACTTAAAATTAGTACTGTATTTTTTTTCTATTGGTCATTATTTGATTAGGGTCTTTTTTGGTTGTAGTTCCAATGTTGCTTGGTTGGATTTGTTTTGGTTTTGGGGAGTGGTGGTAGTGGGTGGGTATGTGTTTGGTTTTTGAGTTGTTGGGTCTTTTTTTAATATTACTATACTTCCTCCTTTCCTGGAACTTTGCTTCCCTTCCCTTTCCTTTCCTTTCAATTTCCTTTCCTTGCCTTGAAATTTCCTTTCCTTGAAACTTCCTGAAATTTTCTGTCCTTTCCTTGAAATTTCCTTTCATTTCCTTGCCTTGCCTTGAAATTTCCTTGCAATTTCCATGCCTTAAAATTTCCTTTTCTTAAAATTTCCTTTCCTTAAAATTTCCTTTAAATTTCCTTTCCTTGCAATTTCCCTGCCTTGAAATTTCCTTGCAATTTCCTTTCGTTGCCTTGAAATTTCCTTTCCTTGAAACTTCCTTGAAATTTCCTTGACATTTCATTTCCTTAAATTTCCTTTCCCTAAAATTTCCTTGAAATTTCCTTTCTTGTCGTTGAAATTTCCTTGCCTGTTGTTGAACTTCCTTTGAAATATCCTTTCGTTTCCTTTTCTTGAAATTTCCTTGAAATTTCCATTCCTTGAAATTTCCTTTCTTGTCCTTGAAATTGCCTTTCCCTTTCCTGACATTTCCTTTCCTTTACTGACATTTCCTTTATTTTCCTTGCCTTTGCCTTTCCTTTTTCCTTGCCTTGCCTTGCCTTGCCAAACCTTGCCTTGCCTTGCCTGGCCTTGCCGGAACCTTCCCCTTCCCTTCCCTTCCCTTCCCTTCCCTTCCCTTCCCTTCCCTTCCCTTCCCTTCCCTTCCCTTCCCTTCCCTTCCCTTCCCTTCCCTTCCCTTCCCTTCCCTTCCCTTCCCTTCCCTTCCCTTCCCTTCCCTTCCCTTCCCGGAACCTTCCCTTCCCGGAACCTTCCCTTCCCGGAACCTTCCCTTCCCGGAACCTTCCCTTCCCTTCCCTTCCCTTCCCTTCCCTTCCCTTCCCTTCCCTTCCCTTCCCTTCCCTTCCCTTCCCTTCCCTTCCCTTCCCTTCCCTTCCCTTCCCTTCCCGGAACCTTCCCTTCCCGGAACCTTCCCGGAACCTTCCCGGAACCTTCCCGGAACCTTCCCGGAACCTTCCCGGAACCTTCCCGGAACCTTCCCTTCCCTTCCCGGAACCTTCCCGGAACCTTCCCGGAACCTTCCCGGAACCTTCCCGGAACCTTCCCGGAACCTTCCCTTCCCTTCCCGGAACCTTCCCTTCCCTTCCCGGAACCTTCCCAGAACCTTCCCTTCCCTTCCCTTCCCTGAACCTTCCCTGAACCTTCCCTGAACCTTCCCTGAACCTTCCCTGAACCTTCCCTGAACCTTCCCTGAACCTTCCCTTCCCTGAACCTTCCCTGAACCTTCCCTGAACCTTCCCTTCCCTGAACCTTCCCTTCCCTTCCCTGAACCTTCCCTTCCCTGAACCTTCCCTTCCCTGAACCTTCCCTTCCCTGAACCTTCCCTTCCCTGAACCTTCCCTTCCCTGAACCTTCCCTTCCCTTCCCTGAACCTTCCCTTCCCTGAACCTTCCCTTCCCTGAACCTTCCCTGAACCTTCCCTGAACCTTCCCTCCCCTCCCCTCCCCTCCCCTCACCTTACCTTACCTTACCTCTCCTGACATTTCATTTCCTGACATGTCCTTTCATTTCCTCACATGTCCTTTCATTTCCGAACCTTTCCTTTCATGACATTTCCTTTCCTGACATTTCCTTTCCTTTCCTTGACATTTCCTTTCCTTGACATTTCCTTTCCTTGACATTTCCTTTCCTTTCCTTGAAATATCCTTTCCTTGAAATTAGTTTGGTTATTCCTTTCCTTTCCTTGAAATTCCCTTTCCTTTCCTTGAAATTCCCTTTCCCTTTCCCTTTCCTTAAAATTTCCTTTCCATGAAATTTCCTTTACTTTCCTTACCTTGAAATTTCCTTTCCTTGAAATATCCTTTCCTCGAAATTTCTTTGTAATTTCCTTTCCTTACAATTTCCTTTCCTTCATAGACTTTGCCCTTTCTTTTTGTTAGAAGCCATTAACATTTTGTAACAGCCTTTCCTTGCAAATACAACCATTCCAGTATTGTGTATTTCCTTGCTTTTTACAATTTACTTTCTCCAAACAGAATCTTCACACTCCCACATCGACTCTGAAGCAGAGGGGTCACCACCTCCTGCTTCACCTCCACCACCACCTCCTCCTCCTGCTCCTGTTGCTGTTCCTGTCACTGCTCCTGTTCCTCTGGGTAAGTGTGCTTTGAGCTTTACAAGCAGTTGAAGTCATTTGAATATGGGTTCCCAGACAGCATCTCCCTTCATGCTGCACAGCTTTTCTAAGCAGACAGTACTAATGGGAGAATGAAAAGTAGTGCTAAGAGAAATGTTCTGAGACTTTTTTCAGAAGAGAAAAGGGATGGTAAAAGCTAACACAAGGATTAAAATGACTACTGTAATGTTTTTTTCTATTTGTCCCTATTTGCTTGGATCTATTTGATTCTAGCTTGGGTTTGGTTGCTTGGCTCGTTGGATTTTTTGGTTTTGGTGAGTGGTGATGGATGAGTGAGTGTTTGATTTTCGATTTTTTCTTTTATTACTTCTCTTTTTTTGTAGCAAAAGACTTTTTCCTTTCATTATGTTATAAAGCATTAGCATTTTTTTGAATCATCTTTCCTTTCTACCGTAACCATTTTAGTTCTGTGCATTTCCTTATTTTCTAAATTTACCTCTGCTGAAGTAAATTTATTTTGTGTAATCTGATATTTTTCAACCTATTGTTTCATTCCAAGCAGCCAGTAGTCCTCCTGCTCCACCTCATGATGGTAAGTGTGCTTTTCAAGCAATTACAGTCACTTGGATGTAGGTTCCTAGCCATCATCTCTCTTCATGCTGCACAGCTTCTGTAGGAAAATACAATAATTTAAAGTGTAAACATAATGGAGCAATAAAAGTAGTGCAAACAGAAAACATTCTTTGACTTTCCAAAAGAGAAAGGGGATGGTGGAGGATAACACAGGGATTAAAATTACTACTGTAATGTTTTTTCTACTGGACCTCATTTGCTTGGATGTTTTTTTTTCTTTTTATTTGGGTTTGGTTGCGTTTTTTGGTTTTGGTGAATGTTGGCAGTGGGGTGGGTGGTGTTTTGTTTCTAATTTTTTTTTAATATTACTGTTAGTTTTCCTCTTTTCCTTCCTTCCTTTCCTTCCTTCCTTCCTTCCTTCCTTCCTTCCTTCCTTCCTTCCTTCCTTCCTTCCTTCCTTCCTTCCTTCCTTCCTTCCTTCCTTCCTTCCTTCCTTCCTTCCTTCCTTCCTTCCTTCCTTCCTTCCTTCCTTCCTTCCTTCCTTCCTTCCGACACTTCCTTCCTTCCGACACTTCCTTCCTTCCGACACTTCCTTCCTTCCGACACTTCCTTCCTTCCGACACTTCCTTCCGACACTTCCTTCCGACACTTCCTTCCGACACTTCCTTCCGACACTTCCTTCCGACACTTCCTTCCGACACTTCCTTCCGACACTTCCTTCCGACACTTCCTTCCGACACTTCCTTCCTTCCGACACTTCCTTCCTTCCGACACTTCCTTCCTTCCGACACTTCCTTCCTTCCGACACTTCCTTCCTTCCTTCCTTCCTTCCTTCCTTCCTTCCTTCCTTCCTTCCTTCCTTCCTTCCTTCCTTCCTTCCTTCCTTCCTTCCTTCCTTCCTTCCTTCCTTCCTTCCTTCCTTCCTTCCTTCCTTCCTTCCTTCCTTCCGACACTTCCTTCCTTCCGACACTTCCTTCCTTCCGACACTTCCTTCCTTCCGACACTTCCTTCCTTCCGACACTTCCTTCCTTCCTTCCGACACTTCCTTCCGACACTTCCTTCCGACACTTCCTTCCGACACTTCCTTCCGACACTTCCTTCCGACACTTCCTTCCGACACTTCCTTCCGACACTTCCTTCCGACACTTCCTTCCTTCCGACACTTCCTTCCTTCCGACACTTCCTTCCTTCCGACACTTCCTTCCTTCCTTCCGACACTTCCTTCCTTCCTTCCGACACTTCCTTCCTTCCGACACTTCCTTCCTTCCGACACTTCCTTCCTTCCTTCCGACACTTCCTTCCGACACTTCCTTCCGACACTTCCTTCCTTCCGACACTTCCTTCCTTCCGACACTTCCTTCCTTCCGACACTTCCTTCCGACACTTCCTTCCGACACTTCCTTCCGACACTTCCTTCCGACACTTCCTTCCGACACTTCCTTCCGACACTTCCTTCCGACACTTCCTTCCTTCCTTCCTTCCTTCCTTCCTTCCTTCCTTCCTTCCTTCCTTCCTTCCTTCCTTCCTTCCTTCCTTCCTTCCTTCCTTCCTTCCTTCCTTCCTTCCTTCCTTCCGACACTTCCTTCCGACACTTCCTTCCGACACTTCCTTCCGACACTTCCTTCCGACACTTCCTTCCGACACTTCCTTCCTTCCTTCCGACACTTCCTTCCGACACTTCCTTCCTTCCGACACTTCCTTCCTTCCGACACTTCCTTCCGACACTTCCTTCCGACACTTCCTTCCTTCCTGCCTTCCTGCCTTCCTTCCCGCCTTCCTTCCTTTCTTTCTTTGTTTCAACAAAGGCTTTTCCCTTTCTTGCTGTTAGAAGCCATTAACATTTTGTAGCAGCCTTTCCTTGCAAACACAACCATTCCAGTATTGTGCATTTCCTTGTTTTTTACAATTTTCTTTCACCAAACAGAATCTTCACACCGCCACATTGAATCTGAAGCAGGTGGTTCACCACCTCCTCCTCCACCTCCTCCTCCACCTCCTCCACCACCTCCTCCTCCTCCTCCTGCTCCTGCTGCTGCTCCTCCTCCTCCACCACCTCCTCCACCTCCTGCTCCTGCTTCTGCTCCTCCTCCTCCTCCACCTCCTCCTTCTGTTGCTGTTCCTGCTGCTGCTCCTGTTCCTGTGGGTAAGTGTGCTTTGTGCTTTTCAAGCAATTAAAGTCACTTGAATGTGGGTTCCCAGACAGCATCTCCCTTCATGCTGCACAGCTTCTCTGGGCAAACAATACTTAAATATAAACATAAGGGAGTATTAAAACTAGTGCTAAGAGAAATGTTCTGAGACTTTTTTCAGAAGAGAAAAGGGGCTGGTGGAAACTAACACATGGATTAAAATTATTACTCTAATGTTTTTTATTATTGACTCCTATTTCCTTGTGGAGTTTTTTGGTTTTAGTTTGGGTTTGGATGCTTGGTTGATTGGAATTTTTTGGTTTTGGGGAGTGGTTGAGGTGGGTGGGTGGGTGTTTGATTTTTGATTTTTTTCTTTTTTTTACTTCTTTTAATTGCTTTCTTTCTTTCTTTTTAACCAAAGGCTTTTCCCTGTCTTTCTGTTTTAAATCATTAACATTTTGTAATCACCTTTCCTTGTAACTGTAACTATTTCCATTCTGTGCATTTCCTTGCTTATTATACTTATTTTTACTAAACAGATCTTCTTCAGCCTCACATTTCACCCCAGGCAGCTGGTAGAGCTCCTGCTCCTACTCCTGCTCCTGCTGGTAAGTGTGCTTTTCAAGCAATTACAGGATGTGGGTTCCCAGCCTGCATCTCCCTTCACGCTGCACAGCTTCTGTAGTCAAATGCAACAACACTTAATTGTAAATGCACAAAACACTTAATTGTAAATGCAGCATTACATAATGTAGCATTAAAACTAGCGCAAACAGAAATGTTCAGAGACATTTTTGTGAAGAGGAAGAGGATGATGAAAGCTAAGACGGGGATTAAAATTTTTGTAATTTTTAGTAGTGTTTTTTTCTAGTAGTCCCCATTTGCTTGGTTATTTTTATTTTTGTTTGTGTTTGGTTGCTTGGTTGTTTGGGTTTTTTTTGTTTTGGGGAGTGTTGGTGGCAGGTGGATGGGAATTTGGTTTTTGATTTTTTTCTTTCATTACTATTTTTATTTTTTTAAAGGCCTTTTCATTTCTTTCTGTTTTAAACCATTAATGTGTTTGTAATAGCTTTTCCTTGCAACCACAACCATTGCAGTTCTTTGCATTTCCTTGATTTTTAGACTCTGCTTTCTCTAAGTTGTAGAAGTTTGTCAGACTGGGCTTTTTTCTTGTCACCCTCTGTCTTGCACTTTTTTTCTTGGAAATATTGTAGGACAGAATTCAGTAAATGTGGACCTCAAATAATGGTAACTTTTTCTTGCTATTGTTAGTGAATGGTTTATTTACTTTGAAACATGTAAATGTTCTTAAAGTGATAGTAAGTAAAGTAAAATCTGATAGTGTTGTGGGTTTAACATTGGCTAAAAGCCAATGGACCCACAGTGCATTAAAAGCCAGTGCAGGTATAAAAAATCCTTTACTTATTCACCTCTGCCACAATTGAGCAGAGGAGGGGGAAAGAACAATTAAAAAGCTGATGGGGTGAGATAAGGATTAGAAGTAAAACACTTTAAAGGCAAAACAGGCTCAAAACTTTAAAATATACAAAGAAAAATCTATTAATGAAATTAAAAAAGAATAATGAAATTTAAAACCTTTCCATCGCCTTTCTTTCCTTCCGACCAACAACAGAGGGAGACTAAACATGGGGCTTTTAGTCAGTTTGTCACTTCTAAAAGTCTTTCTTCAGTCTGCTTAGGGAGAGGTGTCTTTTTTGCTATACCATTGTTAGCATTCAAAAATACATAATCACAGAGGGATTATATGCGGTGCTTTTTATTAAGAGCTCTGGGTGTCAGGGGTGTATTCAACCCAAATCTGACTCTGACCATACATCCAAAATGATCATGTTTTATACTCTATTGTTATATAACTTTCACGTTAATTATTAAACTTATATTGTTCTATTGTATACATAAATTTAGCCCCCCTCTGAATTTCCAACATAGTTTCTCATTATCCTTCTTATGGTTACATAATAATTATATTTAATTACTAAACAATCATCACATCTGACAATTATATAATTTTTCATACTGCTTACGCAGGTGCAGTTGATCTGGGAAAGCACAAAGCTTAACATTTTAGATTCTATCTTTAACTTTTTCCAGGGCTTCACTATCATTCTCCCCCTCTTCTTGTGCTTCATGCTCTATTTGTTTCAACTGATTGATGTCATATTCTACATCTGCAGTTACATTTGGGATATGAACGCAGCAGTGATCAACTTGTCCCTTTAAAAATCCACTTACTCCATCTTTCAGGAGTAACAAATCTAGGGCTAATCGATTGTGTAAAGTCATTTTTGTGGTGGCTTGTATTTGTATATTTAATTCTTTAAATCCTTCCCGGGTGACTTTTGCCTGTCTATCTACCTGACCTGTAAGTTTGTACAGCATCTCTCTGCTCTTATAGTTTGCTATAGGACCAAGCAATGACTCTAGGGCCCATCCAAATTTCACTCCACCAGAGGGTTCCTGCCAAGTGTCATCTGGATTTTCATTGTCTAGAATTTTTCGTCTTGCTCTTATCTGCAGAAGTTCACATTTTCCATTAAATGGGGACTTTTTCCAAACTGGACATAAGTTTGGGAGGCCTAAAGTAATCTCCTTTACTTTCCCGTCTACAGGCAGATGTGTTGTCCCGGTACCATCACTTGCTGCCCATACAAATTGTCCTGGACCTTGGACTGTAACCCTGGTACACCCTATAATTACTTTATAATTCACTTTGCCTTGTTTATGTTTGATCCCTCTGCACGCACAACCAATTTGTAGGGCTATTGCCAGGGATGGCATCTGTTTTACCTCTTCATCATCTGAAGTGCAATCATAAGTTTTATTACATGCCCACCAACTTACTTTGTCTGCCCTCGTTCTGCTACTAGTGTCAGTGTTCGTTATTGCTGGATCTGTTTCATTCTCGGGGCCTTCCCACTTCCCACACCAAGGGGTGTTTGCCATATATTGGAATCTTTGAAGAATACTCACAGACCACGCACTGTCCCAAGATTCTATCTCATCTTTCTGATCCTTGGCCTCACATTTCCATACCAGAGTGGTTTCTGTAACATTTTCTATAATCTTTTTATAGTGTGGTAAATGGCATTGCCATTGTGTGATGCCTTCTGATTCTCCCATAGGGGTTCCTAGTATGCCATCACTTAGAACACAGTCTTTCTCACTCATAGGTCTCATCCATGTTCCTATTTTCTCCCAAGTTTCCTTGATTACTTGCCTCAATTTGGGTACCTGTTTACATGTAATTGTTTTGTTCTTTTGTATTTCAGGTAGTTTTGATGTTAATATTCCCCAATTTACTGGGCCTCTCATCTTCTACTGAATATTTTGGTTTTGGAGGCAAATTGAATTGGGATACCTTAAGCTTCAAAGGTATCAATGCCATTGTTTTTTGTACCTCTTGAGCAACCTGTTGGGCTGCCCAGTCTGCCTTTTGATTTCCCTCACAGATTTTGGAGTTTCCTGATTAGTGTGCTTTGCCGTGTATGATTGCCACTTGTTCAGGTTTTGGTACTGCCTTTATCAATTGCAGGATTGCATCCTGATGTTTAATGTGCGTACCCCGAGAAGATAACGATCCTCTTTCTTTCCATAGTGCTCCGTGTACATGCACCACTCCAAAAGCATTTTTTGAGTCAGTCCAGATATTTACCTTTTTCCCTTCACTTAATTCTAGTGCCCTGGTTAGAGCAACCAGTTCTGCCTTCTGGGCAGATGTATTTGGTGGTAATGCCTTTGCCTCCACTACTGTATTGATTGTTGTTACCGCATATCCAGCGTATCTGGTTCCATTTTCCACGAAGCTGCTCCCATCTGTAGACAGCTCCCACTCTGGCTGCTCTAGTGGGACATCTTTCAGGTCTTCTCTTGCTGAATAGGTGTACTGTATTACTTCTACACAGTTGTGTTCTAATGGGCCTTCTTCAGTTGTTGTACCTAGGAACAAAGCTGGATTCAAAAGGTTAGTTGTTTTTAATGTGACATCATTCTGCTCAGTCAGGACTACCTGGAATTTCATCATCCTGCTGGGAGATAGCCAATGGCCCCCCTTTTGTTCTAAGACAGTGGTTACCATTTGTGATACATAGACATCTCTATGCCTTCCCATAGTAAGTTTCCTGGCTTCTTGTATCAGGATCACAGTAGCTGCGACTGCCCGCATATTGGAAAAAAAGGCTCCCAATATTACCAGTTAGATTGTGCCTGGGCCAGTCTGACCCTCGCTGCTGGGCCAAAGGCAGCAACTGCGGTGTATCACCCCAGAGATACCTTGGCTTGCTGGTGGTTGCAGCTGGGCACTGAACAAGTCCGGGCTTGTAAGGACCCCCGTCACCTCAGGAGGAATAGCTTCAGGCGATGGTGAAGAGAAAAAGGAGATGGATTCTGCTGGAGGGTTTAATGTCCAGAGGTTTATTCCATGGTTACAGAGGTCTGAACGTGAGCAACTGCTCCAACAGAACACGAGACCACATGGTCTCATGACCTTTTTAAGCTCAAGGACAGGGGGAGGGGAGGTACAGGTGAGCCACCAACCAGGTGAGAGGGGCAGGGTCTCAGGGGAAGATGACACCCAGACAGGCCAATGACCCCTGGGCCTGAGTGGCATCCTTTGAACTTGACCAACCACACGACGCCTTGCTGGAATGTTAAGTCTGAGTGACAGGACCCACTCAGCATGGGGGTAAGGGGGAAGGGAGAGAGTATAGGCACACCTGGGAAAGTGACCTGGAAGGCCAAAATGGGACAATACAGCCCCCACAACATCTCCCCCTAGTTTTGTTTAAAAAGAAGAGGACTGTGTTTGTGGTGCAGAATGATTGCCAAACCATGGTTGGTAAATCAGTTCTTCCTCTACAGGAGGGTCAGTGTTTTCCACTGAGGCTTCTAGGTCATCCATTGGAGCATTGAGGGCTTCCAAATGGTAGACCTCAGGAGGGGGAGATGAGCTTGAAATTAACTTGAGAACCATGCGTTTGATTAGTCCAAAAACAATGCTAACAACTACAATAACTATAACTCAAATAAACAGCACTAAAAACACAGTTTTCAGAGTAGATCCCAACCAGCCCGAGAGTCCCCAGCCTTTGAACAGTCCATTCAGCCAGTTGTCAGTTTCTCTGTTGATGTCTGAGAGCCTTTGTCAAGGTAGTCCATATGTGGTTTGGGCTGAGGCACTATGCAGGAGGTCACAGGTGGGATGATCACGAGTAGGACGAGAAGCAGGCTCGGTCTCATGGTGTCTCGAGGCTACACATGAACAGTGGGATCTAAACTGGCACAAAAACTTGAAACAAATATATATTATAAACTATTCCAGATAGGAGACTTAAATGGAATTTCCTCCAGAGAACGCGTGCGGCGTTTTCTTCTCCAGGCAGCATGAGCAACCTGGGGTGCTTCTATAGATTTCTCTGAGACCTTGGGAACATAGGGCTTTACCCATTTGGGAGGAACCCACCTTAAACCAGAGGGCGTGGACACACAGGCATATCCACGTCCCCAAGTAACCAATTTGTAGGGTCCCACCATTTTCCAAGTCTCAGGGTCCTTTACTAAAACTGGAGGTTTTTCTTTCATTAACTTATGATTGCTCCCCCCAAAGTGACGTAGGATGGGTGGGTTCGGGCTGTCAAAAGAACAATTCAGAAAATTGATTGTGAATAGCGCCCTGGATAACCGGATGTGGGGAGGTTCTACCTTCAGAACCTGTTGTTGCTGGTCCAGGACCCTTTTAATATCACGGTTAGTTCTTTCTACAATGGCTTGACCTATAGGGGAGTAGGGGATGCCAGTTTTGTGCTCTACTCCCCATTGCTGCAGGAAGCTCCCGAATTCCTTGGATTTGTAAGCAGGCCCATTATCAGTTTTCAGCTCCTTGGGGATGCCCATGAAAGAAAAAGCCTGTAAGAGGTGCTTAATAGCATCAATAGATGATTCTCCTGTGTGGGCAGAAGCATAGACCGCTCCAGAAAAGGTATCTACACTAACATGAACATATTTCTGCCATCCAAAAGACTGTATGTGTGTTACATCTGTTTGCCACAGTTCACAGCTGTTCAGTCCCCTTGGGTTTGCTCCCGTACTCACTGTAGGGAGTGCATGTTGTTGGCAATTTGGGCATGTGGCCACAATCGCTTTGGCCTGTTCTCGAGTGATGTTAAACTGACGAACCAGGCCAGGTGCATTTTGGTGGAAAAGCTGGTGGCTGATTTTTGCCTGTTCAAAAACATTTGGGAGAGTGGCCATCACTGCAGGTGCAGCAAGAGCATCTGCCCTTCTGTTGCCTTCAGCGATAAACCCTGGCAAGTCAGTGTGTGATCTGACATGCATCACATTAAAAGGTTGCTCTCGGTGAGTGACTAACTTTACCAGTTTTGAGAGCAATTCAAAAAGTGCGATGTTAGACACATCTTGCAGTATTGCTTGATCTGCCCTGGATACTACTCCTGCCACATATGCAGAGTCTGTAATCAGATTAAATGGTTCTGAGAACCTTTCAAAGGCCCTAACAACCGCAGCCAATTCAGCAACCTGAGGTGAACCTTCCACCTCAGCAATGTCTGTCTCCCACTGCTGGGTTTGAGGATCCTTCCAAGTCATAACGGACTTGTGGGACCTCCCGGATGCATCTGTGAAGACAGTTAGAGCCCTTTTTAAAGGTCTCCTACTTAGAGCACTTCTCAGTTTTAAGGTAAATTGAACATCTTGTTCGAACAATTTGTGAGCGGGCCGCGCTACCGAAATTTGTCCTGAGTAGGAATCCAGAGCAAACTGCAGCACTTCATTTTCTTGAAACAATTGTTCCAGTATTTTCACAGTATTTTGACCTGATTTTAACTCAACTGGAATGTGAATGCACTTAAAATCACATCCTGCTAACTCCCTGATCCTGGTCCTAGCTTTCTGGATCAGTTCCGCTACCAGCTCCTGAGGCTTTGTCAGTCTCTTGGACCTTTTGTGACTGAGGAAAACCCATTCTATGATCAAGAGAGGGTCCCTCTGGTCCCGGTCCTTTTTTGGTGTGTTCTTTGCCTTAGGTGTTTGTTTTTCCTCCCACTGGAAAATAATTCCATGGAGATGTGGCAGCTTACCTAGGATGATAAATTTGAATGGCAGGTCAGGCCGGCATCGGTTGGCCTGTCTTGTGGACATTGCAATCTGAACCTTTTCTAGAGCTTTCCGTGCCTCTGGGGTAACAGACCTAGGAGCACCTGGGTCCTCTCCCCCTTTCAATAAATTGAAAAGAGGGGCAAGGTCTTCATTAGTCAGACCGAGCCATGGTCTTACCCAATTCAAAGACCCACACAACTTGTGGACATCCGCAAGGGTCTTGATCTTTGGATTGATTTCTAGTTTTTGAGGAACAATGGTCCTATTTCCAATTTCTAAGCCCAAATACTTCCAAGGTGGCATCTTTTGAATTTTCTTTTCCTGGAGCTCAAACCCTGCAACAATCAATGCATCGATCGTTAGGTCAAGCGCATGCATGAGTAAATCATCATTGGGGGCACACACAAGGATATCATCCATATAATGATAAATAATGGCCTTCTCTGCGGCTGCACGTACTGGGGAAAGCAGGGAAGACACATACCACTGGCAGATAGCTGGAGATACCTTTAATCCCTGAGGAAGAACAGTCCAATGGTACCTTTTCATAGGGGATTCCATATTAATAGAAGGAACTGAGAATGCAAAACGCGATGCATCGTCAGGGTGCAAGGGGATTTGGAAAAAACAATCCTTAATATCAATAACAGCTAATTTCCAGTCTTGGGGAAGCATTGTTGGGGATGGCGTACCAGGTTGGGGAGAACCCATATCTTCAATTACGTTATTAATTTGTCGGAGGTCGCAGAGGAGCCGCCATCTCTTTTTGTCAGCTTTTTGGATGACAAACACTGGAGAGTTCCATGGGGACATGGTCTCCACAATGTGGCCCTTTTTTAGTTGCTCTTCCACTAGTTCCTGAAGCACCTTTATTTTTTGTTTACTTAGCGGCCACTGTTTCACCTGAACTGGTTTGTCTGTTATCCACTTCAGTTTTTGGGTGGGGTGCTGCTGTACAAATATGTTGTGGAGAGTCTGGAATATCAATTGTGACACCCCACTGGGCCATTAAATCTCTCCCTAAAAAGGTTCTGAATAATCCAACACAAATGGACGGATATTTGCCAATTGTCCGTTTGGTCCCTCAAATTGAATAATGCTTTTGGATTGTCTTGCCAATTGCAGACCTCCTACACCTTGAAGGTGACCGGCAACATTTTGCAAAGGCCAGTGTGCTGGCCAGTCTTGTACTGGAATCACTGTGCAGTCTGCACCTGTGTCTACAAGCATCTCAATGCGTTTAGACTCCCCACCCCCACTGACATTACGCCATAATTTGGGTTTGTCTTTCCCAATAACTTGTACCCGGGTGACTGTGGGCCCTTGTTTTTTGATATTTTCAGGTAAAGATGGCACAGGGATAGCTTGTGCAACAATTTGTCCCTTGGGAAGAAACAGGGGTGGGTGGAAACAATGCAGGCCAAGAACGAATTGCTCAGGATCTGATGTTGTCATTCCTGGAGCAATTTCAATCTCTTGTGGTGTGTGTTTGGTGTCCCCAATGACGATGTACTTACAACGAATCCGGTTCCAAGTACCTTTCTGTTCAGGATTTGCAGACACAAAATGCCAATCAGTGTCCTCCAGATGGAGTGACTCAGTCAGCTGCAACCTGTAAGGCTCATTGACAGAAGACGTGGTTAACACAGGATCACCTAAATCATACACAGTCTTTGAAGCACCTGCTTCACTTACACAAACATTAATATTATCGCGCGCCTGATTTGTTTTGCTACCCTTATTCCCTTGGCCTGCTCTTTTTGTGTCTGCGCGCCTGGCAGGCCGGCGCTGGCTCTTCAGTTTTTTTGTTGTTGTTGACCCCCAGGGAGGGCTTGTAGTTCTCCTCCCCTGCCATTTCTAAATTCATCAAATTCCCTTTTCAGGGGGCACTGGTTGCTCCAGTGCCCTAGGTTGTTACAAAGTAGGCATGGTTTTGTGGGCTCAGCCGTTGCTGGTCTCCGCTGCTGCCCAGGGTACTGCTGTGCTGAGGGAATGGGCGCAGGGCTGGCAACGGCGACATGCTGAGGTGGTCTTGGCAGCAGCCTTGGTCTGGTGTCTTCAGTCACACTCATCAGAGGCACTTTCCTGTTACACACTAGAAGCATGTCCTTTAACGTAGGGGTAGGTTCGAGAGGAAGGCTCAGGATTGCCGCTTGACACTGTTCATTTGCATTTGTAAACGCCATTTCTTCTAAAATTGCTTCCCTAGCATTCTCTTTTTTAACTTGTATTTCAATAGCTCTAGTTAACCTTTCTACAAATTTCAAAAAAGGCTCTGATGGTAGCTGTTCAATTTTACTATAGGGCTCAAAAGGCCCCTCAGGTTGTAGGGAAAAGAATGCTTTTTCAGCTGCTTCTTTTACTTTCTCGAGAGTTTCTGCAGGAATTGCAGTAGCTTGGATTGAGGGAGAAGACCATTGGCCCTCACCACAGAGGTGCTCAATGGTGATAGGGTTACCACTGTTGTCTTTGGCTGTGTTTGGATCAGAATGCAAGCCTGGGAGAGCATCATTCAGCATTTGTTTCCATGCTATTTCCCATAATTTGAATTCCGTGGAGGTCATGAGACAGGAAAAAAGCTGTTTTGAATCATGTGGAATCACTACAGTCCTACTCAATTCAGAATTTAAAAGGCCACGGAAATATGGACTGTGTGGACCATATTCTTTATGAGACTTACAGATCTCTTTAATCAATTGTCGTCCAAAAGAACTCCAGTTAGCAGTTGGAGCTGCTCCCCCCTGGGCTGCAGGCTGAAAGGTAACAGGAGCCAGTGACATGGGACTATGCATTGAATCTGCTATTCCCTGCTCTGTATCCCTTGAAACAGAAGCATTGGGATCACAGATACAGGTTTGGGGAATGGCAGTGGGTGTCCCCACCGTGGGAACCCGGGGAGGGGGCGGGGATGCAACGGGTACAGGGGGCGGGGTCAAGGGGCCGGCAAGGGGCGGGGACACTGTGGGAACAAGGGGCGGGGTCAAGGGGCAGGCAGGGGGTGGGGACACCTGGTGACATCACGTCAGCAGACGCCCCCTGGGAGGAGTAGAGGGGCGGAGCTGAGGGCACTGCGGGAAAGGGAGGGGGAGGGGGGAAGGTGTCACGAGGAACAGGAGGAGAGGGGTATGGGGCTGGAGTTTCAGGATGCTTAAGGGGAGTTTGGGAAGAAGAAGACCAGGTTTGGGAAGATGCCACGTGGCATCCACCATCTTGTGGACCCCCTAGGGGCTGGGGGCCATTTTGGGTAACACTACTCTCTGCAAAGGTAACACGTGCTGTGGGTTTCTGAGGATGGGACACAGGGGATTGGGAAAGGTTCCACGCAGGATGGCCAGGGCCTTGTGGACAGGGCAACTCAGGCATTTCAACAGACTTTGGGCGTCGACTTCCCAATGAGTTTGATCTGTTTAAAATACCAAGTTTTGGGGAAAGAGGTTTAGGGGTTTTAGAACTAGGAGAGGGAGAAACGGAGAGCAGAGGTACATGGCTTTACATTTGGCTTTTTCCCCATTTCCTTTTGTTTGAGCAATGCTGTACGAATTTGTAAACTCCAAAACACAAATTTAGCTGAGGGGGCATTGCCAGATTGTCCTAAGGTTATCAATTCATTTCCAACTTTATCCCAGAATTGAATATTGTGGATTTCTTCAGGGGAGATTTGTGGGAAGTGGAGGAAAAGCCATCTTATAAACTGTTTCAATTTTCCCTTTGAGAACTTCACATTACTACTGTCTAAAATGCTAACAATATTATAAAACACTCCTTTTTGTACAATGCTGAGTTTCAAACCCATGTTAGATGTAAAAAAGCAAAGTACTAAATCCCGCCTGACCAAAAACAAAGCTAAAATCAGCTACCGATTTAAAAAAAAAAACACAGATGGAAAGCGATAACTAGCCGACAAAAGCTTCACAATGCAGCTGTATATACTGCTTTTAAAATTCCCGGGCAGCAGCAGCAGGGCACGCCCTGCCGAGCTGAGGCAGAAACAAAGCCTCCCCCGCCTGGAATGCAGCCCCCTCCCCGCGGAGCAGGGAGAGCAGCCACGCCACGTGGCAAGCTGAAACCGAGGCCCCCCGTGCCGCGTGTGCAGAGAACCCCCCCCCCTTCCCCCGCAGAGAGCAGAGAAAGAGAGTCCCCCGCGGCAAGAGAGTCGAGAGCCCCCCCTCCCCCACACAGAGAGAGAAAGATCTCCCGACCACGTGGAGAGAGCCGAGCTGCAAAGCCGGGGGGAAGGGCAGAGAGCTCCCACTCCGGCGCGAATTTCAAAAGAGAGTAACACACGCGGCAGAAAGCTAATAGCTAGAAATCAATGAATTCCCGTCTGTGGGGCTGCGCAGCCAAAAATGCAAATGCAAAAAGGAACAGAACTCACGGCAGAGTCTGTTTTTGAGCTCCTGCCCTACCGAGAGCAGAGATACTCACCCAAAATGGAAGCTGTAGCTGGCTGGGTACAGGCAGGTCTCTTCACCGGAACAGGACCTCTCTGTGGGCGAGAGAGGCTCCCCTGTCCTCCCTCTGGAAAATCTGCTCACCAGAAAGGAGCTGGGCTTTCCAGAGGCGCCGAACAGTCCACGAAACTTCTTCTGGGAATATTCCCAAAGTCGCTAGCCGAGGGCGATGAAACCAAAGCCCCCTTCAGCTGGATGCACGGCTGCCAGAAGGTTCTCCAAGGTGCTGCGGGTCCGTCTCGGGCTGCAGAGTCACTTTGCCCACCTCAGGGACGCCAAATATTGGAAAAAACGGCTCCCAATATTACCAGTTAGATTGTGCCTGGGCCAGTCTGACCCTCGCTGCCGGGCCAAAGGCAGCAACTGCGGTGTATCACCCCAGAGATACCTTGGCTTGCTGGTGGTTGCAGCTGGGCACTGAACAAGTCCGGGCTTGTAAGGAACCCCGTCACCTCAGGAGGAATAGCTTCAGGCGATGGTGAGGAGAAAAAGGAGATGGATTCTGCTGGAGGGTTTAATGTCCAGAGGTTTATTCCATGGTTACAGAGGTCTGAACGTGAGCAGCTGCTCCAACAGAACACGAGACCGCATGGTCTCATGACCTTTTTAAGCTCAAGGACAGGGGGAGGGAGGTACAGGTGAGCCACCAACCAGGTGAGAGGGGCAGGGTCTCAGGGGAAGATGACACCCAGACAGGCCAATGACCCCTGGGCCTGAGTGGCATCCTTTGAACTTGACCAACCACACGACGCCTTGCTGGAATGTTAAGTCTGAGTGACAGGACTCACTCAGCATGGGGGTAAGGGGGAAGGGAGAGAGTATAGGCACACCTGGGAAAGTGACCTGGAAGGCCAAAATGGGACAATACAGCACACCACAACACCCGCAGACATGGGGGCCACCCGGCACTTACGTTGTCAAGTTGTTAGGAAAAGTAGCCCACCGGCCTTTTCCAGCTTCCCAGACGTTGGGTCAGGACTCCTAGTGCTAGGCTCAGCCTTTCATGTACAAACAGCTGAAAATCTTTAGACAGATCAGGTAACCCTAATGCTGGAGCAGTTGTCAGTGCTTCCTTTAATTTTAGGAAGGCTTCTTTCTGTGGTTTGCCCCAGGTGAATGGCCAAGTCTTCTGAGCTTCATACAGGGGTTTCGCAATCAGTCCATAGTCCATGATCCACACCATCCTGCCATCCCCAGGAAGACTCGCAGCTCATGTAAATTCTGGGGTTCTGGAATAGCACAAATAGCTTGGATATGGGTAGTACCTAGTTTTCATTGCCCTTGTGAAATTTAAATCTCAGTGTTTACCTTTATATAGGTTACTTTTTCTTCTGTAGCTATTAGTATATCATCAACATACTGCAACAATAATTGGTCTCTTGGTACTTGCCCATTTTTGGTCCAAATCTCCAGTTCCTTTGCCAGTTAGCTTCCAAATAGGGTCGGCGAGTTCTTGTTGTGTCCAGGTGAGCTGGGTCTTTCTTCCGTTCCCTGGGTTTTTCCACTCAAAGACATACAGTTTCCTACTTTCTTTGTCAAAGGGTATGCAAAGAAAGGCATCTTTTGAATCAATTACAGTAAACCACTTATATATCTCCTTTACGGACGTTAGCAATGTGTGAGAATTTGTTACACTGGATAAATGTCCTTTTTATTTATTGCTCTCAAATCCTGCACTAACCCATATTCACCTATTTGGTTTCTTTACTGGAAATATTGGTGGATTAAATTCTATTGTATATTTGTGGCGAGTTCTTGAACCTGTTCCACAGGTTCAGCTAGTTATATTCTCCTAACACCATGGCTTTGGCAGCGTTTCCCTGCTGGAACTGAATGTCCTGGTGAAACAATTCTGGACAATCTCGCTTCCAATGTCCCATCCCCTTGCAATATGCACATTGATTCAGGCTTAACCTCTGGGTAACTGGTCTCTTACTCCGACCATTCCTGTTACGTCCCCTGAAATTTGGGTTCCCTTTCCCTTGTATTACTGCCGAAAGATTCTGCTGCTCCTTTTCACTAACTTCTCTTTTGTGATTGTTATATACCTTCCAGGCTACCTCAAGTAGCTTATCCAAATTCCTTAATTCCTCTCCTTCTAATTTTTGCAATTTTCTATGAATGTCATCCTGTGATTGGCCCAAGAATATGAGAGCGAGCTGAACCTTTGCTTGTTCTGTGTCCAATTGGAGATCTGTATATTTCCTTGCTACCTCCTTAAGCCTCTCTAAAAATGCAGTGGGAGATTCCTTCTTTTCCTGTTGAACCTCATATAGTTTGGACCAATTTATAGTTTTGGGCACAGCGTTCTGAACTCCTATTTGGATCCACTCTTGATACTTCTGTAATTTCCTTATATTGCACAATAAATTAGGGTCCCAGTTTGGATCCTCAATTGGGAAATTCACATCCAAATTCCCCGTTACTAGCCCATTTCTAATATCTTCTCTTGCCCTCTCTTTGGCTGCCTTAAGTACCATTTCTTTTCCAGTAGAATCCATCAGAGTATCTTATATTACTTGTGTGTCATCCCAGTCAGGATTTTGAGTTTTTATAACCATTTTTACTACTTGTGCCATTTTATCAGGATTTTCTCTTTAAGTTCCAGCTGACTGTTTCCAAATAACTAAGTCTGCAGGGAGAAAAGGCACTTTTACAAATACTGGCCCTTCCACTCCAACACCTTGTCGCAAGGGGGCAACCACAGTCTGGTTTTGTTTGCTTATGCCTTTCCTATCTACAACTGGGGCTAGCTTTGACTGACTCCGGGTTCTGTGGCCTATTGGGGTCCCTGATTCATTACCATTGCTATCTTTTTCACTTGCATACCTCTTTCTCCTTTCTATCACAGTTAGATTTTGCTCATCTTCCAAGGAAGAGGGATCAGGTGACGATGGGAGAGGAGGATAAAGAGGGAAAGGTGTACTAGACGAGACGGGTTCAGGACTAGTTGGGTTAGGAGCAGGCAGTGGGATAGGGACAGATGAAACAGGTGAAACAGGTGGGATAGGGTAAGGTTCTCTTGTTCCTATTGGAGCTACTTGTAAATCAACATCTGTATAATTTTCCCTACTCAAGCTTTCTTTTAACGCCAAGTGTTCTAAACAACATTCCTCACAAACCCCACACTTTGCAGATGTTTTAACCACTAACAATCCACATTCATCCTGCCATTCTGGCTTTCCCCGTAAATAGAAAAACAGATCAACATATGGGACTTCATCCCATTTTCCTTCTTGTTTACAAAACAACATTAACTGCAAAATAGTGTTGTATTGCAGAGTACCGTATTTTGGCCATTTTTCACCGTGCTCCAAGGCATATTCTGGCCACCATGAATTACAATAATCAATCAACTTAGTTTTATGCAATTCTTCCCCAAAGTTACCCTGTTTCCAATGTGCTAATAAGCACCCCAAAGGAGAAATTTGTGGGATAGGGGTGTTACTGCCCAAAATCCCTTTAAGTTTCTCCATTTCCAATACACCACAAATGCTGAACCCGCAACGCTTTCACGATTGTCTTACGGAACGGCACCTAGGCTTACACCAACAGGAATTCCTTCAGCCCAACCAAGCGTAGCTTTTGCTGTGTCTTACTTGGCAGGCATCCAAAACCAAACCAAAGTAAAAAAAAAAGCACCTTACCTTTCTCCCCGGGACATTGTGAGCGGTAGAAGTGGTCACGGCCGATGGGCTCCCCGAGAATCCCTCGGTGCCGGCTGGAGCGTGATCGAGTCGCAAACTCGCTCAGCAGCACTCACAAGGGCGCCATCCGGGGTCGCCAAAATGTTAGCGTTCAAAAACACATAATCATGGAGGGATTATATACAGTGCTTTTTATTAAGAGCTCTGGGTGTCAGGGGTATATTCAACCCAAATCTGACTCTGACCATACATCCGAAATGATCATGTTTTTATACTCTATCGTTACATAACTTTCATGTTAATGATTAAACTTATATTGTTCTATTGTATACATAAATTTAGCCCCCCTCTGAATTTCCAACATAGTTTCTCATTATTCTTCTTATGGTTATATAATAATTATATTTAATTACTAAACAATCATCATATCTAACAATTATATAATTTTTCATACTGCCTATGCAAGTGCAGTTGATCTGGGAAAGCACAAAGCTTAACATTTTAGATTCTATCTTTAACTTTTTCGAGGGCTCCACTATCACCATGGAGTCTCTTCCACAGGAGGCAGTTCTCTGTGAACTTTTCCAATGTGATTCTAATTTTTACGAGTAGCAGCCCTGCCCAAATTTGCTGCAACATGAGTCACTTCCAAGGGCAAAGAAGTCTTTCCACAACTGTTTTTTCATGGACCATTTGGTTCATGGGGTTTTAAGGATAAGCTGTTCTAGTATAAAAGCAAAGGTATTTTTCTTCTATCTCTGGAAGCAAGGCTTCTCTCTCTCTTTCAAGTCTTTCAGTTGATCACAGCTTCTCAGCATCCACGTGTTCCAGGATGAGCACCTTTTTCTCACAGGCTGCAGGTGATTTCTGTATTCCCCCCACGCACTTAATGAATTACAAGGAAATAGATGGTTGTGTTATAGTCTTCACCACAGCTTGCAGGAGAGTTTCAGCTCTGAGGCCCAAAGCACCTCCTCCTCCTCCTCCCTCTTCTGCACCTACCTTAGCGTCGCCATGTTGTTCTCCTCGCATGTCTTCCCCTTTTCCTTTTCTTTGACTCAGGAGAGAATCAGCGTTCGTAAGTCTATTTGTTCTCAAGTTCTATCAATTGAAAAGTTTTATAGACCTCTGCAGCGTTGAAAGGTTGATCCCATCCAGGCGTCACACTGGGCAATTGCTTGCCATGCCCCTCACAGCTGATCACATGGCTCCCACTGGCGCCACGTGGGACGTGCCAGCTGCCAGCTCTACTCAGTGCCTCTCTTCATGCAGTGCACCAAAAAGGGGAAAAAAAATCCACTGCCACCACTTCTGGCCATTCTGTTGGCAACATGGCTGGCTAAAAGCAGTTAAGCAAATAAAGTTCGTTGTGAGCCACACTGAGATAGCCGCGCCACATGGCGCCACCCTGGCTGTGCCCATCTTGGCTGTGCTGTCCTGGCCACATGGCCAGCCCTGGACCAGGAAGACCCTGGCACCTACCCACCTCTCCAAGGAAGAAAAAGAGAGTTCCTAAGGTTTTGTCTTTCATAAATAATCATAGAGGCATCAATTACAAGTTTTTTTAATTGACTTAGCAGTGTGCCTATTCTCAGAGGGAGCCAGAAATTGGTTTCGCCTGGCATGGAGGAAGTTTTAGCAGCTCCTCATATAAATATCACTTTCATGGCTGGCTTCTTCCCTCCTGACCAAAAATAAACCCATGCAAAACCAACTCAGGCCACAAAAGAGAATTTCCCAGCTACTGAGATTATGTCAGACATGAAAGAATGGAGATATCAATACAAGCAAAACAGAAAAGCATACTGACAGTGTTTACTTATCTGGAAGTGTCTATAATGCTGAATACACCAAGCAGTGATGTCTCCTGGAAACTAATTTTTACAGTTTTTTACAGGAGTATTAGCAATTCTTACCTGATTTTAATCAATTGAGCATCACTTGCCAACATTACTACGTAGCCAAGGAATGCATGTATCCCAGTACAAGTGCTCTCCTTGTCATGTGTCTTTGCTTACACAAATAATAGTTGTAACCAAATATTTTAAATCATGCAGTTGAAAATAATAACAATATGAAACTTATATTATAAATCACATTATGTAACTTAGGACAAAGTTTTCAAAAACACATTAGTTCAACCCCACATGTGCTATTTGATAAAGAAAGTGCCTTTTCTATGCAAAAAATTGTTTGATACTCAGTATTCTAGTTATGTGAACTTTTAACTTGTCAGACTGTTGTAACATACTTGAATATTACAGTAATTTAATTAAAATGTTGCCTACAACAATATGCTTGACTAATATTTCAAGAACATTAAGTGTTGATTTCAGTTAGTAGTGAAGTTTATCCAAAAACAAATCCCTTCTATGGCCAACAGAGGAAGTGTTCCCCAATAACAGTGACAGGCATACTGTAGAATAAGTTTGTTTATTTGATTAAAAAACACAGCCTTGGAATTATAATGATGAGGGATAAAACATCTCTGTAAGTATTGTGTAGCACCTCAAATACAGTGCTATTGTTTTCCAACCCTTCGAAGGGCAGGATGCTTGTGCTAATATCCTTTATCTATTAAAGATTAGTATCTATAATCAGGCACTGTGTGTTTCAAATAAGCACTTAAGAAGCAAACAGTTAGTTATAAGTACTTCACATACATACCCTTGTGAGAGGTATTTAAGAGGAAACGTAGATTTGCTCTTGATCTGTTTTTCTATTTTTTTTTATTCCAGCACACAGGGGAGAGCTTAGAACCGATACTGTCTCTGGAACCGACACAACATCCAGTGTGGCAGCAGACAGAACTATGCCTGTATCCAGCATACCTACCAGTGTGGTACCACATGGAACGCCCAGTCTGTATGAGACTGACAGACTCTCCAGTGTGGCACCAGACAGAACTGTGCCTGTATCCAGCGTACCGTCCAGTGTGGTACCACGTGGAATGCCCACTCTGTATGCGACTGACAGGCTCTCCAGTGTGGCACCAGACAAAACTGTGCCTGTATCCAGTGTACTGTCCAGTGTGATACCACGTAGAACGCCCACTCTATATGCGACTGACAGGCTCTCCAGTGTGGCACCAGACAGAACTGTGCCTGTATCCAGCGTACCCTCCAGCGTGTTACCACGTGGAACGCCCACTCGGTATGCGACTGACAGGCTCTCCAGTGTGGCACCAGACAGAACTGTGCCTGTATCCAGCGTACTGTCCAGTGTGATACCACGTGGAACGCCCACTCGGTATGCGACTGACAGGCTCTCCAGTGTGGCACCAGACAGAACTGTGCCTGTATCCAGCGTACCGTCCAGTGTGGTACCACGTGGAACGCCCACTCTGTATGCAACTGACAGGCTCTCCAGTGTGGCACCAGACAGAACTGTGCCTGTATCCAGCGTACCGTCCGGTGTGGTACCACGTGGAACGCCCACTCGGTATGCGACTGACAGGCTCTCCAGTGTGGCACCAGACAGAACTGTGCCTGTATCCAGCGTACCCTCCAGCATGATACCACGTGGAACACCCACTCTGTATGCAACTGACAGGCTCTCCAGTTTGTCACCAGACAGAACTGTGCCTGTATCCAGCGTACCCTCCAGTGTGGTACCACGCAGAACACGCACTCTGTATACAACCGACACATCATCCAGTGTGACACCAGACAGAGCAAGTGTTGGATCATCAATGGACATATCCTCCCACAGGATATCCGACAGAAGTTACAGTTCGTCTGCAAGCAACATACCCTCCATTGTGACACCAGACGGAACAGGTTTTGGATCATCAGTGGACATATCCTCCCATGGGATATCCGACAGAAGTTACAGTTTGTCTGCAAGCAACATGCCCTCCATTGTGACGCCAGACAGAACAGGTTTTGGATCATCAATGGACATATCCTCCTATGAGATATCCGACAGAATGTACCCTCTGTCTCCAACTGACACATTCTCCAGTGTGACACCAAGCAGAACAGGTTTTGGATCATCAATAGGCATGTCTTCCCATGGGGCACTTGACAGAATGTACCCTCTGTCTCCAACTGACACACTCTCCATTCTGACACCAGAGAAAGCAGGTTATGAATCATCAATGGACATGTCCCCCCAGGGAGTACGCAACAAAATGTACATTCTGTCTCCATCTGACAAATTCTCCATTGTGACATCAGAGAAAAAAGGTCTTGGATCATCAATGGACATGTCCCCCCGTGGGGTACATGACAGAATATACACTCCATCTGCATCCGACACACTCTCCATTTTGACACCAGAGAAAAAAGGTTTCGGATCATCAATGGACATTTCCTCCCATGGGATATCCGACACAATGTACCCTCTGTCTCCAACCGACACATCCTCCAGTGTGACACCAAGCAGAACAGGTTTTGGATCATCAATGGACATATCCTCCTATGGGACACACGACAGAATGTACCCTCTGTCTCCAACCGACACATCCTCCAGTGTGACACCAAGCAGAACAGGTTTTGGATCATCAATGGACATATCCTCCCATGAGATATCCGACAGAAGTTACAGTTGGTCTGCAAGCAGCATACCCTCCAGTGTGACATCAGACTGTCCAATATGTCCACCAATGACCCAAAACCTAAGTACAAGTTTTGGATCATCAATGGACATATCCTCCCATGCGATATCCGACAGAAGTTACAGTTTGTCTGCAAGCAACATATCCTCCAGTGGGACACCAAGCAGAGCAAGCATTGGGTCATCAAGGGACACATTCACCAACCTGACACCAACTAGAAACAGTACTGGATCATCAGTGGGTGCATCCTCCCATATGACAGGGAGCAGAACTGGTACTGCATCTTCAGTCAACAAAACCACACGGAACTAGTTCTTTGCCTTCAGTGAAGTCTTTCAGCCTGAAGGTCTTACCCAGCACCAGAAGAAATCAGGGAATTTAATTATTGGATGTGACAGTTTTCTTGAGCAATATCCTAGCTTCTCTTCAGAAGAAAAAAAAAAAAATCCATCAATGTAAAAGGACCTAATTAAAGTACAATTAAAAAAGGAGTAATTAAAGTACCAACCTTTATATTGTAGTTCAGTGTATGTAGTTTTGGTTGTGACAGCTATAGGTGGCCTAAAGCTTCACAGATTATGTGGCATAACAAGACAGCAACTCAACCAGCCTAATCCATTGGATAGTAGAAGCAAACAAGTCCCCGGGTGTGTTACTGATAGGTTGGATTCAACTTCAAACAGGGGACTTCAGCCAATCCCTTTGAACAATGAATGCACCCATATCATTGGCCAGTGAGCTGGTGGAGCTAAGACCCTTGTCCAATCAGCTATGTAAGAGTGGGAAATTTGAAGGCCCTGTAGAAGAGGATGCCTTTTGTTGGTTTTCCCAGCTTTTACAGAGAGGGGGCAACTGAGAGGCATTTAAAGAGATTTCATTCCATTATCAGTCTCGATGAATAGTGAGACACAAGAGATGTAAATCTCAACGCCATTCCTTCAGAAGCCAACCTATTTCCTGGTTACAATACCTTATAAATGGTTTTCAACCTATTAGCTTTTGCCCCACAATGCTGCTCTTAACTCTAACACCAATCACCTCTATTTTTCCCCATATGGTTCTGCTACAATACATCTTTCATAGTTCTAATGCTCTAAAATATCTAGTTTTTTTGCAGGGCCATATTTTGAAACTTACTGAAACTTGTTTCTAGTTCAGTCTCTCTCAACAATGTCATTGCTATTCCATGGCCTTCCTAAGTCAGCACACCTTATCTCAGTGTTTGCATGCAGGTGTACAAGACTGTGAGCTTCTGTCAGATTTTGAGAAGTCTTCACAAATCCATTTCCCACAGCCATTCAATAAGCATTGGCTGTTGCTGCATGAATTCAGTGTGTGTATGTCAGATTCCTGTCTCTACCATCATCGACTTTTGTCTGTAATTTCATATTTTTAAGAAAATATGCATTCATATCTTCACATTTCTGTGTTTCTAATTACTTGCATACCAAAGAACTTGTTTTTTTAATTCTTACTTACTGCAGTTGGTAATTTTTATGTAGTATATTTTAAAATGTTATAAAAAGACACCTTTTGGGTCGTTTTCCTCATTCTTAAAAAAAAAAAAAAATCCATAAGCCACTTTAGTCACTGTCTCTCAAACTGTTTCATACATGTCTATTTTAAACCAGGACTACAGTACTTTAATAGGATTGAGAGAGGTCCATGAAATGGACACCAGTGATTCCTCTTGTGGAACATCATAGCCCTGCCATGAGGCTCTTTTTTTGTTTATGTTTTGTTGTTTGTTTGGTGGTTGGTTTGGTTTTCCTTCCTCCTAACCAGTGTAACTGCAGACACACATTGAGTTGCAAACTTAAGCCAGATGAGCAGAATAAAAACAATGTGATGGGCCTTTGGGAGCACCCTTGCTGATCTTTCTGCTTTTTCAGTTGAGCAAGGCTCTGATCCAGGCAAAGAGATTGCACTTAGTGCTACACAACTATTTGGCTGGAACTCTGCTGATTTCTAGGAACAGCTGGAGGCCTCTATCTCCCCAGGATGTTTTGGCTGTCCCAGGCTTTGTTGGGTTTTGTTTGCAAATGCCATTGCCTTTGCTTTCTGATCTAGAAGTACCATGGCTGGGCAAAAACTGCCCATGGGCCATATTCCAAAGGCACTTTGGTCTGGAGTCTGTGAATGAAGGAGACCCTTAGCCAATTCCAAACCACATGAAAAAAATCATAAAAGAGAAGTTCCCATCCTTAACAAACAACTGACAATTCAGAAGGGAATGTAGAGCTTATTTACGGAATGAAGAGAATCTTCCAGTGGAGTTGTGGTTTATAGTTTTTATTCCGACTCCCACTCACAGGTGGCACTTGAAAAAGTCATGTCCCTGGAGGTGTCAGTGTCTTCTGTCTGCCATGAATTGTTTTGCTGCAACAATCAGAGGCATCACAGTGGAGAGAAGCTCAGCTGAGGTTAGGAACAGGATCTGCCCCAAGGAGAATAAAAGAAATGAACTTTTACTTCCCAAATCCATCTCCACACAGGCTCAAGCAGGATTCCTCTGGTTCCCAGAAATATGCAGAAATAGGGCTGAGAAGGCCCTTTGGACATATGTGTTCTTGCTCAAGACCTTGCTGATGCCATTTGGGGTTTGCCTTTTTTCTATGTTTTCTATATTCTTTGCATATATATTTGTAGCTCTGTATCCTACTGTACTAGTGACCAGTTTTCCTAATACTTTTCCAAGTCCTTTCCCAAGTCCTTTCCCTAAGCAAAAAGACAAAATAAATTCCAGAGCTCCAAGCGCTGGGTGGTCCAAGGCCCCAGTGCCATCTTGGCACACAAGAACGACTCTTGGAGATGCATTTTAATGGACGAAGTACAGCCAGTGCCAAGAGGGGGGACTCCAGAGGAGAAACTTGACCTGGGGGATAATCGCATCATCACTTGTCCTAATTAGTGCTTTTTATCAATTATGCTAATTTCCTAAAACCTACAAATATGTACTCATCCTTGGAGGGAGTGGGCTTTTGTGGACATCTTTCCATAACTGCCCCTGAAAACCTCCAAATAAAGATCCTTTTTTATATTATCTCCTTACTAAAATTATCTCTACTTTCATTTCCAGGTTGGGAAAAAGGCAACATTGCCATCACCGGCAAACGTGGCTCATAATCTCACTAATCCATTCATCGAGGTATCTTCAGTTTGCTGCTAGCTCTTTGGGAATGCTACTTGCTGTCCAAGAATTTTGTTCTTTTCAGGAAACTCAAGATACTTGCTTAGGTTCCCCTTTTCTACAGACTTGGGCTATTGTTGAAAAAAATGAGGGGCACAAAGCATTGCTTAGGCAACTCCAACAAGTCTGAGAAACGCTGATCCCAGTAGGTCTTAGGCTCTTGTTCTGTCAATTGACAGGGGTGTTTTAAAGGACACAGACACCAATGGAAAGAAAGAAAGATCATATTTTACTAGGAATATTAAGGCAACAGAAAAGTAAAACAATACATTCAGTAAAACTGTGTGCTTGGCTTTAGTGACAAGCAAAAACAAGCAAGGTAATCTCACTACTATATGAGAGACCAGACAGTGATTGAGAAAGATCCATCACCAATGGCCTGAACACTTTACCATTGTCCAGAGTCCACAGTTGCTGTAGAGCCCCATTTCATAGAGAGGACCTGCAGAAATCTTCCCAGAAGCTGGGAAAATCCTCACCTGTAGCTGAGGTATTCAAATTCACCCTGAAAGTGGGTCCAGCTTTTATAGGCCCAAATCACCAAGTCAAAGTAACTTGATTACATCTTTAGCATAGAAACGCGTGGATCTGATGGCACACTTCCTGACCAGCAGAGGCAGGGGCTTGGCCAGAGCCCCAGCCTTGTCTGGAGGTTTCCCTTAAATACCCTGTGAACAAGCCTCTATTCATATCAATTGGGAAGATTTCTTAAAATTATACATTTCTTGCAGATATTTACACAAGGTTATGTGTAAGTTTCTGAAGCACTTATTTGGTGTTAAACGGCGAGCATAAATAATAATCATGGAGTTAGTCCCATAATGCCCACGGTTCATCTTATAAGTCAACTTTGGCTGAGGTCTGCTGCTCAGACCTAACTACCTCAGCCCTCTTGCTGTGTTCACTTTCCCAAGCAAAAGTCGTATTTGTTTAAAGTTAAATTGTAATGAGCAGTATTTAATGATATTCAATTTGTGCTACAGTAATTTCAGTTTTATTTTTTTAAAAATCAAAATGTATTAAATTTAAAATGCTAAGCAACAAAATCAGGCCTAGATTTTCTATAGTGTGAATATTTGAAAGGGTTAAAAGGTTAATGTGAGGCACATAGGCAGGAATCAGATACATTGTAACCAACACAAGCTAGCAATAATTAGCCGCAAGCTAAAGACGCAGGATGAAATGTGGCAAGAAATACAGAACAGAACTTGCAAAAATGAAGAACAGAGCTTGCTAAAAACAGTGAGGAAATCACTGAAACAGCAAACAAGAGACTGCACATGCCTAGAGGAGAAATGTGAAAAGGACACGGCAATGAAGACCTCCAGCCTTCATCAGGAGACCACCGAGGAAGATGGGGAGCCTTCCTCAGAGGGTCCACAGCGGTGCACTGCGCCTGTGCCTCATGCATGCTAATGAAAATAGTGAATTTTAAGAAATAGTTCGCATAGCCACGCCTTTTCTAAGGAAAACTATGAATATGCATAACCCTTTCTGTGTTTGCCTTTATTTTAAAAAAGGGCCAAGTCTCTGATATCTTGGTTAGAAAACAATTAAATTGAGAGTACAAAAGCAGTTTAAACTGATTTTCTCTTTAAATTGTTTCTATAAGACTAGCATAAATTATGTTCAGATTGAAGCAGTGATGAAGAGAGATCATTCATTTGTGAGCAATTGTCCAAATTTTGCAGCAGAACTGCAACTTACACTGTTCCATCTTGTCCTGGTTTTAGGGCAAATTTGGGAGAAAACCTCCAAAAGTGGCCCCCCTAGAAAGACAACCCACAAAGTCCCTCTCCCCAACTGGTTTGAGAAGGATTTCCTTGGAGAGAAGTGGAAAGAACCTGTTTATTTAACAGGCAAAGTACTCCCCAGCACACAAAATGAACAATACCAGATGACAAAACTGATTCGCTGCTCTGAAGAGATGACAAATTCAGAAAGTCTGCCTGGTGGTGGTTGCTCTGTTATCGGTCCCTCCGGCGCTGGGAAAAGCTGCAGAGTAGCCCCGGCAGGCTGCATTGTACGATGTTTCCTCGGTGTTTCCCAGGGTCCCAGTCTGAAGCAGGGTCGAACAGTTCCAAAAGGGAAAGAAAAACAGTCCAGGGAAAACTCGGACTGCCTCAGCCAGTTAAACTAACTAACTAACTAACTAACTAACTAACTAACTAACTAACTAACTAACTAACTAGCAAAAGGAGTACGGTGTTCTGCCCCGTCCATGTCCAGACAACAACAGTGGAGTTCTGTGTTCCAGCAGACTGTGAAGGAGTGAGTGAGGCTGATAAAAAAACTCTGTGTTTCTTCTCCCACTTTGCTCTCAGAGTCAGTCTTGAAGGCACAGAATGTAATATCCAGCATAAACAGAACAGACAGCTGGGGATACAAGCATAATAATGTCACCCTAGGACAGGGATACAGGTACAGAAAGTGGTGGAGGTACTCTGGCACTGTGCATTTATAGAGCAGGTCCCTTCCCATGCAGGTCAGTCAGGAAGAAGCTTCTCCTGCTTTGTCCAAGGGAAACTGATAACCAAACACTGTGACATCAGTCTCTTTTGGAAAGAAGGAAAACTGCATGATTTAGAAACAAGCTGCTGATCCTGAATGGAGCCTGAGCAGTGAAGGACAAAGTGGACACAATAGATAAAGTCCTCACTGAAGAAATAATTGCTCCTGTTTTTCTGGTGCCAGCTGTAACAGTGCTCCACTGTCAGAAACTCCTGGGAGAAAAGTATCATTAGGGATAATTTTCTTCCTCTCTCTTTTTCATTTCAATTTTCTTTTATTATTTTATTGTTTATATTTTTATTTAATTTTTATACTACCCCTTTTTCCTTTCCATTCTTGCTTCCTCCAAACCTCTCCCGACTTGTTCCAGCGACAGCCAAGGTCACATCCACTGAGTCTAAGTTTGTGCATCCACTGAATTTGAATTGTTCTCCCTTCAGTGCCTTGCTCTCCCCTGTGAGAGAGATGAGAAATTTTCCAGAGCAGAAATCCATTTTGATTTAGGTGAAATGTACCTCTTTGAGTTAAGTCTGTAGCTTGAAAACATAGTTGTTTAGTTTGACTGCCTGTTCTCGTAAAAAACCTATGCTCAGAGAAGCTTCTACAGTCGAAGGACAGAGATAAGGGGGGCAGACGGAGACTGTTACGAGAGAGGGCAGACTGTTACTGACCCAGGAGTTCTTTCTGATAAAGAAGAATTAGCGTCAAATGCCATGTGAAAATAGTAGAATGAATATGTATGAACCTATTGTGAAATTGCATGCATATGTATTTGAGAGGAGAATAAAAAGGATCTGGAGTTCCAAGAGCTACAGCATGTATTTTGAAGGGAGTGGTCCTCACAGGTGTCCAGTGCTGTAACATACTGGCTTTACAACTTCCACAATAGTTGTGAAGAATGTTTGCTTCCGCAAATCTTTTTGGCGAGCCAGGCAGGAGACTATCTCTGTTCTCGCAGGGCAGAGGGAAGACAGACCTCCTAAGGCATGCCCTGGGATTTTCTCGGACGACCTCCGCCTGTCTTGGCTTGCCTCCTGCGGAGACAGACAAGGACCTGCTGGTGTGCAGAGATAAACACAGTATGTATTGAGGGGCCCTGGGGGAGAGAGAGATAGGACGGCTGAATGAGTCACTGAAAGACGTCTGAATGCTCAGCCTCATTCCTGTGCCAGCAGGCAGACCGGTCGATGGGGCGGCTGGACTAGAAATGGGGGTTCACTGTTCAATAGAGTGACCACTGTCAACTCTGGGGGTGAGTCAAGTGAACCTGTGTGTGTGTTTGGGGTGTCCAGACATTGTATGGTAAATGCATTGTGTGGTTAATGTTAGTGTCTTTGTAATTGTGCGAGTGCGTGGTGTTTGAAAGAGCGCGTAACTGAATATACCTACAGTGCAGGGGGGTTTCCGCCTGCCTCTGAAGCGGCCGAGTGAGGCCTGAGGCGCCAGCTGGGGCAGGCTGTGGGGGCAGGGAGCACCAGGCAGAGAAGTGGAGCAAGTGGAGAAGCGTGGGTGAGGACATTTATTGAGTTCAAAGGTGGGTATTTGTGTAGATTGTGCACACTTTAACCGTGGCTAGATGAACTCAAGGGGTTCCTCTGCCCCAGTGGTTTGGACTTGACACCTGGGAGTTTGTGAATCCTGTGAATTATTGGATAGATAGAGGAGATGAACGAGTTCATTTAGAGGGGCTTTATTGGGCTTCAGCTGGTACCATAGTAAGTCTGGACTGGGAACAACTTGCCAAAGAAGATTTAGAATTCCCTGAAGTGATAAACAGAATAGCCTGCCTCTGCGGGCAATTCATGAGAGCCTTTGGTGCATCGAGAGGCTGGCACGCTGCGTCGGTATTATTGCAGTGCGGAGTTTGTGAGAGATGCTGGTATTGCTGTTCTAATAAGCGTCGGGGCACATGCCCCAAGTGTAAATTGAGGTTTCCTGATCAAGCTGATTCAGAACCTAAGATTTTAAAACTTGTGTGTGGGAAATCACATCTGATACCTGCCACCTGGGGGTGTGTGTGGGAAGAAAACTGGGAAACAACTGTGAAGCTCTGTGAAGAGAGGTTTGGATGGAAATGAGAAAGGACAAGGAGAAGGAGATAATGGGAACTAACCAGAGCAAAGAAGTTCCTCAAACTAGCCCCTTGGAGTGCATGTTGGCCCACTGGAAGGAAGTCACCAGCAGGGGGGGCTCTGAGAATAAAAAATATCTAATTCAACACAGCACACGCTGGCCATTATACAGGTTAGAGGACGGAGCAAAGTGGCCACCCACTGGAACTTTAGATTGTAATACCTTAATATTGTTAATATTGTTTTTAAGACAGGAAGGTAAATGGAATGAGGTTTTGTATGCTGATAAGTTTTTTGTTTCAAGAAATCACCAGGAATGGCAAAGAGACCGTGGGTCAGAGCTCCCTCTGACCCAATGGTGTTAGCTCTTGGAAAGGACAACAAGGCAAAGAGGGGGTAAATCAAGCATTGTTGTTCAGCATGCAGTATAGTGAAGCAAAGTGAAAATTTTCCAGGATAGAAATCCATTTTAATTTAGGTGAAATATACATTTTTGAGTTGAGTCCGTGGTTAGAAATCGTAGTTATTTAGCCAGACTGCAAGGCCTAAGCTCAGTGAAGTTACTTCAGCGAAGGACAGAGATAAAGGGGAGGAGACAGAAGATGATAGAGAGAGACAGGGACTGCTGTAAGGGCAAGTCAGCCTGACCTCGGAATTCTTTCTGATAAAAAGGAACTAGCGGTAAAAGTCACACGAAACCCATAAAAATGAATATGTATGAACCTATTGTGAAACTGTATGCATATGTATTTGAGAGGGTGATAAAAGGAGAGCTGAAGTTCTCAGAGGTACGCAGGCCTTTTGAGGAGAGTTTTCTCCACATGTGTCTGGCGCCATAATAAAACATACTGAGCTTTACAACTTTTATAAAGTTGTGAGGTTTCTTCTTTTCTCCACAAAACAATAGGACAATGGTGTATGAGATCAGACAAGGTTTATCATTCTGAGGGTCAAGAATGAGATACATTTGATTTCATAAAAGCTCCTCCTGGAGGAAGGGAGATTGAGGATGAGCATGAAGAGGAAGAGGACTTCCCCAAAAAGGAGGAGGACTCAGGCTGGGAAAGCACACCCACTAGAACCCACCCCCCTCCTGACAGCCCAGTTGCATCTAGAACTAGGAGGCAAGAGTGTTACAGGCCCCTCTGTGAGAGGCATTGGGACCAGAAGAAGGGAAGTTATTGATTAATCCATTTACCACTTTGGATTTAGAGGCATGGGAAAGGATTGCTAGCAATTATCGCATCAATCTGATACTTACTGCCAAATGTCTATGATATGTTATCAAACAACACAATCCAGATTGGGTTGACATCCATTTACTACTGGATGCTTTCACTGAAACAGAAAAACAGCTGATCTTAAAGACAGCAGGGACTTTGGCAGAGGATTACTGCAAGAGCAAGCAGCTAGATGTAAAAGAATATTTTCCCCACTAAGACCCATAATGGGATCCCAATGTATCAGCAGAAGTAAAGAGATTAGCAGATTATCAAGAGTGGATAGCAACAGAAGTGGAAAGAGCTATTCCAAAAACCATAAATTGGTCTGCCTTATATTCCCTGAAGATGGGCCCTTCCAAAACACTGTCTGAGTTTCTAGAATGTTTAAGGGATGCTATGTGTCATCATATATCATTGGATCTGGGGTCTGAGACAGGGATGAATCGGGCCAGTTAATTCATTTTTGGGGCAGTCTGCTAGAGATATTAGACATAAACTTCAGAATATCTGGGGGCCGGAAGGGAGAAACCTCGAAGTCTTGCTAGAAGAGTCATGGAGGGTATTTTAGTAACTGGGAAGAAGGATATAAACAAGGAATGAAAAAGTTGGTAGCAGTGGTACAGGAGGAAAGGCAAAGAAAATACAATCAGGGACCACCCAGACAAGGACCACCTTGGCTGGGCAGAAATCAGTGTGTAATTTGTAGAAGAATTTGTCTCTGGAAAAATCAATGCCCAGAATGGAGACAAGGTGACCGACAAGTGGCTGCACATGTACAAAAAAACTGAGGAGGACTGGGGAATTCTACCCCAGTAGACCCACTCGTTATAATGATGGGGCTGGGGGAAGAAGGGAAAAGGGTGGAATTTTTGGATACAGGGGTCACATATTCAGTTTTAAATAAAGCTTTAGTACCTGTTGAGAATTATTATGTTGTAGTGCGGGGAGCAACTGGCCAGTCTGAAAAGGCATATTTTTGCAAACCTTTAAGGTACAAATTGAGAAAACAATGGGGTATAAATAGATTTTTGTTTATGCCCAATTTGCCAAAAGCACTTCTAGGGAGAGATTTATTGGAGTTACAAGCAAGCATTACATTCAAAAATGGAGAAGTTTCTCTGAAGGTGAATGATAAGAAGTACATAGAGCTATTAAGTTTAGCCATAACAGATATTGAAATTAAGGAGAAAATTGATGCAGAGATACTAAGTCAAGTATTTCCTTGGGTACGGGCCTCTGATGTATCAGGGAGAGTGAGAAATGCCTCCCCTGTAGTAATTAAGCTTAAGGAAGGGTCACAACCAGTGAGAATTACGCAGTGCTCCCTAAAAAGGAAGACAGGGAAGGAATTAGACCAATAATTGAAAATTTTCTGCAGTTAGGGTTATTGAAAGAATGCCAATCTGATTTCAATACTCCCATTTTACCCTTTCGGAAATCTGATGGGTCATACAGAATAGTACAGAATTTGGGGGCTGTCAGTATAGTAACAGAAGATTTATATCCTGTGGTAGCAAATCCATATACTTTACTAACTTGTCTAATACCTCAGCTTACCTGGTTTACCATTTTAGAACTGAAAGATGTCTTCTTCTGCCTCCCTATCCAAAATGCCAGCCAGAAAATTTTTGCATTCAAATGGAAAAGCCCTAAAAGCAGGTGCAAAACCCAGCTCACATGGTCCGTGCTTCCTCAAGGTTTCAAAAATTCCCCCACTCTGTTTAGGGAGCAACATGCAAAGATCCAGAGTCCTGGGAAGCTCCACAGGAAGAAGGCAGGCTGTTGCATTATGTGGATGATCTTCTAGTGGCCACTCAGTTTAGGGAAGCGTATGTAGCCTGGACAGTAAGCCTTTCAAATTTCCTAGGACCCCAAGGATACAGAGTATCAAAGAAAAAGGCACAGGGAGTGAAACAGAAAATAATCTACCTGGGGTACGAGGTCAGTGCTGCGCAACGGACTTTAAGGGCAGGCTCGCAAAGAAGCCATATGCCAAACCCCAAAACTCCAGACAATAGAGGAACTCTGAAACTTCTTAGGCATGGCAGGGTGGTGCTGGCTGTGGGTTTATAATTATGGACTGCTCGTCAGACCCCTCTATGCTCTTATTGCCAATGGAAACAGAGATCTCCAGTGGACAAAATATGCCACATGGGCCTTTCACCAGCTAAAGAGTGTCCTCATGTCAGCTCCAGCTTTGGGACTTCCAGATGTAAGTAAACTATTCTTTCTATTTTCCCATGAAAGACAAAGAATTGCCCTGGGAATACTGGCTCAGGAGTTGGGTCCATACCAGAGGGCAGTTGCTTACTTCTCTAAGAAACTAGATGCAACAACCCAGGGACGGCCAGGTTGCCTCAGAGGTGTAGCAGCAGTTGTGCTGAATGTTCAAGAGGCACCCAAGTTTATCCTGGGACAGAAAATTACTGTGTTAGTGTACCACACAGAGTCCACAGTATTGGCAGTAAAGGGCAGCCACTGGTTCTCAGCACACAGGTTCCTGAAATACCAGGCCATAATGGTAGAGCAAGATGATGTAGAGATAGTGGTAACTAATATTGTCAACCCAGCTTCTTTTCTCAGTGGAAATCAAGGAGAAGCAGTACACCACAATTGCCTGGAGACATTGAAGCTACCTACTCCAGCCACCCGGACTTAAAGGACACTCCTTTGGATGATGCAGAGACCTGGTTCACTGATAGGAGTGGCTATGTTGCCAATGGAAAGTGACATGCTGGGTATGCAGTGACCACCCGCAGAGACGTAATCAAATCTGGACCCTTACCAACAGGCACCTCTGTGCAGAAGGCCGAGATAATTGCCCCGACCTGAGCCTTGGAAATGGCAAAAGGAAAGAGAATAAACATCTATACAGACTTGAGGTATGCATTCAGAGTCGTGCATGCACTTGAAGCCATCTGGAAAGAGAGGGGACTGCTCACCTCACAGAGAAAGAGCATCAAACATGCACAAGAGATAATCCGGCTGCTGGAAGTAGTTCAGCTGCCTGTAAAAGTAGCAATTATGCACATTAGGGCACACCAAAGAGTGAGCTCAGAATTGAAAGAAGGAAATGAGCTGGTGGATAGAGAGGCAAAGGAAGCAGCAAAAGGTGATGTAACTATTGAAGGAGCCCTTATTCCATATGGACAAATTTCCCTTGAAGGTAAGCCAGAATATAATAAGAAAGATAGAAAACTAACTGAAGATCAAAAAGGGCAGTATAACCAAGAAGGGTCGACTACCATTGAAGGAAAGCTGGTAATCCCTTCCCATTTATTGTGTTCACTGGTAAGGGTAGAACACCAGAAAGCACACTAGGGAATAGATGCCCTAAACTCCTACTTGACTGAGAGAGTCGTTGCCAGGAATTTATATGCCACTATTATTCAAGTGACCCAAAAGTGTGATCTTTGCCTCCAGACTAACCCCAAGGTTAGTCTAATACTAATACCCCGAGGCTGAAACTTGGTCAGACTGGGAGGGGCCATGGGCCTGGACAGCAGTGGCAAATTGACTTTTCAGAACTCCCAAGGAAAGTGGAGTATTGGTATTTATTAGACTGGGGCAGGAAGTTAGTCTACCCTGGCCCCAAGCTCTTCCACTGGCACTATTGCAAATCCAAACTAAACTTCAGGCTAAAGAAAAACTGAGTTTCTTTGAAATTCTCTATGGAAGACCATATGGAATACAAAAAGGAATGTCCACCCACGCTTGGGAGGTAACACTGGCCACCGACATGGTGCCTTTAAGCAAACAGCTCAGAAAAATTGAGAAACATGTGGCTGGAATTTGGAGGAGGGAGTTAGATGGGCCAGTACATAAAATACAGCCTGGAGATTATGTATATGTTAAGTCTCTCAGAAAAGACTTTAGAACCACAATGGAAGGGACCATTCCAGGGACCATTCTCACCACCTTCACTGCAATCAAGATCAAGGAGCAAAATGCCTGGATCCACCACTCTTGAGTGAAGAAGGCTCCAGAAGCCCCTTGGAGAGTGACACCAGGAGACAATGAACTGAGACTAAAACTTACTCAGGCAAAATGAGTATATTGTGGCCGGGCGTAGTTTTTAATTTCATTTACAGAATTGTTTTGCATATAATTATAACTGAAGTCTTAGAATTAGAGAGTACCTCTATCCAAAGCGATGCTGATTGGCCTTGGTCCCAGCTTTTAATCAGTATACTGGATCCATGGGAGAACTTTCTGAGATAAAAGATTTAAACCTATCCACTGTAGTAATCCACGAGGATCAGGTGTAGGAGGAGCAGGAATGGCAGGAACAGGAACTGTGGACACTTCAAGGGATCATTAGAACTGGGGGTGTCTCCTTCAGCCTGGCTTGGGTGGAGTTGCTAAAATGCAGAAAAAATGGCAGTAATAGTTCCATAAATGAATTATTAAGAAAATTAAAAACAGATATGGCCTTAGATAGCCTGTCTACTGCTGATAAGGTCTCCATTCTCCCTTTTTGTTTTGTTTTCTAAAAGGTCTTTTAAATACCTATGCATTCTCTCAATAATTGATTTTCTTGCGGAGGAATGGGGAATACCAATAACATGATTTACCCTTCACAAACTAAAAAGTTGTTGTACTTTTTGTGAAACAGATCCGCACCCATTATCTGGTTTTATTTTTTGAGGAATTCCTAATGATGAGAAAGCTTGTAAAAAGTGCTTGATAATGTCTCGAGCTTTTCCTCCCGTGTGAAGTGGCAAGCAGAGCTTCTGAAAAAGTATTGACTGAAACAAGTATATATTTGAACTGGCCAAAAGAAGGATACTGTGTTACATCCGCCTGCCAGCATTTTGATGAAAAAATGAATGGCTCAAATGAGCTTGCTTGAAAAAGTTTGGGAGGGTGGTTTGAATGGGCATCGTGAGGTGGTCAGCATGGGCATGACCTTCAGTCATGAACCCAGGTAAGGTGGTACGAGAGCAGATGTGTGTAACAAAATAAGGCTGTTTTCTTTGGGAAAGAAAGAAGATTAATGTTTTAAGTAACTTAGATAACCTTTCATTAGAACCAAACTTGAGTGGGGAATCTCCTGCTCTTTCCACCACACCTGCAACATAAAAGGAGTCAGTGACTAAATTAAAAGGAAGGAGGAACTTAGAAAAAGCATGAACAGCTGCAGCAAGTTTCATCATTTGTGGCAATCCTTCTATGATTTCTATATCCAACTTCCAATTGCCGTTGAGGGGATTTTTCCATGCAATTACTGATTTGCCTGATTTCCTGGAACCATCTGTAAAAATGATGAGAGTGTTAAGAGGGGTATGGCTTCTGAAAGGTTTATAAATTAGATTAAAAGAATGTTTTAACAACTTATGTTTTGGAAAGTGAACTGAGATTTGTCCTGAAAAACCTGTCCATGTAAATTGAAAAATATCAGACTGTTGAATGAGCCATTTTAAGTACAAAAAAGTAACAGGTATAAACATAACAGTAAAGTAGTTTCCTAGTCATAAAATCCAAGATCGAGCTTTCATTATCAGCTGTGTTAGGATTTCAGTGATTGTAGTAATGGTCTTAGACATTTGGTAAAGCAAAAAAACCCACTCTAAAATCAATAAAGCGTCAAACAAACTTTTGTTCCATTGAAAAATTAGACCATACAAATGTGGACTTTCCCCTAAGATTGCAAATAGAAAGGGTAGTTCTGGATGGTATCGATGGGCTTGATGGCTTTGTACAGCTGCAGACACTTTGGCCAAAGCAGTTTTTGCTTCTCCTGTTAGTTCTCTCAGGGAGTTTAAATCTGTGCCTCCCTGTAGTAACTCGAACAAAGGGGCTTAATCTTGATTGGTAATCCCTAGGAGAGTTCAAATCCAGTTAATAGATCCAATGAGTCTCTGGAGATCACGTAGCGTCACAGGGCTGTCTTGTAGATGCATGATTTGCAGCACAACTGTATACTGTAATTCTGTAGCCTAAGTACTGCCAAGCAGGAAGTTGCTGTATTTTATCTTCAGCTATTTGTAATCCAGCCTCATGTATTTTAGCAATTACTTCTGTGGTAACAGTTTTTAGGGCAACATCATCCTGTGCAGCAACTAGTATGTCGTCCATGTAATGAAATATCATGGACTGAGGAAATTTCTCTCGAACAGATGAAAGGATTTTAGACACATACCACTGACAAATCGTTGGTGAGTTATGCATGCCTTGTGGTAATACGGTCCAATGAAATCTCTTCAATGGCGATTGTCTGTTAATTGAGGGCACTGAAAAAGAAAATCCTGGCACATCCTCTGGATGTAAAAGGATGCTGAAAAAAGAGTCTTTCAAATCAATGACTATTAGCGCCCGATGCTTAGGAATCATATTTGGTGATGGTAAGCCAGGCTGTAATGATCCCATCTCCTCAATTACTTCATTTATTTTCCTTAGATCTTGGAGTAGTCTCCATTTATCACTGTGAGGTTTCTAAATAACAAATATGAGGGTATTCCATGGGCTGTTTGTGGGGACAGTACATTCTTTAAGTAACTGTTCGTTTACTAAGGTTTCTAGCGTGGTCAATTTATCAATTGGAAGGGGCCACTGATCTACCCAGACAGGCTTGTCTGATGTCCAGGTCAATTTAACTGCACCACGCTCTTGAGTGGCCCTTGCTAAAAATTTGTTTCTAATTTTAAACCCCATTGGTATAAAATGTCTCTCCCCCAAATAAGAATTTGGCTTTTGTTGATGACAAATGGTTTTCAGTTGCCACATGATCTTCAGGTTCTTTAAAGAAAACGGGGCGCAGACTCCACATAGTATTCTGTGTCCCCTGATTCCCAGTAAGGTGTCCAAAGACGGAACAAGAGTCCATTCTGGGGGCCAGTAGTCCTAGGAAATTACCGTAACATCTGCACCGGTATCTACAAGCCCAGTAAGAGTAATGGTTTTGTTTAACAAGTGAGAGTGCAAGTAACTTTTATTCTCCCTGAACCAATTTGCTTAGTCCAGGTAACACAGGGCTCTGAAGGTAAATTTTCACCCACTTCAGGTAACAAAAAGGCTTGAGCAAAAGTCCATCCCTCTGGAAAGAAGCAAGGGGGGTAAGCATACCACATGAGAACAGTGTTTTCTTGAGCAGAAGTGACAGTGAGAACCGTAGATAAACATGTATAAACCTTCCACATTACACCTATCTAATCCCATTATTAAAAGATCTCACAGTCTAGCTTCTGGGCCATACCAACCCATAGAAATGGCGTGATGTATTATATCTGTGTTTATCACTGACTGGGCAGTTGACAATTCCAGCTGGTTACCTGGTGGTACCAAGGTGGGAAGGTTTCCAATGAGGTGCCGCAGCTGTGGAATACTCAGTCTCCAGTGGTCAGTGTGCCGGATGAGAGGGGTTCTTATGTCCTCGCATGCCTCTGTCCCACGCTTGGCTGGAAGTTTCCCGACTGACAGCAGTGGTGAGCCTGCACTTGATGGAACTGATTAGTGTTTTATTTGTTTTTTCCACAATTACACTGGTTTTGGTAAGTCCCCCTCTTAGCTTTGTTACAGTTCTTTGTCCAATGCCCCCTTTGCCTGCAGTTATAACATTGTCCTGTCTTTAGCTTTGCTGCTTTTGAGAGTTTTTTTGGAAATCATTCAAGGCATTGACCAGGATCTGTGCCTGAATGGTTGCAGTGTGCTCAGGAGTAGCCAATTTATTACAACCTTCCGCCATCTGACGGATGGTAGGTTCCGGTTCTAAAGGTAGGGCACTCAAGACCTTTTTGCATTCTACATTAGCATTATTTATCGCTAATTGCTTTAGCAACTTTTCTCTTACTTGGTCTTCTGTGACTTGCTTATCAAGGGTCAATTTAAGTATATCCAAAAAGGCCATATAAGGTTCCGCAGGGCCTTGCTTAATATCTGCAAAGTCCAGTTGAGGTTTGTTAGCTTCAGGTATGTGCATGAGAGCCTTTTTTGCTGCATCTTTAATGCTATTTAGAAGACTCCTTGGAAGAGCCACAGCTTGCATGTCAGGGTCAGTGAAGTTCCCTTGCCCCGCTATTTCATCTATAGTTCAATTGGTCCACATCTGATTAGCAGCATCGTCTTGCAACAACTTATGCAATAATCGCTTCCACCCCACTTCCCACAAGGAATGTTCAGTGGGGGATAACAATGATGTCATAATATAGCATAAATCATGGTGTGTTAAAAGATGAGCAGAGAAGGTTGCAGCATGGAGATTAGAAAAATATGGTGAACTTCTTCCACACTCTCGAGAGGCCTTACTTAATTCTTTAATCTCACTGAATGCCAAAGCTTCCTAAGTGGGATTGCCCTTCCTGTTATATCACACTGGCATGACATCTGATTTGTTTACTATTTCTCAGTCACCTTCTTTATTGCTTCTTTCTTTATCCTTTCCCAGACACCTTTTCTAGACTGCAACCAGCGGACATCTTCCTCAGATGAAGAGGAGGAGAATAAATCAGCTAAGGGAAGAATAGTCCTTAGCCATAAACACTTTCCTTCATCTCTGATACCTCCCCTCACCAAACTTCAAGTTGGACTTTGATGTCCTGGATGCTGCCATCTTGGGGGTGGGGCCTCCCGGGATTCCTGCAGGTCTAATTACGGCTTCCAGAAGAGGGAGGTGACTATTAGACAAACTTCCAGTGTTAGCAGGAGGAGGAATTCCCTTAGGTTGTTGGGTGTGCCCGGGTTTGGGATGGGCAGGGCTTGGGGTGGGGTTTCCCAACAAGCCAGGGCATTAACTGAAGTTGTTAGAAGGAGCTTCAAAATGGCTGACAGTCTTAGGATGGCATTCAGTGATGACACAGCCATTAGTGTCTTTAATGGGGTTGGATTGCTCAGGGTTAGTCAGGGTGACGGGGTGAGGAGAACGCGACGGAACTGGTGGGACGGAGTGGGAGAAGTCCAAGGTAGCCTGCATACCGCTACCATGGGTCTCAGGTGGAGGGTCTGGTGACAACGGACACAGGGCAGCAGGGTCACCGGCTAAGCCACATTTCTCCCAGGGCCAGCTACAGGCACAGGCATCTGCCATCTTGACCCTGTGTCTGTCCTCTGGGTTGAATGACGGATAAAGTTTGAAGGAAAAAGCAGGGTTGGCATATCCGGCTTTGTCAGAGTTATCTAACCTTTTCTCTTCTCCAAGTAATTTCACTCTCATCTTTCTTTCTTTCTCTTCCAATTGGACAACATATATATATATCCAATTGGACATCACATATTTTTTGAAAGATGGGAATTAGCTTTTGTGCTGAGTGGTTCCGATTAGCAACTGAATTGTAAATGTCCTTTCCAACTGAATCCCAGGAATTAGTAGAATTTAGACTCGGTGATGTCCATGGCATCTGTAAAGACCCATCTGACCAATTCTTGCAGCTCCTTTTTTTCAAATTTCTTTCCCTGGTTTGCCAGTCTTAAATGTTTTATAGGTGTCTCTTTCTACTTACTACAGACATCCTTCCCCCCATTTTTAAAACAACTTTGAGAAATGCTAACGAAGGGGAATATAGCAAATGGGGCAGATGTCATCTTTCTCCTACCTTCTTCAGAAGAATGATGATAAGGCAACATCCTCCTTGTTACTTACCTAGCGAAGTTGTCCCAGGCTTCACTCCGTCAAGAAGGGAAAGGTCCTATGACCCACTCCTGGAGGCAGGGCTGGTTCCCAGCAGGTCCCCTGAATGTCAGACGTCCCTGTTCAGGTGCCAGGTGAAGCCCCCCCAGTCCCAGCCAGGACAGCTGGCCAGTGACTTCTCCGAGAACAGGCCCTGGTAACTTTGGTGAGAGAGACAGCTTGATCTAGTATCTCAGAAAAATAACTTTAATGATAAAACAACAAACTAAACAGCATGCACCATAGAAGGAACAAACTAGAAAAAGCAGGATTCAGGGTCTTCAGGGATGTTTATACATTTCTAAAAGGGGAGAGGTTAAGGCAGGGTCTAAACAGAGGAACCAACAGGAAAGGGTGATTTGAAATATTACAATTAATGCAGCAAAAATTGTCCAATACAGAGAACATGGAACTTTCTGGCAACAATTTGAATAACAGAACTGGAGAATTTTGAGTAGAAGCTCCTGCCTAACTGCAGAGGATATTCCCATTTTCCCAAGCTCCCTTCATTATTCAGACCCCAACACTCTACTCTTCAGAACATAGGGTGTGGGCGTGAAAGGTGAATGAAAAATGACAAACAGTAAATTTAGAATCCTGTATTACTAGAGAACAACCAGGATTCATTTTTGAAAGCAGTACTATTAATGCCCAAGGTGTGTTATTAGACACTGAACAGAGTATTTGCCACTTCAAAATTCATCCAGTCACTGATCAGAAAACTGTGCTCTTATATACTGGTAAAGGTTGGATGTGCTTGAGAACTGCTTGTGCTATTGTAAAAATCGATAATAACAATGTTATTTTGTTTAGTAGAAATCATTCTAATTTTTGTATTTGTAATTTTGTTAGGAATATTAGGTGTGATTTTTTGTACTTGGCCCCAGTGACATTCCACCAGTAAATTAAAACCAATCACACAATGTATCACAGACTATCACCTATTGGAATGAACCTCACATTAGCAAAACAATTTCTTTAACACAAAGACCTACTGGAGATCTTGAAGAAAATTCAAGAAAGTGGAGAGAAAACCCTATTTACTGTCCAACATGATAAAAAAGAAATAACCAGAATTCTGCAAAGAATAAAACAAAATGCAGATCATCACTGGTAGGATGTAATCTTTGGGTGGTCACCAACTGCAAATGGGATCTTTAATTAGTTGTGTCATCCCATTGTAGTTTTATTAATATTAGTTGGAGTAAGTTTAGGGTTATCATTTATATTGCTAATTTGGAATTGGAGAATTCTACCGCAAGTAACTGTGTTAACCTCCTTATCAAATGTACATGGTAAAGCATTAAGAGACACTTATTGTAGTAGGGATTTGCATTAAGTAACAGAATTTACTTATTTTTAGGAAAGGGGGGAGAAATGAGACAGAATGGAAATTTTCCAGAGTAGAAATCCATTTTGATTTAGGTGAATGTACATCTTTGGGTTAAGTCTGTATCTTGAAAACGTAGCCGTTTTGCCTGACTGCCTGTTCTCATAAAAAATCTAAGCTCAGAGGAACTGCTGCAGCTGAAGGACAGAGATAAGGGGGGCAGACAGAGAGACTGTTACGAGAGAGGGCAGCCTGACCCAGGAGTTCTTTCTGATAAAGAAGAATTAGTGTCAAATGCCACACGAAAACAGTAGAATGAGTATGTATGAACTATTGTGAAATTGCATGCATATGTATTTGAGAGTGGGATAAAAAGGATCTGGAGTTCTGAGAGGTACACATGTCATTTTAGGGGAATGATTCCCACATGTGTCCAGCGCTGTAATAAACATACCAGCTTTACAGCTTTCACAAAAGTTGTAGAGTTTGTTTGCTTCTGCAAATCACCTGCTGCTCTTACAGACTGGAGAGGGCCCAAAGGAGGGACAGAGATGATCAAGGGGCTGGAGGACCTTTGCTGTGAGGGAACACTGGAGAATTTGGGTCTTTTCTCCCTGGTGAACATGAGGTTCATCATATGATTCCAGCATTTAGAGCAGAGATACAAAGAGGACAGAGCCTCTCTGCTCAGAGAGCCACGTGGAGAGGACAGGGAGCAACAGTGCAGGTAACACTGGGAGGGGTTTTGTGTTAACAGGGAAAAGCAATTCTTACAGTAGGAACAAGCCTTTGCTGGAACAACCTCCCTAGGATGTGGCAGAGTCCCCCTTGCTGGAGGATTCCAAGCTGCAGCTGGACAGGGCTCCAGGGAATGTCACCAAGGCTCCCTCCCCTTCCCACAGAAAGTTTTACCTTCTGAGGTGCCTCCTGCCCTGGGCTGTTCGGTGGCTGTGTCCTTGCAGCAGAGGGCCACGCTCACTGCTCTGTTTCCCAGGCTGATTTTCAGTTCCCTCAGTGCCCAGCTGGGCTCACACCAATGCAGATCCAGTGCAGGGGACAGAAGGCAGCGAGCACCTGGCTGCAGGGAAAGCACACAGAGCCTCCCCTTGTGTCCCAGCCGCTGGCCACTGCTGGCTGCTGGCACCTCTCAGCAGTGCCCACCTTGCAGCTTTGACTCCTCTGACCTATGGGGAGTCATTCTGAGCTTCCAGGGCAATTCCCCTCTGGCTCCAGGTGCTGCTTTATGACTTAGATGCTCTTCCATAGGATTTTGGTGCCTGTTATGGTCATGCTGCACTGGATTCTGAGAATTGACACAGCTGCAGTCAGAACTACAGCCAATTCCCCAAAAAAAGCATTGAGGAATTCCCTTTATTTAATAGTCAGATTAAGGTTTGCTGATAGCTGTTGGACATTAGGATATTTGGTTGACAAGTAAGGAAACTTCCCTTGGACAGTCAGACTTCCACCAGATAAGTTGTGAGGACACATGAAGCAGAATATTGGTCACCAGTACCACCTTTCTAATAAGGAATTGAAGCTTTAATGTTTGCCAGCAATCAATGTGCTGTTCTCACGCACCAGTTTTTGTTTTCCTTCAGCTTCCAGGTAGAACTCAGAGTGCACTGAAAGCAAGATGGATCTCAAAATCAGCTGCAATCTTGTGTAGATGCTATGGTTACAAAATCTTCTGTGGCTTGAACTGACATTCTGTTTATCATGGGAGCGAATTACAGAAATACAACTTGGTCTCTGTGATTATTTCCTGTTACAGCAGTCAGGGCTTGCTTATGGAAGGCATTTGTCATTAATACTGGTATCCTTGACAACATTAGAGTACAATAAAGGGCTTTGTAATGAACTACTTTTCAAAAATGTATTCTTTAACTTGGATGATTGTGTGATGATAATAAGATTGCCCTGGGCCAATTTTGGAAAATATTTTAGATGCTATGAGCTTAAAATAGAATGTTGCAAGATATAGTAAAATGCCTCAACTTGCTACCAGGCACGGAGCATGAAATATCAGGCTGAACTGATATTAATGACTACACAACATAATTACCCATTTATCCTCTGGTTTTTGCTGTGTTTGTTTATGTTCTCTGCAATATGACCAAAATGGGTGCCTGAACAGTCACAGAATCGTAGGATGATCAAGGTTGGAAAAGGCCGCCAAGATCATGGAGTCCATCTTTCCAGGCCTACCATTAATTAGAGCAGTTGACATTCACATGGCGTGGATCCACACTCTGCCCACTTTTCCAGGCATGTTCATGGCACACAGACACATCTCCATGGGGGTGAGGTGAGCACAGAGTCACTGGGCAGCACTGACACGTCAGGGTGTGTAAATGCAGCCCCCGAGGTACCCTGGAACTGGTGTCTCACTGGTTAAATCCCATTTACCAGTGTGGGGTCAGCCCTCCAGGCCAGCAAGCCCAGAGCACAGCCTGAGAGGAGCTGATCCTGGCTTTTGCTGGGGAGTGCCCATTGGGGTAAATGCTCTGGCTCGGGGTGATGCTGACAGACATGGTTTGAGGGGCAGCCACCCGTCCCTGTGCCTGCAGGTCTCTGGAGGGTGGAAGAAGGGGTCAGCCCTCGTGCCCTTTCAGTTTCAGGACACTGTGGGTTGCCTTCCCACCTCTTTGTCTGGTGAAAAGCCGACGGTCACGCGGCACCTTGGATTTGCTCCATGGAAGCAGCACGTGGCAGAAGGCTGAGGTTCCTTTGGAGAACGTTCCCAGTGCTGCACTCAGCTCTTCCCAGAAAATGCCAGGAGAAACACGTGCCGCTTGCAAGTCACAAATAGCCAGGCTGGGCCCCAAACCCAGCCAGAGCAAGGTTCCAGAGGTGAGGAGTTCCAAGTCCATGGAGATGCGCCAGCAGACAGGTGATAGAGAAATGAGCGTGGCCACTGACGGGGGAGAGAAAATGCCTGGCTTCTTACAAAAGGGCAAAAATATTGGGATGAAAGGGATAAAGGAAAATCTGGCCAATTTGTTCTTCAGATTCATGAACTGTTCAGATATTTCCTTGACAGAGCCATGTTCTTTCATAGTATGAAAGGGCTGCACACTCAGCTGTGCTGTAAATAGGAGCAAAGTACTTCTTGTCCATAAATTTGAGGTAACATAGAGATAGATAAGACTGAAACCAGCACTTTTTGCCTGTTCCTAGTGCCTCTGCCATCTGAACATCCAATGTTCTCCATTGCACATCCTACACATTTCCAGTTCCTGTAGAACATGATTTTCTGTTCATAATCACCAGAACAATGATGAGGGTGCCTATACGTTAATTACACATTTTGTGTTGGTTTAAACAATTTCTGGATTTGTGGCAGCTGAATTATGTTACTGCTCAATTACTGGGACAAGGAAATGTTAGGCTTGAGTTTGCAATTGCCATGAGCAGTTGACAATGATGTGTGTAAGTATTTTACACTCCCCCCACCAGTCCGCAACTCCACAAACTGTCCATAATGGTGCACCAAATGGCATTTACATGATGCCTCTGAATAGGTCAGGTTCTTGGAAGTGAGGGTACAGTCAGAAAAAGATAAACAAAGCCCAGACATGTTTTACTTGGAATTTAGATGTGATGTGATCTAAAATGGAGAAATTTTTTTTTTCTTTGGTTCAGAAGGGGTATATATTTTGGTCTCAAAGAGCAGATTAGGTTAAAAATGAAAAGATTGGTAAACATTGTTGATAAATGTTAAGAAGGCTTAGAAAACGTCTCTTATTTTTCAATAAATGAAGTGCAAGTCAAATTTCAGTGCAAACAATGGGAGTTGAAAATAATAGAAATTAATTGACTTCATTTGGGAACCCATTCTATAATTATGGTACCGATTCAAAATTTAGTGTCAGCCTCTTACTTCAGTATGTTTATTATAAAATGTCTAAATCATATAAATCATCATGAAACCTTTTAAATTCATCAATATAAAAAAGAAAAAGGAAGTGCCTGATAAAATGCCGTGCATTTGGGCTATGAGTATGTGCAGAACCTGCAAAGACACACAGCGATGGTGTCAGCCCCAGAGCACTTGTGCCAGTCACACACCCCTGGGATGAGTTGATGCTGAAGAGCCCAGCAGTGCAGGGAGAACTCAGTACAGAAACAGCCCCAGCACCTCTCTGTGCTGTCCCGGCCCTTCCAACGCTTCCTGAGGTGCCACAGCTCAAAGGCTCAGCCTGGGGCTCACAGGAGCCATCAGTGTCCTGGCTCTCTTGCTGGGAGGTTTGTGATGGTATTGCTGGGGGTTTCCTCCTCTCCCTTGGGAGGAGGAACACACTGATGTTGGTAACCCCTTCCCACCTGGCTTTGGGCCCACCTGAAATAAGTAACTATGGCATTCAAATGAAATATCAAAATATTTTATTTTTAATATCTATTATAAGCTACTGGCATCACAGTAAAGCACAGGGTCACACTTTCTCTTTTTCTGTTTGAGGAAGAAAGGGATTTCAGCCTGTGGGTGCCAGCACAGCCCCCGGGTACAAGCCTGGGACTTGTCCAACTTGCTGTCATTGTGCTGCCACCAGCCTGGTGAGCGTGGCACAGCCAGATCCAGACACTGGCACACTCTGACCCATTTGTCACTCATGGGGACACTGCTGTAGTGCTGTGCCTCCAGCTGTTGTCCCTGGATGAGCACAGGTAGAGCAGGATCAGATTCAGCTGCCTCCTCTCTCTCCCTCTTCCACAGAGGGAAAAATCACATTTGCTTGAAAGGGATTGGAGGGACAGTCCCTTGCTGTCATGTTTCATAGAGTACATAACAAGCCTAGATCTCTTGCCAAAAAAATGAAATTTATGTACCGTGTCTGGGTGACCTTCAGGACAATGAATAACTACTTTTTAAGCTTTACAAGTCATATACCCGGTACTGAAGATTAGTGCTTATTCCATAAAATGAAATTAAAGAAAAAAAAAAATACTGTGCTCTAATCCTTTTCATTTTGCTCCAAATTCTGCTTAGCATTTGGATCACTAGAAACACATGTGTCTGTGTATTCCTCTGTCTTCTCTTTCATTTTTGCCATTCATATTTGTTGTAAAATTGGTGAAATTAGAGATTCTGAAGCAGGATTTCTGTTTGTAGCATTTATACTGAGATGGATTGTCCACAGTTCACTATTATGCAGCAGACATTTATTTTATAGCATGATTTTCTGGAACCTGTGTTGTTTTTAAAAAATAAGAATGCTATATCATCACTAGTACTTTGTGTTTCAAATAAATTGCTACAATGTTCCTGAAGGTAATACTAAAATTAGATGAATCAGACCTGACAGTGAACTGCAGTATAGGGAATACTACATTAATTTCAACTACTCCTTTACTTGTCTTTCTAACACAAAAAAGGAAAAAAAGCAAAGTATCTCCCCTCAAAGGTTTCAAAGATGGGTAGGGGGGTGGCAGCAGAAAACAGGAGAAGAACAATGAAACAATAAAAATTCAATACTAGCAGAATCTGTGGGCCTCAAAACAATTAAAAGACTCAGAGTTCATTCAGCCATTGTCTGCCATTTGTACACCAGAAAAGAGGGAAATCAATATTTGTTTCTTGGAGAGTTCCAACCCCAGCAGGTGGTATTGATATTTTCAACAGTGTCGAAAATATCAATACTTTTCACAACAAACCTTTCACTTTTCCACTGTTAAAAAAGGTTTGTGAATTGGCTGGTAACACTGCTCTTGTTTAATGTTTTCTTTTGGGGAGTTTATGTTATTTCAATTGGCATTACTAGTGAAAATTTTTGCGCTACTATTGCTGTTTTAACACAAATGAATGCATAAATAAAAAAACCTTCACCACACAGGTGACAGCCATGAGAAAAGATGCAACCAAAAAGTGCTGCAGCAAAGTCACACTAGCCATGGGTGACAGGAGCTGCTTTGTCCCCAGCAAATGCCTGAGGTATTTGCAGGCTGCAGCAGTTTCGGGCAGGCCCTTTTTATAATTTTCTGATCTCATTGCTATCCTGCAAACCTCAGAGACACATCTGTGGAGGCATGGCCAGTCATGACTTCTAGTTCTCACTGAACCTTGACACAGCTGGGACCTCTCTACTGGCAGATTGTTTTCTCAGTTTCAGCTCTGAATGGGAGGAACTAATGCAAAAATGAAAATTATCTTGAACTGGTACTATTGAAAAGTGCTATCTGTGTTTCTTTGACTCCTGTTTTTAATGTGTCATATCACCTGATTCTTTTATACAGCTTCTGCATTATCAGTCTGCTAAGTGCTGTAAGGGGGTTTATATCTCACCCCTCAGGAGAGGGGGGAAATAAAAGGCTCCTTACAGTGTTTACAGGACAAAAAGTAACCAACCTCTGTTAGAGCCGAGGGAATAGGAAAGGGGATGCTAGAATTAAACTCCTACCTGTTCTCACTAAATTCTCCTTTTCCAGGGTAGATTTACAAAACTCGAACTTGCATGTGGTTTTCAGATAGGACCTTGTGCTCTCCAGCAGGTCTGAGCACTGCTAATTGCTCTGTGGCTCTCTCATCCTTCCCAAGAGTTTTAAATTGGGCTACTGGAACCCACAGCACATTTGGGATCTGGTAGCAAGGCAAATCTCCCTGTTCTCTTTCAACAGCTTCAAGCATTCTGGTTTTAGACAATATTGTTTTATTCGGTTTGTGCCTCACAGTATGCTTCTCTTGAACATCATCTGATTCAGGATGATTTTTTTTTTCCATTGCTCCAGGCTTGCAAAATCAAGTGTGAGTTATTTTACCTTTTTTCCAGAGTGCTAAGATTATTCTAGGTCGGACCAGGAAAACATTGCTGTTCAAAGTCCAAAATCTGTAGAGCACTTCTTGTCACTATGGCCTGTGACAAGCAACACTGAGTGAATTAGTGAATTAAAGCATATATCTTGCACAAAATATATTCAAATAAGCCAGAAATACACACTCCCTTAGTTTCCTTGTGACAGCGAGTTTGACACACATTAGATTGTTTTTATTTCAGGGAGGGAAAGATTCACACAGAAGCACTTTTATTATAAGTTTTCCAAAGCTGTCATTTTTGCTTCAGCAGAAATAATTTGATGAATACTAGAAACAAAGAAGAATTCTAACTTTCCCAATATAGAATTATTGATGAAGAAATGTTCTTCTGGGGGGGGGGGGGTAAATTTGTTCTTCATTTGTTCTTCCTTTCTGGTCAAATATTTAGGCTTACAGGGGTTTTTGGCTGAAAAATCCTTGTCCTAGGATATGATTTCATATTCATCTCAAGCACAGGAACAAAACTGTAAACATTCAGAAAATGTGAGTAACACTGAAACCAAGACTTGCACACAGTGTTCAAAAAGTGACCTACAGAAAGTGACCAGATTTGTGTGAATTAAATCCTCAACATAATCACTTGAACCTGACATCCATCTTAGTAACTGAAGTTTGATTTTCCTGTCAGAGAGACATAAAAATAAATTTCCTAATTGTTAGAGATGATATTATTAACAATTTCACCCAAGAAAGGGTGGTCACTGTATGAAAAAAATCTCCAATCTGCCTGAAAAAATCACTGACATTTTGAAATTAGAATTAGGTGCCAGAAAGATGTTTCTGATCTAAATTAAACTAAAATAGTAAAAATGATGGAATATTTTATCCCAGAAATAGAAGAGAAAGTGAAGTCACTTGAAAGAAAAATGTGGCATAGCCTTATAAGGCTAAACATCCACATATCCACAGGTCATCCAAGTGAAACTTATCGGAAAAGTCCCAGTAGCCCTGGGATGTTATTTTCAGATTAACATACTATCGTTTGTTTGTGGAAGTAATCTTTAGGAGTTTGATTTTAATTTTCTTTTTTTTTTAAATAAAAAAAAAAACCAACAAATGCCTTAATATCTTTGGAATCTGGCCCTCAAAACTTGAAGGGTGCAAAGTCACTATGAAAAATCCTGGCTGTTATCTTATTGAAGTTTACATCAATATTTCAAACCCAAATGCTGAATTCCTGTTGTCATTTGCCTTGCTAGAAATATTAGTTTAATTTCCTGATACCATCCGTCTATCATTATCTACAGAACTGATTACATGCACACTCCATTCCCACCCCTGGGCTTCCCTGTAGCAATATCAGCTATGGGGGAGGGAGAAAAGAAGCAGAAGCGGCTTTGTAGGAAATCCATTCCTGTTTGACAGTTTCCTTCACAGATTCCCAAGGAAAAAAATGCCTTAGGAAGTGCTCCCTCCTTGTCTCTGATCAGAATGTGTCTGCTGGCAGCCACTGTCAAACACTTTCCGCAAACAGGCGCAGGCTGATCCTTGGTTTTGTGCTCTTCCTACGAGTGGGAGCCACAGGACATCTGCCACTGTCTGTTCCCTCATCAAAGGACACAAAGCATTGCCACCTGCAGTGCCTTCAGAGGCAAAACCAGCTGGAATGAAAACACAGCCCTATTTGCATTAATAGCTTCCCAACAACAACTGAAACATGGGCTTTAGGGAAATGGGCAGTTCTTCCCAGGTCCCCTGTACTAAAATTCTGAAGGTGGAGGAAATCTTGCTGATATAACAATAGAGATGCTCCAATATCTCCCAGTTTATTCCTCAGATTTCTGTTCTCAACTACTTTGGCATTTTGCCAGCTTTTTATCCACATCATATAACAAGAACTTTTTTCTACGCTCTGCTTACACCCTATGACATGCTGGCTGTGCATTCAGAAATGTTGCACCTGCTCAGAAGTCCGACGGTTATGTGCCCCATTCCCCTCACAGCAAAGGAAAAGTGGCTTTTGCTCAAGCCCAAGCACTTGAAGCAGCAGGCTGGATGGAACACCCTGATGGGTGTTCATGCCTTGATCTGATGATATTTTAAGACTGGCATCAAAACAATGGGTTGTCAGAAGGAGTGTTCATCTCACAAAACCTCCAGTTTGTGACCTGGCCAAAAAGGGAGAGTAATTTATGAGTGTAACTCTGGCTTTTCCTCTTGTGGCAGTAACCAGGGTGATTGCTTGTGCCTGCAAGGTCAGAAGAGGATAAGCCCAGGGTTAATGGCTGTCAGGACCTATGGACCAACGTCACTCTGGAAACTTTGCAGACCATCAGCATGACACACAGTGCTTTTATGCAGATGCTGGGCTCCCAAAGTTGTGTGTGTGCAGGTCTGCTGTTAACCTCACAGAACACCCATTGCTGACAGGGTGCAGCAAAGGTGGCCACTCTGCAAGGGACAGGGAGCGAGGAGCCAAGTGTGGCTCTGGCAGGTGGCAGCTGTGGCCTCTCTAGCGAGTAGCCAGGTGCGGTGGCAATCCTGGGTTGGATCACAGACAGGCTGCTGGTGCAGTGTAGCTTAAAAGCAGCTCCTAAGGGAAAATTTGGGCCAGATCTTGCTTCCAGCTTTTTTCACATTGACTGCCACCAGCAGAGGAGATGACCTTGGGCTTGGCAGCTCAGCAGCCTTGGCTGGCCTGTGCCACACGTGGCTGCCCTGAGCTCCAGCCTGGTGCATCCAGTTATGAGCAGGAGGGCAATACCGGGTGAAAGGAGAGCTGAGCAGATAGACCCAAACTCCAGGTAATTTCATGCTAAATGCATTATTGAAATATGTGGGGCTTTTTTCCTCTCTCCAGCGTTCTAGAAATGTAACATTGTCTGAAGTGCAATCAGTGCACACTTGACTTTTGAGAATGATACACATAAAAGTGTTATAGAAGACAATTCACAGACGTCAAGTGTGCTTAATTCACATTTTAGATAATTGGTTGGATTAAATAAAATAAAAACTGTCAGTAATTATAAAAGTATGGTTTCATTTTGATTCTGCTCTGCATTTTGTCCGTTTTGAAGCTTGATTCTTTTTGTACCTCACTGAAGTAATTTTCCTTTGTCTTTGCTTCTTTGTTTTCTACTTAATAGTCACTGTTTCCATTCAAGAAGCATTTTTCTTCAGTTTTCAGTATGCTATTAACAAGTTCTTTCTGTCCTCATCTTGCTTTCCCCTAGTAGTTTTCGCTTGCCTACTTCCTTTGGTTTTATTTATTCTTAATGGCCTTAATAGAACAGATAGCTGTTAGAAAACAGCTATCATAGCACTTATATAAACCCAACTTAACCATGTGTTGAGTCACTATCAGATTTAGCATGCTTAAACTTGTAAATTTACTTGAAGAATTGTGATAACAATGACTCTGTTATGTTCTCCAAATTAACTACATTTCTGTTTGCCATAAATGGTTTATTTTCAACAGTGGAAATGTTGTCAGGTAAAATTTAAGGGGAAAGAGAAATATGAATGACAGTACAGTTTACATCTAGCCCACTGCCTGTTAGCAACTTGATGTCACAAAACTCTCTTGGTGAAGGTAAATGCAGAAGAAGCAAGGGCAAAAGGAAAAACAAAACCCATATTAGAGATTACCAAGGAATTTACAGAACGCAGAGCTTGGATGCCTTTTTGTGGTATGTCCCAGCAGTGCAAAAAGATTCTGAATAAGGTCCCAGCAGAGGCATCATCATTACCTGTTTGGACATGTTACGGTTACATTTGTCTACCTGACATCTTTAAAACCCTCTGGGGCCCCAGTATCATCATGAGATGACATTGAAAGTTCTTCCTAAGGCCAAGCATTGGAAATTATTAAGGATCCACTTTATGATTTTATCTCATGACCAACTCTAACTCAGGATCTTTATTCTTAATACTTTGCAACTGAATAGCTAAATATTTATATGTACACTTCTGCATACAATGGCCGGGGGATCTGTTACAGTTTATTTGTATTCAGGATCAGTGGCTCTGTTTCTGAAATAATTTTGGTAGTGCGACTTTTTTCCCAAGCTTTTCAGTGGCCTCAAGTATTGTATTCACATAATTCCCACACGTATTATATGCTTGTCAAAGCAAGCTCAAGCAGAGAAAGCTAATGTTAAATACACATGAAAATGTTAAAAGAATTTAGGATGAATACGAGTGATCCTCATCCAGCAAGCTTCTTGCTTGAGGGAATATGGGGACACAACTTCCCTCATGGCTGGCTTTGGTTAGCAAATCGTTTGATACAGAGTAATTACAGAGTAATTGGAAGGACGGGGTGCTACAAGAAATGCTGTCGTGAAGAAAAGCACTAAAACATATAAGTAAAATTTAGGGCCAGCTCCTCAGTGTAAATTTAAACTAGATGAAGCTTTCCTCCTACATGTTGACTTAAGCATTTTGATTCAAAAAGATTGTTGAGCTACACTTGGGGGATTTCTGAGTGTTTCTTGGTTTTAAATTGTATTTATCGGGATTGTTCTGTCATTTGACATTTAAGCAAATGGGAGCATAATACACTTTCTGAAATATGTGAATTGGAAGGATCTATGAAAGGGTACTGAATACTCAGTCACTGACTAGAATTTAGGCTGCAATTGACTAAGCTAACATTTATGTATTTTAGGTGCATACCTTCTAATGGAATGCTTCACACATAAGTGTGCTTCACACAGGGACAAATGCAAATATCTGTGATTCATTTTTTGCCACACAGATCTGACTAGAGTCAAAAAAAAATGGTTTGTCTCTACCTGTCTCTATTAGTGTTTCCATTTTCTGTACTCTGTTTACCATTTGTTATAAATTAAACCATGTCAAATGAAAAGCTATAGGCTTTTTCTAAAATTACTGGCTTGTTAGGGGTGAAAAAATTATTTTGGGAAAAAAAAGAATGTGCTTTTTCAGAAACAAGACTTAAATGAAAGCAATTCTCCATGCCATTGGCACAAATGAATTTGGCTCAAGTGAAAAGCAAATTAAACCTATTTTATATACTTCTTTCATTAAAGGCAATATAGGTATTTCTGCAAGTTATTGATGGTGTTTCCACATATTCGTGTTCATTTTTCTATCCAACAGATTACACAGAGTTCAGTGCCCCAAATCTGACCTGCCGTGAATCATTCATTTAAATCTCCTGGGTCAGGTATCAGCTTACAGTAAAGTGCACTGAAGCTTCACTCATTGGCCTAAAAGCCCAGGGACAGAGAAGCCACTCCCCTTCAGTTCAAGACCTGTATTTTTGGACCCCCTTCAGTTCAAGACTTGAATTTTTAGAACCCAGTGGTATGTTAATGCATTTCAGCTTGAAAATGAAAATATACACGTTGAAAGCGAAGGGAGACGACCCATCCTTGTTGATCAGCATCAACTCCGATTTATTGATCCAATCAGTCACTTTTTATAACAGTGTTAATTAAGTTCATGCATATTGCAGAATCCAAGCTCACGACAGGCTACAGAGAAAACTCTAACCCCTCCTTTTGTTTACAATACCTGTGGTTTGTTTATTGAAACCAAGATTTGTGTTCTCACCGTGATATGAAGGGTTCTCAATCTCCATGTCTGTTCCCAAGGACAGAATGTTTACCTGCCATGAGAAGACTGTCTGAGAATCCCGCCATTTATAAAATGTGCCTGAGAACCTAATTATTTACAGAAACGGTCTTGAGAACTGCTGCTTTACAGCTGCCTTCCACTTTTCCATCAGCTGTACATTTTCATGGCCTCTTTCTCCAAGCCATGTCTGAGCAAAATTCTCCAACATATACAACTGCTAATGAGAGAGCCTATGTGAGCCATGGGAAGAGAGAAAGGTGGAAACACTCATTGCCATTGCTCTTGGGACTCATCATGCTCCAGGACTTGGTTCAGGATAATTAATGGCAGCGCTGATAAATCTCAAAGCACTTCCTGCCATGATAGTCTCACCTGAGATGATGACATGTCTGAGGCCTTCAGCCAGGTACCTGACATGCTGCTATTCTCTGCTGAGCCCAGCAGACTCTCCTATCTTCAACAACAGGGCATCGCTCCCTGGCTGGGAACAGCCTGGTTTTGCTGCCCTGAGCGCAGACAGGCAGAGGCAGCGGGCAGCTCGTGTTTGGAGGAGCCAGGGGCTGCGCACCCAAAGCGACGCATGGAAAGAGACTCAGGGCAAGGAAGATGAGCTCCAGCTGGAGTGCCTGCGCTGCAAGGAGCACAAGCAATTCAGCCTTGCCAGTGTTTCTTAAGTGTCGAGAATATTTTGCAGGTTGAGGAGTTTTGGCAAGACAATGTCCATATTCAGCCAATGCACAATCCAGTTTGCTTGTAATAATGGACAATGAACACGTTCACAAAGAATGAATTATGGACATATTCAGAAATTGGGTCAGTATATCCTTGAAAAAGATACAAAAAGAAGAGTAATCAGGACTCAGCAAGTTTGTCAGCAAATTTGGGAAAGTGAGCCATGGGTGGGCCAGACAACCACAGCAAGATGCATAAAAAATTAGATGATCTAATCAGCATTCTATTTTAGATGTGTGAATGTGGGAACTCAGCACATCACTCCAGATGTCCAGAGTTACGGAGACAACCCTTGGGGAGGCTCAGAAATCCTGGAATGTTGCCAGAAGTAGCTGGTGGTTGGATTTGGACCCTGCAAGGGATGTGCGACCTGTTTGAGGACAAAAGAATCACTTGGGGAGATGAATGGTGTAAGAATTAAAGAGTGGAAATATACATTTTAGGGTTTTGGTATGGGGGGTTATGGAGACAAGATGGAGGAATCAGGGCATGTCTTGTCCTTCTTCTTTCTTCTTCTTGTCATCCATTTTCTGTGGTGATGTTGGCACTTTGGGATTGGTTCTTGGTGAAGGTGCACTTGCTAATATGGATGAAAGGTATTGGGAAATAAAGGTAAATTTGATGTACGTAGTTTTTAGTATAAAAATAGACGACCTTCCAGTGGGAGGTCAGAGTGCCCTTGGCTGCCTTGCAGGTCAGACCTCTGTCAGGCTGAAAGAAAATTTTGTAGATAAGAAATAATAAACAATATCGAAGACTGAAAATCTGAAGAGACCAGACTTGTCCTTTGAAGCGCGGGCTGTAGCAAGGCCATCCTACGCGTGACTGTGCAGAGACGAACAGTCGGAGCGGTCATTTGGCGTTCCCTGGCCGGGCTCTCCCACCAAGGGAGGCCACCCTGAAGCCCTGAAGAGCCAAGCGGGCAGCTCCCAATTTGGATGTGTTCCCAGGAGAGCACTGATAACTCTTTGGGAAAGCAGCCAGAAAGCAGCCAGAAGAGTCTGAAGAAGCAGCAGCCACCGAGAACATCACACTCAGCTTCTGCCGAAGAATGTTCGTAGCAGAACAGCCCAGATCGGAATCAGAAAGAAACCTCTGAATCCATCTCCTGTGACCTGCTGGATGGAGATCGGGAGCCTTCGGACTACTCTGACAACACAAATTTGGTGAGAAGGTCAAAATTAAGAACATGGGGGGCACACTCTCCCAGGAACAGCTAGAGATTTTGTCCGCCTCACAAGATGTGGCAGACACACATACGGTAGGGATCCCAAAGAAAGAGCTCAAAGATCTTTTGTTGTGGGTGAGACTTAATTACCCGTTTTCAGAGATGTGTCTGTTGTTTGAAGTGGGGTTTTGGCAAGAAATTAATAGACATCTTTATCTCTTAGCTACAAAAAAGGATGATTCGGCCTTGAAATTGCTGTCTCCTGCAAGAATTATGTTAGAAGCTACCTCACTGCAGTCAAAAAGATTGGCGAGGCAACAACTTGTTGCAGATCCCACAGGGGCAGAGGGAGGAGAGCAAGGCTCGAAACGAAGATTGGCTCTGATCCCAATTGGCCCGGGGGAAAAAGCTCTCAAGGAAAGGGAGCAGGGAGCAATGTCATTGCCTCCAATCCCACCACCCTTAAAACCCAAGAGATCTCTAAAATGCCCTGAAACCCCAGAGAGTGCAGGGGCTTCAGGCTCCGACTCAGGCACAGATGACACCATCCCAATCCCAGATGAGTTGAGGTTTTCTCCCAGCGAGATTGAGGAAGCGGGTCACTCCTTAGGAGTGCGCCCTTCCAGCTTGCAGGGGCCAGGGGGAGATGGGATGGGAAAAGCAGCAGAGTCGGAAGGGGGGTCCAAGGGGGAAAGGAGGGGTGGGGGAAAGCGCTTTCTTGCAGTGAGCACGGCGACGCGGCAGCGGTGCAAGTTGACGGGGATGGGGCGCGTGCGCGGAGGCAATGGGAGACACGGGTTCTGGCGGATCATTTGCAAGCGCAGCGCCAGGAGCAGTAGCTGCCTCAGCCGGCGCGGTGCCAAAAATGCGCGCGAAGGGCAAGGCTCGCAGGACCTCTGGGGAGGGGTCTCAGACCAACACAGCAGTCTCAGACATGGGGAGCGAGTTGGGGTGGTTACAGAGCTCCAGTCAGCTACCATAGGGAGATGCAGGGGACGCGCGGTTGTGACGTAAAACCCGGAAGTCAGGATACGGAGATTGGCCTGAATTGCTGCACAGGCAGGGGCACTGGTGGGGGGCGGGCTGCGCACACTGGTGGGAGGCATGGATACAGTGTCAGAGGAGGAGGAGAGAGAGTCCGGGACAGATCGTAGGGAGGAGACTTTGGAGGCGGAACGGGAAGGAGACAGTGATGTCAGTTCAGGGGAGAGAGGAGGCATTCCCAAAGGTGCACGTGCTCAGAAAGTAGAGCGTGGTCAGAGCCAGGTCTGATCCCCTGTGACGGCTTGGGTGAGGAGGGGCCGTGCTTGGGGTTCGACATCCCGGGGCTCCACCCCGTTTCCGGTCCTGGTGACTTCAGTCCCAATCCCTGGGGTCCAAGCCTCTTCCATCCAGGGAAGACACATATTCAACCTCCATTGCTAGCTCAATCAAAAGCATGCAGACTCGGTCTCAAACAAAATTGCGAACGCGGCAGTCTACCGAACAAGAGACAGTCGAGTTCATACCGTCATCACGGTTGTCCAGTCCAATGACAGCGCCACCTTGTGGGGAGATGACTGAAATGCAGAACATGCCGGATTTGTTCAGCGGAGCCACAGCGCTATCTCGTGGTGAGACTGCAACAATGCAGCGATTTTTCCCAACAAGGTATAAAAAGAAAACCACATCTAAGAAAACAATAACAACACAGCAAACGGATTATCCTTCAACTTCGGGATTTCATGAAGATGAGGAGGCTTCAGATGAAGTGCAGCAACAAGGAGAAGACATCATACGAATCACAGCATCAGAGGGAATTCCGGCATGGATGCTGTCAGCAGCAGAAGCAGCAAAGAGCTTCTTGCATTCTTTTGATATAGCCAGAAAGACATACATACGGGAACCTCAAGTTTCTTTGTTGGATTTGGGAGTGAGGCCAAAACCTCAAGGCAAAAATGTGATACAAAGAATCACCAATGACCTCCATGACTCCACTGTTCATGCAGATACCGATGGAGTTTCCAGAGGGGGAATTCGAACAGCCGGTGAAGACAATGGACTGGAAGCACACCAGGAAAGCATTGTCAAAAGAAACGGATTTGTTTCCAGGTTCAGGAGATTTGACAATGCCAGTGACATATGTTGCACAGGGACAGAATCCAAGGTGGGAAAGGATGAGTCATGAGACAATCAAAGATTTAGCAAAGGCCACTCAGAACAATGGGCTGAGTTCACAATATTTCAAACAACTCTTGAAGGGGACATTTACCATGTACAACCTCACACCATATGATATTCAGAGCCTCGTGTCAATGATTCTCACAGACACACAGAACCTCATCTGGGAAAAAAGATGGAGAAAGTACCTCACAGAGTTGAGAAACAAATATCAAGGTGGGCCAAATGCGAATCTCACAGAAGCACAGTTGGCAGGGGATCCTCCAGATGACAATCCAGGGGAGCAAGCAGTATGACTTCCATGAAGAGTGTTGAATGACATAAAGGAGGCAGCGTGAATAGCAATTCTGCAGATTGCTCCAGCGGGAATTCAGGACATTCCATTCTCATGCATCAGAGAAGGTCCCACAGAACCATACACGTTGTTCATCGATCGACTTATGCAAGCCGTGGATTGACAGGTGACAATCGAAGAAGCGAAGAAGCCTCTCTGGGAGAGTCTGGCTTTCGGCAGTGCCAACCCGGATTGCCAAAAGGTCATCAGTGCAATGCCAGGACGGCCATCCTTGGCAGAGCTGTTGGAGGAATGCAACAAGGTGGGAACACCTCAGCATATCGTGTCGATTTTGAAGGACAAGCTGAGAGAAGAATGGGAAGAGCAGATAAAGGGACACTCAGAGAAACAGTCAGAAGACAAAGCATTGGAAAAAATGCTGGAAAAAATACTTCACCAGCAGAATGAAAACATGAACAAAGTTCTTGCAACAATGCAGAAAAATAACAATCCCCCAGGACGACAGTGCTAAAAATGTGGGGCGTTTGGACACATGAAGAAGAATTGTCCATAGACGCATGCACCAGTGCCAACACAAAAACCAGAAAAACCGCTTTGTGCACGGTGTGGAAGAGGAAGGCACTCTGTGAGAGAATGTTATTCCCAGACAGACGTGGAAGGAAATCCTTTATTGTATCCAGGAAATAGAAGAAGGAGCGCGGGAATTGCCAGTGCGCGCAGACACAAGTGATGGCGGTGACACAAGAGCAGACAGGACAGTCATCAGTGAGCGACAAGCAGACACCCTCAGCAAAGCCCTCAGCCGATTCCACAGTGACCCAGACCTCCTCCCACCAGGGGCACAGTGCGCATTGGCAGCCTCGAAATTAGTATGCTTCCTGGATGAAAATCATGCAGAAATACCAACAGGTATCCCCAGAGATTCATACAAAAGACCAGATTTCTTAATAGTGGGACAAGATAGAAGTAGCATCCTCGAACTCATTGTTTATCGTACAGTTGTGTCAGCAGACAAGGACACAGAATTGACAGTTTTGGCAAGAGCGCTTCGTCCACCATTGACCGTGCCAGAAAATATTGTGGTCGTGAGAGCTTTTGCCTTGCCACCACATGCCATTGGAGAGGTCACGTCAATCTTCGATAAAGAAGGTCTTCCTTTGAGGGAGCATGTTGAAATACATACTACACAGGTGAAGCACATAGGTCGAGATCGACCCACACTCATGTGTTGGATGACACGTGGAGACAGAACGACAGCAATCAGAGGAATGCTCGACACAGGGGCAGATGTCACAGTAATGTGTTACATCTTTTGGTCCCACAATTGGAGCTTGGTTGCGCCCTTGGGTTCTCTCTCAGGCATAGGGGGAGTTTCTCTGTGTCTGCAGAGTGAGAATTCCATCATTGTCATGGGACCAGGAGACAAGACGGTAATCATTCGTCCTTTCATTGTCCAAAAGCCGATCACAGTCTGGGGACGAGATCTTTTGGCACAATGAGGCACGAACATCGAGGTGGATTTTTAGTAGGGGTCACTGTGGCACTCGCCACATTGAAGTTGACTTGGAGAACAGATGATCCAGTTTGGGTGGATCAGTGGACCCTTGAGTGAAAAAAGTTGAGTGCATTGAAAAACCTGGTCCAGGAACAATTGCAGAAGGGACACATTGAGCCAACAGACAGCCTTTGGAACTCTCCAGTGTTCGTCATCAAAAAGAAGCTATCAGGCAAATGGAGGCTGTTGCATGATCTCAGGAGGATCAATGAAGTCATTGAAGACATGGGACCGCTTCAGCTGGGACTTTCATCTGTCTCAATGATTCCCAGAGATTGGCCGCTTGTGGTCATTGACCTCAAGGATTGTTTTTTTCAGTATTCTGCTCCATCCAGATGATGCTCCAAGATTTGCCTTCTCAGTTCCAAGTATCAACAAGGAAATGCCTCTGCAGTGGTACCATTAGGTGGTTCTTCCTCAGGGTCTGAAGAACTTGCCAACAATCTGTCAATGGTACGTGGCACAAGCTTTGTCACCAGCACGGAAGAAATTTCTGAAGGTGAAGATCATTCATCATAAGGATGATTTGCTCATTGTGGCATCAACACAACAGGAGCTTCAAAAAGCTCATGGCTGTGTGATTGCAGAAGTGCAAAAGGCAGGTCTGGAAATCAGTGTTTCGAAAATTCAGGAGATCACACCTTGGAAATATCTAGGGTGGAAGATCTTGGAGAAAACAATAAAACCTCAGAAGATGGAGGTCAGTACAAAACAATCTACATGATTTACAGCAACTTCTAGGAGAGATCAACTGGATGAGACCGATTTTGGGAATCCCGAACAGCAACATTCCCGCGTTGCTCGATCTCTTGAGAGGAGACACAGACATTCGATCTCGCAGGACACTCATGCAGGAAGCAAAGAAAGAATTGGAGAGAGTCACAGATTCTATACAGAACAGGCAGGCACATCAATTTGTTCAATCGTTGCCTTTTCAGCTGGCAGTGCTGGGAAAGAAAACACCGTTCCATGGTTTGATCTTCCAAATGCAAAGAGACTCTCTAATAATCATAGAGTAGATTTTTCTACCATACAGGCCTCCAAAGACAATTCTCACAGATTTAGAAATGGCAGCACAAATCATCATAAAGGTGAGAACAAGGCTGCTGACAATGGCAGGACGGGAATTTTCAGTCATCCGATTGTCTTTGAAAAAAGATTATTTTGATTGGGCGATGCAGAAATCAAAAGACTTGTTAATTGCATTGTTAGCTTTTCCAGGAACTTGCACAATCAATTTTCCGCAGCACAGGGTGTTGCAATTGCAAATATGCTACAGAGCAAAGCCAAGAGTAAGTGAAGAACCTCTGAACGGGATCACAGTGTTCACTGATGGTTCAGGAAAGACGCACAAGTCGGTGATCACATGGACAAACTCAACAGCAGGGGACTGGGACTCAGATGTGAAGACGGTTCAAGGCTCTCCACAAATTGTGGAATTGGCAGCTGTTGTCTGAGCATTTCAGTTGTTCGAACAACCTCTCAATCTGGTCACAGATTCCGCATATGTTGCCGGTGTGGTCAAACGATTGGAGGGTTCGCTCTTGAAAGAAGTCAGCAATGAAGTATTATATTTGTTGGAATCCATAAGGTTAGAGGGTTTTTAGGAAATGGTTAAAAAAGTATAGGCCTCAGACTGAAGTTTTGTTAGCATTGCAAATACAGCAGAAAAGTTTCCCATGCAAGCAGAAAAGTTTCCCAAGCAGTAAACGTGACAAATAACAATAGGCTTCTGTAGAATTGGCTTTAGGATGGCAACAAGGTTATTTAACGTATATCTTTAGAAGGTTAGCATGAATAGAACTCTGTTCTTTTTCTCTTATGAACTAGTCTTTGTTTTAGCTACGATTACGTATGTTTTATAAGATTAGATAGAATGCTTGTCAATATGTGTTTTCTGTGTCTGATTGGCTGAATTCTAGTCTGAGATGATTTTATGTATTTCTGTACCAGCGTTGCTAGAAGAGACATTTTTTAGTGTGGATCAGTGAACTGTCATGTCTCCATTTTGTATTTTGAGACTGATATGCTAGAAATAAAAGCAAAAATCTCTTCACTAGTCTGATTACAATGTTATCCATATTTAGATATTTTACTGCAGCCTAGTGAGTTCCTTTTTTAAAGCGTGAGTTCCTGACACAATTAGACTTATACCTGTCCTGTCCCCCGCATTTGGTGCCCCGTGTGAGGACCCCCGTCCGAAGACGTAGAATAGAAGAAAAAAAAGAAAAATTGTGAATGTCCCAGCCGCAGAGACCCAAGTGTTAACAAAGAAGACACTGTATCATCTCTCCCGCGGAAGCCAAGAAAATTGTAAGTAACTTATCTCAAGAGAGGGCTTGAGTAACGTTGAGAGAAAAAATAGAGAAAAAAAAATTATTAAAAGAACACAAAAATGAGAATGAATTTATCAAAAGTTGAATGAAATATTTTTCATCAATTAGAGACAATGTTACAAGAAAAAAGTCACTCTGAAATTTCAAAAACAGAGCTTAAAAACTTACTTATCTGGATTAAAGCAAATACGCAAGATTTAAATCTGCAGTCTGCTTTTACTTTTCATTTTTGGGATCAGATAAACTGGAGAATCTATAATCTAGTCTCTCTCAAAAAAGATGAAAGCTTAAGAGAACTTATGCCGGTTTGTAGAGCGCTGTTGGAGCGCTGTTTTAAACAAACTGATAATAATAAGATCAACTTGGACTCAGAAAACAAAGCTTCTGGTTCTGTCTCATTAAATTCCAGTAAACCGGAGACTGTGTGTGTATCGGAGAATGTTACAAGTGTTGTTGCAAATGCTGAAAGTATTGCTTTGAACTCTGTTGAACAAAATCTTTCTTCTCTCTCTCTGAGAAAAAATGAGACTCTTTTGGACTTTTCTTCGCGTTGTTCTGTTAATGTAAAAATATGTGACTCTTGTAAGAAAGATGAGACAAAATGTGTAAAAGATGAGAATGAAAAAGTGTCTGTATTTCCTAAAATTGTTTGTGCAGAGACACTGAAACCTAAATTAGATTCTGTTAAACCTAAAGTAGAAGCTGAAATAGCTGCTTCCACTCGAAAAATTGTAGTTCCAGAGAACTCTTTTTCTGTTAAACAAAAACATAGTTGTTCTAGAGTTTGTCAATCTATAGATACAGAGAAAGAAAAACTAGCTTTAATTCAAAAAGTAGTGTCCTTTGAAAAGATAGATAACTCTCAAAAACCCGAAAAAACACGAGTTAAGTTTTTAAAATATCATTATCCTAATTCTTGTATTTTAAAACAAAACCATGTAAGTTTAAAACCTAAATTTGAAGACTCCCAAGCTGAGTTTTTCTTAGCAAAGAGACAATATGAAACTTGTAGTAAAGTATCAAACTCAAAGTTAAATAGCACTGTTCCCAGAAGAGAAGAACACGCCTCTGTCTCAGCCCCTTTAAGTCGAGCTTCAGAAGAAGCGTGTTGTTAGTGAGAGTCCACCCCTGCCTTTTATAGCCGAGTTCCCAGAGTTGGCCAAAGAGCTGGCCAAATTCCCAGAGCTGACCAAGTTAGCAAAACTCCTAGACAAGAGTACAGTGTCCCTTGTCAAGAATTTAGACTTAGGCAGAAGGCCTAGAAAGTTTAGATTTAGTAATTTCTCAGAATCAGGAAATATATTAGTTAGAAGTAAAAGTCAACCTGTCATTGATCGAAGTAACAATTTTGATTTTCCATTAAACTTACCTGATTAGTCATACATTAATCAAAAACTAAAAAAATATTCAGATTTAAAAGAACAATATCTTGCTTTACCAGTAAAATATAGAAGAAATGACAGAAATCCAAAATATGAAAGACTTGATCATCATGATATAAAAGAGTTGCGACAAGCTTTGAAAGAAAGTAGATTTTCTTCTCCCTATTTTAATAGTGTGTTGAAAAATACTTTTAACTCTTATGACTTAGTTCCTGCTGAACCCCACAGATGAGACTGAGTAAGGCTCTGTATGTTTTTAATTTTCTAAATAGTTCAAGTACAGAACCAGATCCACCAATCTTTAGACACTTTTCAAATAGCATACAAGCAAAACTGAAAGAACATCCTCCTATTCTAATTAGAAACCCTGACTCTGGACAGGTAGAAAGTCCATTTCAATTAATAACGTGGGGCAAAGGGTATGCATCTATTTCCACAGGTGCTAGAATTAAGTGGGTTCCTGCCAAAAACGTCAAACCGTATCGCACTTCAGAACCTGTTGTCGAGCCTAGAACCGAAGAAGCAAGTACGCAGACGTGAACCGAATCGAAGGATCCCGAGTCTCGCCTGACGCCTCTTGTGCCTGACGTTCTTTGTGCATCGGTGGAACCCATGAACTCTGATTTTGTGCCAATGTTATTTATGAGTATACTAATTGAATGCTGAATGTTTGTTTAACAAAGCTAATTTTTGGCTGAAAACTTAGGTTATTGTTTTTGTTTAGAAAGAATTCTGCCAAAACTTAGTTCCTGAAAGAGATGGGGCAAATTCAAATGGTATACTTGTTTTGCTTGATTTTAATTGTTTTTTGTCGTGCAGATTTACCTGTAGATCAACCGAAAACGAATGTTTAGGTGACCCTAGCCAAGGCTGCTAGATCAGATACTATATGTTTGTCTAATTCAGAACCAGAAAAGCCTTTTTCAACCTGTTTAGTTAGTGTGCCAGTGAAAGAGTTGCCTTTAGTCAAAAAACAATTCAATGGTAAACCAAGTAGAATTGACAATAGAAACAGTCCTTCCTTCAATTAGAACATTTAGTCCAAAAAACTTCTCAGAGCAGCATCTGAACCTCAAGAATTAGAAAACCTTACTTCTTTGACCATAGATTTTTGTTTTACTTTCATGACTCGTGCCTAGCAAAAAGGTGATCCCCCAAAGTTCAGTGTTACTCCTCATTATTTTGCATATAAAAATTTGAGTTTTTAGTGTAATGTTTCAAACAGTTAAGATGTGTTTCCAGAGACAGATCAATATTCACAGCAATTGCCAAAAGAGTATTAGTTCATTTGCAGAGACAGAGCTTGGCAAAGCATTCCAGCCCACCTTGAAAGTAGCCCTTGTAGCATTAGTATGCTCACCATAATTGCCCGCACTGCCAAAGCAGTGATGAAAAAGAAACAAAAGAAAATGAGAGCTGTTCCTCATTATGATGAGAACTGTCAGAGTGATTTTATGCCTTAGAATGCCGTCAGAAGAGTTTCAGCAAGTATATTTTTACCCCAATTAGCTTCAGCAGTAGCATTGAGACAATTAAATCGAGTTAGATGTTAGCTAAACAAACAAGCTAATGCCACATCCTCCGCAATCAGTGATATGTTGACCGATGTTGATAGTATTAGACACGCTACTCTTCAAAACAGAGCAACCATTAATTTTCTTTTACTAGCACAAAGACATAGTTGTAAAGAATTTGAAAGATTGTGTTGTATGAATTTGTCTGATCATTCTGAATCCATTCACAAAAGCATTCAAAAATTAAAATATCTGACAGCCCAAATTAAAGAAGATAGAGATTCCTAGTTAGATGATTTGTTTCAAAATTAGAGTTTTGCACCTTAGCTAAAGCAACTTTGCAAGATAGGTCTTTACGTATTAAGTGTTCTAATACTGATATTAATAGTAGTACCTTGTATACTCTGTTGTGTTCAGCAAATGATGAACAAAACAGTCCGAGAAGTTTTTGTCATTCAAGCAAAAGAATTAAGAAGTAGAAGAACAAAGAGTGTACGAAATCTTGCAAAAGCAGTAGATGAGAGTATTGACATGAACAAAGGTTTTAAATTAAAGCCTTAAAATCAACCAGAGTTTTTCGAACGATGACTTGTGACTGTTACCAAACGTGATTCATATCTCTTTCAGAGATTGAGTCTTCACAGCATTAAGTTGCTGTGCCATAATATAGCAATGCTTCAGTTTAGTGAAAATAAGTCTTCAACAGATGATAAGCAGAAATTTTGCAATAGAGCTATGAAACGCAAGTAGCAAGTGACAAAAAAATGAAAACTTCTGAGTCAAACAGAGAGGGGGAAATGTTGGAATCCATAAGGTTAGAGGGTTTTTAGGAAATGGTTAAAAAAGTATAGGCCTCAGACTGAAGTTTTGTTAGCATTGCAAATACAGCAGAAAAGTTTCCCATGCAAGCAGAAAAGTTTCCCAAGCAGTAAACGTGACAAATAACAATAGGCTTCTGTAGAATTGGCTTTAGGATGGCAACAAGGTTATTTAACGTATATCTTTAGAAGGTTAGCATGAATAGAACTCTGTTCTTTGTCTCTTATGAAGTAGTCTTTGTTTTAGCTACGATTACGTATGTTTTATAAGATTAGATAGAATGCTTGTCAATATGTGTTTTCTGTGTCTGATTGGCTGAATTCTAGTCTGAGATGATTTTATGTATTTCTGTACCAGCGTTGCTAGAAGAGACATTTTTTAGTGTGGATCAGTGACCTGTCATGTCTCCATTTTGTATTTTGAGACTGATGTGCTAGAAATAAAAGCAAAAATCTCTTCACTAGTCTGATTACAATGTTATCCATATTTAGATATTTTACTGCAGCCTAGTGAGTTCCTTTTTTAAAGTGTGAGTTCCTTACACAATTAGACTTATACCTGTCCCGTCCCCCGCAATATTCATATCTGGCAAGCTTGAAAACATTGTAGAAAGCAGGGAACAAGAATATTTTATCACTCACATTAGAGCTCACACAACACTTCTAGGATTTCTAGTGGAAGGGAATGTTCAAGCAGACATGTTGACAATGCCCATTTCACAAACACTTCTGGACATTTTTGAGCTGGCAAGATTGGGTCATGCGTTTTTTCATCAGAATGCACAGGCACTGATGGAATCCTTTTGTCTCACAAAGAGTCAGGTGAGGGAAATCATTAGTGCTTGTCCAGATTGTCAGCTTGTGCAGCCACCTGCTTCCACAGGAGCAGTCAATCCATGGGGACTGCAAGGTCTTCAGTTGTGGCAAGCTGATGTCACAAAATACCCATCATTTGGGAGGCTCAAAAATGTTCATGTTTCAGTAGATACATTCTCAGGAGCAGTCTTTGCTTCAGCACATGCAGGGGAAACAGCAGAACATGCTTGTCGACATTTTCTGCAAGCATTTGCATCATTAGGTGTACCTCAAGAAATAAAATCAGATCTTGGCCCAACATATACAGGCAGGGCACTTGACAAATTCCTTAAAAGGTGGGGTGTCACACATACTTTTGGTATTCCACATACACCCACAGGTCAAGCAATCATTGAAAGAACACATCACACCCTGAAATCCCTTCTGGACAGGCAAAGAAGAGGGGAGCCAGAGGCGACACCTCACATGAAGTCAAATAAAGCATTGTATGTGTTGAAATTCCTAAATAGTTCATCTTCAGAACACAATCCACCAATCGTGAGGCATTTTTCAAACAGCTCACAGGAAAAACTAAGGGAAAATCCTTTGGTTTTGATCAGAAACCCAGAGACAGGACAAATAGAGGGTCCCTTCAAACTAATCACCTGGGGCAAGGGTTTCGCTTGTGTTTCCACAGGGCGAGGTCTGAAGTGGGTTTCAGCGTGACACGTGAAACTGTTTCGGACGCAAGAGCAAGAGAACACTGATCCGAAAAACAGAGAAACGAGCATGCAGACAGAAGTCGGGGCTCAAGCTGCAGACGACAACTCAGAATAGAAATAAAAGGAGCAAAGACTTTGGGGGCTTTTCCTTTGGGATCTTGAGTGGAAACATGGCAATGCTTTCTCACGGGGGTGAAGTCATGAGCTTCACAGTGCTCATGTGCCTCATTCTTTCATTTATTGCTTTAAGTAATGGGACAAATTTACCCATTGATCAGCCAAAGCAGAATGTGTGGGAGACTTTAGCCCAAGCAGTGAATTTGGAAAGTATTTGCCTGACACATTCAAGGCCAGGGAGACCATTCTCAGCATGCATGGTTGGGTTGCCAGTGGACGAATGGCCAATTCCGGGACACTCCACAGTCGAGATTTCGCAGGTCATTAAAGATCCTGTGAAGGAGTGGTGTGCTTGGACGCATCTTCTTCCTGTGGCTTCTACCGAACCTCAGGAATTGGAGATCTTTGGGTCCATGACAATGGAACTTTGCATGCAGTTTGAAACTCTGACTGTGACAGAAACAAACAAGACTAGTGATGTCACTCCCAATCATGAATTTTATAAAAATGCATCAGCTTCGTGTAAATACACTAAGACAACAGCCAAAGGATCTGTCCAGGTTCTGGTGCAATAGCCACAAGGATTGTTTTTAATTTGTGGGAACAGAATCTGGCACAGTATTCCTGCCAGTGCCAGGGGAGGTCCATGCAGCATTGGGAAAATGTCAATGTTGTCACCAGATTTGAAATTGCTGAGTGAGAAAAAACACAAAGAGAAAAGATCATTACAACATTATGGGGCAGATTGTGACGACGAAGAATACACTTGGGACAAGGCAAGGAGAATTGCTACAGCAATTTTCTCACCTCAGACAGCGTCGGGGGTGGCCTTGACTCAACTGGACCACATGGGTTGCTGGTTGAGAAAGCATGCTCAATCTGTGTCTCTCGCACTGAGTAACATGTTGAAAGACATCAACAGTGTGAGACAGGCGAGTCTTCAAAACAGAGCAGTGATTGATTATCTGTTGCTCGCTCATGGACAGGGGTGTGAAGAGTTTGAGGGGATGTGCTGCATGAATCTCTCTGACCATTCAAGAAAGTATTCAAAGACTAAAACATAGCATAAATAAACTCGGCAAAATCAGTGGATCTTGGATTGATGATGTGGCTGGATTTTTTGATCTTTCTCCTTTATGGAGAGGGTTTTTAAAGATAGGTCCTTGTATCTTGATACTGCTCTTAGTTCTCCTGCTTGTAATCCCATGCATCTTTTTATGTGTACGGCGTGTCATGAGTCAGGTTGCGAAAGAGATGCTTTTGGTGCAAACAGGAGGGGGAGATGTGAGAATTCAGGGCCTCACTCTGGATGTCCAGAGTTACCGAGACAACCCTTAGGGGGCTTGGAAATCCTGGAATGTTGCCAGAAGTAGCTGGTGGTTGGATTTGGACCCTGCAAGGGATGTGCCACTTGTTTGAGGACAAGAGAATCACTTGGGGATGAATGGTGTAAGAATTAAGTATTTACAGAGTGGAAATATAGATTTTAGGATTTTGGTACGGGGGGTTATGGAGACAAGATGGAGGAATCAGGGCATGTCTTGTCCTTCTTCTTTCTTCTTCTTGTCATCCATTTTCTGTGGTGATGTTGGCACTTTGGGATTGGTTCTTGGTGAAGGTGCACTTGCTAATACGGGTGAAAGGTATTGGGAAATAAAGGTAAATATGATGTATGTAGTTTTTAGTATAAAAATAGACGACCTTCCAGTGGGAGGTCAGAGTGCCCTTGGCTGCCTTGCAGGTCAGACCTCTGTCAGACTGAAAGAAAATTTTGTAGATAAGAAATAATAAACAATATCGAAGACTGAAAATCTGAAGAGTCCAGACTTGTCCTTTGAAGCGCGGGCTGTAGCAAGGCCATCCTACGCGTCACCGTGCAGAGACGAACGACCGGACTGCTCATGTGAACAGATAGGATTAACCAATCATGCATTACCTAGAGATGCGTGGACAGAGGAGATTTACTATAAAGAGATTTATTTTAGGAATAACACGTTTGGAATCACTGGACCATATTGGACAAGGTGGGATGTCCATAAAAGTCCGCACCATGCAATAAAGGGTGGGTGGGTGTTCCTGCTGTCCCAGGAGCGTTCTGGGTGGGCAGGAGAAGTGCTGCATGCACAGCGGAGCGTCCTGGAAGGGGCTCACCAGAGCCTCCTGCGGGAGCAGGGCTCCGCTCCCTGGCTGGGAACAGCCTGGTTTTGCTGCCCTGAGCGCAGGCAGGAGCTCAGGCACGTGCAGAGGCAGCGGGAAGCTCGTGCTTGGAGGGGCCAGGGGCTGCATGCCCGAAGCGATGCGTGGAAAGAGACTCGGGGCAAGGAAGATGAGCTCCAGCTGGAGTGCCTGCGCTGCAAGGAGCACAAGCAATTCAGCCTTGCCAGTGTTTCTTAGGGGTGGGTTGGTGGTTGGTGTTCCCCAGGAAATGTACACATTTGGGGAAGTGCCCTTGGAAGAGAGGGGCTTGATTCCCAAGGAAACTGCTTCCCCAGGAGCCCCCAGTGAGGTAGGTGCAGCTGTCTCCCTTTGACTCCCTGTGTTTCCTTCAGTCCTTGAGGCCCCTTGCACTTGGCAGAGGGGTAGGGCAAGCATGTGAAGAGCAGCTTTGGCATCTGCCTGGGCCTGCAGAGACCAAGCCAAGCACCTGCGGCAGGGTTTGTTGCCCAGCTTTGAGCACAGGTCTGAGCCACATCCTGTTTGTCCAGCCGAGTGCCACAAAGCTCTCTTGGGGAGCTGTGAATTCAAAGGCCTTGATGCACACATGGATGCCACCTCTCCTCTCTGGTGTGTTTTAACTCTTGGCAAGATGCGTTTGCCCCGTGCTTGCTGGAAGCTGCTCAGCTCCAGAGCCAGCAGCGAGCTGGGCTGTGCTGGCCGGGCACCGTGGAGAGTCCTTCCCTGAGCACTTGGCCGGGCTTGGTGTGTCCCGGGCTGTCTTAGACACTTGGGGCAATGGAATCCTTCCAATCAGCGGCATTTTGGGCGGGGTAGGGGTGGCCGCAGAGCACTTGGCAGCGTTTCCAAGGGACCTTGCTGACACGACGCAGCACGGTGACCGTGGAATGGCATGGAACAGGACCCTTTGTGACACGTGGTGACATGGGTGCTGGGGATGACGAGGCAACGCCACAGTGCTCTGTGCACGTGACGGGACAGGACGTGCCAGAGCTGTGCTGTGAGGAGCCCCACACAGCCAGCTCTTTCATCGCTGACCCACGCTTTTCCAAAGCGTTACTCCTGCGGCTGGCCTTGTGGCCAGACTGTGGGACTTCCTGACTCGCAGCTTTCCCAAGGTATCTGCCGTCCCTGTGGCCAGTGCCCTCGTGGCCAGGCCATAGGACTCAGTGCCTTCCACTGCTCACGAGGAGTCTCCTGTTCTTATGGCAGGAGCCCTTGAGATCAGAGTGCAGGACGTGCTGTCCTGTAGCCTTCCTGAGGCTTCTCTGTCGCAGGCACCTGCAAGGCGCTTGCTGATTCAGACCCTTTGCCCAGGCATCGGCACAAAGGTGTCAGCAAGCGGGATGGCAGGCAGAGTGCGCAGCCTCTTCAAGGTGCTTCGGGGGAAGAAAAAGAAAGGCCCTGCAGCCTCCCCAGCACAGCAGCCTGCAGAGCCGGAGCAGTTGCAGCCACGGCAGGATGGTGAGTGGCAGAGCCAGGCGGCAGGGCTGGTGCCTGTGGCCGGCCTACCCCCATCCCATCCCTGCCCCTGTGGACGTGCCTGCAAACAGGACGGAAGAGGGGCTGGGGCTGCCCTCCGCTGGCCGTGCTGCGTCCCCTGGCCACCCGGGGGCCGGCCCTGCCCGGGCAGCGCAGGGCTGGGCCGTGTTCTCCGGCCCCTCCCGCAGCCCCTCAGCTCTGGCTGCGCTCGCTCTTTGCCAGGTGCGGGCAAGGATGGGACACCAGAGCAGGACCCCACTGGCGGATGCTTCCACCGAGCAGCGCAGGTACCTGCGGCCATCCCACCTGGGCCGGGCCTGCTGGCACTGCTCGGCCTGGCGCCGCGCTTGGAGCAGGCCACGGAACGTCCCTCTCTTCCCGCCCTTCCTTCTGCTGCAGATACTGCGGAGGTTGCTGCGCCTTCGGCGCAGAAACACCAGCGCCACAGCAACCCAGGCCACGGCCGAGCTGCAGGCAGAGCCTGATGTCAGCTCGGCCTCCCCTCAGCGTGCAGCAGACCCTGTCAGGGCAATGGCTGAGGCCAGGCCGGAGGCTGTCACGGCCCTGAGTGAGGACGCAAGGACGCAAAGCACATGGGTCCTCTCCAAGACCATCACCAGGCCCACTTGCACTGCGGTTCCTGCTCCCTCTCAGGATTTCTTTTCTTCCCAGCAGAAGGTAAGCAGCCTGGGGCCAGGGCTTAAGGCCTCCCAGGATCATGTGGCCCCTCAAGCCACGTCTGCTGGGCCGCCCCAGCCATTGAGGCTAGCAGAGTGGGGTGGGAAGGCAAGCACTTCTTGGGAGAAGCTGGGCAACTTGCTCCCTTGCACAGCACTCCAGACATTCCCCACGCCTCCTCTAGGTGCCAGCCATGGTGAGGGACATTCACCAAACACTCATGTCCCGTCTCACTGTGGACACTGGGCTGCAATGGGACATTGTGAGCCTGGCCCAAGAGCACCCTGCTAATGTGGTGATGAGCCTCCTGCGCTGTGCCCCAACCTGTGACAGGTACAGAGCACAACTGCCTTGAGAGCTCGGTGCTCAGCGGCCCCTAGGGGCCCTCCCACTGTCCGGCCTGTCCGGTGGGGTCTGCCAGACAGGCGGACAGCTCCAAGACCCTGGGGCCCCTCTGTTTCTTGAGACTGCTGCCATGCTCTCCCCCCCCTGCCCCTCAGGGCACCGGGGCTCTGCTCCCCGGCCCCAGGCAGCTGCACGGGGGCACGGTCCTGACGCGCAGCTCGGGTCCCACAGGGCTGCTGCGCTGATGTGGAGAACCATCGGCTCCTCGGGATCCGCAGTGCAGAGGGTGCTTCCAGCACTCCTGTCTGTGATGGAGGACAGGCCACATTACAGCATGTTCTTCTACAGTGGGGATAACGAGGCCATCTTTGCCCTGGCTGTGAGTTTCTGGAACTGGCCTTTGCTCACCCTCCAGGTCACCTCTCCAGCAGCTCTCCATGCTCTCTCCCTGTCCTGCAGTTCCCTGTTCCCTCAGGCGCTGGGCCAAAAGCTGGGCTAGGGGCAGGCTCAGGGGGAGCAGGCTGGCTGCTCCCACTGCATCTCCCCTCGAGCCCTGCAACATGGACACCAGGGCACTGACTGCTGCCTCGGGGCGCTTTCTCCTTTGCAGGCAACTGTGGTGCTGTGGAAGACTGTCCACATGCCCGAGTGGTACGAGGCACTAGTCCTTCATTCCGCCCGCCTGTTTGTGGCTCTGCTCTTCCAAGTTTTTGACACCACTGAGCAGATGCCAGAAGAAGTTGAGCACTTCTGGAGAGCTTGTTGGGAGGAACACCGCCTTCCCACGAAGCCCAACAGGTCTCAGTCGCCCTGTCCTTCCCACGCCCTTGTGGACAGGGCCAGTGCTCCTGGCGTGACCTGGCCTTTGCTCTGTACACAGGTTTGCAGCGCAGGCCATGAAAGCTCTGCTCTGCCTCCTGGATTTTGAGAAGCAGCTGGTGGCTCTGGAGCGCAAGCGGGTCTGGGACACCCTGCTCTGTGCCGACACCCGGCACTATGCAGTCGGTCTGCTGGCCAGGTGAGACCCCCTTCTCCCCGTCGCCGCCAGCGTTTGTGCCCTGTGCCCGGAGTGCCCCACGCAGTCCCCGTGCTTGTGGGCGAGAGGGCTTTGTCACCGAGGGGCGACCAAGCAGACCGGAATAGGCTGGGAGAGGAGGGTGCCCAGGAGCAGCTCCCTCCCAAGGCACCCACGTCCCCTTGCAGGCCGCTGGAGAAAGATCACACCTCTGGGAGTCAGTCCTGGCAGAGGTCTGCCTGCCTGGCTCAGGGCTTTGCTACCTTTTTCCCCCTGCCAGGGAGATGCGCCGTAGCTCGACCCGCTTGTGTTCCCACATCGCCTTGCACCTGCTCAACCTGCTCATTGGGAAGCAGCTCTGCTGGGATCTGCCTGCCCTGGCCTTCTTTGTGGAGGTGAGCATGATGGCCAGCGCTGCCCGGCTGAGCTGCCTCCCAGCTCTCTGCCCTCTCGTAGCTGCAGCCACCTGGGATGCTGCCCGCACCTGCTGCTGCTGCCTGGGCCCGGCCCTGTGCGCTTCTGGGCTCCTGCCGGCCGGCTCCCCTGGCACTGCCCTGTGCCTTTCAGGTCCTCGAGTGTCTGGACTTGACCAAGCACGGTCCCAGTGCACTGTCGGTTGTGTCCAGGCACCTGCCGAGCGAGTGCAGGGACAGGCTGCGCCTGGAGCTCAGAGGCCTCGTGGTGCTCAGCAAGGAGCCCTCGCTGGTGAGAAGGGGCGGTGGCTGAAGCCGCGCTGACAGCGCGGGACTGGGCAACGCAGACCTTTGGCCTTGGCTGGCCTTTGGCATCAGAGGCAGCTGCTCCCAGCTCTCCTTCCTCCCACTTCAGCTGCCCGAGTGCCCCAAGCAGCTGTTGGTGCTGCGGCTGTCCTCGGCTTCACAGCACAGCCTGCTCTTGCACACAGGGCGGAGGAATACGCGGCATCTATCAACACCTGGTGGAGCAGCTGGCAGATCCTGACGCAGAGATGGTCGGCATGATCCTCTCTGTGCTCACACATATGCTCCAGGAGAAAGACCTCAAGATACCCAGCGTCACGGCCCTGAAGCTGGCTGAGCCACTTCTGCCACACTTTGAGAATGTAAGGCTCTGTGCCCCCAGCCACGGGCACTGGACGCTGCCCAGAAATGTTGTGCCTTGTGCACTTTTGGGCCTCTGCCCTGATGGGCCTGGAGTAGTTGGTGCTGAGGTCTTTTCCTTTCCTCCAGGACAACAGCCACGTGCAGCTGCTCTCCATTCAACTCTTCTGCAAAGTGATGGAGCTGGTAGTGGAAGAGGGGGAAGAGCCTCTCACAAGAATTGTGAGCCGGAGCCAGTTCCCTCTCTTCTTGCACTGGCACGATGAGAACCAGAGTGTGGCAAAGGTCAGGTTTTGTGGGACGCTGCTGCATCCCTGGCTGCCTCCTGCCCTGGCAGCTGGCAGGCTCCAGCCTTCCCTGGCCTTGGCACCAGGATGCGGGTCCTGTGCCCTGGGCTAGGGTGCCACCTGCGGCTCTCTGCTGCTCTCCAGGCCTCTTTCCAAGCCCTGCTTTGTGCGGCCCGCTTCCGGAGGAGCAGGGACCTGGAGGAGCTGCTGACCAAGGAGCAGCGCATGAAGTTCGCCAAGCGCCTGGTAAGGACAGCCCGAGAGCCCCAGGCGCGGGCTGCAGAAGCCCCCTGCCCCCCGTGCTGGGGCTGGCAGCTGTGCCCCTGCCCGGCGCCGCAGCCGGGCCCGCCAGCCTGCGCCCCACACGCCGCTCCCTGCCCTGGGCCGTGCGGGCCGGCTCGGCCGCTGCTGGGCGCAGGGAGCGCCGGGCCGAGGGGCAGAGCCCGCGCCAAGCCTTCCCCGTCGGTGCTCCCTGCAGCTGCTGGAGGACCAGAGCCGAGCGGCCGAGCACCTGCGCTGGGCACTGCCCTTCCTGCAGAGCCCACAGAAGCGCCTGCGACAGGCGGCCGTCAGGTTGATCGGTGAGCCAGCAGCCCCGCGCCCCTCCCTGCCCCCGGCCCGGCTGCTGCCCCGGCAGCGGCAGCCGCGCCCGGGCTGCTGCAGCCCCGCCCGCCCTCGGCGCTGCCGCCGCCCTCCCGCAGCCGTGCCCTCGGGCGGCAGCGTGCGGCAGCGGCCCGGCAGGAGCCCTGCCGGGGCAGGAGGGCGTGCGGCCGCAGGGCTGCCAGCGCCCGTGTCGGGCAGCTGTGCAGCCTGGCGCCGCCACGGGCTCTGTCTTGCCAGGGGTCGCCGGAGTGCTCATGATGGGGCAGAAGGAGGAGCTCCAGGCCCTCAGTCAGGGTGAGTGGGGGCAGCCGCGCGGCTGCCAGCGGGGGCCGCCGGGGGCAGCTGCAAATCCCAGCTGCGGAGCTACAATCCCTGCCCGGGCTGCCGAGGGCTCTGCTCCCTGTGCGGAGGGGCTGTGGGGGCAGAGCCCGGAGAGCTTTCAGGCACACGTGGGGGAGCCGAGGCCAGCACTTCCTCCCGGCCCAAGCCCTTGTCTCCGGCTCCCTTCTGGCCATAGCAGGAGCCGGCTGCGACGGCCCTGGCAGGAGTATTTCCCTGGATTCTCGCAATCCGGCCTCTAACCGTGGCTCTCTGTGCTTCTTTTCTCCAGCCCTTCAAGCCCTGAGGGAATTCGAGTGCCCCTCCTTCATCAACCAATTTATCCAGCAGAAGTTCGAGGCAAGAGCTGCCAAACTTCGTCTGCAGGATCGGAAGAACCCGTGTCCTTCGGCAACCCCGAGTTCCCAGTGCAGATGAGACCACCTGCAGAGCACAGGGGACCAGCTGGAACTCCAGGCACAGCTCTTGCTGGTTACAGCTGAGCCTGTGGGAAGCTCCAGGAGCTCCTGTCATCTCCCTCCCTGATGGCAGCTCCCTCCCTCCCTCCCTCTCTCCCTGCCTCCCTCCCTCTCTCCAGCCCCCAGGCCCTGCCCATCCCCTTTTTTGCCTCCCAGTTGACCCCTTTGCTTCGCCTTCCCTTAATAAACAGTTTGGCTTTGTCACTTTACCCACGTGTCTGTGGAGCTGAAGCGGCACAAATCCTGAGCCCGGGGACACGCGGGGCCCTGCTGCCGTTCTCTTCCACGCCGCGTTCTGTGCACGGGCAGAGAGGAACAAGGGCAGCTCAGGCTGCAAAGGTCCCTGTCCTGCTGCTTCAGTTGCACAGCACCATGGAGTTGAAGGTCACGCTGAGCATGCTGAAGGGAACAAGGACCCTGGGTTGAAGAAGAGCTAGCTTGAGGATGCTCTGAAGGCAGTTGTGAGGGATTCCATAGCATGCATCTATGGAGGGCAGAGGAGCTTGCAATGCTGGAAGATTTTCCCTGAGAGCTTCCTGAAAGCACAGCAATGCTCCATCCCTTCACAGGGACAGGAAGAGGGCAGAAGCAGAGACCGTCGTGGCCTAACAGTGAGCTTTGCGTGTGCCTAAAAGCAGCTGCAGCAGGGAGTGGCTGAGCCTCAGAGGTGGGACCGTCCCAGTGCCTGCAGGCTCAGTGTGGTTCTGGCAGCTCGGGTCTCCCCACAAGTGAGGAATGGCAGCCCCCGCCTCAGGCCCAGTCAGAAACCCAACCAAGTGAGACCAGAGGGAGGAGACCCTTCCCACCTCTCTTGGGCAGGGCTGCAAAACAGCCGCTGCATCTTCCTGCCCCTCTGTTTGGGGTGTGCTGAGCCCAGAGGCGGCCAGCTTGTGTCCTGCTGTCCCAGGAGCGTTCTGGGTGGGCAGGAGAAGTGCTGCGTGCACAGCGGAGCGTCCTGGAAGGGGCTCACCAGAGCCTCCTGCGGGAGCAGGGCTCTGCTCCCTGGCTGGGAACAGCCTGGTTTTGCTGCCCTGAGCGCAGGCAGGAGCTCAGGCACGTGCAGAGGCAGCGGGAAGCTCGTGCTTGGAGGGGCCAGGGGCTGCATGCCCGAAGCGATGCGTGGAAAGAGACTCGGGGCAAGGAAGATGAGCTCCAGCTGGAGTGCCTGCGCTGCAAGGAGCACAAGCAATTCAGCCTTGCCAGTGTTTCTTAGGGGTGGGTTGGTGGTTGGTGTTCCCCAGGAAATGTACACATTTGGGGAAGTGCCCTTGGAAGAGAGGGGCTTGATTCCCAAGGAAACTGCTTCCCCAGGAGCCCCCAGTGAGGTAGGTGCAGCTGTCTCCCTTTGACTCCCTGTGTTTCCTTCAGTCCTTGAGGCCCCTTGCACTTGGCAGAGGGGCATGCAATGGGAGAAGACTGTGAAGAAATACGAATCCTGTTCTTTTGATGCAGAGTATGATTTTATACACTCACTCTTATGGTGCTGATGCTCTTCATTTCTAGTATGTTTATTATTCTTATCAATACATATTTTAATTTTCCCTTCATTCTTCCCATAGAAAATCTTTCCGTGTGTATTTGATTTACGTCTGCAAATGCTGATACGTAACTTCAGGTATCTGTATTTAGCCCACTTTTGCTCTCGCTTTAATTTCAAAAAATGTAAGAATTGGAGATGTACACAGTAATGTATCCAAAATTTATGTGCAACAGAAAGATGAGTAAACAGTAGTACAGCCCAATGTAAATTACCTTTAACAGTTGCCAAAGCCAGTAGGTATTTAGAAAAGTGTGCCTTCTTTCAGCAACATTACAAATAGATTGTTATATACAAATTATAATATTAATAATTTTGGCTTTACAGAAATATTAAAATGGATTCTATATGAGTGATGTTAAAGTTGTGATCTTTATAACTTTGTTATAAACGTACAGTTTTTATTTCTGTTGTTAATTAATCTCATAGAGCTCTCAAGGCCTCGAACATACTTGAGAGTGATTTTGCAATTAACTATCTTTTAAAACTGTGTTTGGAAAGCAGAAGGTAGGAACATTACTCATCTGTTGTGTTTTACTTCATTGTTATTTGAGATTTTTTTAAATACTGAGCATGAGCTGGGATGCAGATTGTAATTGCTCATCTTTCCAAACCTCGATATCTTTCCAAAGATGGATACTATTAACCTGTGTGCTGTTTATTGATCCTGACTAATTTATTGCAGTAGTTTTATAGTGCATTTTCATTGTTGTCATGTCTAAATGTAGTGGGAGAATATACATTTAACTTAGGTTGGCTTGGCTTTTGTTTTTCTAATAAGAAAACAACTCTCTTCAGCCTGGTGAAGATGAAATCTGCTTCTGTCCTTGTATACAGCTATGAGTATGTTTACATATCTTCTCCTTCCCTTTTCTGCCTAGGCTTTCTCACCTGCAGTTTTCAGTAGAAAAGCAACAAACCTTTGAAAGGCTAAACCTTAACATAACTGTGACCCTCAATCAATACTTCCTTCTTCCAATTTCTTAAGATCTCTTTGTCCTGGGCACTCAGTATATGGAATTGGTGAACTCATATATGGAAGTACTTACAGTTTCCTGTCAGGACTTTCCAGTTCAAGGGTATGGTCTCCTTATTTCTGTCCCTTAATGCTCAATCCTTGCCACACTCCTTCAACTTCTTTTGCATTGACATCTTCCGTGTTTTCTTCCTCTCTTCTTCTTTCTGTGACTTTCTATGCAGGATGGATAACCTGTCATACACTGTCAGCTTGCTCAGTAACCAAGTAGTGATATGATGGTGTAGAAATTGTAGGCACACAGTAGGCAAACATGTCATGCTTCTGTGTGCCCTCTGCAGGCAAACCTGCTTCCCTAACCTTCAGTCAGACTTGGAAAAAAGGCTTGTCACCACTACTTTGTTGTGGTTTATGCATTGATGAAGAAACACTTCCATCTCAGCCTGCTTAAGCCACTGCAGAGCAGGAATTGTTGCTTTGGTAGCAGATGTGCTGTCAGGGTCCTTACAACTCCACAAGATGTGCCTCTTCTAGAACAGATTTCTGCATCTTTGTGCAATAAAATCTATGCTTTAAATTGCTCCAGTGCAAGTCATGCACTCAGTGCAAGTCATGCACTCATGTAGATGTGTTTTCAGACATAGATATTTCTATATATGCCTAGTGAACGGCCTCCTGGGGAGCAGGGACAAGTGAGGAAGGAAACTGGGCTGATAAAACATGCTTCTGCTTCAAGAAAAACCCCTCTGTCTTCCCTTTACAGAGAAGGATATAAACTTTTTCTTGATTGGCCTAAAGGGGATAAACAAGTCCCTCCATGTCCTGATCCTTTAGTAGTCTCAAATTATTTAGAAAAGTTCTAATTTTTTTTTTTGTGTTGGGGGGGTGGTGGTGTTCGGGTGTGCACTTCAGACCTGTTCTCCCAGCAGTCAGGGAGCTACAGCTGCTGTGGATGGGGCAGGTGCTCAGGTAATTACCACCAGCTTCGTAATTGCTAACAGCAGTTGATGTGAGAAGCTGGCTTGTGCCTGGCTGAGGGCTTGAGGACTGTGGTGAGAGAAGGGATAGAGAGTGGAGTGGAAAATATTAGTTACACAAGCAGGTGTAGATGGATGCCTTAGGTGTAGGAGGGATTTAACTGATTAGGTACTGCATTTCATGGACTTGATCACAATTTATGAAGAACTGAACATTTAACTATGAGATGGGACTATTTAGTTGCTATTCTAAATGCTGCATTTACTAATATGTAATGTAGTTTCTTTGTATTTTGCTCAGAAGCTGTCTCAAAAACATTGAAGTCCAATTACTGTCTTCATAAACACAAGTTAATAGCTTACTTTTTGTTAAAAACAGAAGCTGGAAAGCCCAATGGCTCTTGCATTCAGTAATTCACACATTTTAAAAGAAGTGACTCTCTCCTGTTCCTGTGGCTAACTTGTCTTTTCAGGTTAGAAAACATTTCTGGGAGCATTTCCTTGCTGCTCCCAGAAGATATCTTTATTCCCTTGGAATCTGATGTTAATGCTATATTTTTCTAAAATTAGAAAATTTTATATTTCTGTAGGCCCTTTCATTTTGTAATTTGCACCTGTCACTTGGGGTGAAAAAAAGTCTGGTAAGGTTTTTTTTCTTGTAGGTCTCTCAAATTGCAGCCAAGTGCATTTAGCTGCAAAATCCTAAGTCATGCTAACAGGATGCCTGAAATGGACACTGGTAGAGGGTAAAAAAAATTGCCTGATACAGATGCTATCAACTATTTTTAGTTCCTGACAGTCCAGTGTTTCCCTTACCCAAGGACTGTTCATATTTCTTTCTTTTTTTCTTGCAGCTCTCAGTTCTGTGATGACTGAGAAACAAAAATACAAAGGGTATCCAGAGTAGATGGACTTTATGAGAATTAGGGGGCAGTTTGACCATACACTGATCTGTATGATTGCCTTCTTCTGTGACAGATTGTAGTGGTGTTGTAATATATGTTGGGAAATAATTCATACTATAAAAGCATGTATTTTATAAAGATTGCAAAATCCAAACGAGTCTCTGACCACAAGCAGCCCGAGAGGCAGACGTCTATTCAAATTCCGAAATTCCTGAACGAGGCAGGAGAACAATCGGCACTTAGCTTATGAATACACACACCCAGCACAATGATCACCATTATCCCGAGTCATCAGAAGAGGCCTAAGAGTGGTCACCGCCCTGTTGATAACATCGATCAAGATGGCCAAAGTCTCCAGAAAGATACATGTGAATATGCGATTTCTCGGATTCCATCAGCACTGGCTCTCAACCAGGAAACGGCGATTGTCCGGCTCTGCACACTGAAAGAACCAACTATGAAGAGTTACAAAAGAAACTGGGACTCCTTCACCTTGGGCATAATAAACTGTATAAAACATCCCTGCAAGAAGCAGCTCTCGTGAACGAGGGGGGGTCCGATGCGATAGAGGTCGGATCCGGGTTCACCCAGCTCTGAACCTGGGCTCAATGCTGTCTCTTTGGCTGTGGTGGTTTTGAGGACTGTATTTTGGTTGCAGAAAAAGATAAATAAATCCTTCCACATTTTTGATAATTTGGATTTCAACTGATCATTTAATAGAGTGTGATTGCAATCATTTCTGCTGGTCAGTATTTTTAATGTTAACATAGCTACCCAGGGAGCCAGACAGGTTTTATGACTCTCTTTGGAACTGAAAGAAAAAGAGAAGAAAATGTGTCTGTGGTATTTTCCTACAGCAGTTCCACATGCTATTGGTGGCATGTAACAACTGGATTTCACACCTAGTAACTAGTTGTGGTGCAGTATTAAGCGTGCTAGTTGTGAGAGCTGCTTCTGTAGAAAGGTGATTTCTACTACTGCTGTGTTAATTCTTCCTATAAAATTTTAAAACTCCGACAATTTCCTAGTTGCTTCTATTTGTTTACACAAGTGTTTGTATTTGTACCCCTGTTCTTGGATCTTTTAATTCTGCATTCAAGATACCCAAAAGGTACAAAAGCTATATGTACGCAAGCAAGGGTGTGTTTGGATGGTGGTCTGGGAGAAAGAGTATTCTCTTCTGGAGTTCAAACTGGCCAAGTTTCAGCTTTTTAATTGGCAGGCATTTTTAACTGAAAAAACACAGTTTAGAGTTTTGAAATTCCCATAGTACATAATGTAAACATAGAACATAATTTACAAGCTCACTTTGGGAACTGGTTGCAATTAAGTGTTGCCTCCTGAGGGGTCTCAAGTTGTGGATGTCTTAAAGAAGAAGAGAAAGAAGAGAAATAGAATTTACGAGACAGGAAACAGAGCTCCAGAACTTTTCACTACACCAGGTCCTGTACTGAAGTGGATGTTGTGAAAAATGCAGCCAGGACCACGAAACCTAGCAGTCTGAAGAAACTGCTGTACAGCAACAGCTTAACTTCAGTATGTTTGAGGCAGTGCTGCTGGCAGCATTATCTCTGCATCCTGGGACACTTCCCGGTTCCTGTGCCTTGGCATGGCTTTCACATGGGGCTGGGGAAGGAGCTTGGGTCTATGAACTGGCTGGTGGTGAGAAACAGGTTCATTTTTGTGAGATGAAGTGATGGTGTGCACATGTCTCTCTGGCTTAGTGCCCTTTGTGAGCTTCTTACTTCAGCCAGAATTCGTGGAGTGTTTAAAGCTTACTGCTCTTTTGGGGGGGTGAGTTTTTTTGGGTACTATTAAGAGAAATGAGTTGTTGATGTCCCTGAAATGTTCCGTTTTCATCCTTATGCAAGATAGTGAGGAATAGACTCTTTTCATCCCTTAGGTAATTATTTGCTTTATAATTGCACTGCAGTGAGATAGGATTAATGTAGGTTACAGGTAGTAACAGAATATGAAATAAGACAACAAAGAGCACAGGAGCAAAAGGTAAAAATAGTCTCAGGAATTAACCTAGTAGTTTGAGAATTTATGAATTTTCAAAATGCTTGCAGCGATGCTTAAATCTATTTTTCCTTTCTGATAAAGAATGTGTTTTCAAGTATTTTGCATTCAGGATTAACCGGGGATGTACAAACTTGAAGAATTTCAAGTGTGCAGCTTCATGAATGAAGTAATAAACTTTTGATTCAAGTTCTCAAACTGAATAAACTATTAAGTACCCAGAGCAATTGCAAGTTATAGCTAATAACAGTGCAATAAAAACACAATTGCCCTTTTTCCCCCTTAGCATTTTCTCCCTGGCCCTGTGAAATATATTTTTCTTTGTGCCTTGTTCCTTAGTTTGCTTTCCAAACCATTCCATGACCTCAGCAGACCTTGAGAACAGTCTCATGAGTAGATCTGAATAATCAGTTTTGAATATAGGAAATTAAATGAGGAATCACCCTTCATAGGCTTGGGCTTCTGGATTGAAAACTTTAGATAATTCAAGTAGACATTGCTGAATGCTCCACCTGGTCTGGCAGGCTCCTGTCTCTGAAAACTGGGCAACTGAAACCTGTGTTTGCACAGAAAGGCAAGTTATGGGATAGCTAGTGAGAGGAATAGTGCATTTATCTTTACAGACAAGCTGTGGGTCTGCTGGTAGATAAAACTAACAATGGGAAGGATTCCACTGATTGGTGAATGGAAAAGGAGATTTGCTTTTACAAATAAACTTTAGGTTTGCTGATAAATAAAATTAGACATTGAAAGATGAAAGAAACAATGGGGAAGAAAAACCCCTAAATTCCATAAGAATTAAAAATGAAAAGGGAGGGTTATACATCAGAGGGAAAACTTTGGTATCAGGCATATTGGGGAGTCTATGCCTCTCAACTACCTCAGCCAATGGGGAAAGAAAGAAGGGAAACGCGGATGGGAAATTGGGATAAAAAGGAGGCTGTGTCCTCCAAAAATTCGAGAGATCCCAGGGGAATGCCCCATGGCCTCTCCCTCTATTTGAATAAAGTAAAAGGATTCTCCTCTGTCTCCTTTTTGGACATAAACCTCTGGTGTTTGTGGATTAATTTTCCTAGCATGCTGTTGCAGGTTTTGGAGACAATTGTGCATAAGAACGGGCACTAGGACCAGACTTGTGGCTGGCATGCTCTGCATTTCCAGGATGGCTCATGGACAGGGTGAGGTGGTACCGGGGCACTCTGCATCAAGCTGTGATTCTATGGATACTTCAGTAAGAGAAGGCTTTTCAGGCTGATTAAACCTCCATCCTTGCTATGCTTGCTGTGACATTTGCATCTCTCTTTTGTAAAACTTCAGAAATCTTAATCATGTTTGGCCCTGTGAAATGTTAAAAATACCAGCAAAAGTCATCATAGTTTCCATGCAAAAATACACATATTTTGACATTTGGGAACTGGAAGGTGTAATGGGTTAAAACTTTAAGTTTGTTCATCAAAAGCTGACAAAGATATTCCAGTAAGACTGTTGCACCACCTCTAGTTTGTTTAAGTAAATTTCCAGACTTTAAAGGATAAGGAAGGTGAAACCAAAAGACAATAGGTTTCACAAACATTTGTTTATCTGTTTAGTAAACTGTTAATATGGGTGGGGGGTTTGCTATGATTGATAACACAGTATCAGCTTATCCACTCAGTAAACCTAAGATTCCAGGAACTCAGCAGATTGAGCCTAAAAATTCCAGGAATCAGACAAAGGAAAATTACCAACCTTCATCTTCAGACCCCGGGAGGTGGACTATGACCACCTAAACACAAAAGAAGAATACGCAGAGTACTACACATCAGCCCGGAAGAAGGACTGTATAAGAACTCCACGGAAAATCAGAAGAGTGCGGCAGTGTTAGATCGGAGACTCTCCTGTCGCCCAGTGCGCCCGGGGCGCTGACTTTGCCTATTATCGCTTGCTCTATCGATTAATAAATTTCATTTTATTTGGACTTATTAGTCGGTGATTCATTCCCCACCGCAACTAACCTAGAACAAAAGGAACTAATTTCAATTGCTGATAATACACAAAGAGGGCAGGTTGGTGCCTTGGGACCTATGTCTGTTACTGTTGTCTGAAAAATACCTTTTGAAGTGGCCCCCTATGGCCCTGGATGGCCAGAATGGAGGGCCAGGAGGCTAGACAGTGTTTAATACTGAGTCTTTGAGCTTTTAACCTAAATAAAAGTTAAAAATTCATAGAACTATGTATTTATAAAACAAAAGTGTAAAGAAGAGATGTTGTACACTCTCTATGTACAACAGAGAGAGATAGAGTGTTTGTGTGTGTGTGCGCGCGTCACACCTTGAACATACCACATTATAATAACAGACTCTAAAAACATCCATTCTTTTTTATGACCATTATCCATTAGGAAATCCCATGTAAAACTTATTTCTTTGTTCAGAAGTATCTCACCTACTGACAACAATTAGAATTGCTTACAGGGCCTCAGTTGCAAATGCAAAACATTCAAAACTCAAGCTAATTGGTTGCATTAGAAAACCCACTTTGCGTTTCTCAAGAGGTTGATTGTGAGCAATTTTGTGAGCTATTCATGCAAATACCCGGGGGCTGTTTGCATCAAACACTGGGATTTTGTTAGCAGTGAAAGAGGCAAAGTGCACCATGTGTGGGAAAGTAATTCCCTCACAAAATATGTGCTTGGAGGCTACTTAGGTCAAAGGAATTTATTTTTAATTCCATGGCCTGAAGAACTGCCCATCATCTGCTTGTTCAGAAAAAGAGGGTTGAGTCTTTGGGCCCTTTCAGAGCCTTGAATGACTAAAGCTGAAGGGATTTCCCCCAAAAAGCAAGGAGTGCTTTGAGGAGCGGGGCCATACCTGTCTGCAGAACTGACCATGGGCCAAGGGAAGGTGCTGCTGCCCAGAGCCAGCCCGAGGTGTCCCTGAGGATTTGTCACATCCTCTGCCTCCCCTGGCAGTGCTGCCACAGAGCCCAGCAGGAGGGATTCCAGGGATTTGTCACCACGGGGAGGGAGAGCGTCAGCTCCTATTGATATTTCCATCCAGGGCTGGCACTTTCAGGCCAGCAGTGACAAATTCTGCAGCTCTGGCTGCACAGTTGCTCTTGGCAGTGCTGAGGCAGCCTTTGCTGTCAGAGCAAGAGCGTCTGCAGGGGCAGGATGGTGCAGAGATGCCTCTCAGAGAACGGAGAGAACACCTTCAAACAGCAGCTGGCAGAGTTAATGAAGGGCTGGTAAATCCCTTTGAAGGGGCTGGGTTATAAGAACCTCTCTCTGTGAAAATGAGAGACAATAGGAGTGAAGAGGGAATGGGAAAGGGGAAGGGAAAAGGTAAAAAAAACTAGGAAAAGGAAAGAGAAAGGGAGAGAGGGAGAGGATAGAGTCTTTGGAAATTCTGATTTTATCTAAAGGACATTTTCCGACAACGTAAATGTTTGCTACAATAAATAGTGCTTTCCCATATGCTTTGGCTTTCTAGCACTTGATATTAACTGAACACAGTGTGTTATGAACAAAAATTCGGTTAATATTTTTTTCTGTGAGAAAAGGTTACCACTGCTGCTGGGCTGCTGCCTTTGTTATTGTAATCACGGGTCGTTGTCGTTAATGGTTGTTTTTGTATTAGTAAAAGCCCTGGCTGGGGCGAGGTAATGGCCCTTCTCCTGGGTGGGGACCTTGCCCGAAGCTAAGTTTTACCTTTCTCAGAATAGGGAAGATACCTGAGAAGGTGGGGGGGGGGGGGTTATGCAAAGTGACTCCCAAGACCAGAATGCTTTGTGGGACCCCCATCTCCAAACTCATGGAGAAACCCCAAAAACAACGAGCCACCTAAGAGTTGAGAGACTGGAGTGATGTCTGGACGTGAGGAGCCGAGTGCCGAGCCTGCAGAGATGCGGAACACCTTCGGAGCCCCTCTCGCCCTGACCACAGGAGTCGTCCCCGGCGGTGAGACCAGGCCGACTTGGTTAGGAGAATTACCATCTGAAGGGATCAGGCGGCCCTAAAAGTCCCCATGGGGATCTGATCCCCAGCTCTGCCCCTTGTGGACACGGGTGTGCATATTCTCCTTCTCTGAGTTGCCTTGGGAGAGACGACGGGTTGCTGCAGACCCGTCGAGCCGCCCAATCCTGAGCTGATCACTTCTAATAAAGGCATTAGAAAGGAGAAGAAGTCTCCTGGCCCTGTTTATTTCACAGTGAGTTTTAAAAGAGATAGGAAAAAGAAGTTGGTAAAAAGTTTTCCTTCAAGACCAAACATCTGCCAGAGACTGACTGCTGTGGTTAATGGCTTTTGAACATTTACAGGAATGATTGAAGCATTAAAATAATTAAACAGGGTTCTCAGAAGCCAGCATAAGTTGTATTGGTGAGGAGATGAAATAGAGATTCTCATTGCATGTGGGTTTTATAGTCTTGAAAACAGAGGCTTAGTAACAGTATTTCATGCACACACAACAACATAAAGAATGACAGCTCATGCCTTTTTGTCCTTGTAAGTATTTGCTGCAGCAGCCACCTTTCTTTCAAGTAAAGATGTATTCAAAGCCATTTCCCCCCATTTTCTGTTGAAAACTGTTTCATATCAAAAAAGATTAGTACCATATGTAATCTTCTTGTCAATGAATGAGCTCAAATCTCCAGGCAAATATAAAAGGCTACAAGATTTTAGAAGTATGTAAATTGCAGTGTTAATGAACCTGACTTGAATTCAGTTTTGACTTCTGAAGAATTAAAAATCCAAATGGGAATGACACAGCCTCATCTTTCCTTAGTGATATGTGAAAGGCCAGAACAAGAAAAGAGAATATAGTACCTGCTGAGATCAACATGTACTGAGAAATTATTGTTATTATTGAAAGAACAGTTTAAATTACAGGGGGGTCTCTTGCCTTGGTGAGCCTTCAGCCCTCTGTGATACACCTCACCTCAATGTAGACTTCAGGTGGTTTTCTGTTTTCTTTTTCTTCCTCCAAAACACCAAGAAATCAAAATTCTTGGTAAAATCAGGACTTCTACTTTCAGTCAAAGCCAAAGAGAAGCTCTGCAGGGCTTCTTCCTAGATACAGATAAAATACTCTGGTGATCTTATCACACCCTGTTCTCAAACTTTTGGCACCAGCTTCTACTCTGGAACACCATGACTTCCTTGTACTCTGAAAGAGGGAACAAATCAAACCTCAAGGGCTGGTCCTACCTTTAAAACCAGTGTCCCTCCCACCAGAAACTTCTTTTTCTGTTGTGATAGATGAGTGATGTGATGATTGACTCTCACAATTAATAGACAAATATCATGTATATAAGTTAAGAAAAGTTTACAGATTTATAGTTACGCTGTACCCCTCGTGTGGTTATCAAAGGACAGCTGGGGTTGGGACATCTGGGAGGGCTGGCTTGTCGCTATGGCAACACCTGACTCCCAGTCAGGATTTGAGGAAGAGCTCTCCACCACTGGGCAGTGAAGAAGGGGTTGATGGACAGAACTTTGGGAGGGGTTAAAGGGTTAAAAAGGGAAAGCCTCCAGTGTGAGGGGGCTGAGCACATGGCGAGGAAAGTCTTGCTGCCGGTGCTGTAACCTTTTTTCTTTATTCAGTCTTCTGTTGTATTTTTGATAAGGTTTAATAAACCTTCCTAAATATGAAAAGTGAGTGGCTATTTCTCACACTGTGCTCTGCAACCCTCACTCTTTATTACAACAAAATGCTTCTTTTTATTAGGTTTACATCAGTTCCATGTGCTTTTATGAGCTTTTATGCCTTTTTATCTATATATGTTTAATACCACTATCTGCTTATTGCAACATTCCAGGAATCCCTTTTGACTCTTCTCTCCATATTCCTGCAGAGGGTCAGGTCACCCTGGGTTTTACACCAATAAAAATCCAGGTTGTTCAGATCCTAGGTGTGATGGGCAGGTGCAGTTTCCCTGCTGACACAGGGACTGAAGACAAACCCCTCTGTTGTCAATGAAAACAAAAGACAGGAGGAAGTTTCTGCCCATTGGAAAGTCCCCGTTTGCCCTGAAGGACTCTGCCTCTTCTTTCTCAGCAGCAGCTCAGCAGCTGGATGCCAAGGAGGAAAGAGAGGGAGGGGTGGTAGATTTCTGTGACAATTTAACAGCACTTGCAAACAAGAGCTGAGTCTGTCAGTAACATCTCTGCAGAGGCAAGTCCTTGCTGAGGATGCAGAGCTGTGTCACTTGCGTTTAGTTTGCATCGAGTTAATGGCAGGGTGGGTTTTCATGCTGCAGGTGTGGTCCCTGTGACAGCAGCCTGTTCATCCTTCAGGGCGTTTGCACCCACAGGGACAGTGCTGCTCTTGCCAGCACACCACAGTTTGTCCTCATGCCAAAAAGTCCAGGCAGAAATGACCTCTTAAAGGGGCATTTTCCTTTTGCTCTCAAACCAAAGATTTAGATGTAATGGTATAATAGAAACAAATCTTTCCCCCTGTTGTCTGTTGGGACAGGAGGAAAATCCTATCACATCCAGATAGCCAGGCACTGATTTCACTTCCACTCTGGAAATTACTTGCAGGAGCAAGTAAATAAAATTCTGTGCTGGAAGAGTGAAGTCCTGCCACTCTAAATCAGTGTGGTGCTTGAAGGGTTTTGTAGCAGGTTGGCACCTGAGTTGATGCTCAAGAAGTTCATAAGGTCCAACACAGACCTAAGGTTTGCACAGCAGTGTTTAGGCTGACAGCTAAGGGAGCATAAATTAAATGGTCTTTCCAACCCAGAAGGCTGATGAGAATTGTTGGTATTTGTGCTCTCCTTCCTTGTTTAAAGGACAAGCAACATATTTGATGAGATTTTGGCATTGCTGCTAAAAATCATGGCCAGATTAAGTCACCTAAGTGGTTGTTGTGCATTTCTAATTGTGGAGGTCAATATCAGTGTAGCTGCTTCTGGTAATACAAAAAGCTCTTTCAAGACACTTCTTAAGAGAAATGTCTTTTTCCTTTTCACTCTTAACTGTAAAGCCGCTCCAGGATGTACAGCGAACAGGTTATCTAGATTGTCTTTTCACAATAACAGAAACCTTCCCCTGTAATCAGCCTAAATTGCACAATTCTCATCTGTATGAAGGAATTTCATTTAGTCTCTCCTGTAAAGAAGTGATTTCTATGCAACAGGGTTGATAAAGGGCAGACCCAAATTAACAAGAGTGGTATTTGTTAGAGCTGCCATTACTCATCACACACTTTAAACAACCCATACCACTGAGCCCAAAGCTAATATGGCTCCGTGTTAAACATTTCTGATGGATTACAAATCCTTGTGTGAAAATGGAATTAGGATTTAAAGCCAGTATTTCTTCATATACAAGCATTGTGCAAGAACATTGCATCTTCAAAATGGAAACCAAATATCACCTGTACAGGGTAAACACTGCAATAACATGAATACACTTCTCCCATCAGGTTCACAGGCAGCTTACCCAATTCTGCGCTTGCAGATAATCTGTTCTGGCATCTGTTGGGGCCCTGAACCAGGAAAGTCACACTGAAATACTGGGGGATCATGAAAATTTCTCCAGATCCAAACCAGGCTCCAGGTGACACAAGTGACTGCAGACACCTCCAATAATGCAGCAGGGAAACAGGTTTGCTGTGTTCTCTTTGTCATTGTGGGTTTGTAATTCAGACTCACAGAGGGGCTTGAGTTGGAAGGGCCTTAAAGATCCTCTAGATCCAACCCCTCTGCCAGGGGCAGGGACACCTTCCACTAGACCAGGTGGCTCAGAGCCCCTCCAAGTTTGGCAAATACCCAAGGACACCTTTTCCTCTGTTTTGCAAGGTCAGATTTCCATGCTCACCTTGACAGATAGCTCCAGTCTCACACAGAGCATTATCTCTTATCTCCACAGCTCAGCAGAGATCCTGTTTTGGATGGCTCTCACTGCTCCCAGGGACCAGCCACTACCTCTCCTCTTTCTGCTTTCCCTTCCAGGATCAGAGATTTCCTGCTGCTTCCTCCATGTCTGAAACAACTGGAGGAGATGAGGGGCTGAGGATGTGGCTTCCGACAGAGAGCTGATAATGCTCAGCTGAGTATTTTATTCTCCTGCCACTAAGCTGTCAGGCAGCTGCTGAAATTCCTCCTGCTTGGAAAGGGCTGGTGTGAGCAGCAGGGATTGTTGCTGGCTGGAACTTTTCCAAGAGCTGGACAAAAGAAGCATTTTGTGGAAGGTCACCAGCTGCCCTTGGTCAGCAGCACAAGGTGTGAGGTCCCCTTTGAGGGCCATCCCTGCACAAGGACAGCGTGGCCTTCTCCAGTGCCCAGAGCACCTTCCAGGCTTTCGAGCTGGCCTTGTCCCTCATCCTGGAGAAGCAGGTTGCTGCTGGAGCTCTCATATCCACAGTTTCTGGCTGGATTGCTGTGTCTTACCACAGACAGCCCTGGAGGCACCAGTACAGACTCCACAATAAAAGGGGACTTTGTTCCAGCTTTTCCCTTGGACCAGCGTGCAGCAAGCCCACCCGGGCCTCATTCAGGTCTGTGTGGGCTGGTAGTCAGTTTCTGCTGGGAATTTAAAGCTTTTACCCTACTTTCCACAGCAAATAGTGGAGCAAACCCAACTGCACCAACCCCTGAATTTCACTCTAAAAATCACAATTTTCATTTTCCTCTATTCAAGCCTTGAAGAAAACAAACTTTACTTGAGTGAGCTGGAGGCACAGTGTCCTCCAGGATCATTCCTGAGTAGGACAATATTGCAGGGCAAGACTGGCAAACCCAGAGTTTACTGGTGCTTAGGAAGCTTTGCTAAACCTTCCCACGTGCGGTGCTCTTGCACCTCCTGAGCTCCTGGAGCCCTCACTCAGCCCAGGCACAGTTTGGACAGAAGGGGATGGTTCCGTCTGTCACATGTGGGGACAGGAGGAGAGAAGACTTTGCAAACACTGCCACGAGGGCAGGGCTGTTTTCATTGATGGTGCCAAGTGGCAGTACATCATCTTTGATCTAATGTGAGGTGCTGAAGGGCAAAAATTCTCAGTGACAAGGAGAGAGTGTCTCCACTCACACATGAAGGTAAGTGAAGGGGAAAGTGCAATCTGTATTTCATGAGAGGTGTTCCGTTTTTAACAAAATCTTTTTGCAGAAGACATGTCTAGGCAGGGGTGATTCAGAGCATTTTATCAGCCTCACAGAGTATCCCCACATCTGCTTTGCCACATTTTCTCTCTTTTCTTCATTGTGAATGATTTCTCCTGCCAGGACTGCTCCTGCTTGGAGTTCTACTCTCAGTGGAGCCCTGGAGTTTTCTCAGCAGGCCTCTGCAGTGAGTTCTGAGCCAACGTGGGGCTCTGCTGCCAGCCCAAATCTGCGCTTCCCTTGCCCAGCCTGAGTGCAGGTGGGGCATGTGCTGGGCATGGCTGGAGATTTGCATGGCCAAAATCCTCCAGCACTTGCATCTGCTCATGGCTTTGGGTAGCACAAATCACAGAACACTCATCGCAGCTGACAAATGGCATTTCTTGCAGATTGCTCAGCCACACTGCTGAGCCACAAATACATGAGAATCAGTTTCAGGTTAAAAATGTCATTTATTACAAAGTGAAACACCCACGCTGACAATATAGAACTATACAAATCTCAATTTAGGTAAAAACCAGGAATTTATTAGATAATTACAACCTATGTAATACTATACAAATACCAACTTCAGTTAATTTATTGCCAACCTCCACAACAACTCACTATACACAAAGATCAATTAGGTGTTTAACAACCTAATTTATTACATATTACTACAAGGATTAAGCCCATCTAGGAATACAAAAATATCTCCATAGATATGTAAATAGAATTACATCCAGAAACAGATAAATATGCATATAAAAATAGACTTATATACCTATACAAATACCAATATTCCTATTTTAAAAGCCATATAATAAAAATTATATCAAAAGAAATACCTACACAACTTTACCCACAGGAAATAGAAATTAACACAGATATAACAATGTCCAGATAAATTTATACACATATATGTACTTTCAAAAAAAATATATACATAGCATACATTCATAACAAAATAAATATACGTAAATATAAGAATATACACATGGAAATAAACATATACAAATAGCAACCCAAATATGGAAATACACATATAATAAACTGTGGCTACGTGCAAGTCCGTGTATCTTTAAACAGCACTCCAAGCAGAGGGATCCCAGCTGCCCCACCTTCAAAGCCTCTCCCTCGGTCTCCTCCTCCCGTGCAGAACAGCTCTCCTGGACAGCGACAGCAGATGGGACATCTGGGAAGCAAAGGGAACACTGAGTGAGTATGGGGACGTTTCCCTTGGCAGCAGCTGCACTTCCATCAGGGCAGAGGAAATGTCAGAGCCTCCCCAGGAGGGTCGGAAAGAGAAAGCAGCCGAGCGGGCCAGGCTGTGGTGAGCGCAGCCGCGGCGGGACTGTCCCGCAGCCCCGGCAGAGCCGGCACAGCTCCCGGGCCCTGCCGGCACAGCTGCCTTGCCCAAGGACAGCCCCTGTGCCAGCCGGGGCAGCTGCGCTGAGCAGCCCCAGCACGGGCAGGGCCCGCTCCTGCCCCGCCGGGCAGTGCCCACGGCCGCAGCCCACGGCAGCCTCAGCCCCAGCCTGCCTGCCCGGGCCTGTGGCCTCACCCGGGCTCTCTCCAGGCTGGCAGCAGCAGGTCCCCGTTCACTGCTCTTGCTGCTGGCCTTCAGCTCCTCCCTGCTGCCTCCCGTCAGTCTCTGGCTGTCCTCAAGGTCTTCCTTGCAGCTGGGGCAAAAGTGGAGGCTCTGGAATTGCTTCCAAGGCCTGGCAGAGCTGCAGTCCCGGAGCCCTCTGTGCTCCCTGCTGGCCCCCTCCATCCCCTCAGCCCCGCCATGCTCTCGGTGAAGCCCCAGCCCCCTTCAGTTTCTTCAGCCCCTCACAGTCCTCTCACCCCCCTCAGTCCCTTCTGAGCCATTCCATCCCCTGAGACCCGCCACCCCTCAGCCTGTGCCACTTCCCTGTCACCTCAGTGCCACCATGGCCCTCGGCTGCCCCACAGCCCTCAGCCCCAGCAGCAGCTCAGGGTCACCGTCCCTTGGGCGCCACCGCCCCCTCAGCCCCCTCAGTCTCACCGTCCTTCAGCAGCTCCTCAGGGGACAGTGCCTGGGGCCAGCGGCAGCTCCCACCGCTCCAGGGACAGCCGGGGCTGGAAGTGCTGCTCCGCCCGGCCCGGCCGCCAGCTCGGACCCAGCACAGGGACAGGGGACACAGGGGGCACCGGGGGAAAAGCAAGAGGTGAAAAAGGCAGCCGAGGGGGAAAGAGGTACAAATGCAGCCTAGGCCTACACAAACAACAATCTATCCATCAATCTCTCCATCTAAACATTCCTATTCCTCTTACTATATAACTATACACATTTATAAATCTAACTTCATTTACATATATAGATATATATGTATATGAATTATAAAATATTATTATATCACTTCTCTAACTGTATACATATCCACATTTAACTGTACAGATCTATCAATATATGCCCATGTAAACAGAACACTATCATCTATAGATGGAACCATAACCACTAATAAATAGAACCATAGAAATCTATAAACATATCTACAAACAGAGGACTTCTACCTGCCTGATGGTCACAGGCTCTCCCCTGTCTCTTCCTGCCATGCAGGGCAGCCCTCCTGGAGATGTTGGTCAGATGGCATCTGGGAAGCAAAGGGAACGCTCAGTCAATATTGGCCCTTCTGTACCTTTCCCTTGGGCAGCAATTGTCCTTCTACCAGGGGCTGTCAAAGATGGCCTGAAAGGCAGACTCTCACTTGGCAATTGGAAGCAATCTGCCCTTAAAAGAACAGGGACCATTCCAAGTGTTCAAAAGTGTGTTTCAACACATTGAAGTATCTCGATAAAGTCTCAGCACTCACAATGCAAAGGGCATCCACAAGAGCTTGAAACACAGACAGTCCCAGCTGCCACAAGGAAGCCCAGCCTTGTTCTTTCTCTGTGCTGACAGAGACCTCAGTCCTCACTGAAATGGCTGAAGCTGAAGGTGCTGGAAGCTGAGTCATGAACCAGCTCCATTTCCTGGCATCTACAAACTGCCCTCTGCAGTGAGCAGCAGCTGCTGCAACTCGACCATCAGCTCTGGCAGGAAGGGCTGGGAGGGACAGAGCTCCCCACAAGGCCTGCAGGCTGCACCAGCTTGGCTAAGGAATGGATCCACAGTGCTCGCTCTCTCCTCTTAGGCCTCCCTAATCAGGGGTCATTCAAGCTTTTCCTTTTGTTACTGGAGTTACTGTGATTTTTCAACTGGTTGGCTTCTGATGTTGTGCTCCTTGTTTTTCTTGTGGGTCAGGACCAATACCAGCAGACAGATACTACATTTAGTCAGTGATTTGGACTTCCACCCTGACTTTTTGCTCTTTTTTTCCCCTGTTCCTTCAAGAGTCACTTAGCCTGGCTTCCCCTAGCACCCTGCAGCAAATTCATTCACCAACTTCAGCACAAAACTGGGACACCTGGCTTGGTGACACAACTCCCACAAGGGCAGGTTTATTCCCCGCTCTCTTGCCCCAGCGGGGTCAGGGTCAGAGCCTCTGGAGAAGCGTGGAGAGCAGGGCTCAGGCAGGTTGTGCCCGTGCAGGATTTGAACTCAATGCACCAGGAAGCACCAACCCTGCTCAGAGCAGCCATTGTTGTAGTGTGTTGTTAAGTTTCTTGTATTGCTCCCCCATTTTATGTATTGTTTCCCCCTATTCAATGTAAATGGTTCTGCCCTCCCCAGTTTTCCCGCCTTAGCCCTACTGACAGTTATGTTACTATGGTTACCCCTGCCCTTGGTTAGTGTCAGTCACCTAAGTTATATAGTTCCTCCTCCCCTTTATTCCCTTATTTGTAGGCTTTCTCTCCTCCCTGGGCCCAGTCAATCACCCCCCCACTCCTCCCAACTTTCCAGAATCTTCCCCTCTCTGGGGATTGTGGTTGGCTGTGGTCCCGGGGTCCCTCCTTTACTTTGTATTTATTGGTTTCCCCTTTATGTCAATTATGTTAAGTTCATCCCTCCACCCTTCATGATTGGTTTAATGTAAATCCCTCCTTTGCACACCCACCCCCTTTATAACCTCATGTCACCCCCCATTTCTTGGTCTCTCCCTGGGGTTCTTCCTTTGGATCCTTTGCTGTGGCTACTCCTTGGATGTCATCTTGGCTCTTTCATTAAACCGTAGTTAACCCCACCGAGAGTCCAGCTCCTTCTTTCGCAGTTGCATAGGCGGTGAGACCAGTCCGTAGTGTGAGCACAGTCCCAGGCCCTCAGACGCCAAGGAGTGCTTGCACTGAATTGCAGCAGGGTGTCGGCCTGCCCACTGCTAGCCGGACACTGACCATCCCAGGCCAGATACACCCTCGCCGCAAGCCATCTCACACCTCTGTAAACCAGTGTGGGCTCTGTCCTTACCAGGCTCCTTGGGCTCCTGGGAACTGTTCCTGCAGCTCTTGGTGCCAGGCAAAGCTCCCTCTGCTGCAGCTCTGTTCACAGGCTCCCCTCCTGAAGAATCTGGGGCAACACCAACATTGCCCTGAGCAGAAAAACAGAAAGAAAGGAACCCAAAGATCACTCACTGTTTTGCTGGAATCATGTCAGGGATACAACAACTCCTTCTCCACTCCCAAAGGACATGGAACACAGAGGAGGGAACACTGCCCCCACCGTTGACATGACAAGCTTTTTAAACTCAGGATTCAGGGGGCCAAGGTGAAACTGAAGCTCTTACAGAATGACCTTTGAGACAAAAGTGGAACACAGAAAACCAGAAGACACTAAGTGAGGGGACATGTCCTCACGCTCTGACCCCGCCTTATCCCAGAGCTGTGAGAAATCAGCCAGCACAAAGCCAGGGCTCTCCTTGCTGCCAGCACAGCTGCCAGCAAGGGCAGAGCCCGCTCCCAGCCCTGCCCAGGGCTGTGTGCTGCAAACCCACAGACAAAGCACACATTTCTGCCTGGGGTCTCAGCATCCCCAGCCAACCGCTCACACAACCCATCACAAGGTGCTGCTTCTCGGAGCCCTCTGCTGCTGCCCCATGTGTGTCACCCAGGCAAACATTTATGCAGCCAGGGTATTTCTAGGATCACATTTGTGATCAGTGGCAAAAATCTGTAAAACAGGAGAGTAGAAAAAAAAAAACCCAAAAGGCAGGAAAAGCCAGACAACCAAGTAGTGTTTCTGTTCCATTGAGGAAGTAAATGTCCACAATGAAGCAAATTACCTTTGGACACAAAGATATTCTTCCTATGACCAGTTTCAGAATATTCATCTCTTCTGCCATAGCCTGTCCATCAGAACCCTAAAGATTCTGGTTCCCAGCCTGCAATGTTTCCTTTTATTATGGAATAAAATGCTTCTGAAAACTGCTGTGTGTGACTTTACAGAAGACAAAAGTCATGCTACTTGAGAATAAGGTATTGGTAAATCCAAAAAATCCCATTCTCCCCTTGAGTCATAATCATGTACTGCAGGCAATGGGTCAGCACATCAACAGAAAGAGAGACATTCTTTGGCCAACACGTGTAATTATCTGCAAAAGGACAGAGAGCTGCAGCTGCAGCCCAGCCCCAGCCACGGCTCTGGGAGCGCCCACACCACGGCAGGGCTCACACAGCAGCAGCAGCTGCAGCCCAGCCCTTGCTTTGCCTTGGCCTTCCCACCCAAAAGAGGCACAGCCCACATCTGCTGCTGCTACAGAGGCACCTCTGGCAAGCCCCTCCCTGCACGGGACACTTGGCCTTCAGCGCCACTTCTCCAAACACTCTTCTCCTCTTTCCCAGCAAATAAAACCTCTTCTTCATTTATTCTCCATCTCCTCTTTTGGAAATCTTTCTTTTCCAAGAATAATTCAATAACTAAATAATGATGAAATAAGTTCAATTAAAGAAGCCTTTGCTTCTCAGGCATGTAACAAGGTTCAAAAGCTCTCAGTCCAGCCCCTTTTATCCCCATCCAATGGAATTACCTGAGCAGAGGGAGATCTCTCAGACAGGGACCTCCTGATCTCCCAAGTCATTTTCTCTACGGCAAGGCCTAGATCTGCTGGTGGCCATTCCTCCTCCCCAGGTGCATTCTGTGCTGAGCTGGAGGCCGTCCATGCTGCACAGACTGTACTGCCAGCGGGAGCGCTGGGCCCTGAAGTGCCCGGGGTCACTGCAAGAATCTAAACACATTGGTCAGGCTCCACAACGTGGCTGTAGGACACAGAGCTCTAGTGCTGCTGTGGATCAAACATCACGGGAAACACACAGGAAAACCAGCCAGAGAATCTTTTGGCCTCCTAGGTGCCCCTTCCTAGTAGGCTTGACAACTTCTGGTTGAGAATGACAGAGGCTTGTGGAAAACTACTTCAAACGGTCACTTTTCATGACCTTTTGGAAAAACAAGGCTACAACTCTTTTCCTACCTCGGGGGTCATAGGCTGGGGGCTGCTGCTCCCTGTGGAGCTGCTGGAAGCTGCAGGGCTGGATCGCAAGCACCTCCCGTTCGGCCGGAGGCAGCTGCTCCCCATAGAGCTCCTGCAAGTGGCTGCAAGGTCCCTCCCGCCCAAGTGGCAGTGGCCGCCCCCGTAGAGCTCCTGGAAGCGGTTCAGCTCCTCCCGCTGGGCCGGCAGCGCCCGCTCCTGTGCAGCAGGAGGAAGCTGCTGGGCGGGCACCCGTCCGGCAGAGGCCGTGCCCCGGGGAGCTGCTGGAAGCCACAGGGCGAGCGCCTGCTGCCCTCCCGGCCTGCCGCTGGCCGCTGCCTGTTGGCCGCGCTTCAGCGCTTCATGCGCAGCAGGAGGTTGGGACGGTCGCGGCGAAAGCAGGGGTTGCTATAGTGGAGCCAGGCCCCGGCATCGCCCGGCGCAGCCGAGTCGACCCAGCCCGGCACCTTGCGGAAGCCGTAGCGGTAGAGCTGCTGCATGAAGCTGCGGAACTGCGGTGGCCCTGAAGGTGTGCGGGACCGGGGCCAGCCCATGGCCACGGCCCGTGTGGGCGTCGCCCGAGTTGAGCAGCTCCTGCTCGAAGAGGGAGCGGTTGATGAGCAGCCCCTGGGCTCGGCTGTCCCAGCGCACGGAGCGGACGCGGGGGCTGTTCACCAGGCGCCACAGCTTGGCGGGGAAGGTGCTGGAGCTGAGCCCAGCGGGCAGCGGCAGCTCCGCCATGGCGCCGATCGCCGCCTGTGGCCCCGGCGCGGGCCGGCTTTGGCAGGGACGAGCCCGGCAGAACCAAGGCCGCGGGCACAGCGCGGGCGGGGCGGTTCCGGGCTGGCCGGGCTCGGTGCGAACCCCCTCGTTCTGTGGCTGCAGTCATCCCTCTGCCTTGGCTTTGCGGCACAGCCCCGAACCAGCAAGACAAGCGCTGGAACTTTCAGAAAGGTCTAAATTGAGGAATCCCATCGTCTTTGCCTTCACTGGACAAAGTCTTGCCCTTTGTCCAGTGAAGGCAAAATCACTCTTATTTCTGCGTGCCTGAAGGGACGGAAAAGATGTTAGAAAGAGTAACTTAAGTATTTTAGCTGATGTTGCAAACAGAGTTCCCCACTTCAAAGTAGAAAGGTTAAATCGGAGAAGGGGAAATGGTGAAGAGGAGAGAATTGACGTTCTTTTTGCCCCTTTTCCCGCCAACTGGTTCTTTCTCGCGGTCCTCACACGTCTTCAGCAAATTTGGCACATTTTTGATTCTTTGAAGATAGAAGAAGCAACAGGAAGGGGCAGCAAATTTGTCAACATTTTCATCAAAGCTAAAATCCTGCCCCTGGAAGGATGTTGCGTTACGTAAGGGATTAATTGCCTACAGTTAAAGTGAACTCATGCTGGTGTTTTCACTAAGAGGTTTTGCATTTTTCTTTCCTCAGTAAAAATTTCTTTTCAATGTAACCTAACAAAGGTGGTCTTGCAATGATCTGTGCTTAGTGTCACTTGTTCTTTTTATTTTAAATTCTCTCTTGAACTAGAAACAGTTTTCGTAGCAGGAAATAATAGACCTTTCATCTAATTTAGTTCCTGCCCCTTAAGGAGTACTGGGGGCGCACTGGGGCTTTTTAAAATGTCCTTACATCATTTAACCATGAGGGCTCAACCCTGTCACTTCAGACACTGTCCTGTGGGTTGAAATAAACAAAAAGAGGGCCAGGAGACTTCTTCTCCTTTTTAATGCCTTTATTAAAAGTGATCAGCTCAGGATTGGGCGGCTCGACGGGTCTGCAGCATCCATCGTCTCTCCCAGGGCGACTCAGAGGAGGAGGATATGCACAGCTCTGTCCACCAGGGGCAGAGCTGGGGATCAGATCCTCTTAGGAGCCTTCAGGGTCTCCTGATCCCATCAGATGGTACCTCGGTCCGGGTCTCGCTCCCCTCCCAGACCTGGCCCGGGGGATCTCGAGGACAGGGTGAGGAACGATGAAGGTTTCCCGCATCTCTGCAGGCCTAGCGCTCGGCTCCTCACATCCAGACATCACTCCAGTCTCTCAACTCTTATTTGGCTCGTTGTTTTTGGGGTCTTCTCAGTACAGTGGAGGACCATGCTGCATTGGTCTTGGAGTCACTTTGCATTACCCCCCCCACCTTCTCAGGTGTCTTCACTATGAGAAAGGTACAACTTAGCCTCGGGCAAGGCGCAAGGCTCTGCTGATACAAAAGGATCGATTAGCCTCAACGACCCGTGATTACAATAACGAAACACACAGAACTTGGGCAGGGCCAGTGGTCTGGCTGCCTTTTTGAAACTTTTTCTCATAAAAAAAACATTAACCGTATTTTTGTTCATAACAGTCCCCCCTCTTTTTCTTTGATCGAGCTTAAATTCTAAGCTCGCATCAACTCCCAATTTTTTGTTTTGAATCTACTATAAATCCCTTGTGCACTTTGGTAATCATGGTTACTTAACCTTGTTACTTTCCTTGGTTTCTTCAGGTTGGTCTGCACGGCCAGTACTATTTTACTAAAACAGATAAACAAGCATAGTAAAAAGAGCAATCCTCCAAGTATACACACACTGAGAAAAACTACCTTCTCCCATACATCCTTTTTGAAAATCTTTAGGTTCTCCCACCCACTGGGATCAAGTGTAGGAGTTTGATCTTCATTATTTACACATGCTAACCTTTTTATTTCGTTTGGAATGTTCCTAATAATTGAATTCTTAATTTTTAATACTGTCTGGAGCCGGATAACTTTGTTTAACATAGATATTGGGATCCGAATTTGGCTTTTACAATTTTGGATTTTCTCAATTTCTATTTCACTGTGCCTGTTCTGTTTAATTTCTCCCAAATTATTATATATAGGAACTCCCAAACTTGATCCAGTTTCTTTGGGTAATAAGAAAATTGGTTTTATCACTCTAGCGGTGCAGCTGCCAGACAAGATCAAATCTAGGGGTTTAAGGCTCCCCTGAAATGTGTTCCTAAAGGGGTTTATCTCTTTTCCAGTACACTCATATAAATACTTGTAATAAACAAATTTTCTTAACCATTTTCACCATTTCTTTGCTTTTTACTAGATCTGCTGAGCTTGTTTCAGCAGCATCCCATTCAAAGCACAACCAGGCTTCCCCTATAGGGCACTCTCCTAGGAGTGGCTGCCTAAAAGTGGCAGTATTGTATACTATCCAATACACTCTTATTTTTCTGATAAAGGACCAATTGGGAGAGGTTAACACAATCAGGGTTAGAACTGATGTGGACTCTCGACAAGGAGCTCACTTCCTCCTCACAGAGGGGTTGCTAGCATTTACTGCACAGCTCAGCTGGGCTCCCCTGAGCACCACCAGCCATCAGAGCCATCAGCACTACCCTTCCCAAGAGTCCGGTATGGGTCATCTTGCACAGCCTGCCCACCCGGCCTTGCCTCTTGGGGAATTTTATTGAGGAAAAGCTTCCAAGCTCTTTAGAGTCCCTTCTACCCGTTTCTCTGGTTAAACCTCTCTTGGTCTGTTCCCTACCAATTTTGGTTTCCCCTCCCAGGGGAGTGTTCTGTAGAGGATTAACCTGGAGTCTTTAGAAATAAATTGGAGAATTAACCAGAATTACTTATTTACAGTCTAAAACTTTTTACCAACATAATTTGCACAGAACAGTCTTAAAACATTTTAAGCAATATTAGAACTCTTAACAAACAATTTTTTTCCCACACAGTTCAGTCTTTTTGACTCTTCCTTCTGAGAGTCAACTTTAAATCCTTTGGTCCTTTTACCACAGTGTACTCAGGTGATTTAGCTTGTGAAGCAGATGAATCTCGTCCAGCGCCGGGGGGTGAGAGTGGTGTAGACTCTGGTCCAATGCCAGAGGGGGAAGCTGATGTTGGATCCAGTCCTGTACCTGGGGGTGAGACTGACCCTTTTATTCTTGTGATATGAGTCCAACCTTTTCCTTTGATCCGCACAGCTGAATTTGTGATCAGGAGCACCTGGAAGGGGCCTTCAAATTTAGGCATTAATGTTCCTGTAGTCCATGATTTTATCAAAACCCAATCTCCTGGACTAATGTTGTGAACTTTTGTGTCGAGAGGGGAAGTTTGAGGAAGGTATCCTTTCTTTCTAAGTCCCTCCAGAGTTCTTCCAATTATTTCTAAATACTTTCTGGTAGCTTCTTCCCCTTCCAGATAGTCTCCTGTGCTATAAGATGTTAACAAGAATGGCAGCCCAAACATCATTTCATAAGGTGAAATTCTTATGTCAGCCCGAGGTCTTGTTCTGATGCGCAATAGCGCTAGGGGCAAACACTTCAGCCAATTCATCTTTGTTTCCTCAATCAATTTAGTTAATACATTTTTGAGAGTTTTGTTCATTCGCTCCACCCTCCCAGAACTCTGGGGGTGCCACGGAGTATGCAACCTCCATTTCATTCCTAAAGCCTCAATTATATTTTGTAATGTTTGGGACACAAAATGTGGACCTTGGTCTGAGTCTATGGTGTTCACAATACCATATCTGGGGATAATATTCTCTAGGATTGCTTTTGCCACGACTTGAGCTGTTTCCTTCCTGGTCGGGAAGGCTTCTACCCAGTGTGTGAGGTGATCAACTATAACCAGTAAATAATCTGTATCCTTGCACTGGGGGCATTTCAGTGAAATCTATCTGTATGCTTTGGAAGGGTCTCAAGGCTAATTCCCTTCCTCCAGGTGCTACTTTTCTCATAACTTTCTGGTTCACTTTTTGACAAATGATACACCCTCTGGTAACAGCTTTAGCCAGGCTATATACCCTGATGCATAGGTTATTTCTTAGGAAATGATCACATAGTCCTTGGACTCCCCAGTGAGTTAATTTATGTAGTTCTGTTAGCACTGTCCAAGCCAGTGCTTTATTCAAAAACACCTGTCCATCTGAGGTTAACCACTCTCCCTGTGGTCCTTGATATAACTTTAAATCTTTTATTGCTTCTAATTCTTCTTCACTAAATATAAGTTCCTCCCCTTTTTCAGGTGTCATTTTTGTCTTCAAAATTTTTACTGGGTCCCCTGGTTCTAGAGCTGCTTCTTTGGCTATCTGATCAGCCAGTCGGTTTCCTTTAACTTCTAAACTGTCTCCTCTTTGGTGCCCCTTTATATGGACCACTGCTATTTCTATAGGTTTTTGTAGGGCTTCTAGTACTGATCGGACTAGGTTCTCATAGGCTAAGCTCTTTCCCTTTGAACTTAAATACCCATGTTCCTTCCATATTTTCCCAAATGTATGAACTGTCCCATATGCATATTGGGAGTCCGTATAAATGGTTCCCCGGTCCCCCTCCAGTAAGTCCAGTCCCCTTTTCAGGGCATGTATTTCACAACTTTGGGCTGACCAGCTTGGGGATAGTTTCCCTTTTTCTGCAATTTGTAATGTTTCTCCATCTATAATGGCATAACCTGAAGCTCTTTTTCCATTTACTACCCTCGAAGAGCCATCTATGAATAAGCTTCTTCCAGTTGCTAGAGGCTGATCTTCCAAATCTTCTCTTACTTTTGTTTGGAGATAAACCAATTCTAGACAATCATGTTCTAAATTCTCTATAGGCTCTCCCATTAGGAATTGTGCTGGATTGAGGGCATTTGATGTGATAAATTCTAAGTCCTCTGTATTCATTAGTATTATCTCATATTTTAATATTCTAGCATTGGTTAACCACTGCGGAGCTCTCTGTCTCAGTACTGCCTTAAGATCATGAGGAGTATGCACTTTAATTTTTCCCTGTAAGGTCAATTTTTGAGTCTCCTCTATCAGGATTGCAGTTGCTGCTACTGCCTGTATACAAACTGGCCAGCCTCTAGCCACTGGATCTAACAATTTGGAGATGTAAGCCACGGGTTTCCTGCACCCTCCCCACTCTTGAGTTAATACTCCATAGGCTATACCTCCTTCTGCACTCACAAACAGGTCAAAGCCCTTCCTGAGGTCTGGTAAGCTTAGGACCGGGGCAGAAGACAATTTGTTTTTTAAGTTTTCCAATTGTTGATCATCTTCAGCTGTCCAAATTAGGGGTTCTGGATCTACTAGTTTATTGTACAGGAATTTCACACTCTGTGTGTATTGATCCAACCATAACTTACAATACCCGAACAAGCCCAGGAGTTTTCTCACATCTCTTTTCGTTTTTGGGGCCGGGAGAGCTAAAATACCTGAAATTCTGTCAGGGCTTAGTTTCTTATACCCTCCCCCTATTATGTGCCCCAAGTATGTTACTTCTGATTGCACAAATTGTAGTTTCCCTTGGGAAACTTTTAGTCCTTTCTCCCCCAGAAAATTCAAAAGTTTAATACTAGTTTGTCTGACCTGATCTTTTTCCTTTCCTGATACCATCAGGTCATCAACATACTGCAAGATCTGCACTTCTTGTTCAGGGACAAATTGTTCCAGCAAACTCTCTAAAGCTTGTCCAAAGAGATTGGGGGATTCAGTGAACCCCTGTGGTAATCGGGTCCACCTTAGCTGTTGTCCCCTTTTCATACTCAGGTCCTCCCATTCAAAGGCAAACCAATCCCTACATTCTGTTGCCAGAGGACACGCCCAGAAAGCGTCCTTCAAATCTATGACAGTGAACCAAGCATGTTCTCTTGGAATTCTGCTTAGGAGACTATATGGGTTGGGCACAACTGGATGTCTGGCAATGGTTCTTTTGTTGACTTCCCTCAAATCTTGTACCAGCCTATATTTCCCTTCAGCCTTTTTAACTGCCAGTATAGGGGTATTATGTGGTGACATGCAGGGTTCTCAAATTCCCTCCTGCAACAGTTGCTCGATGACTATAGCAAGCCCCTTCTTTCCTTCTAGGGAAATCGGATACCGTTTAACCCGTATGGGTGAGGTATCATCCTGCATTTTTATTGTTATCGGTGGAATGTCTAATAAGCCTCTCTTTCCCCCCTCAGCCCATACCTCAGGATTTATTTCTGCAACATCTCCTTGAGACAGCTTCATCACTTGTACTACCATCCTCCCTTCCCTTGGAACAATCCCAACCCCCAAATGGACTTGCAGATCCCTTCCTAACAAACTTTTTTCTAAGTTAGGCAGATAAAGAAAATTAGCTTTACATTGCCTTGAGTTTCCAATTATTTTAACTTCTTCAATCACCGATGCTCTAAATGGTCTCCCCTCTGCACCCAATACTTCACAAAATTGTCTCCCAATTTCCATACCTTGTGGTATTTTGTTGAGACAGGACTTATCTGCCCCTGTATCAACCAAAAATTTAAATTCCTCATTTAGGGGTCCCACTTCAAAATTTACCAAGGGCTCTTCTAGATGTTTCATCGGGTCCCCTATAGTAAAAAGCCTTTGACACCCCTAGTCCTTCCCCTTAAGAATCCTTCCTAAATTCTCCTGTTCCTTGGCTATTGCCTCATCGAGACTGAGCTTTTTACAAAACCTCCTGATGTGTCCTGCCTTTCCACAGTAATAGCAATGTCGTTCTCTCAAAGGGACTTGAGGTCTCTCCATCCCTCTTGCACCTGACAGTACTGACCTATGCTTGCCTCCTCCTGGTGGTGGACCCACCCCCCCTGCACTTTCTCTAGCTACAGCAACCATGATCTTAGCCTTGGCCTTTACTTTTTCTTCCTCCCTCCTTAAATACACCTTCAATGCCTCCTTTAATAACTCATTAATGTCCTTCTCTTGCCAATCTTCCATCTTTTCCAGTTTTCTCCGTATATCAGGCCAAGATTTGGTAACAAATTGGACTTTTAGTAGCATTTGACCTTCCGGGTGTCTGGGTCTATTCTAGAGTACAACTGGAAGTTCCGCCTTAGGCGATTAAGCCAGGCAGCAGGAGCTTCATCCTTCTCCTGTGTACCCTCAAATGCCAATTTGGTAATAGTTCCTTTGGGAACTGACTCTTTGATCCCCCGTATTATCAAAGACCTATATTCCCTCATGGCTTTCCTCCCCTCCTCCTGATTAGGGTTCCAGTTGGGCTCCGTTAGTGGCAATTTCTGTTCACCTGTTGGCACCTGGGGTCCTGGACTGTTATCTTTCTCCCAAATTTTTATGCCAGCCGCCCTTATCATCTGGACCTCTTCTGGAGAAAATAATATACTCAGGATGGAATTCATCTCCCCGCAAGTGTAGATATTTGGACCTAGAAATTGATCCACTTGGTTGGCTATGCCCACTGGGTCCTCAACTAAATGCCCCAACTCTTTCTTGAATCCTCTCACCTCAGAAGCAGTTAGGGGAGCATTCACAAAGCCAACCCCTCCCACTCCTCCCATAGGAACCTCTCTGAGGGGAAAGGGTCTCTCTGCCTTGGAGGTCTTGGATCTGGTGCTACAGTACGGCCCATCTTCAGATGCCAAACTACTTTGAGGGTTTTCTGGGTTACCCTGAATGTTCTGCCCATCAGCAGGTGTATTTGCTGATAGCTGTTTACTGGGCAAGGAGGCATTTGTGTCCCAACTAGGAGGAGGTAAAGGGACAGCAATAGGAGGGGGAGAAGAGCCTGAGTAGTTATTAAGCGGAGCTGGAGAAGGGGTGGAGAATACAGCAGGTGGAGTAGGCCCTTGTGGTGGTGCAGAAGGAACTGGAGGAGATACTGGGTTTATCATAGCTGAAGCTGAAGAGGTAGAAGGAGGAGTTTGAGCAGGTGGTAGTGAGATGGCAGCCGGGGGAGGAACTGGACCTGCCATTTGAGGTGCTTGAAGAAGAGGATTATAAAGTGGAGGGGCAGAAGGAAGCAAATAATCCAGGGGGTTCCATCTTTTACTAGTCCTATCATCCCCTCCTTCATTTCTCTGTACCTTACAAATTCGCACCCCTTCATCCTCAACAGCGCTCTTTACCCAGCAAGATACATACAGTAATTGCTCAGGATCAGTATCCCCTCGAGCTGTCAGATAATTATTTAATTGTTGGCACATCCACTTATCCTTTGTCCCACACCAAGGCCATCCTCCTTGCACCTCTAATTCTGGCCAGACTTCCATACAATAATGGATCATTTTCACTTTATCTAATCCCTCCGTGGCCTCTATAGAATCCCATTTTACTAACAGTTCTCCTAAGGGACTACTAGGAGGTATATCCCTCAGTCTCTTGCCAGTCTTTTTACTACTACAACATCCCATTTCCCAAGTCTCAATAAAAAAAATCCCGAAGGTGCCTCTACTGACCGGGAATTTCAAAAAAACCTTCTTTGAGGAGCTCCAGCCTCCTCCGCTGAACTTCAAATTTCTGCCTGATGCTCAGGACTTTATACTGAAACAACTGCCCAATCTCTTGATTGCCCAACTTCCCAGTGTCAGGTCTTAAATCTATCGGGACTTAAACACACGAAACCACGGCGTAAGAATCCGGGTCGTGCCTGCCACCCTCAGTCAGGAGAAACAACTGCCTGATTTTTAGTTTGCCTAACCTGCCAATTTTTAGGCTTCACCATATCAGGACTTAAAAGCAAACCGCAGCCTCCTTCGCTGGGGTTTGTGCCTGACTCCTTTGTCAGGACTTACTTTGCCTGCAGGGCTTGTGAAACACCCGAATCCTTCTCGGGACTGACAAATTTACTCGAATCCTTCTCGAGACTTACAAAAGTGCCTGACCTCCCTTTGTCAGGACTTTGGGGGGCGTGCCACTCATACACAGTAATTCACTCCACACGCCCGGAGTGGGGGGGCCCTTTATTCCCCCTTGGGAGACGACTTCACTCACGCTAATTCCACTCGCGTCCCCCTGTTCCTGGCCGCTTTTCTCGTGAAAAGACGGAACCGCAGTACTGAGGGGTCCCTCTCACTTCGAAGGTCCGGCTGCCGGCCCTCGTCTCACTCACACACACATGCGCACGTCTCCCACTCCCGCCACCGAGTTTCTCACCAGTCCGGTGCTCCAGTGCTCCTCTGCGTCGCTGTCCTGAGCTGGTCCCTTTTGGTCCTGGTAGCCAGCTGTCCTCTGAAGATCCAAGATGGTCAGTCCTGAGTCCTCTTGCGGCATGGCTATCCCGGACAAGGCCCCAGCTGAAATAAACAAAAAGAGGGCCAGGAGACTTCTTCTCCCTTTTTAATGCCTTTATTAAAAGTGATCAGCTCAGGATTGGGCGGCTCGACGGGTCTGCAGCGTCCATCGTCTCTCCCAAGGCAACTCAGAGGAGGAGGATATGCACAGCTCTGTCCACCAGGGGCAGAGCTGGGGATCAGATCCTCTTAGGAGCCTTTAGGGCCTCCTGATCCCTGTCAGATGGTACCTCGGTCCGGGTCTCCCAGACCTCCTAGTCCTGGCCCGGGGATCTCGAGGACAGGGTGAGGAACGACGAAGGTTTCCCGCATCTCTGAAGGCCCAGCGCCCTGCTCCTCACATCCAGACATCACTCCAGTCTCTCAACTCTTATTTGGCTCGTTGTTTTTGGGGTCTTCTCAGTACAGTGGAGGACCATGCTGCATTGGTCTTGGAGTCACTTTGCATAACCCCCCCCACCTTCTCAGGTGTCTTCACTATGAGAAAGGTACAACTTAGCCTCGGGCAAGGCGCAAGGCTCTGCTGATACAAAAGGATCGATTAGCCTCAACGACCCGTGATTACAATAACAAAACACACAGAACTTGGGCAGGGCCAGTGGTCTGGCTGCCTTTTTGAAACTTTTTCTCATAAAAAAACCATTAACCAAATTTTTGTTCATAACATGGGTGACATGCTGACACAGGGATTGTTGGTCTCCTCACATTCTGGAGTAGCTTTTTGGACTGATTGTTTTAAAGATGCTCTGTCAACTCTGTGTGCTGGCTTTCTCAGAAAAATTGAAACCTACTACCTAGAAAATGTCTTCCCAATTCATCTTAAATAGCTTAAAACAGACCCTGAATTTCAAATGATCCACCTTAGTGGGATGGGGTTTGTCTGTCTTTAAACACAGGGTAACAACCTTCACAAAAATTATCCCAGCAATTGAATTACAGGACAATTTCTAATGAATAGGCAAAAAGGAGAAGACAGGAGTTCAGAAAAGAAGGGATCTCTTTCTTCATGTTTCATGGCCCTTATTTCCCATGTGTCCGTCTATGTGGTGCTTCATCAAGAAAAGCCTCATTTTGAAGACCTCCTTTGTAATCTCTGTGGCTCATGAGAAGCACGTGAATACTAGCCCTGTGCCCTACTAGGGATGCGGAAACAGGTGGCTGAAAAGTGGATTGTCCATTGGAATCTCGAGTCACACCTGTAGTATACTTATGGTTACATTGACTTTGCCACAGTACTCTGTGGCTAAGAATGAGAAGTTACCCTTAGCTGTGTTTTAAGGATACTGAAACTTAAAAAGAAATGTGCATATCTTGTGTTTGGCAGCATGATTCTTCCCCACGACTCTTTTCTGTGGTACTCTTAGAATTTAATATCACTTACAAACATCACAAGGTAAATGATGGATGTCACATTTCAGTGTTTGGGCCAAAAATTGGTTTAAAAATTAACAACAGAAAATGTTGTTAATTTTCAGGAAATAAAACTCCTTAAAACTGTGGTATATGGTTTTAGATTAAGATTTTTTTTCTAAAAATGACTTCTTTCCACTTTAAAAATAATTTGTAAAGAACATAACTCAATGTACAGGCCTGATCATTTCAAGTATGATTTTTCCATATCTTTCCTTTTTCCCTATATGACACTGTAACTTTTGAATCACAGTTTTTACCACTTTGAAAATGCAATTTTAGTGTTTTTCCTACTGGTGAATATTTACCAGTTCCAAGTTAAAGAACAGACAGTTCTTAAAGTGAAATATGTTGTATTTTTTTTCACTAATCTCCTGGTATTACATGCAACAGGGGCAACATTGAAACAGTCTATACAGACTTCTTTTTGAGAAGCTGTTAGAAATTATTAATATTTTCAGTATATCTGCCATACATTAGTGTGTGTTTCAGCTGAAACTCTCCTCTGGGCTCTACTGCTAGCATGTAAGATCTCCTTGCACTGCAGGAAGACACAATTTTCACTTTCTGATTTGTACAGAGCTATGTCACTGCCTTCACCTTTTCATCTCACATGCTTGGACAAATTTTCTTCCTGTGACAGCAGTATCCCTTAAGGTGATGTAGGTGTGGTGTGCATGCAGCACACAAACATTTCCTGATCTTCTGGGAGCTGGTCCTGAATCCATCCTTTCCTATTTATTTCTATACTATACTGAATCATAATTTTAAAAGGGTTAAGATTTTAGCTGAGGCTTAGAACCAATTCGTATTGAAGTTAGATACACCAACGATAGGTTAATGATTATTAGGTGCTTAAGCTAAAGCTAATTGCTTTATTATGAGCTCATCTGCAGAAGGAAGTGGAGCAAGCGAACCATTCTAGGAACATACTGAAAGCAGTAGAACAATGCCCAGCACCTGGACTCTGTGTCAATCCATCACGAAGCAGGGGGCCTTGGATCATGCCAGAGGGTCACAGAGACCTGTTGAAGACATTCCTGGCTTCATCCCTGGGACCACTGACCCAATTCAAGAGAAGAATTGTGCACACGTGAAACACTAATAACCTCAATTTAATACAAAGTGGGGATGGGAGGTGCTATTATGTATTATTTTGGGAAATAAATATGTATTATTTTTGGGAAATAAACAGAAGGCAAAAATCCTTGTGGGGCGCGGTCATGCATTTCGGGAATGACTACCCCTGTGCCACCTGTCAGCGTAATGAACATACCACGTTCTGACTGGCTAGTCAGAGAGTCTTTGTCCGTGATTTTCAGTTTTAATGAGTCAATACTTGTGGCAAAGGGTGTTCCTGTCAATGTTTCAGGTTACCTGGTCTAACCACAGCACCGTGAATAGTAAAAAGAAATAAATGTATATTTTTCTGACCAGTTTACCTGTATTTGGACTTACATGGGTGATTAAAGTGAGAAATTCCTGGCAAACAGATTCCTAGGAAACAAGTAGTAAATAGTTTGATTTAGTTTATATTTCTTGGATTCCTTGTCTACAGAATGGGAAAGAGACTCTTGCTCATTTTCTTCCTTCTTACAGTGTGGTCTTAACCCACTATAGGAACACCTTGACTCCAAATTTTACTTTTACAAAACTAAATATATTTGCATAGGAGGTAGAATCCCTCAGTCAAAGGCAGTCTTCCTGAAACACCAGGTACAGAGTACCCATGCTTTTGACTCCAGTGAATTCAAAACACTGAAACCAGCACTTAGGGAGCCACCTTAGTCTCTGGACTTAGAGTGTAACAAGAGGGAACATAAAGTCTTTTATACAAAAAACAAAACTGCAAAGCAAAAAGCTATGGTAAGTGCTTTGGAAATGCACCTCAGTTTGGGGATGAACTCGGTGTGAAATGGTTCTTTGCTGAACTTCATAAGCAACTTCTGCCTCTTTCTCTGCTTCCTCACTTGTGTTTGTTTTGCCTGCAAACACCACTTCAGACTGGTCTGTGCTGCTCCCCCCTGACTAAAATCTCTCTGCACATTCCCAGCCTTAGCTGAATATCTCCAGAACTGTTTTGTGTGACAACTGCACAGGTCTTGGTACACCTGAGGTTGTGATGCCCTGGTTTGGGTCACCCTGTCTGCTGCACGTGCTGCTCAGGTCTGCCAGGATTGTTATCCTCCCTCAAGTGATCTGAGCTGGTGGAAGCGTGTCAGGGACATTTAAGAGTCCAGATAGCTCGAGTGGAAGAAATTCTCATCATCTGTGCCCATTCAGGCCATCTGTGACTCTGCCAAGGAGAAGTGGCATTTGTTGTTTGGGAGCTCCAGGAGGACTAAAGGTCATGATGAAATATTCTGGTGAGGGCTGTGGCAGAGGAACAAAACTGGGATTAGGGGTAGGTTTCAGTAATACTCACATCTTGTTCTGGCTGCTGTCACTAGTAGTTTAGTCGCTGCCTAAGGTAGCTCAGAAGTAATTTTGGAATACTGCTCTTGGACTGTAAGTGGTACGGACTATTCCTCACCCAGATGTGTGGCTGTGAGCCTGTGTGTTCATCAGTGACACAAAAACTGGGAGAGGCAGACAAATTCTGCAGGCCTCCTGGGGTTCAGGTGCCCTCCTGCATCCTTCTGCTTGCTGGAAAAACTTCTTGCCAAGCAATGGAAGATACATCTCCCTCTTGTTGTCCAGGAATATCAGCGTGGCCATCTGCCTCTTGCAGCTCATGACAAGGGAAGTACTGGGGACCTGGACATTTCATAGACTCAAAACTTCACATCATATTTGCTGTCCTTCAGTAAAGAATGTCTTCTTATCAGAGGAACTTGAAGACATTCTAGACCTAAACCGAAGTAAAATTGAACAAAAAACTTAAGCATATGTTGTCAGTATTTATGTTGTTAGTATTTAGAAAATACAAATATTTGCAAAAGGCTCAAGTGAATAAATGAAGAAACAAAGCAGGGTTTACTCTATTAAAGCTAGGAATGAAAGTCTGCCTCCTTATGCATCCAACTGCTTTATAGGTGTACACTTGCTAGGGATTTTGCATTTCTGTATACTGTACGTCTCAGGCTAAAACCATATGAAGACAAACCAAACCAAACCAACCAAATGAAAAAAATCCACAAAAATCCCCAGCCCCAAACTAAACTAAACTAAACTAAACTAATCTAAAGTAACAAACAAAGAGAAAAAAAACCCCAAACACCAATCCCCGCCCCCCACCACCAAACCAAATGAAAAGTAGGTGGAGGATCTTGTTTCCATAATGTTTCTCCTTTGACACAAGAAGGTTTAGAAATCTTTTTGAACATAAAAGAAAAACATACATTCAAGCAAGATTAAATTCTCACCTGAATAAATAAGAAAGGAGGACATTTTAGTGTGGCAAGAATTTTACCCTTACTCTTTAGCAAAATAATTGGTACCTTACTTTCCTGGAAACATCACTTCTAGATATGTTATTACAGCCAGTGCTGAATCAGCCAAATAGTAGCTCCTTGTCTGCTGATGAATAGTCATAATTCTCAGGGTATGTTGGTGTGTGGAGATAAACGGGTGAAAAGAAGCAGAAGCCATTTCCTCTGAACTCCTGCTGTTTATGGGAACAGGTATGGACTTTGGGGATGTTTGTTAAAAACACTACACTCCAGCAATCAAACTCCACACATTCAGAGGTCTGAGGCACACTCAGTACTTCCTGGCACCAGCTGAGGACTATGTGCTTCTGTAAAGCCAAAATGCAAAATTACCACTGCTAAGGTTAGAGCAATGACATTGTTTTAGAAATAGGCAAATTTATTGCACAAAATTATTTTGATGTCAGAATGTGGTTTTTCAGACAGCAGAGCAAATGATGGAAATTGCAATCAAATGTTTCTGTTTTAGGTAAACTAGAATGCAAGGCTGATATTTTCATTCTGAGATTTAGATCTTAATTTGTGCTGGACAAACAATTGGATATACCATTTCAAGGAGAAAGAGGTGAAAATATTTTGAGAAAGGAGGAGCATGAGCCATCTTACCATGAAGAGAAGAGGTCTCACATAGGCCCAGCTTTCTGCCACATGGCCAATCTGATTCTAATTCTGAACCCAGTGGAGAGCAATAACCATTGTTATGTTTGCCCAATTATCCCATCATAAAAAAACCCCAAACAATATTAAAAGTAGTAGCAATTTTAATTGAATAGTTAAAATAAAAAAAATATAAAATTGAATACAATATAATTTGATTAAAATAAGAGATAGCTTGGTTCCAATAATAGTGCATAAGCAAAAGATAACCGCGGGGTACGGAGGGTACCATCTCCTCCTATTTTTGGTTCGTCACTTTTCTGTCTCCGCCCTCATTACGACCTCTATCACGCATGTGCCACCACTCGTTTTGGTGGTCGCACAGGTCTTTGGGGGTCATCACTGATGAAGGCCCTGTAGTCTTCTTCATTGTCCTTTAATTCACCTTTGGGTTCCACATGCGCACCAAGCCAGTACAATGTAAGCCAAGACTAACATATCACTGCATCTACATATCAAGGCAATCCCTTATAATTAGCATTTTCTGGGACCCAACCGGGTTCTTGCTCATTTTTAGCAACTTATTTTCAGCTTCTTTCCTGTGGTCTTTGAGAACATCTGCTGGGAAGGGGGGGGTGGAGCCCCTCCTCTCCCTCTCTTCTTTGGCATTACAACTTTTAACTATTTTATTATTCTCAAATATTAATTACTGTATCAATATTGATTACTGTTTCAATTTTTATCAGCACGAATCATACCTATTTATCACAACCATCCTCACTTAAGTAGTGGAAAAGGTAATGTGCTTGCTTGGGTAAATTGATGTTTTTTTAGTAAATCTTTGTCTGACCATGGAAGATGAAGGAAAAAGACAAAAATTTAATGACACTATTGGAAAGAGGTGGGAAAAAAATTATTGATGATGGAGTTGTTCTCTTCCTCTGGTCTGAAATCAACACAACAGTTTTCAAAGTTCAAACCTGAAATCACTGTCATTCTGGATAGTTTAATTCCTTTACATCTGTTTTATTTATTAGCAGTAATACCTTGAACTAATAACAGTTATTACAAACCCCTGTTTAGACTGGAGTGTGCTGCTTTTTTGTTTTCTGACTCATAGCATGTCTATGGTGTTCATTCAGTTACTTTCTCTGTTACAGTAATATTGGAATATGATCCCAATATTGCCAGATGGAACGTGCCTGGCTCATCTGGCCCTTGCTGCTTGACCAGACACAGCAACTGAGATGGTTTTCACCTCAGAGACACCTTTGGCTGGCTAGATGTTGCAGCTGGCACTTGGAACAAGTTCAGGCATGCTGGAACTCAGTGTTACCTCTGGGGGAGAGGCTTCAGGTGAGGTGAAGTGAAAAAGAGTCGGGTTCTGCTGGAGGGTTTCGATCCAGAGCTTTATTCCGGGCACACAGATCTCTGAATCTTGTAACAGCTCCCACAGAATACCGGACCGCGTGGTCCCAGTGTCCTTTTAAGCCTGGGGAAAGGGGGAGGGGAAGGGGTAGGTGTGGCACCCACCAGGTAGGAGGGGGGGAGGCTCAGGGGACAAATGACACTTGGATGGCCCAACTGTCCCCAGGGCTGAGAGGCATCTTTTGAACTTTGCCAAACAGATGAGGGACTTGCTGGCCTACTGAGACTGACAGACAGCTCTCAGCAGGAGGCAAGGGGAGGGGAAGGGAGAGGTTGTTGTTGGCCCACCTGAGGGAGGAATTGGGATTGCATCACACTGCAACACAGTAAGATCTCTCTCTCTTTGGAAAGGCTTGGATTTGTACTCTGTTGTGTGGAACAAAGCTGGTTTTCACAGGTGTGTGTCCGCCTGGGGAAGCCTCATCACAAGCACAGTAAACTCAGGGTGTTCCTTCCTGCCTTGAGGAGTTTTTGATTTCCAAACACACCTTCTTCCACTCTATCTGGAAACTGCATGGTTCACACATGGTTCTGATATTACCTTCTCCATAATCTAAATATAAAAACATCTTGCATGCACAGTCTTATAAATCTGTTTACAAGGAAACAACATTTACCTTAGGACTCAAATCACCACTAACTGCTTTAGAAATACTATTACTCATTTGATACCTCTTCAAGGAATCTACAAAACATCTCCACCATTACTAAAGATACCAAAATGTTGTTTGGCCCTGAAACCTGGACTACTGGGAGGCTACTGAGAGGATGGGGGAGTGGCACCAGGGCACTTGTGGTTTCAGGACCCTTTGTGACATGCTGTGACATAAATGCTGCTGATGAGATGCCATGTGGCAGTGTGTCACAGGGCCTTTAACTACCCACCATGCAATGGGTGCTGGCAGCAACACCCACAGTGCCTGAAGGATGTGACAGGACACGGACACGATGAAACAGCACAGGACTCTGTGAGGATCCCTTGAGCAGCCACCTTCCTCCTTGCTGACCTTTTGTTTTCTGTAGATTTTTCCTGCCCCTATGTTCAGATCCCTCGAGGCCAAGCAGCATGGCAGAGGAAAACCCTCCAGAGTTTCTGGGCAGGCCTGGGTGAAGCAGGAGGAGGAGGAGGAGGAGGAGGAAGGCCCTGTGGCTGCCCCCAAATGGCCTCCTGAAAAGATGGAGACGTTGCAGCCACTCCGGGCCGGTGAGTGGCAGAGCAGGGTCGCAGGGCCAGTGACTGCAGCCGGCCTGGCTCCATCCCATCCCCTTGGACATGCCCAGGGATGATGAAGGGGGAGGAGGGCGTGGGGCCGATGCCCCATGGCAGTCGTGCTCCATTCACCGAGCCTCCCTGTGCTGGGCCTGCCTCGGGAGTGTGGATGCAGGGGGGCTCAGCTGTGTTCTCCAGCCTTTCCCTCAGCTCCTCAGCTCTCACTGTGCCTGCTCTTTGCCAGAGCCAGTTGAGGACCTGACAGAAGACCAGAAGGACACCCAGAGGCGTTTCAGATATAGAGCGCAGGTACCCACAGCCGTCCCTGCCCGGTGCTCTTGCTGTACAGCTGAGCAGCACCACTGTGGACAACTCTCTCTTCTTGGCCCTTCCTCCTGCAGAGTTTTTGGAAATATGTCAGGAAGGATGAACGGGAAGAGACCACCATTGCAGCCCTTGCGGGCATGGTACGCTGTGACCCCTACAATGCTGAGGCTTGTGCTGCTGTGCTGGATTTGCTTGCACAGACGGAAACCTCCAATCTGAAGCGTGTAAGTAGCTGTGGCCAGAGCTCAAGCCTCTGGGGATTGTGTAGTCCCACAAGCCAGGTCAGATGGGCACCCAAAAGCTGCTTAGGCCAGCACAATGTAGTGGGGAACAAAGCGATTCTCTGCAGAAGCTGCGCATTTGGCTCAGACTGGTAGCAATCTAGCTCCTCTTCCATATCTCCTCCAGGTGCCAACCATTGTGAAGTTCATCCACCAGTGGCTTGTGTCCAACAAGGATGTGTCTTCTGAGCGCAGACTGGACAAGTCCCTTTTAGAGCTGACCTATGCACACCCCAGTGATGTGGTTGTGACCCTCCTGTGCTCTGCCCCATCATGTGAAAGGTATGGGGCACATCTGCCATCAGTCTGCAGACCCTGTCCCATGTAAGCTGTTAGAGTGATGGAGAGTTCCAGGACCCTCCAACTGCTTCATTTCCCAGTGAAGCAGTGGCGTGTCAGTCATAGAGCCTGTTCCCATGCTCCCTCCCTACCCTCAAGACTATCTCTCGGCCACCTGCCCACCGGCAGGGACAGGATTGCTGGGCGCTGCCAGAGGGAGCTGAGGGCAGAGGCGGGGCTGGGGACCAGCCTGTGGCTACCTAGGCCACAGGATTGGGTCTGAGACCCCACTGACTGAAAGCTCTGGGCCTGCAGAGCTGCTCTGACCATGTGGAAAGTGCTCGTTTCCTCGAGCAGGACTGCAAAGATGGTGCTGTCGGAGTTGCCCTGCATTCTGGAGGACTGGCCGGAGCACAGCACATGCACCTCTGATGGGGACAGAAAGAAAGTCTTTGCCCTAGCTGTGAGTTTCTCCCCAGGTCTTTTCTTGCCCCCAGGGTCACTGTTCAATCAGCTCTCCATACTCCCTCACCTCTGCATCTCCTTCCCTCAGATTCACTGGAAGCCTGGGCTAGGGGCAGGTTCAGGGGCAGCCAGGCTGGTGCCTCCATGGCCCAGAACAATGCCCAAGCATGGTCTCTGGGTATTTTGTTTTTGCAGGCAACCAAGGCACTGTGGGAGATCATCCATCTGCCCTTGTCCCCAGAGGCATCAATAGTGGCCCCCTCCCTCTTTGTGGCTCTGCTGGTCCAAGTTTTCTGCAGCACAGAGCAAATGCCAGAATGCATCAATCTACTCTGGAGGAGATGGCAGAAGAGAGAGCACTTTCCCACCAACCCCAAAAGGTGTTCCTTCCCAGTCTTTCTGTCTCTCCCATGCCCCTGGACCTTGGGCCAAGGCTTTCTGTGTGACCTGAGCTTTGCCCTGCACACAGGTTTGCGGTGCTGACAGTGAAAGCACTGCTCTGCCGTCTGTGGCTCGAGGATGTGGTGTTGGCAGTTGAACGTAAGAGAGGCTGGGACACACTCCTCAACAATGACACCCACCACTATGCAGTGGGTCTGTTGGCCAGGTGAAAGCCTCCTTCTCCTTGCTGCCCCCATAATTTCTACCCTGCAGATGGGGCAGCCCACACTGTCACCAAAGGATGGTGCAGCAGGCAAAACGGCTGGGAGAAGCAGATGCACAGGAGAAGCCATCTCTCAAAGCATCCACATTGCCTCCTGCAGCCCCTGGGGTGATGGCACAGAGCAGGGCAAACTGTGCCTGCAGCCCCATTGAGGGCAGCCTGCTGGGGCAGGGTAGGTTGCACTGAGGGGCAGTGACAGAGCCTGGGGGACATGGTTCCCTGGAGGCTTTCTACAGTGTCTTACCCAAAAGCAGCTTGTTGATGTTGGGCATTGCTTTTCTCTTGGTGAATGGTGGCAAGGAAAGACCAGGCCTGTGTGAGTCAGTGTTGGAAGAAGCTTGCTCACCTTGCTCAGGGTTGATGTTGCCTTCTTCCTTGTGCCAGAGAGATGCGCCATGTCTCCAAGTCCTTCCGGGAAATGATCGCACACTACTTGGTCATGCTGCTCAGAAGGGAGGAGTCATGCTGGCAGGTCCCTGCCATGGCATTCCTTGTTGAGGTGATCCTGATGGCGAGCTCTGCCTCGCTGAGCTGCCTCCTGACACTCTATCTCCTGCAGCCACAGCTGTGGGGGGAGCCCTATCAGTGGCGCTGGGGCAGAGCAGAGACTTTGCTCTGTGCCCTTGGCCTCTTGCTGCAGGGGTGACACTTCCACCTCTGTTTCCTGCCACCCTGGTGCCACCCCTCACTCTTCCATCATGGCTCCTCAAGGTCAAAGGATCTGAGGCTGCTGAGGGCTGGAGGGCGAGGCAAAGTGGGTGAGAGATCTGTGCAGGGAGTCCAGAGGCTCTGCCTTTGGGCTGGGCGGCCTGGGACCCTGCTCCTGCCCTGTGTGGTGCTGGGGTCCTGCCACCTGGGAGGCCCGTCACTGTATGATGCAACGTGTGTCTTTCAGTTCCTGCAATGCTTTGAAAAAGAGGAAATGGTTGATACCATCCTGCAGCTCATGTCAAGTCATCTGCAGAGTGACTGCAAAGAAATGCGTCGCTTGGTGCTCAGAGGCCTCCTTGTGCTCTGCAAGAGTCCCTGGAAGGTGAGAAGAGCTGGCTGAACATGTGCTGGCAGCATGGGGCTGGGTAGAGAATGCTGTGTCATGCAGGACCTAGAATGTGGCTGGGCTCTGAGGGCTGTGCCAGCTGCTCCCAACATTTTGCCTCCCCATTCAGCTGCCCAAGTCCTTTGGGGCAGACCTGTGCCTTCTGGGCCCCAAGGCTGCAGAGTGGGGTTGCACCACCAGAACAGTTTTGTTGGAGCAGCCTTCCATAGCTTTGCAATACAGCCTTGTGCTCCACACAGGCCAGAAGGTTGCAGAGCTTTCCTGAAAGCCTCGTGGAACTACTGGAGGATGCAGATGAGGAACTGGTTGGGCTGACCCTCTCTGTGCTCAGCAAGATACTTCAGGACAAAAAAGTGACAATTCCTGTCCCCACTGGTCTGCAGCTGACTGAGGCACTCCGGCCACTCTTCGACAGTGTAAGACTATACCCTCTATCATGGCGCTGTGTGCTGCCAGGAAACTTTGTGCCCTGTGGATTTTCAGGCCCCTGCCCAGGTGGGCCTGGAATAGCCAGTGCTGAGGTCTTGCCCACTTCCTTTCCACAAGGACATCAGCCATGTGCAACTTCTCTCCATTTGCCTCTTCCGAGAGATGATAGTCTACCTAAAGAAAGAGGGAAAAAATTTCCTGAAGATGTGTGTGCGCAAGAGTCTGCTTCCACTCTTCTACCACCTGTATGACGAGAACCAGCATGTGGCAAAAGTGAGGATTCCAAGCTGCCTCCTGCCCTAGTGACTTGCAGACTGCAGCTCTCCAGCCTCCTCCTGGCTTTGCCTGCAGGGACACAGATCCTTGCCCCAGGCTGTGGTACCATCTCCTGGTCTCTGCTGCTCTTTAGGCTTCCCTGGAAACCCTGCTTCAAGCAACCAAGTTTCTGAAGAAGAGGAAGTTCAAGAGACGTCTGGAGAAGAACAAGCTATGGAAGTGTAGTATGTGCCTGGTAGGGACGGCTCCAAAACCCAAAACACAGCCTGAACAAACCCTCTGCCTGCAGTACCCAAGGCCTGTGGGGCTGGTAGCTGTGCCCCTGCCCACTCCTGCACTCATTGCGACCAGCCTGCACCCCACATGCTGCTTCTTGCTGTCAGCCTGTCAGCTCACAAACTCTTTTCCAGACTCCTTCCCCCACAACCCAGGGGGCCAATGGAGCCCTGGCCCAGTTATTCTTTGGCAGCAGACTGGCATAAAGGTTCACTATGGAGTACCCAGCCCTCTGCTCCCTTCAGACTCTGGCACCATCCAGCTGCTGTCTAAACACGAGAGCCCAGTCCTGGGCACAGGGGCAAGCTGGTCAAGGCATAGAGTCTGTACAAACTCTTCCCTTCCTGCCCTTGCACTGTCTCCAGCTGGCAGAGGACAGAAAAACAACAGACGAGTACTGGCGCCAGTCCCTGGCATACCTGCAGAGCCCACAGGAGTCCATGCGAGAGATCGCCATCAAGTTCCTCGGTGAGCCACAGCCCCAGGGGCACTCCTGTCCCACTGCAGCTTTGCCCCAGCCCTGGCTGCTGTGCTGGCAACAGGATTTAGCCCAGTGACTTTAGAACCCTGGCTCCCTGGTTCATGGCCACAGTGCCTTGGGGCCACTGCCACCCTCTGTCACCCTGGGGTTTCACAATCTTGGAAGGTCCTGAGCTCAGCCCTGCCAGGGGAGGAGGGTATATGGCTGGGCTGGCAGCACTGGTGTGGGAGAGCTAAATCACTGGGGCCATAACAGGGTCTGTGTTCCCAGGCCTCATTGGGCAGCGCATGAGGGAACGACGGCAGGAAGAGTTCCAGATCATCTGTGATGGTGAGTGAGGGCAGTGGGGTGTCAGCTGGGGCTGAGCAGGGAGGAGTAGAGAGCCAGGAAGCTTCAATTCCTGCCCCATCTTGTAAGAGGTCTGTTCCCTGCAAAGATGAGGTGCAGTGCAGGCAGAGCAGAGAAATATTTAAGGGGCATATGGGATATTTGTAGCCAGCACCTTCCAGGTGATTCCATTAGCACCTGCTCTCTCCTGGCCATGGGAAGAGCTGGATGGGAAGGCCCTCCTGGATATGTCAGGAAGGGTCCTGGGGACTCAGCAGATCCGTGGTCTGACCTTGTCTGTTCTTCTGTGTTCCAGCCCTTCTAGGCATGGCAAATGACATCAGCCCCTCTGTCTCAACCCTGGCAGTTCAAACACTGCACAACCTAAGAACTGTACAAAGAAATGGATTGCCTGGCCCATTGCAGCTGCTACAAGACCTGCTGCGCTGGGTGTGTAGGAGATAACCTTCCCTCTGGGTCCATGGCCAGCCATGCTTTGCAAGCTGTGAGCAGAGCTGATCCCAGCAGCTGTGTCTGCTGGGACCACCTCAGCCTGCAGGAAGGCTAAGTGGGTCCTGGCCTCTCCTGACCCACAGGACAGCTTTCTTTCTTCCCAGCATTGAAATACAAAAATTGTATTATCACATCACACAGAGGGCCAGGAGCTTTTTATTTTGGCTGCAAGTGTCCACAGGGCATTGGGGAAGAGGAGAAAAAGAGTGTTTTGCAGCAAGCAACCTGGCTACTCAGGCAGGATGGTAGGAAAAGTGTCTGGAAGCTGCATCTTAGTACTTAAGTTGTGCTGCTGAAGCTTCTGACAGAGCTGATGGGTAGATCCCAGAGCTGTGGAGAGTTCCTGGGAAATTTGTCCTTGGATATGTCTACAAATGCTCTCCTAGCCATGAAATGCCATCTGTGTCCTGTCCATATGTTACTGCCTTGACTGTTGAGTGTCTGAGGTGCCTCTTGAGGCTGTTATGTGTTATAGGTAAAAGTTATGTTAAATTAGGGTATAGTTCAATTATATTGTATGTATTATGTTATATTAATTGTATTATGTTAAGACTGGGGGGGCTGATTAGAATGTGCTAGGAGAAGGGTCCGGGGTTTGGTGGAAGGGCGGTCTGGCAGGGCAAGGCGAGGTCGAAGAGGGATTGGATGGAAGATCTGACCAATCATTCGAAGCCCTGCAGAAACGATTGGTCCAGAATGAACGGCAATGAGAAGCCAGAAAAGGGATCAATCACCATGCGGATCCAAAATGGACCAGTCCTGGACTCGAAGCGGGCTATAAATGGGGGAAGTTCAGTTAGATTGAGGTTCTTGTTTTTGGAAACTTGTTTTCTGGGGAGAGCCCAGTGCACTTGGGGGTAGCGCACTGTTCTGTTTTTGGCTCGCTGTGTGGGTGCTTGGGCTTATCCTGGGTACTCTGTTCCTTGCAGCTGTTTTAATAAATGAGAACCTCTTTCTCCAGAGAAAGTTTGGCCTTGTTCGTATTTGTAACACTCACACCTCCAGCTTTGGCTGCAGATGGCTGAGCTGGAGTGGGCATGGGGAAAGGCCTGCAGGCCCACAGTGATTCTGAGTCATGAGCCCAGGACAGCAGTTCCCTGGCAGGTTGGTTTCTTGCAGTTCCTTACTTTCTCCATCTGAGATGGCCACTGTCTCTTCTTTCCTCCTGGAAGACCTCCTTCTTCACAATCCTACATTCCAGTCTTAATCTCCCTGAACCAAAAGTTAAGTCCCAAAACAGCAATTAAGGAACCACTCACCATGTCTCTGCCACCCTCACTCAAGCAAAACACCACAGCACTTCCTGTGTTGTGTTCCACCTTCAGCTTTTTTCCCATAGTGAGTGGGAAAATACTGTCATTTTTAGTACAACTGTTGTCTCTGTCATCAAATTAATTTTTAGTAATGTTCCTGTGACTAATATCCCATTCCTTCCCCTCTGTATCTCACAGCCCGGCTCCAGCTTTCTGCTCCTTGATCCTCCTTTGCTCTTTGAGGAGGGACTGCCACATCCCCCATGACCTAAGTCACCATCTCAGGTCTCCTTGATGTGCTCAGCACTGGACAACCATCCTTCCCAGAACATCCTTCCCTCTCTGCCCAGACCTTCCTGATTCAGGGCAGCATCCCAAGTGAGCTCCTAGAGAAGTTTTTGCATGTGACTCCTCACCAGCGTGTCCTTATTCTGCTACAGGACAGCCTTGTTAATGGGCACTGCTGGGAAAGCAGGCTGAGGCTGGCACAAACAGGTCCTGCACTGCAGTGCAAGTTTCTCAGAGCACCTGTCACAGCCCCAGCCCTGCTCCCAGCTCTGTGCATTCTTCCCCAACAAGCAAGAAACAGCCACAACAGGCAAGAACTTACTGCTTTTGGAAATGGATTTATTTATCACTATCACTAAAATAATCATCGACCTCTAAAATAAAGTATCACTAAAATTATCCCTATCACTAAAAGTGTCACTATCCTTATCACTATTTAGTGCTATTACTATCACTAAAATAACCATCATCCTGGAATTTAAAGAATTCCTCCTGGTACTGATTATAGGGGCACCAGGATGCTGTGGGCTGAGGAGACTCCAGGGAAATCCAGTAGTCCCGTGAAGCCCCCTCAGCCAGAGCACAGTAGGGACACATGCTCAGAGGTGACGGATCTGCGTGCATGTTCTTGTATAGCTGGGCAAGCTCTGCTGCAAAGATCTGAGGAAACAGGCAGCAGCTGTCCCTGAACCTGCTGGCTTGGGGTCCCTTGCCGCTTCCTGGTCCTTCTGACTCTGTTTCACCTGCACCTCTAGGCTGACCATGGCACTCCCAGGAAGAGTCAGTGTGGACTTGTTCTGGTGCTTCTTTGTCTTCCTGGGCCCTCCTGTAGACAGATTTCCAAGAAGATTCCTCATAGATACAAATGTGGAGTGTTACAGTTAAGCATTGCACTGCAATGATTTCCACAGAGCCCTGCTAGGAGCTGCCTGGGCACTCCAGCATGGTGCAAACACTTCATTGCCAATAGCAGCAATGAATAACTCACATGTCTCTCTTCGGCAGCTGATACATGACGATGTACCCAACCACTGCTGCAAGCAGAAGCACAGCTGAGGCTGCAGCTGTCCCAAGGATGTAGTACTTGCTCTGGTCATGGTGTCCAGAAGTCTTGGCTTTTTGCCTAGCAGCTGACAAATGGCAGGACAAAAGAAATGTGAGAGACAATGTGCTCTGCACTAGGGATAACCCCACAGTCTTGAGTCAGGTGCCCAAGTATTGCCATGGATATTGAATCAGGATTGACATCTGCTATTGTCTTCAGAGATGGGTTCCTCTGGCGCTGGTGTCTCAGCCTCAGGGACCAAGAGGGATCCCATCAAGTTCTCATAGGGAAGAGCCCAGTTTTTGCCACGGAGCAGCACTGTCCCATGTCTTTTCCACCAAGCTACAGGCCAGGGCTGTGTGCTGGGCAGCTGCAATTCATCCATGGAGAACACTGCAGGGATACAACAGAATGCTGCTCTTCTCCCAAGACAGCATCACCTGAGCACTCACCT